>NC_141492.1:2736857-3435479 GCF_009769465.1 Tauraco erythrolophus | reverse complement strand
TTAAGCCCTTGTTTTATTTAATTCTCTGGCTGAGGATTTAGAGGTAAACGTAATTAACCTAATTTCCATATCTGGGACAGCTGGACTTTAGGAGGAAAAAAAAAAACAAAACACACAACCAACCACCAAACCTGGCATAAATCACCAGGACAGGCAGAGAGGATTTTTCTCGCCAGTGCATTTCATTGTTCACTCCTTCATCCCTTCTAGGAAAAAGCCCTGTTGGCACAGTTTCTTAGAGCCAGGGTCCGTACCCCTGCTTTGCCCGGGGTCTGCTCCCTGTCCCTGCTGGGCAGGCGGGTGCCTGTCCCTGCCAGGCTCCCCTTTCGCTCCTGGGAGACCTTTGGCACTGAGTCTTTGCTGTCTCTGCTCTGTGTAAAGCAGCCTGGTCCCTTCCCCCTGCCCGTGACAGCAAGTTTTCTCCCTGATATTTCATATCCCGCTTGCACACGTGGTTATAAACCTTGTCCCAGCTTAAATATCTTCTTCCCCAAGTATTAGTATTCACCAAGACGCTGGTATATTTATGCCCTCTTAATGGTTGTTTAGTTTAACCATACACAGATTTAGCCTCTCCATCATTTCATAAATACATCCTGATGCGATTGTTCCTGTTGTTCTCTCCCAATTGCCGGCCGTTTGTCAGTGCCTGGCGCGGGGCTGTAACTAACGCAGTGCAGCCTCGGCACAAGCACCATCCAAGGCCTCTGTGTTGCAGCCTGGAATTGCACTGATGCTTTTGCCACCGGGTAGCACGGCTTCATGCCAGGTACCACTCTGGGCCGAGGGAGATGGGACGTGAGCACCCAGTGCCACTGGGCTGGGGCTTTCCCCCAGCAAAGATTGGCTCTTGAGGGAAGCAAACAGCGAACGCTGCGTTCCTCAGCTAGATCTTCAGAGCCAGGATCTGTCCCACGCGGAACAAGGTATTCGGAGCTTGACCTGCTGCTCTTCCCCTCTCTGACTCTTCTGTTTTCTTTCCTGATTCCTCCAGTCCATTGACCCCGGCCAGCAGTTCACCTGGGAGCACTCCAACCTCGAAGTGAACAAGCCCAAAAACCGTTACGCGAACGTGATTGCCTACGACCACTCGCGCGTCATCCTGCTGCCCATCGAAGGTACCGTGGCATCTCTGCTCCGACGTGTGAGCGCTGGGCTGAAGGTGCTGCAGGGAAACGTGTCCCACGTGCTCTTCTCCCTTCCCTCTTACCCTCTATTTACATTCTTCTCTTGGCACCTCCCTGGGAGTTTAGCAAGCGGGAGATACCTCTGTCAACCAGGCATTTGTTAAAATCTGGTGACTGACGTATTCCCTGGAGCTGCAATCTCTCGTTTCAAGGGCTGGTTTATCAAGAAACTGTCTTCCCTTTCTTTGGAGATCCCTGCTCGATACGTTCGCTGACTAACGGGAAGAATTCAGACGGCATCGTGCTTTGGAGAGCGCGGGAACGGGGCAGTGGGTGGCAGCGGATGCGGAGCGTGTCTGTACGGCGGATGAATGAGAAGGAAGCACGGGGCTAATTGTACATGTGTGAGTGTCAGCAACATCACAAAGATGTGGCTGCTGAGTTGTTCAGATGTAAAGATGACTTGATATGCAGCTCCTGCTGCAGTCCTGGCCCCTAAAAGGCGAAGAATAAGACGGGGTTAGTGTCAGCCTGGTAGGTCGTAAATTGTTTCCTGAGCTCCTTTTGTGAGTGATGGTGCAGTCAGAAAATCTGCATTACATTTCACAACTCGTGGCTCTTGACAGAGTTGCTCTGGTGCACACTGGGATACGAGGGGCTTTCGGTGGAGGGGAGATGGAGTTGAACAGGGCACCTGCTTTGGTTGCCGCTGCCAAGATGATACTTGAGTCTTGTCGTCTCGGGCTGTGTGTGGCTGTGCTGTACAGGTAAAGCATTTCAGGCCGTTCTTGCGTTGCCAAGAGCTGATCATCTGAGCAGAGAGGATATGGGATGTCCTAATAACCCCCTGGTGAATGTAAAGGGTAATTCAGAAGCCTTCGTGACAAGGGAATCGCTAGAATAATCTCGTTCTGCCAAGGTAGCTCCGAGGACCGCGGGGAGGTGGAAGAGGTGGTCCTGAGGTAACAACAGATCATGGAGATTTGCCAAAAAGCTGCACAAATCTGGACTGGCCTTGTCTGCCATTAGAGGATTTTCAGCATTTCTCATTCTGAAGATGACTGTGTTCTGGCTTGTTTTTCTTCTGAGATTAATATTGAATGAGCCCAGGAAAGCAGTGTCTTTAAAAAGTTGCTTTGTCATTCAAGGGGAAAGAGAAGATCACAGTGTAGAACTGAAGGACACTTTGGGCTGATGTCGGCTCTTAGGAAAGCAGACATGCAGGGCTGGATGCGGGCAGCAGTCCCAGCTTTGCCCAGGTGGCATCGGGAGGGACCAGTGGTGCGAGTGTAATGGTCCATGGTTTCGTTTTCAAGCGTCTGAGAGGTTCTGACGTGTTGGCTGGTGTGTTCCTTCCTTCCTTCCGTCCTACCAGGCTGTATTTTATGCTGAGGGCTGGAAGATGAAAGGGGGTTGGAGGAATTAGTTGTTGCTTTCTCTTTGTTTTAAATCTGGATTTGTCAAGGCTGCAGATTGTCACTGTCTGCTTGGTCGGGAAGAAGTAGTGGCTTTAATGCTGTGACTTCCCTGTACCCAGGCCTGTCACACGGCGAAACGTCGCGGGAGCTCATGGCCACCATTCCAAATTACAGAGTGGACCTGAGGGGGCTGGAGAGGAGATTAATTCCAGAAGCTCAGCCTTGATCACGTTCCTCCTGCTGCTGCACAGATGCCTTCCCTCCTGAAATTTCAGATTGGGAAGGAATGGGGGCAGGGAACCCTCCAGAAATTTAATCAAAAGCCATTTCTACCAGCAGCTGAAATTACCGAGTACCCTTGAGGACTGGCAGGCAATTCGGCACGGGTTGCACCGCGCCAGCAGCGGCAATGTCTGTCGCTACAGCGGGATGAGGACGAGCAGCCCAATTTCATATTGGTGCTGCTCCCACTCTGGGCTCCCCCTCGAGACAGGAGTTAAGTGTTCTGCACCGAGTTAATCACAGGGTGGCAGAACCTGCCAGCCTCGCCAGCCGCTCCGCTGTAATTAGGAACGGGCCAACCCGCGCGGGTCCCTCGTGCCAAGCTCAGAGGCTCTCCAGAGCTGAACCTGAACATCCGTGCTTGCCAGTGTCCGTTTGCACTTTGGAGTGGTTTTCTCCTGCCATGTCCCCATCACCCTCTTGGCTCTGGCAGCAGCTCCTGCCGCTCGTATTGGACCCCTCAAGCAAGGACACGGGCAAGCAGCTGAAACTCAATAGCCTGTAACTCATGTAAATAGGAAAAAAATAAAAGCACTCCTAAAAATGACAGCGGACGATTTAGAGCAAGTCAAAGCCTGTACTTTCAAAGCCTTTACTGCCTGAATGAAGCCTGGGTTTATTCCTCACCTTGTCCAGCTGTAGCTCACTGCCCGAGATTAGACTCTGGACCACGCAGTGCGTCGCCCGGGTGCGTTTGCTGCCCAGACTCTGGGTGTTCTGGGACAAGGACTTGTCTTTGTCCTGTCTGAGACCAGTGAGGCCTTAGGCCAGGACTTTTGCTCCTATTGGCAATACCAGTAAGAAACCCGTGGTTTCAAGACTCGATATTCAGTCTCTTTAATATCTCTTGCAAGAAGTTATTTGCCTCCCTGCAACACAGACCTTCAAGGCAGGAGCTTTAGCTGGGGAGAACTTGCCAAGAGCCTGTTACCCCCAGCTGTGATTCTGACCCACCAAGCCACGAAGGCTCTGGTGTTTTTGCAGGGGAATTACCTCTAACAACATCCCTGTAAAGATCTCCTCATGCTTCCAGCTACGTAAGGTCCTGTGCAATCCACTAACTTGGTTTTGCTGATTTAATACAGGAATCGTGGGCAGCGATTACATCAACGCCAACTACATCGATGGCTACCGGAAGCAGAATGCCTACATCGCCACGCAGGGGCCTCTGCCGGAGACCTTCGGAGACTTCTGGAGGATGGTGTGGGAGCAGCGTTCAGCTACTATTGTTATGATGACTAAGCTGGAGGAGAAATCACGGGTAAGAGGGATGACTACTTAGTCATAATCCTGGAGGATTGCAGGGTAGGGTTGGGGAACAGCAAATGCCTTTGATCTGCAGCCCACATGTATGTCAGTGGGGGATTGCTGCCTGCTTTGCCAGCACCCTGAAAGTTCAAGTGATTCATTGCTTTTTAAAAAACCAAACCCTTCATCCTGGAAAGCTGCAGCCTTCTTTGCAACTCCAAGAGAAGAGGACACTCAATCCCACTGCATGCTTTGTAGGTCTGTCTCAGAGTTAATCATGTGGCAAGTTTCACAGTCAGTTCTCTTGTTTAACAAGCCCCAGTACATCCACTCTAATCTTCAGGATCATTCCAGTCTATTGTCTACAAGATTGATGTGGGGCATCAAAGCCTGTGCTTAGTAGGAGCTTTTCAAGCCTGGTCTGTCCCTGTCGTGGTGCTCTGAAAAGACATTTCTTGCACCTTCCCTCCCCTTTTCAACCTGGCCAGCTTCATCTGTAACGTCAGGGCAGTTCTGGAGTGAGCTTCCCCTGCAGCACAGGCTTTGTTCCAGCGATTTGTGATGCCTCCTGTCTTCCAGATCAAGTGTGACCAGTACTGGCCAGGCCGAGGTACAGACACCTATGGAATGATTCAAGTGACGTTACTCGACACCATTGAATTGGCCACCTTCTGCGTTCGAACGTTCTCTCTCCATAAGGTGAGCTTTCTCCCGCTCGTTTTTTCCCCGGAGATGGGCCACGCCACGCACTCCGTGCACTGGCAGGGTACAGCTGGTACCTCACGTTACTCTTGGTGCTCTTTCATCTTTGCAGAACGGCTCCAGTGAGAAGCGGGAGGTCCGCCAGTTCCAGTTCACGGCGTGGCCTGACCACGGCGTACCCGAGTACCCCACCCCATTCCTGGCTTTTCTGAGACGGGTGAAAACCTGCAACCCCCCTGATGCTGGTCCAGTTGTGGTACACTGCAGGTACTGAGTTCCTTCACCGAACTCGTGCACGGGGCCAGGGAGGCAAAGGTTCAGCAGGATCTTCATTTGCCCCTAGGAGACACGTATGGTCACCTAGTGAGTACCCAGCAGTGAGAGCCATCCTGTAAAGTGGATTCCCAGCAGCTGAAGAGGATACTTGGGGTTTTCATCGAGTGCACAATTTCCTGAGATGATGAGTGGTTTAGTGTGCCCCAAATCACCTGTTAGCGACGGGAAGCGCCCTGTCCCGTACTGGTGTCTGCTTCTGTGGGTACGGGTTGGTTGGTGTCACAGTGGGAAAGGAGGAAGATGGAGTGTGACCTTAGGAAGCTGCTGGGTGTTGCCATACCGGGCGTTTGGGAGGCAGAGCTGCCTCGGCTGTCGAAGGGCGAGCTGACAGTGATTGACAGAGGTGGGGGGGTTTGAGTGCTGCTGCCGTTCCGCTAATGACAAACCGAAGGCACCTATGGGCAGGTGGCATTCCCTAATTCAATTTACAAGCCGGCGAGGAACGCTTGCAGCCTCAACTTAGATAAATCCCAGTGTTCCTTAGGAGGGTGTGGAGGAGCCTGCGGGTTACTCGGCTCCAAGGAAAGACATCTGAATTTTGCAGGCTGCTGGGGGAAGCTAATCCTGCCTCTCCTAGAGGATGCCATTTAAACAGCCTTTGTAAGTGGGCAACTTATCACTAACCTTGCAGATGGCAATTATCGTGCGCCTCTCAGAAAATGAATAAAGAGAGCTGTCAGCTCACGACGTGCGGGAACCAGCTCCCAGATCAGCTGCTAAATTCTTGCCAAAGCTCCAGTCACCTGCTTGGTTCAGGTGTTAGGCAGTCTAATTAACAGAGATCAAGGGGGCTTTATGAAAAAAGGGACTGCACTGGAATAGGAAAAGGAAACCCTTTATTAGCAGTGGCGAATGCGTAGACCCGCAGAGCCCTGCTGATTCACAAATGCCATTACACGCCAGTTTGATGTTACCTCAGTGCACAAAAACATTTAGGAAAAGAGGTGACGCATGTTACTCATTACAACATCAGTAGTTTCTCAGCTGCTGAAAGATCTGAGTGATGAAACATGTTTTTTAAGCCCTTAGATGGTGCCAGGCGTTTGTTCAAGCCTCGAGCCCCCTACCTAGGATTGTCGTAATTGTGTGTCTGCCAGGATTGCTCCTGTCCCGGGGATGCCACAGGTGAAGAGGCAGGAGCGATGGGGCAGATCAGTACGGAGGGCAGCAGGCACATCCCCAGAGGCAACTCTTCATCCTCTGTGCTGTCCTCGGGTGACAAACTTGGTTGTGAACGTTTTTGCTAAACTGAGCTGAGACTCAAAGCAAACGTCTGCATCTCGCAAGCTCTTGGAATCTAAGCCGGAATACTGCGCCCAGACCGGCACAGAAGATGAAGGGACCTTTCCATCCGCTGGCTCTGGTCCAGCAGCCTCTCCCTGCCCTTGTGGCAGCACTGGCCCAGGTGGGGCTCAGATAAACAGATTTTTAGGTTCCAGTAGCTCTGGTGTCACCACTGTCCTCCTCTGCACCCCACAGAACTGTCCCAAACCCTCCAGCACAATCAAGGACAGCGCACTGAGGGGAGTGGGCAGTAGCACCCACCAGCATCACTTTGATTAGGCAAGTTCCTTTTCATACAACAAAAATTCATGAACGGGCTGGACCCCCACGCCTGTGGCTGATTTGCCAAGATTTCCCGTCGGAAAATCTCGGCCCATCCATAGCTGCGTTCACGGGGCCTCGAGTCCTTCCCAGTCACTGAGTGTATTTGTTGTTCACTCTCTGCCTCGTGCATCTGTTTCTACTCTGTGTTTACTGCTGGTTGTGGCAGTGGAAAGGTCCTCACGCTGGGTGGCCTTTTGGAGCATCCTTCTTTGGTGGCAGAGTAGTCCATCGCTTCCTTTTTGTTTCCTTTTTTCTTTCCAGCGCGGGCGTTGGCCGGACCGGCTGCTTCATCGTGATCGACGCCATGCTGGAGAGGATAAAACACGAGAAGACAGTGGACATTTATGGGCACGTCACCCTCATGAGGTCACAGCGCAACTACATGGTACAGACAGAAGACCAGTACAGCTTTATACACGATGCCTTGCTTGAGGCTGTCGCTTGCGGCAACACAGAGGTCCCAGCGAGGAACCTCTACACCTACATCCAGAAACTGGCACAGATTGAAGTCGGAGAGCACGTGACGGGCATGGAGCTGGAGTTCAAGGTAACGGGAGATGCTTGACTGGGGCCAGCAGTCACTGGGGAAGGCTCACGTGTAGCAGACAGGGAGCCTTTATACGGCTGATGGGCACTTTCTGGTTCCATGTCAGAGAAGTAATTACTTTTCTGCCTTATGCTACTGCGGTTCCCTGGGGAGAGAACTACCTGCCGCTGCAGGAGGCTTGTCTGGTCATTTCAAATCCAGATTGAATTTGCTCACTCCTTAGATTGGGTTTTTAAGCTTTTTTTCTTTTTTTTTTTCTTCTTTGAAAGTTTTGCTGGGGGAAAAGTCTCAGACTCTGTCCTCACTCCCCAAAAAAAACCAAAAGGAGGGCATGCAAGGTTTACAACATGGTGGAACATGGAGGGCAAGTGGGCTGGCACAGGGCTCAAGGAAAATAAATAAGCTGAACTAATGGTTGTGACTCTGCTTTTGCCTTCAGCGACTCGCCAACTCCAAAGCCCACACCTCCAGGTTCATCAGCGCCAACCTCCCATGCAACAAATTCAAGAATCGCCTTGTCAACATCATGCCCTACGAGACCACGCGGGTCTGCCTTCAGCCCATCAGAGGAGTGGAGGGCTCAGACTACATCAATGCCAGCTTTATTGATGGCTACAGGTAATGGCCCCTCGCTGCCCTGCCACGGTCAGGGACTTGTCTGTCTGTGAGTCTGAGGATGCAGAAGTACTATGGGATAGACCAGGTCCTCAGAGGGGTAGTCTGTCGTGTCCCATCACCTCGCTGTACCTGCACAGTGGTGCAATACTAGAGGTAAATTCCCTCTTGCTGATGGCAGCCCACACACAGACTCAAATACAGCCTTCTCATAAGCTTTATTCTCTGTGGTCTTAAAATTACTTATTCCCTAGAGCAAACCAAACCCTTCTCCAGCTGCAGGTCCTAAACACAGAGCGGCAGTGAGGGGTGGATTTTGCCGTTGGGAGGTTTCTAAAAACAGATTAGCCTTTTCATTGCTTTTGTGATCTGGGGACGTTGCCATTCTGACAGCTTCCCACAGGCAATATGCACCATGTGCTCCAGCCCTCGGAGCTGCAGCCTTCCCCTGGTGTGCTCGGAGCCCAGCCTGCTAAAGCTGAGCCCTGACTCGGGGAACGGAGCAACCCCCCGTGCCCGTTTCCTCACCTCCGGGTCCGTGCAGCAGCCCTGGCTGCGGCGCCGGAGTTAGGGCACCTCCATGCCTGGCAGTTGAATTCTTGGTGCTACTCAGGCTCAGAAAACATGGATTCTAGTCCCAGGAATCCAGCATGGAGCATGGTACACCTTCTTCTGTAGGACATCATGCTAGAGTAATCTAGATACACCCCTTGGAAACGGTGTTTAGAGAAAGCTTCACCATTGGCTTTCTTTTTTTTGACCACGAGCACCAAAGACACCTCCCACCCCTTCAGACCTTGCACTGTTCTAGTTCTTGCCCAGCATTTCCATTTGTTCTCCTGCTCTCCTTCAGACAACAGAAGGCGTACATTGCTACTCAAGGGCCGCTGGCAGAGACCACAGAAGATTTCTGGCGGATGCTGTGGGAGAACAACTCCACCATTGTCGTGATGTTGACGAAGCTTCGCGAGATGGGTCGGGTGAGTGTGCAGTAAGGACAAGTGTGGGGGGGAAGCCTGCAGCACAAGGGCTTACAGAGATCTTTCTTTCCCTCTGGCAGGAAAAGTGCCATCAGTACTGGCCAGCGGAGCGCTCCGCCCGGTACCAGTACTTTGTAGTAGATCCTATGGCTGAATACAACATGCCTCAGTACATCCTGCGAGAGTTCAAGGTCACCGATGCCAGGGTGAGTGCTGCACAACGTGCAGCCTGTGCTTGCGAGGGTCCGAGCTGGGGCTGGGCTGGAGGGGCTCAAACCCACGCACCAGGGAAGGTGGCGTACAGAAAACACGGGGGTGTGGTGGGGTTGGGCTCCTGTAAGAAAGGCTGAGGTGTAAACACTTTGTCTGGGATTATCAGCAGAGAAGGAGAGTTTAGTTGTGATGAGGAAGAGAACACACAAACACAGATACATTGTACTTTTTTATATATATATAATCTTCTTACAAATTGGAAGTAGTTTTCTAACCTCTGCTTGCTAATCACAGTAGTGAGTCATTTTGTAGCTTTTGGTTTTTCACTTGGAGCTTCTATGAGATGAAAGCAGAAAATAGCGTCTCCCCCAGCTGCTAATAAAAACAGACTTGCAAGGGATACTTTTCACCCTACAGAAAACGTACGCTTCTCCTCGGGTTTGAAGAGGAACTGTCATTAGTCATCCTGAAAGGGGCACGTTCACTCAAATAATCTTCGATTCAATGTCAGATTTCGCCGCCGAAGGAACGTTTCAGTGCCTTCTGAAATTTGTTTAGCAAATGTAACCCTCATTCTCAAAGCAGACTCCTCTGCTTTTGAGGTTGCCAGCATTGTAGAACCTGATAATTCTATTTGCAAGGTTGAGAAGGAGGATGCCTCATCAGTCCTGGTAGAACAAGATTTATCTTCCTGTCAGCTGTAATTCTGACACTACAGCAACTCTTTCTCAAGATTGATAGAGAGGCCGTAACCTCACCTTGACTCTGCCTTTGCTGAAGACTCCATCTGTGCAGTCTTTGCAGCGGTCAGGGCTCTCAGCACACCTGCCAGGAGCAGAGATCCGGACTGACAAGCCCATTCCAGAAACGTCAGCTGCAACTTGAGCAGCTTCATCGTTACGTGTTTAGATAATCTACATACGTTCGCCTGATTATAACACAACGTTGGTTCAACTTTTTGTCTCCTTAATAAACTAGGAACAAAATGGGAGGGTGGGCGGGTGGTTTGCCTTTTGTAGTTAGTACCACGGCTACAGGATGTTTTAAATCTTTACTGTGTTCTCCCCCAGGACGGTCAGTCACGAACTGTGCGTCAGTTCCAGTTCACTGACTGGCCAGAACAAGGCGTGCCAAAATCCGGAGAAGGTTTTATCGATTTCATTGGACAGGTACATAAGACCAAGGAGCAGTTTGGCCAGGATGGCCCCATCTCTGTCCACTGCAGGTAGGCACGCGCGGATGGAAACGTCTAATTCATCTAAGGATGCAAAAGAGCCTAAGGAATTAAAACCCTGCAGCTGTCTCCCTCCTTTCCCACCCCATCTTTGCAGGCAGGTTTCTTGGGGGTGTCTGGATGGGGTGCCAAACACTGTTGCTTCTGCCAACTAAACTCACTTGCCTTCAGACTTGGGCACTGCCCACGAGGCCTTTGACCCTTTCTGTCTATCTAGGAGGGAGGCATGAAATGCTGATACTCTGGGGGAGGTGGGAACCACAGTGTTAATCACTATTTGACCTGCAGAATTAGAAGGGGTTTTGTTCCAGTTCTGCACCTCTGATAGCAAAAATTGTACCTCTCTACCCCTGGGCAGCAGAGGACAATGTGTTCTTCAGATTATTTAATTTTAAAAGCCTCATGTTACATGGTAGTAATAATTTTCACACGGAACGCTGTTTACCACTACCCAAAGCTTTTGATTTTGTTCTTATTTCGCTTTCTCCAACATTTGTTTGGGTCACACACTCTGGCAGTTTTAGTATTTCCTACCTCCTGGAGGACTGACTGAGCCTCTCTGGTTCTAACAAGTTCATGTTCATAAGACACAGCTCAACCGTACCGTATCCTCAGCATTTAGGAAAGCATTGGAACGCTGTAACATACAGTTTCCTTTTTTTCTCCCATTCCTGCAGTGCTGGCGTGGGCAGGACTGGAGTGTTTATCACATTGAGTATCGTCCTGGAAAGAATGCGTTACGAGGGTGTTGTAGATATTTTCCAGACAGTAAAGATGCTGCGAACACAACGACCCGCTATGGTGCAAACAGAGGTAAGGGGGAGCGGGGAGCCCCGTCCTCTGTCACGGGTTGGGGACCGAGTAGCAGAACACCACGGCTGCAGATCCAGCTCCCCTGGCTGCCCTGGCTGAGCAGAGCAGGATTTTTGCCTTTCCAACCCCTAGCAAAACCTGAGTAAGCAAGTTCAGGCTGCACGGCTGCTTTTACTTAACTAATACCACCCCCAAAAAATAAAAAATCCTATTGTTATAAAGTCTCTTAAATATTTTCTCCCAGTCTGCCAGCCCTGATTCTTATCTCATCCCTGGCCCTGAGGTCAGGGGGATCCACCTGCCTCTAACCACAGCCCACGCCTTGGCTGCAGAGCCAGAATGGTTAGTGGTGGGATGATTGGTATCTACGAGATGGACAAACGATAAAGGGAAGGGATTTCTTTTCCCTTGAAAATAAAAGAGTCTGTGCTCGCTGGGAAGCCGGGCAGGGATCCCCACGAGCCCTTTCAAACCTCTGAAGCTGCTTCTCTTCGCTGTTCGCAGGATGAATACCAGTTCTGTTACCAGGCAGCTCTGGAGTATCTGGGAAGTTTTGATCACTATGCAACATAAAAAGCCATCCGTTGTGCAGACTCTACCAACCACTTAAGTCCTGGAAGGCCTCTTTTGACCCAGGAGGAGTGCTTGAACTTACAAAACTGAATCAGAAGTACCTTTTTCATCTGGACAATGCATCGGGGAACAGGGGGAAGGATGGAAAGGAACACCCCTTCAGGAACTCCATGTTGTAACCTGGACCGTGAAGAGGCAGCTCAGGAGGTTGCTGAAGGACTGCTTTAAGTGGTGAACTGCTCTTGTTACCTCAAGTGGTGTTCGCTGTGGAGGACGTATGGACATCATGGAACAGATCCAAAAGCTAAAATCACACCTTGCGAAACGTTACCGCTGGAGAAGGGAAGGAAACCGACTTTGGTTACATCATTAGAGTTCAGTTTATTTACTAATATAGTTGGCAGTCTTTAAAGGAAGTCACTTGCAGAATCGAAGGTGTTCTGTAAAAGATAAGGAACAGCACTAAATCTCAACACTTAGGCAAACTTAGGGTCAGGAGTTCTTCTAGCTGGAGTCTTAATAACCTCAGTCTCAACATTGGGATGATTCTGGGCTTACAGGCACCTTGCCAGCAGCATTCACGGAATGCCCCTGCCACGCCACAGGTTTTATAGCTCACGTTTTGAATACTTGGAACATTCCTCATTTCTTCTAATTCCAAAATTTATTTTTTAGGATATTTTAAATTATAGAGAAAGAAAGAGAGAGAGAGAAACCCCAGCCCTGTGTGGTGTGGCCCCCTCCCCTCGCACACTGGTGGGGACAGGTAGAGGTGGCAGCTCCCCGGGGCCGGGTTCGCTGACGGCTGGTTCTGTTCCCCCTTTTCAGCACATCCAGCTACACAAAGGCATTAATTTGCGGAGCGGTGGGACACCCCATAAAGAAAGGCAGCCCCGTGCCCATTCTCTTTGCACATTCACACAACCCCACTCCTGCTGCCGGGCTGCCCCGCCGGTTCCTGCCGCGGAAGGCCGGGAGCATCGCTCCGGAAGGAGCCCGAGCAGCACCCTTAAGAAATTCATTTCCACTAGCCAACTGCTTCTTGCTGCCAGCCCCTCACCTCGGAAGGCAGCAGCTCTCCGGGAGCGATGCAGATACTCTCAGGACCGCCGCGGCACCACGTCACACCGCGCCCCCTGGCACAGCTACGAACGTGCCCTGGCTGTAGAAATTACTGGGAAAGATCAAGTCAGATGCATTCAATGGCATAGACTGTGAGTGGCTTTCTTTAAAGTATCGATGTAACTGTAACAAGTGACATTACCTTTTTTTTAAATAGTGTATTTTTTCCTTTTTTTTAAAAAAAAAAAAGACAAAGAATATCAGTCAATGAATTTAAAAGAAAAATTTGCTTATTTGTTCATATTATGTTCAAAGACAGTCTATTTTTTCACTGTAGAAATGTTACGTGTAATGGCTGTGATATATAAAAATGCCGTGCAAATTGCTACTTCTACATATTGCTTTTCTACCATTTTAAAGGTTTAACTTGCTCATGTAAGAACAAGATGTCCTTTCTGGATTTTTTTTTTTTTTTTCGGGTTCTTTTGTTTTAAATCGCAGACATATCCCGTGTCTCTGGAAGGGTGAGAGCAGCAGGCAGGCCGGGACACGGTGGCAGTGCCAACCCGCTCCCCTCCAGCTGTGGCCGTGTTGCCTGGTCTTAACGGGGCCAGGGCTGAACTGGGAGATGAACCACCAGTGTCTTAAGAAGACTGAAGACAGAAAGACAGCGATTTCGGCGCCATGGCACACATCAGCGCACACACAGAGGTTTTTTTTGTTGTTTTTGGTTTGTTTTTTACCATCAAAGGTGTATTGTAGGTAACGGCCCGAGTCTGTCCGTGCGCTGGGTTGTAGACACAAAGCTCTTGCAAGTGTACGTGACGAGGAGTTTCCGTGCAGAGGTGCACAGAGGACAGCATGTCTTGGAAAAGACACACTGCCCGGAACACTGCTTGCCTGTGACTTTTCCTTATTTTTTTTTTTTATTTTTCTAGAAGGGGTAATCATGGCTATCAAGTGCTACCCAGAAAACCCCACAAGGATCTATTTCCTGTCTTTAACTGAAAAAAAAAAAAAAAAAGAAGAAAAAAAAAGAGAAACGAATGAAAGGCTTCTTCAAGAGTTTACTTCTTATTTGTGTAAAAGTTGCCCAAATTTCTAAGTATGTTGCAGCAAAATCTTACTGGACGAGTTGGGGGGAGGGGGGAGGTTTTTTCCTTTGTATGAGAGCAAAGTGCTGTTGCTTTCACACTGTTATTTCAAACTGAAACAGTAAGTGGTTTTCATACCACTGTGTATGTAGATATATTGACTTTGTATTAAAGGAAGATTGTCTGACAGCCCTGGCTGCAAACCTCTTTGTGGGCACGAGCGGGCGCCGGACGACGCGCGACTGCAAAAAAACCCGTTCCCTGGTGCCCGCGGCCGGGTAGCAGGTCGCCCTCCCTCTGCTGGGCTTATGCTCCTTCTAAAAACAGGCCACCTTCACAAGCCAAACACGTGGTTGTAAAGAAACAAACTCGTTTGGAGAGAGTTTTTGGCCAAATAGCCGCCCGAGCTCGCTGCTGGTGTAGGTGCAGCTGCTGGTTTCGGCGGAGCAGTGCGGACTGGGGCACTGGCACAGCCAGGGCCGTGGCTCAGCCGAGCCGCCGCGGGTGCGTGGGTTATGCCCAGCGTGAGGTTTAAAACCTTCGGTGAGCTCCGTTTCTGCTGCCTTCTCTGCGTCTCCCTTACGCGGGGCAGCGGCTTCAAAAGGAGCAGATCCTGTCCCCCTTACTTGCTCGGGCTGGAGCCCGGGTGGGACGCGGATGCCAACAGCCGGGGGGATTAAAAACCGGATTAAAAACCTCAGCGAAGAAACAGACTTACCCAAAGCAGACGGCGGCGAAAGCCAAAGGTCCCCTTCGTGGCTGCGGCAGACGGCGCTCTCCCTTGTTCTGCTGCTGGAGGGTCCCGTGTCTGCGTTGAGAAGGACAGTCCAGGAGGAGAAAGCAGCTGGCAACAACTCTGCTGCCTGGAAAAGCCCGTGCCCGGCGCTGCCGTAACCTGCACGGCAATGGGGTGGCAATGCTGAAAGCAGAAAACTCAGCTGCCTTCCCAAGGCCAACATGAGCTGCTTAAAAAGCTGCTGAACCAGAGCCTGCTAAGCTCAGCCCTGGTCTTTAGTAGGTCTGAGCCAACAGTGGCTCCTACTCACAGGTGGGCTCGGTCCGGACTGAGCTTCCCACTTCAGCTGCGTTAAGACAAGGGAGCTGAGCTGGGAAAGGCTGGCAAGGACACAGCTTTTTGGAGGATGATGGCAGCAGTCTGTATTGGGTATTTTTTTTCCCTCCTCTTTACGGATGGGCTGTGCCAGCACAAACCCTCTCCCCCCTATAGTGACACCACCACGAGCATTGGTGGTGTCACTAGGTGGTCCTGCTCCGGCAGGTGGATTGGACTAGATGATCCTTTGAGGTCCCTTCCAATCCCTGACATTCTGTGATTCTGTGATTTTGGCTTAAGATAAAGAATAACAAAAAATAAAAAAGAGCACGTTAGCACAGAACCATGATCAAACATTCAGGTGAGCTGTGAACCCAGAGAATTGCATCACCTTCAACATGTTCTTACTCCACATGATGGAGCAGGTGAGGAGCCAAACCAACATCAAACAGCAGCAACTCTGATGGCACAGGAAAAAAAGGAGAAAGGGAAAAAAAAAAAAAACCTTCCTGGTTTACAATCGTCTCTCATGTATGTGAGTTCCTCCAGGCAGTTGTATGAATAGTAATGATGATTTTTGACTCCCCATTATCTCCTGGACTCAAAGATAAGTTGTCTCTACAGATCAGTGGCACAACACCAACAGGAACCTCTCACCAGTCTTGCATCAATCAATGTGTTGATTTTTGACACTGGCTTTATTCTATCATTGAAGAATAGGAAGGAAAAACTGCTTGGTCTCCTAAGCTGTGTCCATCAGCCTCCCCGCTGCCCGTGCCCACCTGGGCTGCTGCCCGCTCAGCGACACTATTCTTGGCTCTCTCTGTGACGTTAATCACTCTCATCACCACTTGCCAGCCTCTTATTTTTGTTCTCTCCTTTTTTGAGCTGGTGTGACCAGCCCCGACGTGGAGATGCAAACCCCTTACAGAACAGAAATAAATACCACCTGGAGTACAGGAAGGTGAGGGACAGAAAGAATTGGAACAACAGCTGGGAGCTAAGTCAATCTTTCCAAAAAACCCCAGCCAGGACAGTAGGAAGCCAGTTAGTCAGAGAAGCAAATACAAAATGAAATCTCAACGCAAGAGTAAGGCTTGCAAACGCTGCGAAGACTTAAAACGAGGTTCTGTGCTCTCCATCCATCCCTGCAGATTTTGGGATGGATGGAGAATCTGCACATAATCGTCCCATTGACACAGCCTTTTACTGCTGCTCATAAGCTGCTGAGATTACATCCTAACTCGCAGCTTCCCAACGCGACAGACCGATGTGCAAGTGGTGTGATGAGGCATAAATGATTCCGGGCTCCGGGATGAGCGCGGTCCACCTCGCTGCAAAAAGCAAATTAAAGAATTGGAGTTCTTGCTATGAGCTCAGTCTTTCAGGGCTTGCTCTGCCAGACAGCACCAGCCTGAAACCTGGCACACTGCTCACTTTCCCTTTTTTTTTTTTAATTAAAGACTAAGTGATGGTCCATTAATGCCCATTTTCAGCAGGGCAATAGGGAAAGTTCTTGTTTCTCATTGATCCAATGGTCTTTTTGTTCATCTCTCTGTCTCACTCTTCTCTTGCCTTAATACAAGCTCCCACCAGCTCTGACAGCACGTTCGTTGGCGATGCCGGCGCACGGGGGAAGGAGTAAGTTGTTGCAGGTGATATTTTGACAGAAAAGGACGTGGCCAGAGCTCCAGATCCACCCCGACGGGATTCCTTACTGCGGATCAGGGCTAACACACAGATAATGGTTTTACAGGGGACTCCCAGTTGCAGAGCCCTCTTTTTACTAAAGGTGAGAGACACTGAGAACGGAGCCTAATCCATCCCTCCAGAACAGGCTACGGCACAGGTTTTCCTTACAGAGAGAGCACCCAGGGCGTACTTCAGAGTTTGCTCCGAGGAGCAGCATCTCCCACTGCGGTGGATTCAGCCCAGAGCTGCCCTGGCAGGATTCAGCGCTGGTCCCATCACCAAGGACCCTCCCAGGGTGGGTTGTCCCCCCTAGCCCCTCAGCGTGACCATGCAGCCCGTGCCCACCCCTGCACATCCCACCCCCGCAGCAGCAGGTGGATCTTGAGGCATTTCTGACATAATTTCTGTGCAAATCCTAAACTGATTCTTTTCACAGTTTAATAAACATCTCCAAGCCCTCGCTCCCTCCTCTCTCTTTAACATAACCCTCTATTAATGCTACATCCAAAGGTCAATCCTGAATTACTCCTTCTCTGCTCGAGCACAGCTGCTGGAGGGCCACTGAGCCCCCTCGTCAGGGCCACCTGCAGACCTCAGACCACGTCCTGGCACATGGCACCCCCCCGACCTGGTCCAGCCCGGCCACCTTGGCCCCAGCCCCAGGCAGCGGAGATGCTGCACGTCTGTCCCTCCGTCTGCCGTGGGACGTCCTGCCACAGCTGGGGGGGGCACCCAGACCCCCACGGCCAACCTGGTGCTGCTGCACAGAGCCGCAGCCGCTCACGGCGATGGGCTGTGGGGCAGCTCAGAGCAGTGGGGATGGAGCTCGGTGGAATAGAGCCCTTCCTGGGGGCTTGGGGGGAGCTGGCTCATCCCAGTTCCCATTTACACCACGCTGGGCAAAACCAGCTCATGTCGTGATTTGCAACGGCCTCGATGCCAAATCACCAAGGGATTGATTTGCAAAAGCCCCGACGCCTCTGCACAAACCTAAACCAAGAGCCCTTCAGTCCCCTGCAGCAGAACAAAGACTTTAAAGTAGATGTAACTGTAATTTACATTCCAGAGGAAAAGGAAAAGTCTTTTTCGGTTTACAGAATTACCCAAGTGGCAAAACAGTTCCCAGGCCAGGAGAAATTCTTCGTGTTGCAATATGCTTTAATTATACCAAGAGAAGCAGTAACGGAATGAGAAATCAATTCCTTCTCTTAAATAAGATGGTTGCAAATTCCAAGTAAGTAACTGAACAGATGTGGAACTGAAATGGAAAAAGTAAATACCCTCATAGGCGCCGAGAAAATCGTCGTGCTATCTCAACAAGTTCTTCCACTGGGAAAGCGATACAGGGAGACTGCTCCGTAATTTCCTAAGGAAACCAGAGCAAGTTCAATCCCTTCCATTGCAGCGTCACAACGGGCACCCGAACGGACACGCCACGGCCCCTGCGCTGCGCCCACAGCTGCACAGAAACCCTCTCTCCCCTTTCAGGAGCAAATCCCACATTGGAGCACAACGGAAGCTGCAGCCCAGGAATCATCACAGCTTTCCCTCCTCATGTCCGAGCTTCGGTCACTTCTGCAGGGTCTGAAGGAAAAGACCAACTTCTTACCTTCTTACCACCAACTGCTCACATCCCTCCCACTCTTGGCACAACCCTCAGCTCATCCAGCACCAACTCTCGGCACAGCCGGAGCCATCCCAGATCCATGTGGCAGCTGCTGCTCTTCCTACAAAGCCGAACACCGGACCAGCCCGGAGAGAAGCCTCGTTCACTACGTGAGCTTTGGGCTCACGTTGGTGTGCCCAAAGCGTGGCCCCGACACCTCTGACTCCAGGAACTCCACGGACAGACCGCGGACCCTGGCTCGCCACCCCAAGCGCGCAGAAGTGCGGAGCCCCCAACGTTCCCCTCTTGGGCTGAGGCGCATCGATGGGGCTGTGCTGGCTGAACGGGGCTGGGTCAGCAGGATGGATCCACTGCCCGTCCCCACGAGCCCATGACCAAATCCATCTGTCCCAGGGCAGCAGAGACGGTACCATTTGGCCCACTCTGCCCACACCGACTTCTGGGCTCACAGCAGGACTGGGACTCGGCTCTGCCAGCAGCTGAGATCCAAAAGGCAAATCTAAGTTCGAATCCCAAGCGTTGCTTTTGCTAACGAGAAGTGTCTCGTTAGGGATGACACAGGAGGTATGGAACAGAAAAATCTGCCTATTTTTCCATTGTCTGCTTATCTATCCATCCACCCGCAGCCAGAGCAGTGACTCCGGATCCCTTTGCGATGTGTACGGAGATCACAGAATCCCAGCATGTCAGGGATTGGGAGGGACCTCAAAGGATCATCTAGTCCAATCCCCCTGCCGGAGCAGGACCACCCAGATCAGATCACACAAGAACGTGTCCAGGCGGGTTTGGAACATCTCCAGAGAAGGAGACTCCACAACCTCTCTGGGCAGCCTGTTCCAGTGTTCTGTTCCCCTTACTGGGAAGAAGTTCTTCCTCATGTTTAAGCAGAACCTCCTGTGTTCCAGCTTAGATCCATTTCCCCTCGTCCTATCACTGGGTGCCAGGGAGAAGAGCCTGGCTCCATCCTCATGACAGTCACCCTTTCCATATTTATAAACATGAATGAGGTCCCCCCTCAGTCTCCTCCAAGCTAAAGAGCCCCAGCTCCCTCAGCCTTTCCTCAGAAGGGAGATGCTCCACTCCCTTCATCATCTTCGTGGCCCTGCGCTGGACTCTCTCCAGCACTTCCTTGTCCTTCTTGAACTGAGGGGAAACCTCATCAAACCCCGATGTCGCCATCTCATCGTGCCTTTATCTCTCGAAAGACCGACACGCACGATTCCCTTCCAGTCCTTCAAGAGAGATTCCTGATTAAGAGAGTTCGGGGCTCCATCCATCTGGGTACGTACACGGCGATGCATACGTACACACATACATGCAGATGGCGATCCTGGATTAACAGGTTACACAAGGTTTTATCCCAGGCTTACCCAGGATAATAAACCCCTCTAAAAAAAAAAATAAAATTGTGTCTAAATGATTAAAAAAAAAAAAAAAAAATCTCTTTTCTTTAAATACATAACATTCTGCCTGAGCTGCATGTAAGGTGTTGTTCAGGAAATTGCTGAACATGACTAATTCAGGTTCCAATTCCACCAGACCTTCCTCCCATCTCCATTCCTCCATCTTGGGAGAGCCAAGTGCTTCCCAGTGGAATGACCAACGGCCCGTGGCTGGGGTGGGGCCGGCACCCCGCTCGTTCTGTGAGCAAAGAACGACCCAGACCCATTCCATATACAGCTATTCATTTTTTCCTCGGGCAATAAATGCGCTGCTTAAGGCCCAGGAGGTGGGTGAAGCCTCAGGAGAAGGCGGTGGGTGGGTCTGAGGCTTTCCCATGGAGATGCCCGGAGGAGGCGGATGCGAGGGGGTGAACACCGACAGCTCCCGGTCGCGTGGCCGGAGGACCACAGAGTCCCTGTGCTCCTCTTGAGCTCCTGCATTTCCAGGATTCACCATTAAAATAAGCGGATGTCCAGCTTTTGAAGGCGGGGGGTGGGTGAAGGGGACCTTCACTGTGCAGTTTAACCCATCTCAAACCACTGGGTCTGGTTTTGCTAACGAGCTCCTGGGTTGGATTCAGCTGCTCCTCACCCTCATGGCAGCACCAGGACCAGACCAGAGCCACTCCCTTCACTTTCCTCGGCCAGACCCGGACAACAACAACGGATGGACAAAGCAACTCAGTGGAAATGTCTCTTCGTGGTCCCTATTTTGAATTCAGACCCTTGCAGCAAACTCACTCATGTCTGCCAGGCACCAAAGGGACTTTTCTTAATAAAATGCAACCATGGCTTTCTAACACAGCTCATCATGGCACAATCGTATCAAGACATCTCAACAAGGCCAGACATTTTGAAGACATCTCCGCTATGTTCCAAACCCCACCAAGCTGTCATTCCGAACAGGACGGCGCTGGCACCTCCAGAGTTACCAACAGCTTCTGGGGAAGCAGAAATACAAACGAGTCCTTCCCAGTGACCTGCAGCCACGAGTCTTCCAAAAATACACAGGGACACCAAGCTGAACCGCAGAAGGGACCACAACGCAAATGACCAAAACAATGCAAATGATTAAAAAAACCCACCTTGGGCCCTGCAGATATTACCCACGGGATATTTTTAGGGGCTGGGGAGGAGATGCTGAAGAGTTGCCTTCAGAGAAGCACCAGCAGCTTTCCATGCCCATGAGATGCAGGCAGGGCAGTGGTGCCGCGCTCCTCCATCTGCTGGCAGCTCCACTTGACTTGAGTTTGCTCTGGGGGGTCTCCCTGGATGCCACACGGTCACCACCACCTCCAGCACAAAGCCAGATCTGCATCAGCTTTTCCACCCCACCACCAAAAGCTCCTCACAGCCTCCTGAAGCAGCAGGTGCCCGAGCACTTTGCACCAGCAAACATCATCAATCTGGGGGGCGAGACAGACATTTCGATCCCCAGCCCTCCCGCACCCGTGGGACAGACAGTGGGAAGACAAAAACCTCTTGGGAGAAGACAGAGGAGAGACAAGGGAATAACATCAAAGCAGAACAAGTTGGAAAGATGATTGCTGAGGAACCAACCATACCTGTAGAAGATCCACCACATCTTGGCACACCAATGAGACTCACCATCACCCATACCGGTTGGCCTCCATCCACAGGGAAAGCAAAGCCTCTTGGGGACACCAAGCTCCTGCCCATGGACGTGTCAGGCTGCCTCTGGATGAGAATGTGGAGGGGGAAGCAGGACTAGAGACAATCAGGACTCCCAAGTCCTGCAAAGTGGCAACAGGTGTGTGATTTGGGCAGCACAGCAGCTGGCCACAAACCAGAAGAGAAGCAAAGAGAAAATCTGCTACAGCTGTGACACAAAAGAAAGGATCTTAGAAACATTTAGAAATACAGTTCCCAGAAAACTGCACTTCCAAGATTGAAAGAAAACCGGTTGTTGACCCTCCCGTTCTCAGCTTGGGAGGCTGTTCTGTTCAGAAGCTGCTGCTCAGACTCCCGGACACTTCACCACCACTTAGAAAACTGTTTGTCTGGCAGGTGGGGATGAATGTTGGGAGGAAAGCAGGGATGGCTCCTCGGTGCCTCTTCCCCCGACGAACAGGACTCAGAGGTGACCAGGTGATTCTGCAAACAATATTCACAGCCAAGCCAAGAGAAGAGAAAATTCACGGCAGTGAATACGTGCTGGAAGGTTTGGGGGGGATCTGTGTGTCAGCACGGTCTGGTTAAGCTGGAAAGGGCACGACACAAACCACCTGTGCCACCCAAAGCCAAGCAGGACGTGGGACCTCGTGACTCATCAGATGACACAACGTATGCGAAATCCCTTCTTCAAAACAGTCTCCTACCAGCAATTCCCACTCCCGTGTTTCCACGATGAACATCTCTGCCCCGATCCTCGTCCTTTAATGCTAAAACCCCACAAAACCCCCGCAAAGCGCAGCGTCTGGAGGTTTGCTCTTAGTTATTTTATTTTATTTTCACTAAGGGCAGTTTAGCACGACTCTGGTGGAGCAGCACAGTCTGGAAATGGCATTCCTCTACCCTGGATGTTTATTCCACAAGTGAGACCTGATGCTCTTCCCACTCTTTCCCACACAGACTCTCCCTTGGGGCACCCATCTGATCTCAAACCCTTCTGCTCCGAACGCAGATCCAAACAGGAGTTTAAGCAAAAACCATAACCGACGTGCTCACCTCGGGAGGCTTAATGCCACGCAACGCACAGCCGTACGCGTGTGCTCAGTATTTCCGTAGCTCCGGAGGTAGAGGTGTCCATCCACGGCTCAGATTAGCCCAGCGGGGTGGTGTCCGAGGGGGAACGTTCCACGGGCGGCATCTGGAAACACAAAATTTCACCTTTTGAAGCAGGAAGAGATGCTTTCACCATTTCTTGGCCCCACATGTCTCCCCCTCCCCACCTCCCACTGCCGTCCCATCACACCCAACACCTGCCCTCTTGTATTTTAGGATTTCACCTCTTAGCTATAGAGGAATTTTTTTAGGTTGAAACCTAAAGATAAATCAAAACAAATCACTATTCCACCAGGAAAAGGACATTCGAATTGCTGCGCAATTTTTTTATCTAAATAGTGTTTAAATTTTAAAAAAGGCTGGGGGGGGGGTTGGAACTAATTACATCTTTGTGTGGAAGATCATAAATCACATAATTACAACGGGAACCTCTGCATCTTTCCAACAGACTAAAAGCAGACTACGCAAGTTCTTATCTCATTACTGTTTAATTAAGAATTATGTTTGAGCATCTTCTTTTTAATTATCACGGAGCCCAGATGACTTCTAATCTCTTTTTTACCCAAAACGAGGGAGGGTGCGGTCCAAACCGGGCACTAATGAATTTACAATTTGCTCTTTGGGGAACTTTAATAAAATTACTCCACATAGAAGATTAACGCTGATAAAGTGAACTTCCAAAAAGAACATTTGGTTCCTTTCAATTAGCGTCACGCAACCATCACCAGCCTAGAAGGGGGATGCTGAAGTGGTACTTTTTGGGGCAGGGATGGGAATTTGGAGGTGGGAGGGAAGGTGGCACACGGCTCCACGCCTGCGGCCGTACCCACCCCCCAAAATGCAGCGATCAGGGGGACATGGGGGGACAGGACAAACCAGCCCCCGTGCCTGCAGATGGGCCCAGCCCCTGTAAGACTTGTAAATGGCTCCTCACCCATCAAAAAAAATTAATATTCCAATCTTATCTCGCACTGATCACACAAATCTTAATCAATACCTGAAGAGAAAATCTCAGGATAGCTGATTTTCTTTAATTTTTTTGCTGTCTTTAGATAAAATCCATTTATTAAAGCTGCAGGTGCTTTGCGTCCATCTACACTAGAACAATTATTCAGCAATAACCACGTTCGAGGCAGTGGGGTTACTCCAGCCCCGAAGATGCTCCAGTTCCCTCCTCTGAACATCAGGGGAAAGTTTTCCCCACCCAAACACTTCACCACCGAGAGCCTCTGCTCTCCGTGCCGCACGAAGCCCCGCTGACGATCCTCCCCCCAGGGAACCAGTTGCAAAGAGCACAAATATCATTATTTTATTTTTAAACCGAGCACACAGCGAACACCTTTTAATTCAATCGGTTGAATCGACAGAGAGAGATTATTAGTTTTCAGTAAGATTTGATTCAATTAATTAGCCTGAAAATATCAGCACAGCCAGGCGAGCAAAGAAAAACAGAGATAAATCCCTGCCATAGCACTGCTTCATCTTTTAAAGGCAATTAACTCTTCGTTATTAGCTTTTAATTAGGGAATAATAATGACACCATTAATACAGTTTATTATACTTGTCAGCAGACAGCTGTTCCAAACAGATTTTATTATCAGATCTTGGTGGCTTTTGTCTGCTCCTGTGTTTATGGGGGGATGGCAGCGGCTCCCCCAGGCCCCGGCCGGGGGTCCCATGGGTGAAGCTCCCAGACACGGGCTCCTGCCACACAGAAACCCCCGAGGTCCCCGCTCCGGGCTGGCTCCTGGTCCTCTGGCTGCCATCAGCAGGAGAGGAGGAAAGGGTCGGCCCCTTTCCGAGGAAGGATGCAGAATGAACATCAGCTCCCTCCAAGACTTCAAAGGAGCCGTACATAATTCACAGGGATTTTACTTTTCTTTTTTTTTAAACAAAAAAAAAATCATCTAAAACGTTTTTTCTCTCTTGGAGAATTCTGGTGCCAGCAGGATCCAGCCTTGACTGTGCATTTGATGTCTCTCTCACGGGTAATTCTCGTGCCTTTCCCAGGAGGGGGATGCTGGATCTGCGCCAAAACTGGTTTTTACGCCTCGGCTCACGACATCTGAGACGGCATCCGACTCGCCGAACATTTACGATGCCAAAAAAATTCACTGTTTTGTTTTCTTTTCTTTTCTTCCGAGCTCATCCACCTCTCTGGAAGCGCTGCGTACGTTTAGAGCACAGCAGAGACGATTTCATGGAATCACAGAATGGTTTGGAATCAGAGATTTGGAAGCAAATAATCACTTTAAGGAAATTTAGCATTCCGAACAAGTTTATCCATTCATAATCTCATTCCACCCTAGTGCTGGGTGCATGTCACGACGAGGAGGCAGCTGCAAAGGGTGGCAGAAATACCATGTAATACTCTTTCTTCCTGCCCCAAATTCACCCTGAAACTGTAAACTTCAAATCCTTCTGTAAGAGTAACCGCTACCACGTCAGCAGCGGCCAACTGCCTCCAGTTTCATTGATGCTTTATTATTTCTTTGTCTACTGTGTCACTAAAATAAAACATCCAGAAGGCTCATAATTACGTGCTCTGTCACACACGCAGCAAACCACACGTTCCCGTTACTGTCACTGTCATCCTTCTTCACTGTGTCTCAGGCAGAGCTGCAAACCATTTCCAGGGCACGAGCCTGTCTTAACCGTGTTTTATTGTAACTGTGTTTTATTATTCCTGTATCATACAGTCTTCATCCCAATCGAGTATGCAGGATGCTACTGTAATACAAAAATGCAATGCAATAAATTTCCTCGATTTACGTTGGAGTTAATAAATCACAAAAACACTGAAATAAAAACCAAGTGTAAAATACTGTGTTGGGTTCCACTACCTTGATTTTAATTTTTCTCCCTTGTTCTGGACTGGAGGAAGCCCCAAGGGAAATACCAGGAGCTTGAATGAGCTCCTGAGCACCGCAAGCCTGCTCCTGGCAGGCATCTTCCTCTTCCTCCCCCAACACAGTGCAGTCAAGTCCCGAGGAAAGAAATTACCCTGGTGTAGGAATAAAGCAGCTGGAAGAACCTATTTGCCATTTTCTACGGGAAAGCAGAGTTGTTAAATTGAAAGCAAGGCTGTTCAAAAGGACAAAACTTCCCTTACTGAGAACTGACGTAAAAATAAGAAGGAAAAGGATGGCAGGATTCTACCCATCACCATACAGGTTTAGGAACTGAGGCGCAGAAGAGCGAGATGTCGTTCCTAAGGCAGAAGAAAACTGGCGTCAGGAAAGCACACGGAGACGTGGCAGCTCTCAGGGCAGGCAGCCCGGCTCGCTCCAGAGCTGGGCTGGGCCTCCCAGGAGCTAATTTTGTTCCTGTTTTCACCCCTGTGCTCTCAGGGCTTCGGGTCCCAGGTGCAATGCCGGAGGCGTTCTGCGCATTCGCGTTGGCACGCGGCTCCCGACCCGTCGGAGTTAGCTCTTCCTTCACACCGGTGACTAAGCCTGAATATTTTAGGAGAAACTGTTTTAGGACATCTTGGTGCAATTATAAAAACTTCTCAGCTGAAGGTTGTTTTTTTTTCTGTCCTCAAGCTGTATCTGGGCGGAAGTTGGGAGAAGAAAACCACCAGAGAAATAGAATTTCATCAAACTCTGTCTCCAAAACACATCTGATGCCTGAGATCACGAGACGTTTCAACGCCACTTTCCTCACGTAGCAATAAACAGTTTGAAATGAGGGTTGTAAGGGAATTACAATTAATGTTCTGCCAGCACTACCACTGCTCAGAGCCTGCAGCAACTGGCCTTTAATTTAAGCGCCATCGTTTGAGATGGCACGGCCGTGCTGGGAGGGAAGAGCCTCTGTCCAGGTCCCCAGAGAAGAACACTGTTCTTCAGCGAGGAACATCCATCAGATGCAACCAAAAGGGATCCCCAACACCTCGGTGGCAGGAGAGAATTAACTTACCCCTGACCAGAGCTGTGAGTGCACCGTCTCCGTGGGTCCAACTCACCTTCCCATCGGTTCCCAGTTCCTCAGTCATCCTCGCCCTGTACAAAACCAACGGGTCCGTGCGCATCTGGGAACACAAACCTGCGGAGAGGAGCAAATGACAGAAGGGTTAATGGCTTTGCCTTTCTCCATCTGAACAAGGGAAGAAAACTTGCCTGCAGCCCCGTGGCTCCGCAGCCCCTGCCCCGCGCCAGCGGTGCCGACCCCCCGATCCCCGTGCCGGTCTTGCGCCAGGGGATTAATTTCCAATTTTACCGCTGCTCTTTTATCAGAGAGGCAGCTCTGAAAGGCACAAATTTTCTCCCCCACAATGGACCTGTCACAATGACAATTACACTTAATAGCAGCGGTTCAGCCTCGCCGTTCAGGGTGCTGATTACGGCAGTAAATAGCGGCGCATTAGAGAGATGACGAGCCACTGACAGGCTGTATTCCCATTCCATCGGGGACTGCCGAGGCCGAATCACGCTGCAGACTTGACAAAAGAAACCCAAGGGACGTTCCCTTCTACTGGGATACTGGTGAGGGGGACAGGTAGGAGCATGAGGTTGAAAATACTCGGGTCTAGGACCAGCCCAGAGAGCCCAGGCTGCAATGGGAAGTGTGTAAGGAAAAACCCAGCGTGCCAGGGGAAACGGGTTCGTGTTTTGTTTCCCCTCCTTGCAGTCAATCACCTGCCAAGAGTGAAATATTGCAGTGATTCCAGCGGTGCTGTAACTAGACATGAAATTTGGTCTTAGTGTTTTAAGAGTAAAACACAAAACGATGCCCGAAGTCAAGGGAAGCACCTACAGGTGTAAATCGCAGCGAGGTAGAGAGGCTCGATGTCGGGAGGCTCGACGTCGGGGTTCCCTTCCCAGCTTTATCACACAATTGTTGGGAAATTCTCAGGCAATTTTCAAAAAAGGGAGGTTCACTGTGCTGCTGGTCATCGCAGAGCTCCACGAAGGCCACATCATCTGCGGGTACTTGGCCACTCAGGTCTGAGCATGAAGATGTCAATCCCAGCTAGAAAATAAGAAAAAAATGAGGACATCTCTTACTGCTGCGAAAAACTGCAGAGAAATTAATTTGGATAAAATGGACCAGGTCCTTGATTTGAGAACATCATGAAAGCGAGAGAAATCACAGCTTTTAATAAGCAGCCAGTTGTCTACGCTCTGAAGCAGTAAAAAACGTTATGATAAATTATCCCTGGAAAACAGGAACATCCCTAAGCAGTGGGATCTCACAGAAACAGTTGCAGTCGGGCAGATTTTTCGCTATATGCTGACAAAAATCTCACGCTAATCACCCAACGCAGGACACAAAGCTACTGGATTGCAGTGTTAATTCCATGTTATATCCGAATCCCAGATTAATCAGCTGCACCACTTCTTCAGCTGAGCTATTCTCTAGTGGCTCCAAGTTATTAAGATAACAAAAATAAGAGAAACCTCAGCTCTAAGTGGAGACACGAGGAAATTGGATGTGCACAATAGCCCTTCTCCCCATCTCATTGCGTCTCCGCGTGGAAAATTGTCCAGTGACCCTTCTGTACCTAGGATCAGCTCGGATTTGATCTTTTTAGTCAGGCAGATGAACCCTGCTGTTCTAAATGGCAGCAGCATCTTGGCTTGTATCATGGGTAACTGACCATTCATCCCTAATCAAAGACAATTTGCTGTGTTTTCGAGAGATGGCTTCGTTAAATGAAGCAGATGAGCAGTGGATCTGTCCATTTATTTATTTTTAAACCATGATCTGGGGCACAGGGGAGGGTATCGCTCCTGTTTCAGAGACAGCTTGGCAACGAGCTCGTTTGCTGGGGGATATTAGCAGCTGGCATGTGAAACGGCAAGGCGAGGGTATAGAGGTACGCCAAAGTCAACTGTGCTGAAACCCAGCCAAATTCTTATTTATTCCACAGGAAAAGTGGCTAAGCTGTGGTCGCTATGTAATTCCAAACAATATTTGCACAGTGACCTTTACGTTTCCCCTCTTGGAAATAAAAAATTTAATTGTTTTGCTCCTCTAATGCCAAATAAATAACTTCCAGTAATTTTCTATTGGTGTGCAAGTAAACCAAGTAGTTATCGTTTTCTGCTATCAGAGCTGCCAAGTAATTCTAGCTCAACACCTCCAGCTCATTTGAGACTTGGTATTTTGCCAAAGTTGGTTTGATTTTTTTTTTTTCTTTTGTGCGCGTGTGTGAGTGCCAGTGCAGTTGTTCATGGGACAAGAAGCAAAAGAGATGACCAGAACACAGGGCTGGAAATGGGGAATCCACAGGAACTCTAAATTTAGAGTGTTTCTGCTGGAATCTCAAGTAATTCCTTCAGTCTTCATTGCTGTTGGCAAACTCAAGGAGCAGCAGCAGGTATCGCCTGCATCGGGTACTCTGAAGCAGACTCTGTTTCAATTTCACGGGGTTAAACTCATTCACGGGGTCTCCTCATTAACCTGTAATGAGACGAAGGGACAAATTGTCCTTCTAACCCAAGAAACACGAAACTTAACGTCATGGGAGATACCACGGGTCACAAGAGGTTCTCGTCAGGCGGCTCTGCCGCGCGTCCCGCAGACAGACGCGCAGGTGAGCGCCCCGGGAAGCAGCAGCACCGCGTCAGACGATGGGGAAGTGTGGAAATAGCTGCACGCAGCTGTCATCACACCTACCTGGTGAGCAGGATGGCTCTGGCACCTGGCAGGTTCCATGCAGACAGTGTTGCTCCTTGCTTTAATCCACCGAAGTACAATCCCATGGCTGAAGAAGCTCTTCTCCAAACCTGCCCTCTTTCCAATTTAGTCTATTTGCAGGTCAGGGCTTTTTAATCATTTGAATTATTGCAAAAAGGCTGTAAAAAGCTTATTAGACCACCGTTAGCCATATGTGGGGCAGGGAAACGAGGCCAAACAAGGACTTGCCTACTGCAGCCCTAGCAAAGGAACCTATTATAGGGAAGGCTCCACCTTATGCTTTGAAGAAATTCAAGTCAGAGAGAGAACTGACACAAGCAATGTGCTCATCTATCACCATCTTCCTCTGAACCCTCAGCTGAACGATGCTCACCACCACAGAAGACATGCCCTGGGAAGAAATTCCACTAGTTCAACTCAAATTGCTATTAAACTAAAATAGTATGCCCAGCTTCAAAGCAAAGTTTAAAAGGACTCCTGATTACCTTCAGCTAAAACTCCTCGAGTAAACCGCTCCAACCAAAACAAGGGCATTCTTCCAGAAGGGAATTGCACCTGTTTAATGAGTAGTTTTATTAAACTGGTGCAATTTGTTCAAGCTGAAGGAGAACTACTGATGAAGAACTAATATGAACAGCGAGGGAAGAGGAACAGAGAAAAATCCCCGCAGAATAACCTCAAGAAGTAGAAGTTCTGCAAAATTGGCCAAAGCACAGATGTCTACAGCATGTGACAAGGTTTTTTTCCCCCCATCATCTGCTCTTTCCCTAAACTGAACAGTCACAAAAGTAAAGCAAAAAAGGAAAGGAGCAAGTACACCAGAGAGGAAGTGCCTGAAAGCCCATGACGTCCTTCCACGTACAAACAGTGAAGCCAAGAGGAGAAGCCATGAATGGGAAAGCCCCAAAATACCATGTATGAACATGCTCACGTGGATCTGCACACCGGAGATGTGTGATAACAAATTTGCAAGAAGAATTGTTTCAACAGGACTAGGAGTTACTGCAAGAAGTCGTCCGGAGTGAGAGACCCATGACACAACAAAGGACAATTTGGTAGACATCTAGTCCAGGTTCTCTGGAAGGTGGGGCTGTCCATTCAGCTCCAGCACTAAATAGCCTCATCCCAAATAACACTGCTATTTTTAGCCTTCTAAAGAATCCTATCCTTCAGGAAAAAAAAAAAAAAAAAAAAGGAATTATCTCCTCTCTTTCTTCTCACCAAGCTAAAGGTCTTTCTCCAACCAGACAAGGAGTTAAGGAATCTCTCTCCATCCACTGTTCCACTCTCCAGGCACACGGCAAAAATCTCTGCTGGCCCCAGAGCAGGAATAAGCCGCCTGTTGATCCCCATCTTCTCCGTGCTGCCAGCAATTATCACAAAACGACTTTATTGTGCACGTGACAGTTGGTGACACTGACTCAGGGAGTTTTATCAGCTTCTAGGCTACAGGTTGCAGAACATCTGCTGGCCTGAAGGCACCCTGCTGTTGGCCAGCCCAGGCAAGGTGGACTTCTGCGAAGCAGCGAGAGGGAACTGCAGTCCTTTGCGCAGGACAAAGCGTCGCCTACGGGTGTCTCGTCCCTACCTTGGCAACCCAGGTCTGCCAACGGCCAAGTCCTACGCAAAACGCTCTGCGGGGCAGGACCAGAGGCAAGTGCCAAGCAGGAGGGAGCTGCACAGCAGGTACCAGTGCGTGAACATGTTGTCTGGGGCTGGAGGAGGGCAAACCAGCATCATCTCGAGGATGGAGCTGGCACAGAGAATGTGGAGAAGCAAAAGGAGGAAACTGAAACATGTTTTAGTGAGAGATGCAGCTCGGCTGCACAGGTTTCAGATACACACAAATACATTTCTCCAGGGATAAGGAAGATGTAGAGGTTAGGAGCAGAGGCTAATGAGCTGTGCTCATCTCCAGTCTTTCATCCTGCCCGATCAGTACTCAGAGGAAAGCGTAGGAAGCAAAGCTCTCCACGACAGCGGCTGTAGTGTTGACACCATCTCCCTGCAGACTCCCTGGCACAGCAGAATTCCCTACAACCCTACATCATCTACATTTTAGTGCCACAATCTCACCCACGGCGACTCAGGGGGTGGTGGTGTGGAAACGTCTGTTCCACCCTGTGAGGCTCTGACAGAGCCATGGACAGGTTTGATCCTTGCCTTTTGATCACTCATCCAGGCAGTTACTTGGAAGCACGTACTGCTGCTTAAGACATCTTCAAAATTATATTAGTTCTTATTACAGCAATAGAGCAGACCTTAAATTCAAAAGTAAGCTTTGTGTGGGTGTGAATTCCTGCGGAGTTTGTATCAGCAGCTTCTTCCCACTAGTATGATTCCTCAGATTATCTCAAAAAAAAACCTATTAAACTGCCAAAGACTGGAAGTTGGAGATTTCTTTCACATAACCTGCAGCATTAGCCTCATACAGCAACAACTGGAGAGGAATTTGTAGAAAAGTATCTGGGCTCAGGATGGGAAATGAAGGTGTTTAAATGAAGGTTTAGGAAGATGCTATTTTAAGAGGTTCAACGTCAGCACGACCTCCAAGGGCTAGAAAGAAAGGCTACTGGAAGGCTATGAAAGAGACTCCAAACAGGAAGCAGCAAACTGGTGATTTTAAAAAGATACAGGATTATAGAACCACCTCTGGCTATTTAGCAACCACGGTTCTTATGAACGAGCCAACCAGAGCAAATCCTGGACCTTGGACAAAAATGCATTGCAAGCTTGGTTCTTCATTTTGGGAAGGGGTGACAACGACAGAGCTCTTCTCCTGCATGGTTAACAGAGAGGAAGGAAAAGACCACGACTCTTCTTCATCAGACTCAGCTTCTCTTGGCCCAGATTTGGGAGCCACCTTCTCCTGCAGTAGAAAAGACTTTAAACTTAGAAATGAAGAGACTTCAACCCCCCAAAAAGTGTAATTCTGAAGTGCTCAACAGCCTTTAATTCATTATGAACCTAGAGGCAAAGAAAAAAATATGCAAAAAATACATCACATCCTTAATCTAGGGGGAGAAAAAAAAAAAATCATTATTTTTATAGCACATAATCAGACACTTACAAATATATTTCACTGCAGAAAAGGGAGGGTAGGAATGTGCATCCCTTATTTCCTTTTCAATAGTCCGATGCACAGAGACCATCAATATGGTCCCTACAGGTAATCTGCACAAGTCATTCCTAAACCAAAAAGAGAGATTTTAAAAATAAGCAAAAAGGGAGAACCCCTGCAACAGGGAAGGACATTCTACAGTTCCAGGTTAAGGTTTAAACATAATTCATCATCTGAATGCGGGGTGAGGAAACACACTTTCGTTTTTACAATATAAATAGGATTTTTAAAAGGTACTACATATGAATACAGTAACGGTGCTATTTCAGGCAGGACTTCAACATGCAGAGGAAATTCCCCCGTTGCTCACGACCACTCATCCCCTCCCACCCTTCCCCTCTCACCTCCAAAAAAAAAAAATCCTCTGCTGTTTAAATTCTCTTCCAATTGTTTTAAATATTTCTCTTGCAGTGTGGCAACATTCTTACTCTTCTATACAAGCCAGTTTTCTACTAAATCATGTCTTAACCGACAGGAGACAGCTCTGTAGGAGTAACAACCGAGGCTTTTAAGAACCTTGCCCATTTTTAAAACTTTTATTAGTCTCAGTTTGTTTTTATTCTTGGAGACAGCTACTGAAAAACGTCGAAAACTCAAGAAATAAAAAAAAACCCCACAAACCTGTTTCAAACATCTTACAAACACGCACGCGTGCACACACGCACAGACACGCACACACACAAAGAAAATAACCCGTAGCAGAGGCAGTAAGAAATAAAGGAAAATCCAATTCTCCCAAGGGAGAGGGAAGACCAAAGTAAAAAAAATACAACCAAAAAAAAAGAGAGAGATTGCTTTATTCTATCTCCACTCTTTCACTAGGACATTTTAATACCCATCGAGTCTCTTAAGATGCTAATCTACCATCTGCTAGCCCACAAATCCTTCCCACTTATTCCCTTAAAGATGCAGCTATAGCGTTGCTTAAAAACCTCTGCACAGAACAACGACCACCTCGCGAGGGGGCTTAAAAAGAAAAAAAATAATTTAAAAAAAAGAATATTGTCTCTTTCTGTCCAGTAATTTCAGGGGATTAAGTGGCAAAGATTGCTGCGCAGCGTTCGGGATGGCTCTGCTATGTGCCAGCGGCTCCTGCCAGCCCCGGGCGGGGAGGGGAGCGGTACGACGTGCCCTCGCCCCCCGTCATCGCCCCGACACCGGGCAGCCACGGCCCCCTCCCCAGCTCTGCGCCAGGGCTGCCTTTTGCTTTCCCTCTGAACTGACAGACGTCCTCCAAAGAGAGAGGAAGACTTTCCAGTGACTTCAGCAGGGTTTGGGATCAGGCTCTTCTACAAAACACTGCTCCGTAACGGCTCTTCCACCGGAGGCGATGTTCAGGTGTCGGAGTGGGAGCTGTTCCCACTCAATACTTCTACAATTTGCTTTTGCCTTTAATGTCCATTCAATTCTCAGCAAACTGAGTCCAATGAAACGAAGGGCTTTGGCATTCCTCTTCCCCAGGAGCACCTCAAAGGCTCCATCTTTACTTAAGTAAAGGATGTCACAACAATCAAAGATGTTTGGGGAATTTCTTCTTTAATAGGATAAAAGAAAAACATACAAACACCTCCCAGGCTTCTGTCATGGAATGATTCTCACAACTGTTAAGGAGCATAACTCAAAAAAAAAAAAAAAAAAAAAAAAAAAAAAAAAAAAGGAGACAAAGAAAAGAAAAAGGTTCCTATGGGAGACATGCCTACCAAAGAGCCAGAGCGATCCCGCGACGCTCCAGTCTGCAGTGGGGAAGGGGGATGGCTCGTCAAGGAACTAACACAAGCAGCAGCAACTTGCCAAAACGGAGGGGTGTACTGTAACTGAAAGCCATGCTGATTTTTAACTAGAAAGCAACTGTGATGGCAAAGATGGGGAAGGAAGACGACAGAATGACCAGAACCTGGCCACTTCTTCCCCAGGTCCCTTCCTGGTGACGTGGCAGAAATGTACATTATCTATCACATGTCGGTAAGAGAAGTAACGGTAAGAAACATCCCAGCTATGAAACATTTCTTTCCCCATCTCCCCCAGCTTACAAATAAGATAGTGTTTCTTTACAAAAAAAAAGAACCCAGAATTTTCCAGGACATCTGCTCTTGCTCTCTCTCCCCGCTGTAGTTATTAGTCACATTTCATTTGGGGGGGAGGGGGGAGGATTTTATTTTCTGTTTTAAAGCCATAATCTAGAAAAACTTTTTGTGGAAACTTTTTGTTTTCCTATTTTTGTTTGCTTTTTTTTTTTTAATAATGCTCCTTTATAGAAAACTTCACAAAGGTGACGCTTATGTACAGAAAACACAATTCCAAAGGCTGCTTCAGTAGTCAATGTAATAGCACCTTTAAAGACAAAAGAGTTTGACATATTTTTAAAAAGTCATTCTGTTAAATATTAACCCTTTCCAAGCCTCATAAAAAGGAGTCAGTCACAAAGCCCATTAGTATAAACTCTTCCAAAGTCTGTGAAATGTTGTCTGAAGGTTTTCCAAGCTCCCTACTCTATTGGTCAGCAACGTCTGGCAAAGTAGAGGTAGCGTGCAGCCAGACGGGGGTTTCTTGCAGTTCAAACCAAGAGTAGATGAAAGAATTCACAGCAGGCTATTGCACAAGGATGGTCTTCTATTCCACAGTTCCCTGGTTGTTTATCCACAGGCGTGAAAAGGGTTAATTTAATATTTTTTTATTAATTCTGGTTAAAACATGTTGCTCTGAGTTCCAGGCTGGTACTGCGTCTGCAGCAGGCTCTCCATAAAGGCCAAGTAATCTGGGTTTTGTCCGTATTCTTCAGGATTTCTGGAATTCCCCAGCCGGGGACGCTTGGCTGCCCTCACTTCATCTCCCGAAAATACATCCTCCTGAGGGGCCCCAGTGCTGAGGGACTGCAGGAGACAGGAAAGCACAATCGTTAGAGGCACAGCAGGAAAAGGGGGAGAGACACGGGCGCAAACCGTGGAGCGCGCCTGCAGAACGGGACAGCAGGGACAGCAAGCCAACGATTTGGCTCAGAGTATTCCTGCAGAAAAAGTGAGTTCCGAAACATGCAGAGCACACGGCTGAAATTCAAAATTCCGGGCTCCTAAAACCCTCGAGTTGCCTTCCTTCTGTTTCACAGTATCTTTCACTTCAGCTCCTGCCTTGCCAGTTCTCTGTTTATTCTTATCCTCCTCTGCCTCTTCGGGTTATTCACTCCTAGTGGAAGGCACTGCAGAAACTGGGGCTTCTCTGATGTCCTTTTTTTTTTTTTTTTTTTAAAGACCCAAAGGGAGCATTTACGGATCACCCTATGAATAATGGCTTCTGTTCGTCCTGCTCTTACACTCTCAAATGAGATGCATTTCTTGGTAGAAATTATTATCTCCTCTCGCTTTGTTCCTTTGTTCTGCTGTACTACATGAAAGCACCGTGAGCATCTCTGCCACGGAGCACCGTCTAACACTTCTGGCAGCAGAAAGGACATGGGAAAAGCCTTAGCTTTCAACTGGACTTGGAACTTTTTATTCACTTTCCAGCTTGCATTCCTTTCTCTGGAACTGTTATAAAGCTTGATGTCTCTTTGTCTGTTATAAAGCTTGATGCAGAGAGTATGTTTCTTTCCAAATTCTGTATTTCAGGGCTCCAATATGTTGTCTTTATTATGAGACACGCTTAAATATACTAGAATACTGTGCACATCCTAAAAATGAATTCTAGGATGCTTCTTTGCCACCAGAAGTCTCTTCAAGGATAACAAGGTAAATTATTATTAACCTCCAAAATTTATGCCATGAGGTCTTACTGAGACAAATGACTTCAAACAAGATGGAGGTGCCATCCAGAGCTACATTACAGAAAGCGTTTTACAAGTGGCTTTTGGGTAAAACCCTTCAAGATTTCATGCACAAGCAAACTAAAGTCTCCTCCAAACTGTCACCAGCTCTTCCACAGAACTGGCCATTTTTGACGATGCATCTCGCACTTCTGCTAGTGGCCACCGATTCACAGGTTCAGTGAATCACTGCTTTAGCCTGGCACAGCGATCCAGAGAGTCTTAAGGCAAGGTTGGACCATCCTCTTTTTTGTCTCGTAAAAGAGACACCACAACCTGATCACAAATTAACCTTGTGGATCCGTCCCTGTCCTGCAGTGGCTGACGTAACAGGCATTTAGAATGAAGCAGAAAACTGTATATTCTCCATTTGAGCAGAAACCAGTTTCATCATTTGTTTAAATGAGATGGCTTTAAAGGTTAAAGCACCAGGTCTTAAAACACCCAGCAAGTGTGGAACTAAAAAACCTACGAAATAAATCCCTCATGTTTTCTAGGCTCAATAATTCCACTGTATGCAGTTAAAGACAAGCTGGTCTTTTAGATTAAGAGCTTTATAGGTAAGAGCTACGTTCTAAATCTCCTATTTGGTGAGAAACAGGAGTTTGGTCTCGTGTTGCTAACCAGTTCTCCAGAAACCACTGAGCTGTAGACCAATTCACCTCACCTCTGATGAAAGGCAGTATTCGGACAGAATGGCAGTCTGTATTACTAAATTCATAATGTGTAAAATGATATGAAGGTAACCCTTTTAACCAGAAAAAGCAAAGATCAGATCTGAACACGTGAAAGGGAAAATCATTTCAACGCTTCTCAAGCATTTAGATGAAGGATTTCTTCTACTCTGCCTATTTAGTGAATGACAAGCAGTTTTACAGCCACAGAGACTGGAGGCTGCACTCACCTAGTGTCTAAACAATATGCTCAGAAAATGTGAACAAGTACTGCAAGCAACAGCTAGTCTACTGTTTCTGCTACTTTGATACTCACCAGGCGAGATTTCACTCTCTTGGGAAGCTCTTCCTCCAAGGTATAAATATCCCCACGCTTTACCATTAGTTGGGAACCATCCTCAAACTCGACCTGCAGAGTAGGCAGAAGATAAAATAAAAACTTGGCCTCTCCAGTGACGGTACCTCGACAGGCCGTTCCCAGATGACACGAAGGATGGATCAGGGGCCAGCTGCCATGGATGATCCCCCGTTCTCAGTGCTGCATGTCTCTAGGACTGCTGTAGAACACAGCCTTTGCAAATCCCTAAAGTGTGTTACGGATGCTGAACCCAAAAAAGTGCTGGTTTCAGTGCTGCTCAGGGTCACCCATCTCATCAGGCCCATATGGTTTCATCCAGTGCTCCTGTGGATCCTCAAACGTCTACACTACAGCTGGAGCACTATGCCTGCCCTACAGTCAGAGCACGAGAGATTTCTACTGATTTCTGACTGAAATCCTGAAAAAAGAAGCCTTTCGCTTATAATAAAAGGCAATCCTGTATTCAGACCAATATGGCAAGGATCTCTTTCATCTCAAACAAAGCGTTTTCACATGTCATAAGGAAACAACTCCTGCTACAAAAATACATTTGTGTTTTAACAAGCAGACACAGTCAGCCAGGTACAAAAACCGGTGGTAACTCGTCGCATCAAAACCTTTTCACTGAGCACTGATTGTATCATGAATTATGCATCAGATGTTACAGGAATGTTTATTCAGGGAAATGTGCACATAAAAATGTTAGAACTATTAAAAGTCTTTAAGAGATTCTCATTTCCTTTGCTCAAGACTCACTACGCTTTTCCGGATAACGCAGAAGGACATACACCACAGCTTAATATGGGATGTCTGGTTCAGACTGGCCAAATTCAGAAGGAAGAAAGCATCTGTGCTCTGAACCCCTCCTCCTGAGCTGCCCAGGTCTTGCAGCTCATCAGCTATGCAAGACCAGAACTGAGGTCCCTCAACTGAGCAGCACATGTCAGCTGGAGTAACTATGCAGGTGGGAGAACAGGCTTGGGAAGATGAGCTCTGCTGAGCCCTGCTGAGGTGGTTTAAGATGCTACTGGTCCCATTTACTCTCTGGTTTTACGGATCACCACTGCCATAACAGAGTCAGAAGGGAACACGAGCGACGCAGTTTGAGAGCGGAGGCACGGGCAGATTGCTGTCTGCTATTTCTGCTACACCAGCTCAACTTCTAGGAGAAAGGCAGGAGTTGTGACTGAGGGCAGGCACATCTTAAACTAGCACTGAGTGGTTGGACCTTGTTGTTAAACCTCCGAACCACTGATATGAGTTAGACCCCTGTTGTAACACACATTAGAGCAAGTCAAAAGACAAGTCATTTGGGCTCAATTTTTTAAAAAAATATACACATCTAATCTTTGCACAGAAAATACGGACTTAAGAGGCGTGAACTGGGAAGCTACTGCAAAATCAGACAAGTTTAAAATGCAAAAGCTAATTCATGCTGTCGTCCTCCTATGAACACGCTTTCACAACAAATCTGTCTCTGTGTTTTTTAATATCTAAGTATTTAAGTATCTACATAGGGAACCAATATGGAAGCTACTATTTTCCCCACGGGGAAGAGCTTTACTTATAGGTAACTGTGTGATTTGAAAAACACAGACGACTCACGCATATTTTTCTCTCATCTGGCACTATCAGTGGAATAGCCTATTTCAAATTATTGTACCTTTGAGAAATCAATGACAATTTCCTATGCTGTGATTAAACTGGAAAGCATGCATAACAATAGATCTTTATGGAACTATATATTGTACTTATTCATAACCAGGGTCACCTCAGATCACATCTTCTCCGAGGCAGTTAACATCCATTATTCGCACCAAAAAGCCCGTTAACTGACAAGGTGGGTTATTGTGCTCTTTGCACACAGATATGAAACACTCAGTGTAGAAAGGATAGAAACCAGAACCTCATTTCAAACATATACAATATATGGGACGTCCTTTGCCTTTTGTCCAGAGGCATTAATCTCTTTAAAATAACAATTATTTGCAAATTTCAGCTAGTAATTTTCAAAAGGACGTGCACAAAGTATACTTTCCGAATCACAATAATTTTCAACTTCTTGGTACCATTTAAAAAGGATTTCATTGAATGAATGCACTGCGTTTTATAAAACCTTCTGTGCTGAAATACTGACACTGTGCACCAGGTAAAAGCCTCCTGTACTGAGTATTACAACCTTCCGTAAAAAAAAAAAAAAAATCTCATAACTGGAACAGATTGAAAGACAAAAAAACCCTGGCTGCTGTTTTTTTTCACCTTAAAAATAGAGATGGTGAGACTGTATGAGGCTAGAGACTGAAGGTTTCCAACTCCTCACACAACAGCAGCAGGACATTATTCTCACACGCTGCTGCGGTACCATAAAGTACCAAGGGGGATTATTTACCCCCTTGAAGTAGTCTCCTGACCCATTCCTTCCTCTCCAAGTGTCAAGGAAAGTTTTAACTATGTAGATACTGACTCATGGGGAACTGTAGACCACAAGCTGAGCTCCAGCCACAGGGGAGCCATCAGAGAGTCGTTCAAGTAGGTCACTTTTGACCAGAGTCAGAGCTGAATTGTAAGGAAAAGGGGAAATTTATTTCCTATTTTAAAAGCAGATGCAGCCTAGACATATGTCTATCCATACATCCACACTCTACCACGAAAACCTTCACCCCGATCCTGGTTTAAGGTTATACTCAAATTTAGAGCACAGCAGTATTCATTTCAAAAGGCAAATTCTCCCTTCGTGACCAGAGCAAGCGTTCAACACCAGCGAGCAACAATTCGAGCAACAACCAGACACGGTGACATGAAGCATGTGGGTACTCTTCCATACTCACCTGGTAAATCTGACTGATCTGGGCTGCAATGAACTTGGCCTTATAGATGACTCCATCTGTCCACTGCAGTTGAACCAACTCGCCCTCTGGAGGGGGTCCCATTTGGATACAGTCTCTGCTCTGGAGACACGGAGTGAAAGACGTCAGGCAGACAAAGCTCAAGAACTAAAGGGATGTGTTAAAATCACTGCTCAAGAAAGTTGCTACAGAACACTCTAATTAAGTATAAGAAAGTTTCTGCACTTGTGATTAATTGCAGTCATCTCAAACAAAACTATTAACCAGTGAGAGACCAGAAATAAACACTTGCACCTCCTCTGGTGACAGGACTCCGTTCTAGGAAATTGCTCATGACAAATCCCAAAACATCAGATCTCCTGTATCAACAAAAGCAAGAGGGGTGACCTGCTCTGTTTCACGTGGTGAATCAATGGCACAACCAGGAAGAGAAGGCACGAGCTGACAAGTCAGCCTCTTCTATATATTCCTTGTTTTGAACCAGAAGTGCTTACAGACTATCTGCTGCCCCCACGAATCACGTTTGTCAGTTGAAAAAACGGGATTATTCAACCGCAAAACAAAGAGGATGCAACTCAAAACAAACACTGCTTTCTGTTAAGTCATCTGCATATAGCAAATCACATCTTGGCAAAGGAACAGAAAAACGAAATGAGATCATGTCATAAACAAGAAGAACAGTAATGAAGAGCAGTATGAGTTTTTCTACGCGAGCAGCAATTTTACTTTTTACTACTTTTTTTTTTTTTAAGTTTTACTTCGTTGTTCCACCCCAAAGCACGCCCTGCACTTTGTACTCATCTATAACACTAAGAGCCTCCACAGAGAGCTGCTTACAATAATGCTTTCAGGGTAAACGTTGTCGCTGTATGAACCATCATCAAAGTTTACTTCGTAGAAAGTCTGTGTCGTCATGCCAATCACTTTACATCTGTAGTAGAGTCCATTCCGGTTCTTTGTGATCACAGTCTGTCCAAGGGTCACCTCCTTTCGAAACTGAATCTGTGTTGTGGAGAAAAGGGAATAAATAATTTGCAATTTGCAATCATAAAAGCTGCGTCACAGATGTAGGCATAAAGAAACTGTTCTACAAAAAAAAAAAAAAAAAACGAACACCAACCAAAACCAAAACCAACAAAACCCAAACCAAACCCCAAACCAAAATCAAACAAACATACATTCTGGTTAGCTGCTTTGTGTTTGAAGCAAGTGATGGACACAACATAGGGCCAGTCATCTGGCTCCATGGGCACGCCGGCCGCGTGCGCGCAGGTCACGTGGAAGGACGTGGAGCAGTGCTCGTAGGAGCACTGGATGCAGGCACCGGACACTTTCTTCATCCGTTTCCGACAGTAGACACATTTCTGAAAAGAAACACAGGTCAGCATTGCGCAGGCAGCTGACAGCAGCTTCAACGCAACGCGTGGCACCCCGTTACCCGACGTGGTGGAAAAGCCGGTGCCGAGGGCCCAGAAGCCAAAAATAGTGATGTCTGCAGAGAGGTCAAGCCCAATGCTTCCAGAACTGCCTATATACTCTTGCCTAGAATTGCTCATAAGCCAAGAAACTACAGCAGGTACTAACTTATCATTCCCTTGAAGATGACGACATCCACCAGTAACTCAGCCCTCCAGAACCACGCTGGACAGTGAAGGAGACTTAAATCCAGTTTAAGACTATGTTCACTGGAGGGCTGAGAGAACAGGAGGGTGTAACACCATCAGTGGTGTTAGAGACCTGCTACAGCTCAGTACTCATCCTCCTTACACATATTAAATGTACCTGTGTTAATTCAAACAGCAGCTGGATCGTCACAGGTACGTCGCTAGAAAATAACGCTTTCATTTTTTGAAAGAACAGAACAAAAAATAACTGTGCAATAATTTGTTCTATTATATTTAACAAGACATTATACCTATTAGATCTAATGGAATATGATTTTATATAATGGAACAAAAATACTGCATGTTTATTTCACGCGCATAAACATATCAACCGCAAATGGTTTATTGGTATCCATGTCAGATTAGTTATTGTAGTTAAGTCAGTCACTGTTTTGCAAACAGAAGAAATAAAATCATTATACCAAACATCAGAATTACAGGGGGAAAAAAGGTATGAAACCTTTCAGTATTTTTTCAACTCATTTTCTGCGAAGCAGAACCAGTTATTAGGCTAATCAATCGGACAGCACTTAGAGGGGGTGAGTATTCAACTTAAGATGTGTGACTGCTTTAAAAAGAAATCTGAATTTTTTCAAAGCTAAAAATCGTAAACCTTACGGCACTGTAGACTTGGCAGCAAGCATTAGGTGTCAGGGAGAAACAAGAAACATTTCCTCATTCCCTAACAGCACCAAATTCTTGTTTCCAGCCCCTCAGAAATACACAAGATCAGGTTTTGGGAATCCCAATCTAAAGGAATTTAAGTTGGATGCTTGTGTGGTGTTTCCAGGGAACTATCTGGAAACACCATTCTTAGCTTTTAACATTTTAAGTCTAGGGAATCTGTCACTGACCGATGGCAGCTTCTCCATCTTATACCTGAGGCTCAGACAAGGCAAATTGGGGAACAATTAGTATCACACACGTGAGATGAACACGTATTTTACTCAGCAGAATAAACACTTCATATAAACAAAACGGTCCTGCCCATGAATCTGACTATACAGCTATGTAATTTATTTATTGCAAGGAAATAATTTCCACAGACAAGGAGGAAGAGAGGAATGCAGTGGTTTTCCATGCCCGTTTCCAGGTGATTGTCTCCAAACCCCAGGTGTGATCCCCTGCCTCCCCCCAATCCATCCACTCATCCAAACACACGTGTCCTACAAGGAGGCTGTGATCCTGCGAACGACAGATTCCTTTGCTCTCTGCAGTGTCTGACATTAAACAGAGCCCTTCTTCCCCTCCTCCGCTCTCCGTGGCCTCTCGTTTACCCCACTCCCATTAAAGCAGAGCTCCAAGTATGCAACATTACAGAACACACGACCTCAATTTTAAGGTCCGTATGAATTACTACATCCCGTGGGATCAGAAATGTAACACAAGCTGCCCGAGATCACACAATAAGCCAATACAACCCCCAGAAGTACAAATTCGCTCTGCTGCTAGATCTGAGCTCTCTTTTAGAAGTGAACCCTCAAAAATACAGAGAGTGGTATCGTATTATAAACTATCCAGAAAATGCAAAATAAGAATTGCCAAATTTCAAGGTTAAATTTGTGTTACCACAGCTAAGAGCCAGGGCCCCACTGCACGAGCTACAACACGCTGCCAAGACAAATAAAAGACCGTTCCTTCTCCAAAGAGTATTGCTCTTTTCCTTGAAAGCAAAACATGGAAAAGAAAGGGAGATGAATTCTTCCTTATTCCTGTGCAACATCACCCCTCCCTGACCGGGCTCTGCCCCACGTGTATATGAAACAAGTCAAATTCACTTCCTGGGAATTAACTGAAGTCAGTATGTTTACACCAAAGATTAATTTGGCCTTTTTACTTACACTAACAAAAGGCAGGAAATTCAAAGCCAGAGCCGCGGCGTTGCCGGAACGTGTTTTTCAGTATTTAATAAGCGAGGCCGTTATCGCTCGGCAAACCGTGCTCAAAAGGCCGATAAGCTCGACAGCAAAGTGCCCAGCAGGGCCACGGCTCTGAAAGCAAGTCAATGGCAACGAGATCTCGTTATTAAACTGCCAATACCTGGTCCTCCTGCCAGCAGGGACAACTGCTGATGCACCGCCTCGCGGGAGCGTTAACCCTCCAGTGTCAGGAATCTGCCTTTATTGATGCCAACAGGACTCTCCCGAGGCAGAAGGATTAGCATGCGCCCCACGACGCCCCCGTGGCCAGAGAACCTCCTGGTGACAGGTCAAAGAGCTACACCGGTGCAAGATCCAGAGCAAACATGATCAAAGGATAAAGAAAGACGTGAGCTACGGCGACACTGCAATGTAGAATCATAGAATCATAGAATGGTTAGGGCTGGAAGGGACCTTCAAAGGTCATCTAGTCCAACCCCCCTGCAAGGAACAGGGATATCTCCAACTAGATCAGGTAGAAGACAGTGGAAGGAGTGAAAACGTAGATGTGGAAGCGTGGGAGATGGGATGGACGGAAGTGCCGGCGCCAAGCGCTGCGGTAAAGCAGCACGTGTAGATTTACAGACATTTTCTGTGGGAGGGGAGGTGGTAGAAGAGAGAAGGTCTAAAGCACAGGAGAAAAATCTTCAGAATAAATGCGCAGCGGAGAGTCGGGTCATAGCTGAGAGTAAGAAATGGGCTGTCTCCTGCATGATGAACACTGCAATTCATTTACTCCACCGAGGAATGACAGCTAATTATTCCAAATTTCCACGTCATAAATAATTTATGCGCACAGGCCCATAATACACCATTAATCAGGAGCATGCAACCTGCATTCTTTAGAACGACGCAATACCCACAAATGGACTGAGAAGTCTGTGCTGGAAAGGGGAGGCCTGGTGCACACTCCAAGAACAAGAGATACTCTTTGAACGGATCCCTGCAACTGCTTGTGACCTCAGCCCTCTCACAGTAACTTAAAACAATCGAAAGATATTAAAAATAAAAACCAAAAATCATCACTGATAACCTCTACCCCTCTCTTTCCTTCATTAGCTTCATCCTTTCGCTTCAACTGTCCTCAACCTTCACATCATTCCTTCTCTCCTCTTCCATCTTTTTCAGCCATCTCTCCAATTTTATCTACATCAACTCAGTCATGGGCAAAGTCATCAGATCCACCACCTTTCAGTCACCTTCAGTTCATCTTCCTAATTGCAGTTGCACACCTCCAAAAAACAGACACCCCCAACTCCTCCACTGACTCCTACGTGCTCCATGAATTACCTGCAAATTCCTATAAAGGATCCTAAAACTCTCCACGATGGCTCATGAGTGTGTTTCTCCACACAGTCTTACTCAATTTAAATTTCCTTTACACTTCTTCACCAACACTACTGCTATAAGCACCACTGCCTTTACATTCTGCCACCTGGATTAATTTTTTTTGATCTTTACCTACTTTGTAACTCTAAAACTCATTTCAATTTCAGCTCGAGGTAATTTATTTGCTTGCTTTCCTGTAGCAAACAACACTCAAAGCCACGATGTAAGTGGTGACACCACCAACTGTTTTCAACAGACATCGATGGTGTGTGCATATGTATCGTAAATGCATTCACAAGTATAGACCAGAGCAGAAAGATTTATATAAATCAGTCTAAATACAACAATACTTACCTGATAACATTCTTGAGCATAGAGTAATTAGGCTGAAATCTACTTCTTACATCCTAACAGCTGGACTAGCTGTATAGGGCACCAGACACCTTACAGAGGGATCACACTGGCATGCTGACAGAAAGTCAAAACCAAGATCTGAACCTGTGCCCAGAGCGACCTGGACTAGCCAACACGTCCTGTCGGCTGAGTCATGACAGTTCCTGGCAGAAATAAAACCGCCTTACACCTCTGGAAAAGTTACTCTGGTTCTGATGAAGCACTACGCAGCACCACCCATGCTAACACTTTCCATGAGAATTGTTTAAAGCCAGGCTTTGACAAGAACTGAGCGACAAGCCAGGCTTTTACCAACTCCAACATAAGGAAGAGGTGCCTGTAAATCACATCATTAGATTGTGTAAGTCAAGGTACTTCATATAAAAATTCTCTACCTTTCCCCAGATGTGAAGAAAACGTGAGGTGCGAATGGAATGCAACGCTGAAGAAATCAACAAAACTATGATTTTTTTAGGCAGATCTGTAGCAGGACTGTGCAGAGGCTTTGGAGGGCACAGCCAATGCTTTGGAGCAGAATGAAGCAAGTCTTACGTATGTTAACAATGCCCTGGCTCTATAGGATTGCAAGGTAGCCACAGAAGAGTTAAAGAATTAAGTCATGTTTCCTTGTGAGGCTCCATTAAGCAATAAAAGTGAGTCTTGTGTAAAAGGATTTTTAGTTCATCGTTACAAGTGCTGGTAATGAAGAGGATGCATGCTGGAAATGTCAGATGATCCATAAAGAACCACTGCTGCAAGATTTATCATTCTCACATCACGCTGCTCCATCACTCCACCTGAATAATGAATGCTTTTTACATTCACATTTGTGTACAAAACCCATTTGCACAACAGAGAAATAACTCTGGAAGCAGCCAGAGATTCTTCCTAATCTCTCACCCAGGCCCTGGCTGGGCTGCCTGCACTAAAGAGCTGTGCCGTTAACAAATATATCAACGCTGACCAACGTACCATCACCCACCTTCCCCCTACCACACTCCCCACCGTCACCCAGCTGACTTCCGTACGAAAAAAGCAGCAAAAGCACAATTTATTTTGCAATAACACACTGCAGTGATGGGGCATTAACTAACATTAAGATTAATTGCTCTGAGCTAATGAATCATCCATTACTAATCCCTCAGACGAGGCGACGCAACTAAATAACAACTTGTAGTTGGACTTTTATTAAATCTTGGCAGTTTCGCCTTGCAGTCACGGTCACAAAGAAATGTGTTTTAATTTCTACAAGAGATGTCTTGATAGAAAAATGAGAAATATTGGTAAAGAAAGACGAACGAAATGACAGATGAACAAGTCAGTAATACGTCAGCTTCCTTCTAGTCACCACGTCCCCTCGCACTCCCCACGCAGTGCTTTCAGCAAATCAAGCTTCCAGGTAATTTAGCCCTGACTGTGAAGTGGGTAAGCGCCCGAGGCTCTGCCCAGGGTAAGGGCAGACTCCTAGAGAGTAAAAGCAGGTCTGGTAATCACAACTCGTTTGTGTGTCAAAGCACTGAGGCAGGACCTCGGAAGACATCCAAACAATACAGCTTCCCGGTGCATTTGTTGGAAATAAGAGCAAGAACATCACCTCCAACCTCAGCTACTACATAATCCTGCACACAATGTTTTTCTGTCTAGTTAAAGTCTTTTTCTTGGCTCTTGCTCACAAACACTCTCTACAGGTAAAAGACACCCACCAGTTTCCATCTCTGCTCTGGAATAGCGCTGATATCCACAGGATGACGCTCTATTACGTTGAGAAAACGGGCCTCGGGGACAGCAATAGCACAGATTATATGGATCCACCTGGAAAAAAAGTTGGAGAGAAATCAGTCTGCCATTATTTGAATTAAATACTCAAGAGGGCACTTAACATTTCTCTAACTCCCTCAGTATCGAGGCATATTTATGGTGGTTGGCAGCCTTGGCAACATTACCAACCGATCGTTAATCACGGTCACACAAGGTAAATGTCTCTGGAACAACAAGGATCAACCTTCTTACGTATCTGATATTGCATGAAACTAAATATTCTCTGAAAAGACTTCTGAGAAATAACCAAATTCAACAAGTGTTCAGAGCCACGTTACCTCTGCTATTGAGAAGCCTGGTGCAGAGTGTGAGTAAGACAGCACAGTCACTCAAGCTCATCCTGCCAAGTCAGGGAGTAGCACGTAACTCCATAATGCCAAAACTGAGCATCAAGACCAAATTCACAACACTAGAAGATCAGATGCAGTATGGAGGGAAAAACATGTTGAAAAGCATCACTTACCGCCCATCGGTGGTCATCTGAAGAGCTCCTCCCCTGAGATTACACAGGCAACATTCCTGTAGGAACAGAACTCCTTCAGAACTGGGCCAAAAACCTCTGCTAGACTGTCAATCTTTCCCAAAAAAATGACTACGCCACATCTGGGATGCAAAGGCAAACTGTACCCCTCCCACCACCCATCTCTGTTAAGTATCTAACTAATTCCCACTGTAAGTTTTCTTCTGCCTCCAGAAGAGCAGATTCTTACCGCTGCCCAAGCGTTGGCTGAGCACCGCGAGCAAGACCAACTCTCATTCACCAAGTCTGGACGTATTCCGTAACAGCCTGAAAGAAACAAAGTTAAATCCTTCAGAGTTCTGCGAAAGCATCTGTAGTATCAACTTGCTGACTTTTAAATTCAGAAGCATCTTTGAAATCAGGCGTAGCATTTGAATAACCACACACAATAGTCTAGGCTCAGACAAAAGTCGTAAGAAAAGTCATCTTTGGGAAGGGGGGCAGAATTTGGGATCAGCAGGTCTAAAAATGAACAAACAAACAAAAAAAATCACACACATCTAACCCTCTTTTTTTTTTCTCTCTCTCTTTTGCAAGGACTACAGTAGCAGTACTTTGATCCTTCAGGCAACAACTGGGCTCAAAAGTGATGCTACTACTGCTGGAATGCACTCACACATCAAAACAGTTAAGACCACTGAATTTTACCACGATTGAAGCAGTCATCTTTGCTAAGTGGTGGTATGAGGAAGGACAAACCCACTAACATTGCAAGGAAATTAAAAATATGCATTTCACGTATTTAACAGTATTTAAACTAATACTAATTTCTGGTTATATGAAGTGTTAGAAACATCTGACTTGATAGAGCGTCAGTGACTGTGATATGCAAGCACCAAATCCTCCTACATACTTCTCTGCAGCCCTAAAATAGTAAAGTGGTATTATACTTATTAAAAAGACAGGGAAATAAGACCAAAAAAGCCTTTAGAATTCTGGAAAAGGCATTGAGGTTGGCCACTGAAGACAATAAGGACAAGATATATAAATGCTTTTGAAAAATTCCATCTACGTGACTCTCCCACGCTTGCAAAGAAAGTCTGTAGCAAAAAATTGGACATACCAGAAATTGCAGGCCAGCATCCTAGCTAACACAAAGCTCATCCCCTAACCTTTACCTCTCCTAACAAAACTGAACACAAAATTTCAGCTGGAGAGTCTCCAACTACTGAATTGAAGTTATTCAGAAAGCACTGAGATTGCCACAATAACCTGATTTATAAAAATCATCCACTTAACCAGATAAACATTACGTCAAAAAAAGTCAATAATATAGATCCGCAGCTGTCTTCTGCATCTGAAGTCTCTTTTCATCATATGGCAAATCAAGAAAGCAGATTCAGCCTAGTCCTGGAAAACGGGCAGGGGTGCTGAGTCTAAAAAAACTGATCTGGAAACTGAGCTGAGAGAGAAAAGGGGTCTACCCTTAACTGAAACACTGCTGGAGCTCAAAACGGTGGAGAACAGGCTGAATTTCAGTATTGATTTCTTGCTTCAAGACAACAGGTAGCTGGACTGTGGGATGTGAGGGGAGCAGTCATCACGCTTGCTGAACAGCACATTGTCCCGTGAGGATGATCCACACGGAACAAGAAAGGTATGCTTTTTTTATGGACTTTGTAAGCACCTTAAATACCCAGAAATCTTGGCAAAAGCTTTCTTCTTCTCTCTACATCCTTGCTGTTGTCATAACCTGGCACAGCTGGGTGAGGGCACTTCTCAAGAACAAGCAGGCTGCCAACTGGTTTTGCAGCACGCTGCCAGATTAACCAAAACACACCTCGACACTGCAATCCCATAATAAAAGCAAATGGATTCTCTGCAGCAAAGTCAAAGGGATGTCGCAGTCTGGAAGTACAAGCAGTGACAAGGAAACAAGACGCTGGAGACCACATCAGACCAGATTCAACTTCTGCCCTATCCTCAAGGGTACGGCACAGCCAGAACACAAAGCCGAATTTCTCTACGCCCTGTCTGAGATGGCAGATTAACAGCACTTTGCCCACATTCCTCTGTCCCTAAACAGAATTTGGCCACTGAAACCGTTTTGATAGACTAGAGTATTGAAGACATATGGATGTACAAGATGCAGCATCTCTGTTTTGATCACATTTGTGAATTAAGGAAGCAGTCTTCATCCTCACGCTCACTCTGCCTCGCATGCTCTGATTAGCCAGGAGTGACCATAATCACGGATGCAGGACAGAAATAAAAGTTGCATTCTAGTGCTCCACAAGAGACAGTCATGCTGAGCTGCACGGTGACCTGTGGGCTATAAAATTGGAACAACAAAAGTAATTCCAGCTGATGCAAGTCAAATAAGATTTCCCATCTGTCAAGATCAAACAGCTGAACAGTAATTCGTCACATCTCCTGGACGAGTGCAAATGTTAACTAGATGTTGAACAATCTACAGCGAAGGTACACTGTACCAGGATTAATCAGATCTTCTTTAAGACATAACTATCAAGGAAAAAAACCAGACATATGTTCCTTTTGGTAATCAAGTGCCATTCCTACAAACAGAAACACAGACACTAATAAAATAAACCTCAGAAACTCCTCCATCATCTCTGATGCACGCAAGAACAACACAACCCTACCCAGCAGACCCATATTTGAACAAGTGAAAAGAGTGCCATCAGCTTTGTGATTCCTGCTTCATTACAAAAAATGAAAGATAAGACAAGACAGAATCTCTTCCGTGAGACACAGAAGAATCAGCCAACAAAACAAACAGCAAAAAGAATATTTGTGTGTATTTTTAAGATCAGTGACTGCCAAGTGGGACTCAAATATACAGACATATTAGTACCAGAAAAGGAAAAAGTGGGAGTGACAGGTACAGAAAGCATGCCAAGATGGAATTTAAACACAGGCAATGTAGAAAGAAACCTGTGAGTTTCTCGATACCCAAAACGCTTTGGCGAAGAAGGAAACACTCACTAGCATGAACCTGCAGGCAGCATTTGGCACAGGATATCAAGGGACTGGTTCCATCCTCTCCAATATATGAATTTGAAGGAAGAGGCTCTGTGTTTTCTCCACTTGAGGTAAAGCACATCTCCGGGATCAGAGGCTTGGTCTTTTGTCCGCACTTAGAAAGGTGGACGAAAGAGGTGGTCTCCCCTGCGGAGACCGGGACAGCTTCTTTATCCATCTGTAAGGACTTAAACAGAAAAATACCATCATTTTGAAAGCTCAAAGAAACATTAGAATAATGAGATGCTTTCCCTGTTTTTCTTCTGTAAAAATCTAAATTCCTAAATTGCAGCTGAAAAAACCAAAGGGATAAAAAAAAAAAAAAAGAAAAATATTAATAAAAGCAGGACCTTCCCTCCCCCTCTCTCATCCTTTTGGCATCCTTCCCTACTCTTTCTGCAAGAATTTCTCCTGAAGGACATTTCAAGGTTTTTGGTAGAAGACCAGAGTTAAAAACAAGGGATTAAAACAGTCCAGCTGTACCCAGTTTTCCTTACAACCATTATAAAACAACATCCAGCAATCAGAGCAGCTCTTTTATTTTTGGTCTGTACAATAAATCAGGAGATTTTATTGAGGGGGGAGGTGGATTCTGCTTTTCTCAGAAAAAGCTTCCAACACACATATATGCATCTACGGCATGTATTCCTAGTGGACACACAAAGCCAGATTTGGCTCCAGAAGCACGCAAGAACAAATCAATACACAACTGGGCAAATAACTAATTCATCTGATAAATTTTGCCTTTCTGCTCAGAACGTATCCCAAAGCATATTGGTAGTTTCGAGAAAAATGATGTACGTGCTTACTCAGTAAATTTTTATATTTTTTTGCTGCCTGTTTGCATATATTCAGGAGTCTGGGCCCACCCCTAACCAAGAGCAATCCCATGCCCGTTACGGCACTGCTGCTCTGCATGAAATAGTGTTCGCAGTGCAAAGCTCTTGATGTGCCATTTAAAAAAATGAAAGCTGAGAAAAGCAGGGAAGCCAGGAAAGAGAACAAAAAAGGCTCCATCCGCCGCCTCTGCCAAACCCAAACACAAATCTTTGGTGTGCAAACGACACGAGTCTTCGTACTTTATTATAAACCTCTGCATCGTGCCTCACCGAGCAGCCCCCACGCAGTACCTGGATCAGGAATTACCTGGTTATACGGGTAGAAGAGGGTACAGACAGCACAGTATGGCTCACTCAGGGCAGCAGCTGCATTGAATTTTCTTTCAGCTGGGAAATTATGTGCTTTATTCTTCCACTGGAGGGAAAGTAAAGATTTCAAAGCCTCTGGGTCACTCATATCTTCCTCCCCAGAAAATGGAAATGTTTCTAGAAAGAAAAAAAATCCCCAAACAGTCAGTAGAGGCAAAACAGTCTACAGCCAGTAGAGGAAAACGCAGCAAGGGAGGGTTAAAAGGCTGATGTTTCGACAACACAAGAACTTCGATAATTAAGAACATTCAACTCATCCATGGTTCCTCATACATGTGTGCCTCAAAAACTTCCTCAAACAGATATAATCTCCACTTCATGGGTAGGATAGACGAGATAGAGACATCGATGACTGTTCATGAGAAAGAAGAAGGAGGAGAATCTAGATTTACTGCCTTCCTAACTCTCTAGCTGTGGAAACCTACAACACGCTTTTGAAGAAGCCAAATTCAAAACGCGTGATGCAAGTGCAAGGAAATCCCCCAGCCCTTTCTCCAGCTGGGAACCCTGTTGTCTGGAAGACGCGTGTGCAGTTCGTGCTGGTTTGGTTAGGTCAGATCCCAGTTCCCACCGACCAGCAGCAAATCTGTTTCAACCACCCCGAAGCGCATCCCGTACCTGTTTCTGCAAACACAAATCCTGGCCATGAGACGTCCCGGGTTCGAGCTTGCTTTTCTTTTTCTGCAGCTGCTTCTCAGCTACTTCCATCAAGCACAAACCACTAAGCCTCCAACTCGAATTCACCACCTCTTCTTCGGCCAGGGCTCCCACAGGTACTGCCTGTGCTAATTAGTTTGCTAATTCTTTGTTTTTACAAACCCTTTAAAAGGCCCTTGGCGTTTCATGATTAAACCACTGCAGAACCCATTCGTGTCAGTTTGGGGGTCCGAGTTTCTTACTGTTCCTTATTAAGGAATTTTGAGTCACTATAAGTGTCAAAGAAATTTTCCACGCAAGACTAAGTGTAAATCACTCCTTGCATTGTCGATCTGCAAAGTTTCCAAAAGAACAGCTTTGGCCAGGGGAACTTAAAAACATCTTAGTGGAACATTATCCCCAGAGCTCAGCACGTTAAACCAAATTGTTCACTGCTCCACTGTTAATTACTGGAAACACACAGTTAATGTTCTGCTCTCAACAAGTCCAAGTCTCCTCCCCATTTCTACCTCCCTTTTAAGATTTTTCAGACTCTTAGGTTGCCAGAAAGGATGAAAGGAATTTGTGGTACAACACAACAGCTAAGTTTACGTTTCAGATTTCAAATGTTCCCAACTAAACTGACATATTTGCCAGCCAACGGGGGAAATTTTAATGTGTTTAATTAATCAATCTTTTTTTTTAGATGATGAATGCTGTCTGTGTATCTCTGTCACACTTCAAATGAGGGTTACTTCCTAAAAAATGTCTTGTCTTACTATATTTTTATTTTCATCTTGGTATCTAAAGGATAACAATAATTGCTAATACCATAGCCTTTTCCACAACACTGCCTGGGGTTCTGCTGGAAAGGGAGACAAATGGAAAGAGCCTTTCCAGGGGGTGAGTTAGCCTTTGCTTCCTAGAGGAAGATACTTCTCATGCCAGGAGCCAGCTGCCACTTCGGTGTGTATCAGACCAGAGCTGGTAACAAAACAGATTTGCAAGGACATGTTCTACAGCCTTAACTTCAGCTACACGTGCTTATGTGTCAACGCTTCGTGTAAGGCACAGACACAGTTTGAAAAAGAGCACTATGCAGACTGATACTTTCAAGATGTCTTACTTTCAAAGCAAAGCTCAACCCTCACCCTTTTCAACAAATCAAGCACCTTTAATGACATCTTAAGACAAGAGCCAAAAACCAAACCACGTGTTTCTCCAAATTTTAGTCGAGGCACATCAGGAGACAGGCATGGATTTACGATACCAGTGAAACCAATGAAACCAGCATCATAATCCAGAGTGACAGACTGAGAGAAAAAAGGAAATGACTGTTTTATGTTACCACCACCTTCATTCACCCCAGCATGGATTCTAGATGGCACACAGCGTCCAGGATGGCTCCTACATTTCCAGCAAGTTACACGCAAGAAGAAAAGACTAACGATTTGCCTGAACTGAATCTCAGTGTAGCATATGCATTCCCTTAATTTACATGCTCGCTCTTCCTCGCAACAGCCTCCAGATCATCCTCACACACTAGCCCTGAAAAAGCAAGGAACACAGAGAGCTGCTTCTGCTCCCTGGCAGGGAAGAGAAGAATCTGTCTGATCAGATTTTGCCCAACAGTGCTATAAATCAGTCCCCAAGAAATACCAACTTTCACAGAAAGTTGCTCCTGAGTCAGCCAGCAAAGTCCCTGTACACCATTCAAAAAGTCAAAACAGTGAGAAGAATCTGTGCTAAAGGACCCTCATTAGCCAAGGTTTGCTGCAAGGTCTCACCCCAAACCAAGGTAACTAGTCCTAACGGCCTTTCACCACTTCACTCCACATTATACATATGCAAGACGTCAAATGCACCATCCTTGGAGAGGAAATGGAGCTATGTAGGTACAGGATACCCCCTTCCTACACAAAGTTTCTCTAAAATCAATGGATACAGTCTCTGAAGGAGAGTGAACAGGAAAGACAACAAACATCCTTTTGAATATAAAGTTGTAAAAGCAAGGACTGCCAACTACACCTTCACCTACCTGCCCCAGCCTGCAAAAGCTTCTTCCTGGGGACTTTTCTATGTTCTGAGTACTTTACAATGTGGGCAAAACCCAGAAGTGGTAAATTACACCACAAAACAGAAATGAGAGGTAAGAGGGTTATTTTTCCTTCCCTCTCTAGACTGTTATGGCCTTCACAGTGACTGGAATGGGGGAAAAGAGAAATCAGTGGTTAAAAAAGTTAAGCACTGAGAGATTTTCTAGTTCTCATTTCTGGATCTGCCAAGAAAAGTAAGACCCCAACATTCACATGAATTACAGAGCCAACCAAAAATTTAGAATTAACTTTCTCTTACACACATAACAACAGACTTGACCTCTAACACTCCCTGAGGTGAAGAGATCTCATTTTAATGCAATATCTCAGAAGGAGCTTTTAGTTTAAGATGTTATTTTCTGTGAACTGTTTTTTCTTCCCTTTGCCCAAAATGCTACCTCATTCTGTAGCCAGCAAAATATTTTTCTTGAGAGAAAAAAGGGTGGGAGGTGAGAAGGGACACCTCCCACAGATGAATTTTGTTTCCAGCTGGGTTATCAAAATGGGAACGCGCTGCATTTTCTACCAGTTGAGTGTAACACAAAAAGTTTCAGGCCATCCAGTTATGTTAATAGCTTCAGCAATTCTTCAGATCAGACAAGACATTCAAGCATTCCCGATGCCAGTGCACTCACCCTCATCACTCGAGGTCTCCTGTTTAACCACCGACAACGGGGAGCGCGTTGGTGGTTTGCCCAGGGGATGACGACGACTCTTTTTTATCTCCATCTTCATTTTTGAAAAAGCTGAGGCGGTCTGTAACAAAACAGAACAAGCTAGATGGGAACCCTAAAATATCCTGGCAAGCAAGGGAGAGCACAGGATGCCAGAGGCAGGATCCTTGTCATAGAGAGTTCTTGAATTCCCACACTTTTCGCTGCCTGTTGGCTGCAATCAATAAAGCCTCCCAAGCCAATTACTGTAGAAGATAAAGCCAATGCTATCTCTTAAAGTGTCGGGTAAAGGTAAACCACAGCGTTTCCTTAAAATCCCAACAGCCTCAGAACAGCTTCAAGCCTGCTAATTCCATTAGCTTACCAAAAGTCTGGTCAATCACAGCAACAGCTAGGAACTCTAGCACAAAAATTACCCACAGGGCACACAGGACCAGAAACATTCTGCTAGAACATCACAGTGCGTTTTATGACGAGTATATTTATATCTTACTGGACCCACTGCCCCGTGTGCCAGCCAGCATCACAGGGGCTGCCAGCCCTCTGGTGCAGGGCACCGAAGGCTTCACAGGTGAGTTACTTTGCACTAGAAATCGACAGTACGAGCTGCTGTGGTTCACAAACACAAGGACAAGCAGCAGTGCCACAGCATTAGGAATGAAATCCAAGTCCCTTCCATGTTACGCAGGAGTGAGCGGAGATGAAGGTACTTAGGGCAGCCCAGCAGAGCGTTTTTTTTCCTCTCTAGTCTGCAGCCATTATGACTTAGAAACATTTACATGAAAGGTACGCTAACTGTGCCATGCTGGTATGGCAATGCACATTTCCCCCCATCCCCACAACTTCTAACGGGAGCTTTGCCATTCCCTTGGCTCTTTCAGCAGCATCATGCAGGAGAATAGAGCCACGTGATATCACTCTGACTTGCTGCTAATTGCTAAACATTTTCCTCTTTCCTCATTTGGAACCTGTCCACAGGAAAGCAATCCCCAAGGAAAAGAGATGCCTGAGACAGATTACGTGTCATGAACTGCACTGTCCATGAAAAAGTTCTCTGCCAACTTTTCCAGCGCTAAATTTCACGATGGAAAAGATCCCTAGACAACACTCCATGGCAGGCCAGCACTTGGAAGCATAAAGCACATGCTGGAAAAGCATAAAGCACACCCTGTCAGCTGGAGGAGTCAGAAACAAGGTGGAAGAATTACTGAAATGTTGGTGGGATCAAAGTTCCCCTGAGGATTGTTCCGTTCTACTGCTCGTAATAGTTGCTCTGCAGCAGCCATTTGCTCGTGCTGGCTCTTCCTGCCTAGTGCTTGGGAGGATCATTTCAGCATCATCTGTGCTATCAGGAGCAAGAAAAAAGATTCTCTACTTTACCTTTTGAAGACAGTAACAAGTTTGATTAATTGGCTAGCATCAACGCAATGACGGACTGAACTATGGACTGAACTATGAGAAAGTGTGATGATGATGATCTTTGAGGTCCCTTCCAACCCTAACCATTCTATGATTCTAAAATCATCTCTTCCTGTAAAAGCACTCTATGGCTCTCCAACATGGCACTGTTCCACTGGAAGCTCAGGCACAATTCAGGACTCCTCTCATTCCAAGTTTGGTCCTCAACTTGTTGCTTAAAACTAGAAAATCTTATAGTCACCTCTTTGGTCATGCATACCTGTAAGTTACTGACCTCTGTAGCAACTTCTGTATTTTCTGCTTCCGCATTTTCCTCCTCCTTCACAGAGATTTCCATAGGGACCGTCTGTTCCCGCCAACTTGGACTCTTCTGCGTGGCAAACTGCTCAAAGGCCTGCTGGCAGGACATCCGCTCCTTGTCAAACACCACCTTTTTGGTCCGAGGAACCACATAAAGCATGGGAATGATCGGCCGAGGTTTAAAGTCATCTTCTTCAACCGGCGCCTCCAAGGGCTGGATAATGTTCAGGGGAGCCGGGGGCAAGCTCTTTTCTGCTGTGGACGACATGGGCACTGCTGGGGGTACTGGTGGCCGTGCCACTGGTACCTGTTCCTCTGCCAGCTGCTGCTGTGGTGCCGGCGGCGGTGGCAGCGGCGGCTGCTGCTGCAGAGGAGGCTGAGGTGCTTGGGGATGGTGTTGGTGTTGATGAAAAAGGTGCTTCTTCTTTCTGTCACCTTTCACTTTCGGAGGACGGGCCTTTACTTTGCTGTCACCTGTTTCAAGAAATAGGCAACATTTAGCTTCGTACACCAAGATACCCCACCTGGAATACTGCATTCAGCTCTGGGGTCCCCAACATCAGAAGGACATGGAGTTGTTGGAGTGAGTCCAGAGGAGGCCACGAAGATGGATGTGAGGGCTGGAGAACCTCTGCTATGGAGACAGGCTAAGAGAGCTGGGACTGTTCAGCCTGGAGAAGAGAAGGCTCCGGGGTGATCTTATAGCAGCCTTCCAGTACCTAAAGGGGGCCTACAGGAAAGCTGGAGAGGGGCTTTTTACAAGGGCATGTAATGATAGGACAAGGGGAAATGGCTTTAAAACTGAAAGAGGGGAGATTTAGATTAGATCTAAGGAAGAAATTCTTCCCTCTGAGGGTGGTGAGGCACTGGACCAGGTTGCCCAGAGAAGCTGTGGCTGCCCCATCCCTGGCAGTGTTCAAGGCCAGACTGGATGAGGCTTTGAGCAACCTGGTGTAGTGGAGGGTGTCCCTGCTCACGGCAGGGGGGTTGGAACTAGATGATCTTTGAGGTCCCTTCCAACCCAAACCATTCCATGATTCTATGATTTCTGCATATTTAACATTTTTCCCCTTTCACCAAAAAGCTCTAATGCTGGGCTAACACATTACCGTATTATTCTTCCCTTCAAACAGGCAGACTGAAAGCTGTAGACAATTCAGCTGTGCCTCAGCACTGACTTGGAGAAGCCACTTTAGAAATAAAAGACTTGTGTCATTTCTACGGACTATTTCATTCTTGACTGGAACAGAAAGTCTGCCAAAATAAATGTTGCCTGGAGGGAAAAAATATCTAAACCTCTAAAAAAAGGGACAGTGTGCTAGAAAACATGTAATATATTACATTAGCCCTGACTGGAATATTTCAAGTTTTCTATATCAGCAGTCTTCAAAGTGGGGTGGACAAAACCATCCACTGGGGTTCAGGAAGAAAATACTTTTTGCACCATTAATCAATAAAACAGGTCTTTAAAATAGTGTTTATTCTATCTGTATCTCATCTTTTTTTAAATTTCTATTTTTGTGTATGTTTTATAATGTACATAATATTTCAGCACAGTAATACATGTGTATATATATACACACATGTAGTAATACATTTTATAAACAAACACGTATATCGGGACGTGCGCTCAAAATTTTTTTTGCTGATAAGGGGGTGCAATCAAAAAAGTCTGGAGACCATCGTTCTGTATCACTAGTTTGCCCCAAGCTCTGGGCCACTCCCACTTACTGCTCCTTCTACTTGCAAGCACAGCTCTTATCTGAGTATTACTGTGTGTTAATGCATTCAGCAGCCCCAGGAAATGAAGAATTGAACAAAGATACCTGAATCATTATTAACAACAGATTTCTACTGTAAGGTCTTGTAAAAAGATGCCTTTAAAGCATAAATCAAGTACAGCGTTGAACTAAGCCTATTACAGACACCATGCCAGCACCAGTTACCGAGATATCCTTTCCTAACACTTGCTCCATCTGTCCTTGTTTCTCCTACCTTCCTGTCATTCATCTTATCTGCATGGTGTTGCAGGCTGTGACAATAAAAACACTTCTTGAACAGACAGACATCTCAATACTTTTACCAGAGGCAGTAACGATCCATAAAACTCATCCCCACCTATCTTTCCAATATAACTCTGTGAAAGGATCCACACAGTCTGATTTTACAGCAGTAATTAAAATCCCTACCGGCCATTGAGCAAGTCTCTCCAGGTTAGGACAGGAGATGCTGTCACATCCTGCCTTATTCCATCTAAAATGATATATATTCCCTTTGCTCAACTCTTCCCCCACTTCATGAATGAAGTTATCAGTTCACTCAAAGGAAAGTAAATAATAGATGCTCCACCGACAGACGCCAGCGCTCCATTTATTTCGTAAGAGATTGTTTTTCACCTGCAGATGCTACAACTAGATGACTCCGCTGCAAGAGGTCATCTTCCCACTAACAGGATGGGGAGGAGGGCTGATGGCAACAAAAAGACAGAGAAAGACTATTCACTCTAAGAACGATGCTTCACCAGTTCCAGCCTGCTCGAGACTCCTCCATTAAGGACCAAACCAAAGCTGAGCAGCCAAACCTCGTAAACAGAAAATCAGATAAACCATCACACAGTAACGAAGTATCTGCAGGAGGAAAGGTTTGAACAGAGAAGGTGAACAATCCCACAATAAGATAAAGTGCTAAAATGTTCTAGGGGATTCCTTAACTTCGACCCAGAGTTCTGGTCTGATTACTTTATTACACTGATTTATAAAAACGGGAACAAGTCCAGCCCAAATAGTTTTTGTTGCACTTGTGAAGGCAGTCCCTCAGATAAACTGGTTTGTTCTATCACACAGAAAGGAATATTGAATTTCCTTAGAGAAACAAACATATTGAATGAAAGGCAAATTGGATTTTTCCCCAGTTGCACAAAACCAGATCATATTTACTCTCTATACACTCGGAGAATTCTCTACCCAACAACAAAACAAATGCCATTCACCAGCTTTATTGACTTCTAAATGGGTCATTTGACAGCAGCTGGCATGTAGAACTTTGTTTAAAAGTTTCTGCAGTAAGATGAACAAACTAGTTTGCAAGTGAATCTATAAAATCAGAAGCCAGGAAAAAGTGAGGTAAAATTCAAAGTCCCTATCTGGCTATCATGAATACTTCCAGAAAGGAAAGGGATCTTTATGCACAAATCAATATGGTATGTTGATAGAGGAATGTCTATCAGCTGTCCTTCTGCTGAAGAAAGGAGGCAGTACACAGGAAAACAGCAGCAGGACAGTGGTTTTTCAAGGTGCAAAACCAGGCTTCTCTAGAGGTGATGTGAAATACTATAAGGAGTTTGCTAAAGTTGCAGGTATACAACACCTGGGGGGGGAAGAGGTGTCGGTGGGGAAATCAAACCACCTAGGCAGGACTGTGCACCGTAGTTCTGGGCAATGAGATGAAAAAAAGCTGCTTTAAGAGTACGGACTTCCCCTGCTAGAGAAATATCCCCTGGTATCGGGCAAAGGCAACTAGAGATGGATTCGGCATCAGTAATTTAGCCACAACTTGAGTTAAACAATTTGTACTGTCAACAGCTCAAAAAGCAGCTGTAAATTAGACTTATTAATCTAGTAGAAGGACAAGCACAGAGATAAGATGAAACTGAACACAGGAGAAAGCATTCTAATGCAGCATCACATCCTTCGAGATGCCTGTGTTTATGAAATAGTTGCACTCAAGGGTTTTCTTCTATCCACATCGGAATCTGTGCAGTAGGTGAAGTAATCACGAGGATTATTCCACCATCCTGAAGTTCCTCCTAAACAACTGAGTCCACATTTTCACTTCCAATAGAATCATAGAATCACAGAATGGTTAGGGCTGGAAGGGACCTTCAAAGGTCATCTAGTCCAACCCCCCTGCAAGGAACAGGGATATCTCCAACTAGATCAGGTTGCTCAGGGCCTCATCCAACCTGGCCTTGAATGTCTCCAGGGATGGAGCATCCACCACCTCTCTGGGGAACCTGTTCCAGTGTTCTACAACTCTCATGGTAAAAAATTTTTTCCTAATATCCAATCTGATATTGGATATAGTAAGAAATAGTATTTCTTACTTCTAGGAAGAGAATATGATCCTAGAGCAATCCTTGTTTATATCCTGTACATCATCCACGCTAACAGAATATGCAAAATGACCGATACAAGAGCTTTAGAAAGCAAAAGTGGTAGGAAAACACCTTCTCCTTGCTTCTAGGGCTTGTGTCTGCTTGGTTGTTATCTGAACTTCACATGGCACATACTACAAATATGTAGATGGCCACGGCAACTGCTAGCACATTTCTGAAAAGGCTCAATTTTCTCTACATGATGCTAGAAAAGTCCAGAAAGTCTCCAGGACAAAGTCTGGTGCTATGACATCGTTTCATGACAATCCCCCCAGTCACATCGAACAGTCTCATCTCTTAGTGATTCTCCATTGCCAGCTTAAGTAACACTGGAGAAAAACCAGCAAGAGATGAGTCACTTGGCTAACGGCCAATTCTTGAGATGTTGCCTAAAAGTAAAACCTTCACGCAGCGAACAGTCACCACCAATCTGCTATTACACATAGGTAATAGCCGAAAAGTTTTCAGTTCTGGTTTCCTGGCATCTTGATCACAGTGTTGCTTCATGTAATTATATATTTAGTTTACAATTGCAACACTCAAGAGGATGCCATTTAATGAAACGTGGTGGAAAACAACACACAACTATTTTGGAGTTAGGCATCTCTTTGCTTTTTCTCACATTATAAAAAAAAAGAATGCTGTAAGATACATGGTTTGTAGCCCAAGTCTGCAGGACCCTTAACAGACACGGCATCGTGGGTAACAGCTGCTATTCACAGGATGTATTTATGTGGCTTAGCACATCCAGAGACAAGCAAAGCATAAAGACTGGCCTTTTTAATTTCAAGTCCCAAGAAAACCTGCTAGAGAATTCTAAATGCATTAATAGAAACACAAGAAACACAACTTATCATGAGTATAAAGCTGAATCATAAAAAAAAAACCCAAAACCCAAAACAAAACAACAACAAAAAACACCTTAAGGTATCTGGGTCAGAAATCCTGAAAACCTCAATATTAATACTCAGCTAGTCCAAATAACCAACATGAAGAACAAGACCTACTTTGAAACTACCAATGATTACTCTGAAATCTCATTCTTCCTCCTTCTCAGGGTCATCTCTTCTGGTGTAAGTAGGAAATCCAGCCAAATTAAAACCAGAGGAAAAGAAAAAGGAAGTGAAGGCAGGAGGGGGAAAGCTAAATTGCCACGAGCAGGGCCATCCAAACAGATGCTATTTTCTTATTTTTAAGATGAAAGTGTAAGACACTTGTGAGAGGTAACGCAGACAGCAGGACGTAGAAAACTAGAGAATTCATTGATATTTAATTGCTATATTGCATTAAGAAACTTGTATATTTGCCAACAGCCACACCGAGCACTAGACCCCTCGGAAACTGCAAAGCGAATTGTCTACTTCTAGTGATGCTTTCTGCAACGGTGCTGAAAATAAGTTTTTTCCCTCCTGTGCTAACAGTTAAAGAGCTCTTAACATGTCGTCTAAGTGGAACCTATTCTGCTAGAACAGAGCCTTTATTGTTCCTCTGCCATTCTAAGGATCTCGGATCTGTCCTTGTCACTTATCTCTTGTCTCCGGAGGGATATCAGCATTTTCAGACCATTTATTACAAGCATCAACTGTTAAACTTGTACAAGAGCTAAGAGCATAAATTGTATGCTCTGCCGATGCTTTCAAGCAAGGGCAACAGAAATTAACTGTCTGCACTGTTCTACTCCTGCTCTGCACAACAATGATTTTGAAACTCCTTATTTCCCATGAAAAGAGAAAATACGCTGTCTAGCTAAGAGAGTCTGGAACTGAACAAAGACCTCAATTCTTTTCCCAGAGCTTCCACAGATTTCCTTCAAAATCATTATTCAAGGTTCTCAAAACAGTTTGCAGCACCAGTTTTCCCCAAACGGTGAACAAATAACAGATATATACGATACCTGAAAATGAATCCACTAGTGTTTATGAAACGCTCCAGAGTGCATCACAGACACATCAACTATCTAACCATGCACATTGGGGGGGGGGAAGCAGCTTACTCCCAGCAAGAATCACAACCTTTCATACACAGCCAAGACAAAAAAAAAGTATCACAGAAAAAGCCTCCAGTAAGATGGCTGAGGTCAGGTCTTTGGACACGTATCTTTTGGATATGCAGAAGAAATATAAAGGACTGGGAGTTGTCATGGACTGGTATTAACTTCAGCCACGCAAAGAAAGCTGAAAAGCTTCCCTCCTCCAGCTAGGCTTGAAGAAAAGCAAACCTGCAACCTGCACTCCTGCAGCAGCTGTGGATCCACCCAACCTAAGGCTGACTTTATTCACAATCTCAAATCAAAGAAACGAGGAGGAAGGGAGGGAAAGCGGAAAAGATTAATTGCACGAGAGAGTGCACAAATCTTTCCTTTTCAGAGTAGGACACAAAATATATTTATTTGTTTCTCTATGAAATATTTAAAAATATTCCTCCCCTAATATATATTTTTACAAACCTGTAGTAGTTTTGGCAGAAATTTCAAGCCCTGCCAAGAAAACGATTTGGACTGAATCCTTAAAGAGAGGGAAAAATCAATTGCTGCTGTAAATGATGGCGTATTTCAGTGAGCACAGCTTTAAAATTGGGAAAGACTCCGCTGATATTTCAACAGAAATAAACAACAGCAGACAAGTTATTTACAATGTGTTTTAGAGAGATAGCTCGCCGCAGCTCTCCACTGAAGCGACGTGCCATCAGCGAGCAGGGCCCTCACCTTCTCCCTCAATCACTTTGCTTCTCTCCTCTTCCTCCAGATCTGGCCCTCTTTTCAGTTCCTCTTTTACTTTCACATCTTCCAAGGCAGTTTCGATAGCCATGACATCCCCAAGAGACTTCTGATCCTCTGTTTTATGTCTTCTGGGTTGACTTCTTTTTCTGTGAGACCTGGAAGTACAGAAGTGTGATTTGACATAAAAGAACAGCCTTCAATATATAAAACGATCACTGACTTAAAAAGCTGAATATAAAACAAAAGGATCTTCTTTGGAGAGACAACACAAGGTAGCTCACAATAGCTACAGGGCAAAGTGGATATCTGAAAGGGAACAGATGAACCTTGCATAACGCAACGCTTACGATCCATTCACAGCAGCCATTAACTGTCCGGGTTTCTTGAAGAGCTTTTTCCCACCATTACTAATGCAAGCTCACGAGCAGCAGTTAAGCTGATTTTAATTGTATTTTAAATCTATTTTGCTCGTGTTTCAAAATACAGATGAAAACTTGCTATAAAGCTTCCTTTCATCCTCTGCCTCCATCCCATCATTTCTTTTCATTCTGTACGTGCTTCCCTCTGGCAAACTGCTGGAATTCTGCAAAGCATCATCTTCCAGCTCTGAAACATTACCCAGCACTGCCAGTTTCTAATAACACAGTGTAATGAATGCTTACAGCATAATCAATAGGCAGTATATGATTTTTCAGCAGTGTAATTCACTGGGTCCAAGGCCCACGAAGAAGTCTAACCAAAAAAAGTGCGTATTAACGTGCCCAGACTAATACTAACAAGCCAGTAGCAATGCTGCTCCTTCTAAGGAGTCACCTCCACTAAGACAAAGAGGTTGCAGTAGCCACGACGCAGAGCAAACACAAATTCAGAAGCCAGGATAATGCCTTTTGGTCAGGAACCAAGCACCCACACAGCCGCTCACTCACTCCCCACCTCTCGAGTGGGACACGGAGGGAAAACGGGAAAAACAAGAGCCAGAGAACTTGTAGGTTGAGATGAAGTTTAATAGGTGAAGGAAAGAGGAAAGAATAAAAATAGAAAGAAAGAAGCAAAGGAAATCACTCACCGTCTCCCGCGGGCAGCCCAATGCCCAGCCAGTCTCCAAACACCTTGGAAGCCAACTCCCCCCGTCTTCCTTCTCTACCCCAGTTTTACTGCTCACCGTGACGTTACAGGACATGGAGTATCCCTTTGGCAATATCCCTCCCAGTCTCTCGCACACCCCCAGCCCAGTCACTGGGCAGGGGGCAGAGTGAGAAAAAGAAAAAAGCCTTGACAGTGTGCAAGCACCACTCAGCAACAGCCAAAGCACTGGTGCCTTATCAGCACTGTGGTAGCCACGAATCCAAACCAGCCCCGTGGGCTCCTATGAAGAAAGTTAACTCCATCCCAGCCAGACCCAGTACAATTTTTTTAAAGGATCTACCAAACAGCTGCTTGAATGTTGGGTTTAAGTCTAACAAGCTCTCTTCTTCAAAAGAGACCAATTCAGAGACCTGCAATTTTTCTGCCATTTTTAGCACGTAGAGCTTATTTTCAAAAGCAGCATCTTCCATATGGCCTCCCCGTTCCAGGCCCTTGCATCTACCATCATGTAACAAACTGTAAAATGCAATCACACTGCATCCAGCGGCCCAAAACTCCAGAAAAGCTGAAATTCAGCTTCCCATCCTCAGAGCCCAGGAACTCAGCTGCTAATTAGATTTGGAGTACAGTGGAGTTAAGAGCCCTTCATCAGATAACCAACAAAGAAGGAAGAAAAAATTTAAACCTGAGATGAATGATTAATAGGAAAGAAAGTGGATCCATATGCACAGTCATTTATAATTGCCAGACTCTAACCATATGGTGGCCCTCCAGTATAGATGTTAACTTCACACCTGCAAGACATTCATTAGCAGGAACACACGGCCGAAGCCAGAAGGATCAGCTTTTGTCTTCACCCATATTCTAAGTACACACCACCTTCTCTGCAGGGGAAAAGCAAGGTGGGAGGAGGAGATAAACCTGTCAGACTTTTCCATTGCACCTGGAACTTTCCATAGTTGGTGAAGAAGGCACTGGAGTAGAATTAAGTGTTACGAAGCTCTTTTTAGTAAAGTGTGTGTTTTATTCCCGTGGTGTAGAAATGCCAGGCAAAAATTAAATGACAAAGCTTTATACTCACAGTAGATAAAAAAAGATCTTTTAGCAGTGCTCTTCTCCCTCTGCAGTTGTGGAAAAAATGAAGAGAGGCAGAAAACGCATCATTTAAAGAAACTGTGCTTCCAGAACTACAAGCTGCACATTTCCAGAAGCGAAGATGTTCTGTATCCGACATCATTCGCACGCCAGAAACGGGCTTTTTGTGGACTAGACTACAACAGTCTCTAGCTGAAGCCATGAAGTAAACAAAGTTGAGTTTTTCAAGGTAACTAAGTATGAATGACCTTAGTGAAGAAAGAAAACATCTCTGCAGAGTTTAAAAGCTACATTTTTTCAAAGGAGCTGGCGAAAAAGCAGCATTTATACCCTTTGAAGAACAGACCACAAAGTGACTTAAGTAAACACAACTGTGAAGAGGTGTGGGCAGAGGTGAAACCCATTCTCTCAGTAAAGTCCATTCTGCTGAGAAAAGTCAGTCTTCAAGTAAAACTATGTCTTTCCAAGACGTAAGTGTAGGAAAGAGACTACTGCTAAGCAGTATTTGAGAGCTTCAGAACTGCTTCAGGATAATACTGAAATAATCCAGGAAACAACGGACAGATAAAGAAAAGAAGCACCTGGATCTTTCGCAACAGGCTCAGGTTGAGGGAGAGGCTTCTCTGCTAAGCAATAGGCTCAAAGAGGGAAAACAATCCTTGGTGTTCATATGGCTCCTCACAGTATGCAAACATTACATACATAAGTAACTCTTATAGCCACAGCCAGTAAAGAGATCCCGAACTTCCAGATGTGGAAGAACAAGATCCAGGGACTCATGGAGTTCAGACTGTCGTTGCCCACAGAGCATAAATCACAACTTCTGACTCTCAGACTACACTGCTTTTCCGTTTCAGCACTTGCAAAACAACGGACAAATCGTTTCATGCAAAAAAGGCAAGACATGGGACCACCAGTCCAAAGCAGCACCAGGTAACTGAAAACTCCTGGAAGACAATAAAGACCAGTGCTAGAGAAAGAGAGGCACTCTTACTAGTATGTTATCTTTTTCTTTGATAGAATGCCTAAATAAATCAGCTATCATCAAGGCATTAGGTCAATAGTTTTTAAACTGTTACTTAAAGCCCCTATCAAAGATGGCCCCAAAAACCTACCATCTATTTAAAGCTTTTTTCCCAGATTTCAAAGAAGTGATATTGGAACTGAAATTACAAGAATATTATTACATCTGGATGAAGTAGTACTATTTCCAGAGACTGTCAATGCTCACACCAGAAATTCAAGGAATACTAGATGAGAGCAGAAGGAAGTAAGCTCGTGTGCTGCACTGCAAGCACTTTGGGTAAGAGGCAGAGCAGGACTGCGAATGACGTAAAATGGAAGGCTAAGGGAGCACATGGAAGGGCACACACTTCACATCTGAGCACATTAAAGCTGTATGATAATTCCATTTCCTAGAATATAGAGTCTCATTCCTCAAGGAAGCTTGATGAGGAAGGAAAGTTCTCCTGTTGGCAGCCCATGTCTAAAACACTCTAGTTCAAGTCCACTTTCCAGGACAGCAGCAGCTTTTTATTAACTACCTGCTTCAGTGACTACTTAGCTTTATCCACGAACAGTTAATCATTACACATCACTATTAATTCAGCAGATTAACTGCACACTCAAGAACACAAAACCAGAACAGGCATGAGAGCGCTGAGCTTCTCTAGTGATGCAAGAGGAAATCTCAGAAAACTGCACAAAACCAAGATGAAGTCTGAGAAACCTCAATGCCCCAAGATTTTCTGGGCCCTTTCAAGGAAGCAGACATGAAAAAACTCACTGAAAAAGGAAAACGCTTTCAGAGTTACTATTTTAAGAAATTTGACAGGAAAAAGAATGAAGTCATTTAAGATGATGAGGAAAGTCACATACCGGTGTTTGTTGTCCTCTTCCTCATCTCCTATCCTATAAAGCAAGATTCCAACAGTAAAAGGTTAGCATGCCAAAATTTCAATTCAAGCATGCTGTAACACACAAAACCCACAAATTTTGTAGAAAATTAATACAGAGATCAAAGGAAGAACAGAAAGGCATGCATAAAATCCCTTTTGCAACTGATGGAGTTTTTTTCCCTCCTGCTTTTTGATAAGTGAAGCTATAAATGTTTACTACAGATTTTTTGTCTTCCAGGATAAGAGATGAGATGTGAGGGGGCACACAGCATCCTACTTTCAGAAAACACGTGCTTCTAATGACATTTAAAAGAAACAGAACAATGAAGGAACACATTACTGAAGAAAAATTTACAAGAGGAAGTGTTAAAAAAAAAGAAAAGAAGACAAAAGAAGCATTCGAACTATCCCAAAAAAAGAATTATAGTGTTTAAAGTCTTAGCAACTAAAATCAAACGCAGTGCTCAGACACAATTTTTTTTCTCTTTACCTGCGAAGCAATTTAGTCTTCAACTCCGCCTTCGTCTCGTTCCAGGCATCGAGTTCTGGGCTAGTCAGAGCCGTGGGTTTCATATGGTCCAGGACAGCAATGTCTTTTCCTTGTTTCCATAAATCGTAACGTTCTGGTTGCAGAATCCTCACAAAGACATCCATGGAAATCTTCACCATGTCTTTGCGGCAAGTGCACTGCAGAGAGATCCAGACACCAACACCATCTCACGTCAGAAGAACGTTTTCTTTTCTCGTCAGCTGAGTTTGCCTTTCTCCAGAGGCAAACTAACACTCTCCCCATTTTGTCCGCACAGCCTGCGGTGGGTTCCTAGAGTGGGTCAGTGCCAGGAACCGCATTGACCTACACGTGGGTATTTCAGCTTAATGGAAAGCATGGACTCCACCTGCCCCTGGCAAAACCAGGGACAGCACAAGCTGCCACAGTCTCTGAAGGTAGTTGAAGACTGTGTTCTTAAGGACCTTCTTCTCCCTCTAAGCCCACCAACCAAGCTAAAACCTTCTGCTGACTGATGCTCAGCATACTACTCATCTACTGTCTTACAACCATTGGACAGTAACGACTTTGGCCAATGTAGATCAGCTCCGAGTCTGATCCCAAACCCACGTTCCCCACGTTAGACAGTCTCTTGCAGAGCTTCTTAGGCTAAAAAGAGATTATTAATATCATTTCATAATTGAAAAAAAAACCTTAAAGGAACAAAAGACTAACCTAGTGAACAAGGCAGTTAAACTTCATTATTATACATCATGATGCTGCACGTAAACCCTTCACAAGACTGCAGGGAAATAAAGAAGGCTACAAGAACTACATTCTGCATCTAAACCACATATGACTAAGCCAAAGAAAAGGTGCACTGTTCAGTTTTACTAGCACGTGCTCGTTAAAATTAACCTCTGGAATGACACTCTTGCCATTGTACGTGTCTACGCAAAGATGACCTGAGTATCTGTTTGCTCTGATGAAGCACAGAATTAACAGACCAAGTCTAGCAAGGGGGGTCCCACCCAGGACACAGACACCAGACTGAACGAGCATCTAGTCTTTATAAACTTTTAGCTCCCAAAAACGAACGGAATCGAAAAGGACACAGCAGTACCCACGGGTCTTACACGGCCTGTGCTGCTGCGGGTGAGAAGTTGAGCCCCGTTACGAGTTCTGCTCTACGGCGCAAAGCTTTGCTCGGTGTGTACTTGCCCTGAGTTGCTTTTCAGCTTCAAACTGAGGATGAAGTAACTATGGCTGCTTTGCAGGACTTGTTTTTCACCCTCCCTCCACACCTTTTCAAAACTGTTCTGTCCTTTCTCTTCACAGAAATGCATGAAATTAAACTTGCTTCTCCCCTTTCTTCTTTCATTTTTTACCACCGTTATGAAAAGATTTATGGCTGTAGTTAAGAGCAAGAGAGAAGAGTGTCGTTCCGTACAGTTCTCAGCTATCCCACTTCCCTCCCAACTCCTGTTTTTCATTTTGCAAAGACCTCTGGCTACCTCCTGCTCTGCCCTGACCAGGAGAGGAGTAATAACCTGAGTGTGCTGAGTGGGAAGGAGTAGTTATGGCCAGGCGCTTTCAGGAAAACTCAATTCATTTAACGGAAAATAGCGCGGGACAGAAAGGCTGGAAATGCAATTTGACCAAAGAACGGCAGGAACGCAGATGGTACCCACGCTTCGCATCCCTGGCCAGGCAGGGGGTTCTCACCAGCACCTCCATCAACACTGGCTTAAGGGATTTCTATTGAGCAGACTTTCAATCGCTTTTCTTTAAGAAATTGTAAAAGCACCTGTGTGCTGCTGCAAAGAGGAATACAGCAGAGCACCCCACAGCACACATCATCAATGAGCTACGGAGATTGACCTCCTCTGCCTTTACCAAGTATGAAAAATGGCTTAAAAGGGGAACGGTCCTTTCTGATCCTAACCTGGAACCAACATCGTGCAGCACACAGATGTCAACTCCTTCAAATGAAGCGGAGCAAATCCTGAGTCAGAGGGGTCTAAAGGTCTCCAGTACAGTCTCCAACCACCGCCAGCTTAAGAGCCTCACAAAATGGTGAAGTATACACAGATTATCAAGAATCCACACACTGAGCTACCTGGATGCTACTCAGACAGCTCTTCAGAGAAATGATGCTGTGGGCTGCAATCTCCAGTGTACCACAACACCAGGAGCCTGCAGTAGCCAAGTTCCTTTCTTTACACAAATCTAACATGATGTATGCTTATATTTCAATTTTAATTTAATTTTATTGCTTTCACACTAGCAAGCATGAATAATTTACAAAGCTTCTTTCCTTTGGGGCTTCTTCCGGACCATGCAGTTATATTTCCTCAGCTGCTGCAGTTGTGTCACATTCCTGTTCCCATGGCTGGGGTATTTTTCCATACCCTTCCCTCAGACACAGCAGTGAGATCCTGGGGGGGGGGGGGTTGTGTGTGGTGTGTGTGGCAAGAAATTTCCTTTGCGATTACCAGTTCTATTCCATTTGAGCAGGACAAAAACCAGCCAGGTTGCGTTTCCCTGTCAATGACACCCATTTCCACGTATTGCCTTCCCTTCCATATACACAGTCATGTTTCTTTCAAATTATTTAACTGTAGTCATAAAACACATGTGTTTCCTAAGACATACCATGCCTACACACCCCACCTCCGACTCTTCCTATCCCAATTTCTGCAGGACGTATCCTTTCATATCGCATTTTCACCCTCAAATTCTTCCACTTTCATATTCCGGTATAATTAAATGAACATGTCCACAATTAACCACCACCACTAAGGAGAGATACGAAACCTCGTTTCCTTTACGTGAGTCAAAACTGAACCACAAAGCCTCGATTCAGGTATCTACAGAACTCCTGCATACCAGTAGACTTGAGAAAGATTTGAGAGAGATATGGCCACCAAAGCACAGACCATGACCAAACGGCAACATGAAGGATAGGCCTGTCATGTCAAAATGACAGGTGAGAAATTTCGGCAACTCTGAGATCTAATCAAATATCTTCCCGTCTCTGCTCTGTCGTTCCCCGTTTGGTAGCCAGACCATCATACCAAACTGCCTGGGAACAGCAAGGCTGGCCCAGTGACAGATCAAACAACAAAATAAACAACAGAATATTCATAACTTGGCTCTCCAAGGACCAACTGCAAGTCCTGAAAATGAGGGTGGAAAAAAACAAAACAAAAATCGTAACAGTTTTAGGATCAGCTCTTTACTTTTGGTTACAAAGGATCTGAGACCCAAAAGAGCAGTAAGACAAGAGGAGCTTCCATATTCACTAAATCTGCAGGAATTTAATTTGCTCCACCTTATGAAGGCTTTTCCATGCCTCATCTCTCCTCTTCCATAAGCTAATGACTTTGTTAACCGTGCAGGGCTAAGAACATGCAAAGGCAACTTCCAGTCTAAGCACATGCAAAAATACTATAAGGAAATGCAGAGTGAAGCACTTTTCAAACACAGAAAACCAACATTCTTCCTCTCCTTACTATTTTATTATCTGCTATCCAGAGCTGGAGACTGTGGTGAAACATCTGACCACACCAAGAACCCTGTCTCATCAATTATAACTCACAGACTGACAGTGGGAAATTTGTGGCTACCAAATGTGTAACCATTATCTTATTTGTTAGATTTTTAAAAAATAAAACCACTAATAAGTCTATATAAAATAATAGTCAAATAAAAAGACTGTCTCCTTGCAATAATAAAATGAAATGATAGATGGAGAAATGCAGCCTCGTTCAACCTCAACCTCCAGTGTCGTTTTTGTAAGGATATTTCCATCACTTCCCAGCTATTAACACTAAACTGAACCCCATCTGTTCCATAACATATAAAAAGTTAACGTAAAATAACCCTTTCTCCTTATGTAGAAATAGTCACAAAAATGATATATTTAAATTGGCACCTCGGGTTCTCATGGAAAAATCCTCTCATATTTAGATGAAATCAGGGCAGCTGCACAGTTGTTTAAGACTCAGCCAGCCGCCTACTTTGCCTTAATGGAAATTTAAATACAATAAAACCAAATACACTCAAAGTTGAAGTTCTTCCTGCTATTAAGCCATCATTAAATGCCAGCCCAAAATCTCTGCATCTTTGCTTAAAGCTTTTGTATCTGCTTTTTCCTAACAATGAAGCCTAAAAGCAAGTTACTGGGAAAGAAAGATGGTTCAAAAGGCAGCGAAGAAATTCTTGCTGTATATTATGGGAACACATCTTGCTAACGCAGACAACACTTCTAAGCTTCTCTCCACAAATTTTCGAGGAGAAGGTATAGAGTTTCAGCTTTTGGGAGAAACACAAAGTCCTCCCAGTACAATACTCTTAAAGAGCTACCCAATTTGTTATCGGATTACAGACGTGCTACTTGAGATCTAGTTAATACTCACCCAGTATGTCAGAATAAACTAGTCTGGGCTCCAGGTTAATTTTCCTTCCACACAGCCCAAAGCTACATTTCCACTCCGCCCCTGTGCAGCAATGCTCTCACAGACAGCTAAGTTTTCAAAAGTGACAAAGGCACAGACACATGAGTGGCAGGTAGTCTGCAAGTAAATGAGGAGTTAAACTTTGAGAAGAAGGAAAAAAACCTAAAATGCATAGTTTGTGTGTTTAATGGTTGGTAGTTGAAAGCTTGTGGGAAAGAAGATGAGTCTTGACCCCCTGTTTCTAGTGTAATTACCAGCATTGCCGTAAGTCTCAAAAACAAACCAGTTCATTAGGAAACCCACTGGAAATCCTCTACAGAGTTTCATAAACAAAGCAATTGGACAAAGCTTTCCAAGGACTCCCCTGGTCCCTGGCTGCAGGGCATGCTTTCTCCTTGCTTGCTTCCTTAACTTGCTTCCATGCTGTTCCATGCGGATTTCTGTGGGTAGAAGAGCTGGGCAAGTCGCAAGTGGTGTTAGCTGGGGAGGCGGATTTACCCCGCTCCACTTCGTTCGTAATAAGAGGATTCTGGTTTAAGATATAATATAAAATGCCATGTAAAATGCTTCATTTTAGACAAATAAAATAATAACCCATCCCAAGTGGCGTCAGGCTTCTGCTGATATGTTACATGGAGATTTATTTTGAGGTTTGCTGGTTTTTTGTGGGTTTTTGTTTGTTTTTTGGCAAAGCCATTTTGCAACTTCTACCAGAATTCTTTTTTATCTGTTACTATTCTGTAGACTACACCTGTAAGGATGTCGACTGCTCCTGAAGCTATCCCAAATACACACAACCCTCATTCCTGTAAGACGAACACAACCACAGCTAAAGGTCAGTCGGGGGGAGGATCACATCAGTGGGGTCCTGAGTCATATGTCTCAGGTAAGGCTGGAAGAACAGAGACAGAAATTCAGTGCTCTCAGCAGCACTACGACAAGAAGATTCAATGAAGTACCAGTTCCCTTCTGTTTTGAAGACTCATTCCACTACAAGGAATAAACAAAACAAGACTCTTATCCAGTGGTTATGATGCAAGTCTCCAGTGAACATCACTCTGAGGTCACCTCAAGGTATTCTTTCTTCTGCATCCTAAGACTCACGGCTGGAGAAAGCAGTCTGCCACCGCCCCTGTGGCTGGCAGAAAGCCTACCATTTCAGCAGGTCAGCACCCTGTGCTCGTGCACTAAGCAAGCAGCGAGCATGCACTGACACGGCTCGGTGAAGATCTACAGCTCTGAAGTGACAGACACACCAGACAATTCTTGCTAGGTGACTAAAGTTATCTTTTTATCCTCCTGTTTGATCATCTGGGTTTTGTTCGTTTCTTTTAAAAAGAAAGCCAAACGCTGTGCTGTGTCACACGCCTGCAAACCAAGAGATGAAGTTGTAAACCCCACCATTTTGTATCCCATGTACAACAACCAAGATCTACAGGCAGTTTGTAGAAACATGAATAATTATGTTTGGTGGAATATGAAGTGTTGGTATCTGAAGTGACAACCCCAGATTTGCTTCTGGCACACTGAAATTCTTTCCCCTGGTAATAACAAGTATTTTTCAGTAACATTTTTCAAAAGGATACGAAGCTGAAAATATATTTTTTGCCACTCCAAATGCTACAACTTGGAACCAAGGGAGGGTTGATGTGTAAATAAAGGAGGCAAGACGTTGTATATCAGTCCTAAAGGAAAGAGCAAGCGAGATCCCTCTGAAAACCACGCACCAAATGAAGCTCTTCTATCTCTTTCCTGCAATAACCTAAACCCACCTGCATGCGTTTTTGAAAAAGTTAAAGAGTGGGTGAGCACAGAGCAGAAGCGAGACCTGAATCCTGATGCCTGAGATTAGGAAGTGCCCAGCTATGAGCCACCCCATGAAAACCCTGAAACTGCTGACTGCCACGAGGGAACCAAGCTGGAAGAACATCAGAAGCCATCAGGAAAGACAAATAATAAAGCGAAAGGGAGTTAAAAAAAGTTAAGAGGCTGTTCATAAGCAACCTACTCTCACTGCACTAAAATAAAAAGCGGGCTTTATTTTTAAAGTACTCTTCACGCACAAAGCGAAGAGGCAGAAGGATAAAAAGCATTGCCTACACTGAAGGAATTTCTGTGGAGGACATCAAAAAGGGAAGCTACCTGATCAGAAAGTGTAATGCCAATTCGCAGCTACTTTATTTACACTTTCACCTTGCCTTCAAAGTTCCAACACCACCATTCCTGCAGTTCTTGAACACAATGCAGCAAGACTGCTCTTCCTTCTCCGTGTCTATGCCTCCACGTGTCAGCCCTGAAGCAATTCCAATGGAGCAACACTGGCTGCACAGGAAAGCCCAACGCTAAGGCAGCTTTTAAAAGGGATTTTCGGTGGCCTTGCCACACTAGCGTCCCCAAAGCCAGGCGACCCTTAAGCCTCCGCTCTGGCACGTGAACGATCGGGGCTGGCACGCTTTCCCAGGGACTCCTGCCTGACAAAGAAGCCGAACGAATAAGCTGCAGGGAGCACATTCTTCACATGGCTATTTACCGAGGCCACCAAGCACACCAGAGCCTCCACGCTATAAATCACGGGGTTAGCCAGGCAGAGAGAGAATGGGAGACTGTGTCAACCCAGCAACATCATGACTCCAGGGCTTCAGGGCAGCTTTCCATCCCAGAGATCCTGCAGTTTCCATCACAGGCTCTGGGAGAGTCACCCTGAGCTGGTAAAGTCATTACTAAGCAGCTTTTGAAAAGTCAAGAACATGCTTTACACCTTGCAGTAATTAAGCTGAAGTAAATTAGGCTGAGTAGCACAAATAGACCTTGTGTGTTTAAAACAACCCAGATCCTTCCCAGTTCCGTGCTCTAAGGGTTACACCAAACAGGGAGCAGAGGGAGCTGAGCTGCCCGAAGCCATCACTGCCCCCGGCTGCCTGCCCCGAGGTAGGAAAGTCCCACTTGCTCTGAATCAAGTCCTGAACAGTTTATAATTGCATTCCGGATTTAAAATTAAGTCTCTCAGATGCCCCTTGTCAAGGGCAGGACATCCAGAAGGCACAGGCCAGGTACCTACTGCCTCCATCCGTCCACACGGACATCAGTCCTTAGGTCCGGCGGCAGTTCTGATTTCTGGCAGGTCCAGAAATCCTGGAAAACTCCAGGGAGTATTTCTTCTTCTGACAGAAGTGTAAGCATTCTTCCTTCATCAACAAAAATGATGACAAGCTACCTCCTAATGAGTACTTCCACAGGGGATCTTGGAAGGGAGCGGATAAAAACGAAGCTCCAAGACGGTTTCAGAAAAACAACTGTTTCCTTTCCACCTCAGAAAGAAAAACACTGTAAAACTTCCTCTTTATTGCACTGAATCAGTGCTTTGTGGAGAGCAAGGTATTAGGGATATTTACAGATAAAAAAAAATAAGCACAGAAAAGACAGATTTTCTACAAGAGCAATTCTTGAATCTGTCTTACAAAAATAAACTATGGAAATCATTTTCCTGACTAGATTTTCTAAAAAAAAAAGTATTCTAAGCTTAAAAGGTCTAATTGGAGTCATTTAAGGCATACATAAAAAGTACTGCAAAAATACAATTCTGATTTCCCTTATTTTAGAGACCAATTTATTGTCTCTAAATAATACCAATACCAACTGTATTACCGAACAGTTTCTGAAAAAAAAAAAAAACCAAAAACAAATCTCATCAATTTTATTTTCTTGCCAAATAGGGACACATTTTAAGAGAAAACCTACTAACATCTGAATAGTAAGATGTAAGCTTCAATCTTACAGCAAAAATTAGATGCTAGACACCTCTAAATCATGAATACTCCAAACGTAAATTTGAGATGTTATTCCAATATTATACCCCAAAAAATAGTCAGGAGAGGGTTCAGTAGCGATAAGTATGTAAAAGACCACAGTCTGAGATCCAAAAGGCATCTCTCCAAGATGCCTTCATATATCAGTAAAATCCAAACAGAAGATTCTTACGTGTCTTCCTCTTCTCTCCAGAGAAGTGACTAAGCAGAAGAGAAGCACTGAGCTGCACCGGAGCGGAGGTTTGCATGGAAATACTGCGCAGGATGAGATGAAGGTTAGTTATTTCAGAACGTAAAATGTAGGATTTGGAAAGGAAGGGCAACTTGACCCCGTTTTATATTGAGATAGATAATTCCAGCACTATCTCTGGAGTAAACAGGAGATAAAATGAAGGTATGAAAATGTCAACCGATAGTAACGCAGACGTTACCATCCAGGAGTGTCTGCTATTAATATAAAGGAAAGTGCAAGAAACTGTTCCCCTCCCATCCACTTATTTCCAGTTCGGTTTGCAAAAGAAATAGAAAAGCCAACCTGGGAGGTATGCTTCAATTTCTCATAAAATTGTACGCTCTGAAAGTGTCTTTTTGAATACCAGCAGACTTACAGGCCACCTCAACTTCAGGAAGGACACCTCACTGAAACACTTGGCTTTAAAAGGCTTGTTCAGTCAAATACACAGCTATTAAGACCCTCTGTCTGCCGACAGCGGCATCCAAGAGGTTCCAGAAACAAAGCAAATCAAAACAGCAATGCAGAAAGGAATTGCAGGCTCATGTAGCACAACAAAAAGAAAAAAATTGATAAGGAATGAAAATTATCATTCACTGCCTTTCATTCACCAGGCCTTCTTCAACAATCAAACACACACACACAAAAAAAACATGACACAGAGTTAATGGAAGACAAATGACTGAAGAACTCCAACTATAGAGTACAAAGGAAAACATTTCTTCCTAACTTTTTAGGCTCTGCCTATGCAGGTAAACATTAACTATAGTATATACAAAGAAAACCATCCCTACTCAACTGTATTATTTAATCAGTAATGTCAAGGTCTAAAGCAGAGTATTTGGATTACAACTGACTCCTGAAATACTGTGCCAGTATCTCCAGAACTACAAAAAACCCTTTAAACTCATTTCTTCTGGATCTCTTTTTACTTTGCACACGGTGACAGATTGATACTCATGTTAGTCAAATAGCATCTTAAAAAAAAAAAAAAAAGCATTCCCTGCCAGAGTTTGATCTCTCCATGCAGCATAGCAAAGAATGCTGAAATTAATTCCCATCACGTATTTGGAAAGACCTAGTGACAGCACACCAGGATTATCTATGGGAGCCCCAAGATTAACTGAAGGTCTCTCTCCCACCCATAGACAAGTCACTGACAGATGTGCTGTTCAACCACAGCTTTTCAAACCGATTAGGTGGAACACACAAGCCGTGGTTGGCCTCAAAGTCACCTTGACTGGAGAGAAGTCAGCTGCGACGCAAGGTTGCTCGAGGACAGATGGAGACATTTACATTGACAATAAATGAGATAACAGTTAAAGAGCTGTTAATTCTTACACTTCTGGGCACACTGTCCAGCTGTAGGCAAGACATCTATTTCCCAGTGGTACAGCACCATATAATTAAAGACATGAAGTAAAGGAGAACGTTATACCCTTCCTCTGAATCTAAGGAGATTGACATTTGCTAAGAACAGCGAGCAATCAGTCCTGAGGATTTATTCACATCATGAGAGATGACATGAATTTGGTCTGTCACATACCAGTGCTCAGCACTGAGGCTAGAGGAGCAATTACCAGAAAGATCCGCAAATCAGACTTGAGAGGCGAGCTCCTGCTCTAACTAAAAAGCTGAAACAAGACCAGGACAAACCTAAAGAGAGAAACCAAAGAATTCTGTGGAACGTTTGTGGTAACCCATGTGCCAAAAGCCACCAGCTCCCAAACTGCCCACCTGAGCCCGGGACATGCTAACCGGAGACATCTGATACAGACGAAGACACAAATTTCACAGAACGGTTTGGGTTGGAAAGGATCTTCCAAGACCATCTAGTTCCAACCCCCCTGCCATGGGCAGGGACACCCTCCTTCCTCCCTACCACAATTTGTCTCTGTGTATTGGCCCTATGTTTAGTTCATAAGGATGTTTTGGTCTACAGACTCTTACAGGAAGAGGCTACTTGTCAGCAACAGTTACAACTTCCACCTAAAGACACAAAACCCGGCAATCACACCCAAGTTACCGTCACACATATATCCTTCCTTTTCCTTCACATCTGCTTCTCCTAAGCAGTTGTGAAAGAGACTCCAAAACCTCTCGCCAGCTTCTCAAAAAGCTTTGACCCAAACGGGCCAGCTAGTTTATCCACCAAGCCAATCTCCACTTGAGTTTTTAAGCACCTTTTCATCCTGGTTACAAGTTTACACAGATACAAGCTACTTACCTACCATTAGTTTCCTCCATATTGCCTTTTTTTTTTTTTTTTTTCCCCGCTAGTGCTGATTCTTGTTCTACAATTAGAGCAGAACCAGTGTCTAAGAAGCTGATCTTTAAACTTCAGTCTGGTTATTACGTATTTTTTACAGCCTAGGTAGGTTCTGCTGTGGTTAGCAGAACATTTCATCCATCTGGCAGGCAATTAGCACGGCTCTGTCTATGTTTCTCCGAGGTGAGTCATTACCTTCCTACGTGAGCTCTCTCTTACACTATGCCATTGACATGTATCGCTCTCAATAGAGCAGAATCCAAATTTAATTCCTGGGGTAACGTCCAGGAGAACATTACAACGGGCTAATTTTGAACCTTACCTTGTCACCAGTCTCATGAGTACTGGTAGGACAAGACAGCTGTATTGCTAACTCAAGGAAAGGGAAGAATCACCTTCCAGCCAACAGGTCTCAGTGCAGGAAGATCACGTACCTGTAGAGTGCCACCGAGTCGAGAGTCTCCAAGAATTTATAAATGAGTATACGACAAGAAAAAAAAAACCTGCTCTGATGTGGGCAAGGATAATCTAGTTGTGCCTGAGAGCACCGAAATCAATATAACCACTTTTTAAAACCTAGTAAACCTGCAGCAGTTAACCAAAAATCACACACTCCAGGACATCTCTCTCCACAAATTCTCTCTCCGCAAACGCGCGGGCAGCTCGAGCGTACACAGTCAGCTGATATTTCATTAAGTCCCTGTTTAACTTAAAAGGAGAGTTAAACAAACCTTGTGCCCTGACAGTGCAACAGCACTCCTACTTCATCTGGGACCTGATAGTGAGGTATCAAAGGGTTAATTAACACGTATGCAGCGTGTGGTTTAGGCAATAGGAAATGGAAATCGCGGAACAGACAAGTGTCACCGAGTGCAATGGAAATAAATTGGGCGTCTCCTTCCACACTCCAACTTTCTCTCCCTGGATCTGCTGGGAGCTCTCTGAGCTGCTTGTTCAGTAATTTCACGCTACGCTGCCCAACAATGTAAGCACGGAGGCTCCATCCAAAACTGCGCTTCCCAAATGTCACTTGTTTGTGAACACACGGCTGAACCTAAAATTGCTTTTAATATTAGAGTGGTGCCTGCTGCCACTGGTGTAGTTAAGGGTCTGTCAGAATTTCCATGATAAACCCCATTTTCCGGGGTGGAATACCATGACCATTTGCTACAGATAAACCTGGTGGCATACAAGGTCACAGCAGACTAACACGATTTTTTACATTTTCAAACCAAGTTTGCTTGGCTATTGTTGAATTTAAGACACTTAACCCTGATTCGAAGCCTTTTATGGTTCTAGGTTTTTCTTACCATCCCTTTAACTCCAGAACAAATTCAAACGTACAACTCCCACTCCACCCAGCCCCGCAGCCTCGATTATTGCCACAGGGTCTGGCCTACAGCCTTGATGGGGTATGAAGAGGTTACAAACATCAACACAGGGTTCATTACTTGAACACTGATGGGAGACAGAGAGGACAAATACGTAACTTTTAAGTATGAGGATTTTTCTGTTCTGAGAATCATTTCAGTTGCCATTACCGGCAATTTAGAGGTGCTGCTCTACTGTGAGTGGAGTATACGCAGTGAGTTCACGTATTTTATATTTCATGGTATATTTCATTTTTGTATTTCATGGCCCAGCCACTAGCATGCCTAACAGAAGACGCTTTTACACCACTGTAGTTTCAGAAATGAAATAATAAAATCTTGTTTATTTCGGAAACGGAGAGAGCTCAAATGTCAAATTTGTTGGCTAACAGTGGAGTCCTTGAAACTATGGGCTGAATATTACTGAAAAAAATCAACAAGACAGACAATTCACCTTTCAGGATCCTGGCCGGCTGAGCTTGCTTTCCGTGGGATGAGCTTCTCAGACACCAATTATTGTGCCATTGGATAGTCAAAGTCTGCCTGCCTGCAGTTGCTGAGGAAGAATATAGAATACCAAAGAGGGGAAAAAGCAGGAAAAAAGCTCCTGTGGGGTGACAACCATCTTCCTTTTCTAGTTGGGTTAATGATGTTCACTTAATAAAAAGGAAAAATGGGAAGAAATAGCATGAGGTGGTTTTTGTGATTCTACCAGATCCCTTGAAGCCTGCACTGCCAGAAACAGCACAGCCTCCAGAAGCTAAAAAGAGTGACTCACATCAGTCACAAAGCAGCCACTCTGGCTGATTAACACACAACATTGATCACTATCAAATGTAATTCTGCGCAAAAAGTTTCAGCTTGGCTCAAAAATGGCTGATGGCATTACAGTAAGAAGGTGGAGGGTTAAAAAGGGTGCTGTCAAGGACCCCAGGATCCCAAAGCTGAGAACAGAATGACGCCATTCAGTAATCACCTACCTTTTACTACTCTCAGAGTGTAAATCTTTGTAAAGGAAAAAATGACATCACTACATTGTTCCACAGACTGAGACACAGATGTACTTTCAGTTCATTTTGAAGAGAGTTGGTTTTGCCCAGAAGAAAGCATTAGGATGCGTTACAAAAGTTACAAAGTCAAGCTGGGTCGACAGAAGAAAAATAAGTGAAGGAGATACCATAAATGCTATTCTAGAGCGAAAACTAAGTCTGCCTTTCTGGAAAGGAACATCTGAGGCAATTTTAAACTGTTACCCCACTGTAATCATCTCTCCTTTCCCCAAAGACTTCACGGAACTGAACCCTGATTTAAAAATTCAAAGATCCTGTTGAATCAGTTAAGCTGATCGAGTTACACTCGACACTTAAACCAAGAGAATGCAGGATGCGTGCTGCCACGAAAGCCATCACTGATTTCAGAACTGCCAAAAGTAACGAAACACACAAGAAAGGTGCCCTAGTGACAAATAGCCACACAGTGTCATTTCAGCACAACTCTCCTCTGCAAACTTAACTGAGTGCATAGATTAGAGAAATCCAGATGTTTTCAGAAGGTTATTACCATAGTCTTATTAAAGCTTAGAATTATTTCCAGCTTATTCCTTCCCCTTCAGTGTGTACCTAATGAATTGTATTCAGTTACATCAGTCACCTTATTCACTGTGAAATGCAGTTTGGACACATCAGAAAAACTAATCTGAACTTACCGGTCTCAAAACAACCTCTTCACAAGGGGTATGGAATACCTAGCATTTGAGAAAGTCATTCCTATGCCCTCCAAACATCACAAATTATCAACAGGCATAAACAAGCGACACGGCACAATGAAAGAGCACGTTGTCAAAAGAACAGCACTTCCCATTTTCTTCTCAAGGTTACTTCTCCCACTTGTTCCTTTGTATTTCATGAGCTGGTGGTGTTAAATAACCCTTCATCCCAACAGACACCTACTTGGGTTGCCATTTTTCCATAGTCAATCCATCGCAAAGTGGCAAAGTTGGTAGACTCAGCACAGTTGAAGCCGTGGTTGAAGCCGGCGTGGTAACCGTAAGGAAATGTAATCATAAACTCTCCAGCTTCCTGGGTGATCTGAGAAACAAAAACAAAGGAAGATACTCTACAGATTAGTTGACATAACAGCTTGAGAATAGAGATCTAGAAAACAAGATTCACTGGTCAAATCTCTCTCAACTAGAGGGTAGGCAGAACAGTCATTGTCAACTCTTGGCTAAACCTAGAACAACTTCTTGTTACTGCAGAAATACTGAAGTATTCCTATCAAGGAAAAAGAGACAGTACAATGGATGGAAAGGGCCACCAGATCTGACTATTCAGACTCGCAGGCTCCAGTTATAAAAAAGGTCTCGGGCTGCAGCATTCCGGAATATCAATAAATCTTTAGATCATGACCACTTTAGCTCATGGTAAGTCCAAATCCACAGTCCCACCACCATGCTAGTGGAGCCAAGAAAACTGGATTTGCCTCCTAACATGCACTCTACATTGCAGGGTCCCACTGAAGCACATGCTACCTTTCACTGTATTTACTTCCCCACTCACATTTATCAGTCTTACTCCCATTTGTTCACCCATAAGTCAAACATCCTAAAAATTACAGCCCACCATTTGTCTACTTAAGTAAAATTAAAACTACAATAAGCATTATGGACATTACTAACATAAGGTTTAAAAACTCTACAGATTAAAGCTGAAATCAGAGGCCAATCCATTTGTGATGCTTCTAGAGAATCCTCTTTCTAAATTTTATGCAGAAAAGACAATAGGGAAAAAAGGAATTGTTAAGAGTATGGAACAGATCATACGAGCGACACTCGGAGCAATCCCCCCCATCCCGCTCTCTCGCTTAGCAAGCATCCGACAGCACCTCCCTTCTATGGATCAGGAAAGAGGCAAAATTTGACCTTCCTTGTCTTTCCAACCCAGAACTGCTGACAGACCTTTCATAGCAGCCACATGCCAAGCCACTCCATTTGGATTCCTTCCCACAGCAGTTCAGAGCCTACAGAGACTTCAAAGAACTTACACTTATAAACACCAGGATGGGCCCAACCAGAGAATGTAAACGGAGAGAAGTTAAAACCTTTACCCACTTGGCTGGACTAACACCTAAACTTGCTGATGTTATTAACGCTAGCAGAATAATTACCAAAAAAAAAAAAAAAAAAAAGAGATAATAAAAACCAATATGATAATAGCTTCTGCAGCATTTCTGGATGAGAGGTGCTGAAGTCCAGTCTGCATCCAGCTTCACGGAGAATCCTCCCATCCAGCCCCCTCCATAAATCAGAGTGGTAGATTGCTAACTTCAGAAGACGGAAAGATTATGTTTCTGTCAAGAAATCTACATCCTGGTGTCTTCATTTCAAGCCCACAGTGTATGTCCTCCATGTCACTGCTGTCAACATTATCCCTACAATAAATTAGAAAGCACTCAAGATGATGGATAGGCCATGCAGAAAAGTAATAACTATTGAAGGAAAGCCAGCACAAACTGCCACTCATGGAGAAAGCCCTAAATTTACTGACTTCTGCAAGCTCTTGAGGAATAAATGGAGAAATCAATAGGAGATTACAGAAATACACATTTTTAATTATTAAAAAGCCCTAGTATTGATCTGTTTCTTTTTTTCCAGAAGTAAATACCATTATAGAGATTTATAAAAGCGTGCCTATTCACTTCATTGAAACCTGCCAGGAATTTAGATGAAGGGATCCTATCTCTGTTTCTAAAGAAAAATAGCACATGTTCTCTGCTTCTGAATAACAGTGATCCTCCTTCAAAAGCTGCTATTTCAGGACAGGAGCTATTCAGATATAGGCTGCTCAGGCTAAAGAGATCTCCTCCTCCTTTTTACATTTAAAAACACCCTTCCAGTGAGTGTCATAGAGAAGAAAGAAGCTCTCATAAAAAACACACTCCCTCCATACTCTGTAAATCAGGATTAGGAATTATATTTAAGTATATGTTAATAATCCCCCTTCCTTTAAAAAAGAAAGTTTGGTTTTGACTGTAATACTGGCCTCTGTGTGTACACCAGTCTCTTCTATTTATTTAAAAAAAAAAAACAACAGGGAGACAAAATCAGATTCTCAGCATTAAGATTTCTACATATACTGAGTATGAAGGAGACACCAGACATCAATCTACAAAAAAACCTTCAAGTCACAAATCAAAAGATTGATAGTGGGAAGCCCAGCTAAGCAGGTAAAGGCTTTTTACCAAGCAATAAAGTAGAGACTCCCATATTTGTATCCCATCCCAATCATCATCCAGCTCAGTGAAGCTGACTTGGGATAAGCTTGGATGGAAAGTTTTCCTCTACCACCTTTTTACAAATCCTTTTGCTTCTCTTGCTTGGTTATTGATCAGAAATCACTTAGTATCTAATCACTGGTCACTGCCACTTTCCTCGGATAGATGGAACAGCAAACACACCACAATGTGTTATTCTAGCAAAAACATGCCCACCTACAACGTTCAAACGTTTGATGTCCTGCAAGAATCTCCTCCACTTTCTGACCTCCAGCAGACCCAAGAGCGCTGCCCCAGCGTGCTGCTCGAATGAAAGGGCAGAAATCAATTCCCAGTTCCTATTCTCCTCCGTTCTGCAGGACAACTGCACGTCACTGGAGGATCGCGTGGCAAACTTCACTTGGAACAGCTAGTGTGCACCAACAGCCACTTTTTAAATTATTATTTTCAGCTTCTTCTTTAGGCAGTGCATGCTTTTTTTAAGCTCTGTTCAGCCAGAACAACATCATAAGGAAAACACCACAAGAAGCAGCAAGACACAGTGTTCAGCTGATAATGAAGCAGAAAGAAGCATAAGAAAAAATTCCTCAAACTTTACAGTTTAGGCCAATGAATAAAGATAAGGTCAGACAGATTTTTCAGGAGCTTACACTACCTACAGATTCCATACTCTTTTCTGAATATGGCCAGGATAGAGAAGATCTTCTGTCCTTTACCAAAAGTCATTTCTCAGAGGGGCATCTATGCATTAAACCGAGACGCCTCCCACACTCCAATCCATACATGCACTTTCCTGAAATTTGTAAAGTTAAAATCCTTACCAAAAAATTCGGGTCCTACAATTAGATACTTTCATTGTTGTTTTCAACCATGTGTAGCAGGTACCGGTGTTTACACACTTGAGAATTAGGTTCCACAGACAGAATTACAAGACAAACGGTTTGTTGCTCTCTGTGAACAATTTAATACCAACCATCACGCGCAACGCAGGCCGAGCTCAGCCACTGACGTTGAACCATAAGCACCGCACCGCTTCCTGCAAGTCTCCCCTGCACTGACAGCAAACTCATCTGACAAGCCAGATGATCACACTTCAAATTTCATTCATCACAGCCTTCCACTAGGAAAAATGAAACAGTCTCTGGAGCAGTAAATTGAACTAATTCATAGATTTTATGCTATAAAAGAGCCAAGATCTTATACTTCCATCTCAAAGAATCACCAGGCTCATCAAATAGGTGCTACACCTTGTCTCAGACGGACTAACTCTAACAAAAACATGCTTCAAAAAAAAAAAAATAGAAGTCAGAACTTGAGAGTTCTTACTTAGGAAAAAGATGGTCATAATATCCACAGATGATGATGCAAAGGGGATGGGGAAGGATGAAATCAGTTGAACTAGGCATTCTTTGACGCTTTCAAAAAATGTTAAGTCCTTGTACCTGGACTGGAGGTACGGTCCCAGTACCTCTAGCTCAATTCCTTTTCCCAGATCCAAAGGCTGTCCTTGGCTGTCCTGGCAGGACAGGCTCTGCGTGCCAGTAACACACAGCAGCAGTAGCTGTTTGACTGATTCTGCACAGATGCTAAATCCGTGGTAAGCACGCTCGGCTGAGGAGATTTACTTCTTGCCACAAGACTTTAAGAATAAGCATATTAAAACGATCACACCAAATAAACATGACCCCTCATTTCAAGTAAGAGGACTTAAGAGATTCATGGATCCTTACTGGCTTAGCGCAGAACAAACGCTTACACAACACAGAACCAGCACGTCCAACTCCAGTTTTTGGTTCATACTGGATCCAGGAGAAACAAAGTCCGTGTTCAAGAATTACCAATGAGTTATGCTGCCTATTGATAAGCCACAGCATCTGTATTACGGTTTGCTCCTCTCTACCTGGAGAGGCTCCCTAATTGACAAAGCTAGTTCTACTGAAAGCTTTTATGAAGACAAGCACTTCACTAAAGTGTCTCAGCCAAACCTCAAATCCTCATTTACAGGCAGCCACCTGGTTTAAACCGATAGGATACATTTAGCATAATAATGCGTTTAGAAATTAAGCAAATGGCTCCCCGGTGGCTTGCAATGAATTGCTTCCCTAGAAGAGGGGTGCTGTGCTTTGACCACCTCAACTACTTGCTGGTGTCTTCAACGCAGCCCTTGTACGTACCCGGTCAAAAGGGATGCCATACTTCTTCAAGATGGAGGGCGAAATGAGGGTCATCTTGTGACGGAGGAAAGCATCACATCCCTGAGAGCTTCCTGGAAAAAATCCTGTAGAGACATTAAAAAGAGGAGTATCACTACAGGAATACTATATCCCATCATTATTTAAGCAGAGACAAGCTGACAAAACGAAGATCTGCCCCAATAGTTTATACAGATCAAAACAATAGGCGTATCACCGAAGATGTCCGTAATTAGCACATCCCTCACTGTTTAAAACACCACATACAATTTTGCGACAAAAACTCACATGTTGAGGCACGTAGGTCTAAATGCCATTCAAGTTGAGAGTTAGCATCTAAGTTTTCTGTGTCTGGGAACAAGCATCTTGGCCAAAATCTCAGTAAAACTCCAGCAAATGAGGAAACGGAACCTCTTTATCTCAAGTTTTGGCTAGTACCCTAAACCCTGAGCTACCCTTTTTCTGAATACAGACAAGGAAAAAGTGACAAGCATGCACCATCTGCTCTAAACACCACTGTGTCCTTTTTATACCTTCTCTGATGGGCAGCTGTATTATTCCTAGGAAAGTAATGCAACTCCTAAGATTCCAGACCCATCCGCCCTACATACCACCCCCTAAAGGAAAAAAAAAATAAGCATGTAGTTGTTAATATTCAGTCAAAAGAAAGGAAGGAAACAGAACACATCCATCCCAAGGCAGCAGAAGGAAGGACACCCATTCCCTGGCCACGGTGGTCATAGTAAGTCTGGCAGAGACAGTATGATCTGACTCAGACAGCATCTCAGCACCACGGAGTGTTAAGTTCTACCATAGCTACAAGATCCACACTGAGCTATTAAAACAAATCACAAAATACCAAAATTGTGGTAAAAAGAATAAACTCCTTGATGTCAGCACTTCACTTCCAGAAACGTCAGCTACATCAGCGTAACACCATTTTCTTCAAGACCACGTGTTTCATTCCAAGTGGGTGATTCAATAACAAATTATGTGTTTATAGGGATTAAAACACATCACCATTTAGGAAAATAAATAACCCAAGCCCTGGAAACAAAACTAATTGATGAGACATAATGGAAGGGGTTTCAGAAAGTGAAAAGGATTACTGGATTCCAGGTTTTCTTATATTTTTGTACTAAAAGCATTTCAATTAAAATTATGACTGTCTGCTACCCAGTCTGTCGTCCCTCTCTGCAGTTCCTCTTTTTAATGCACAGTTTAAGTGGCTCTCATTAAAGCTACTAATAAAGAAGCACATTTTAAGTGATTAGCACCAATAACATGGCAACACATTAACATTCTCTCCATGGGCTCCATAGCTCTCCCAGTGAGCCCATTTACAGCTCAGCTATTCATTTTCCATATTAATTGCACACTCATTTCTCCATAGTAAACTTCTCCATAGTACAGACCACTGACACGCAGGACAGGGAGAACACCCAAGCAGTAACACTATTTCATTGTAGTTTTAAAACATTACCTGTCCCAACTTCCAAAAGGTACTAAGCAACAGAAAACTAAAATCAAGGCAAGGTCATGGACAACTCGCTTCTGGTTTATACAGTCTCAACCATTGGTGTGTCCCAAAAATTGATCATCAGTACAATAGATAGTTACAAAAGGCACGTAACTTGTTGGTATTACTTACATCTGACTTTGGTGTGGTATTTCAGATTCTCCAGAACACAGCCCATCTCAATTTACTGACTTTTTAATAGATGAAAAAGTAACTTTTATAAAACCTGGCAAACGACTAAACTGAACTATAGCTTTGAAACGCAACGTTTCTGAGCAGCAGTTTTCAATATTATTTGTATTTAGGGATCATGGCTCTTAGTGCACAGGAAAACAATCCTACCATGCCCTGGGACATTTATACCCATTTATTCTACATTTATCGTAAACAACCTGTTGCTCCCTTCAACACCTTCCCCTTTTTTATTCAAGTATGAAACAGCCAATAGAACATCAGACTGTCAACCAGAAATGTCTTTACTAGGAATTTGCCTATTTTCTGGAAAAACAGAATCAGAACTTCTTTTATTTTGCATCAGGATACAATCTTCCAGATTTTCCTGCTTGCTTCTGCTGCACTGACTTCAACAACAGACTTACATCATTAAAGTATGCCTCACTGAAGATGAAACACACAGATTTTGAGTTAATTATTCTGGGACAGGAGCTTTTTTTAGCTGGGCAGTGCCTACAACATTTGCAAGTGAATGAAAATAGCAACAAAAACCAAACACAACATCAACAAATTAAAAAATATATACTTCTGCAGTCAGACATCTTCTCTGAAGCTTCCAGCAATACCAACTGGAAATCAGCAGAAATGCCAAGGACAGGACGCTCAAGTCTGCGCTCGCTGCTCGTGCTGAGGACGACCTTGGCAGGTAGTCAGGCAAGAACTCACACACGAGGCTTTCAGCAGCTGAGGCTGGCACTTTATAAGGCCAAAAATTTACAGACAGCCTGGTGAGAGGTGGAAGTTTATCACAGCTCGAGCTAACCTTGCTATTTTTTTTTTCCTTCTAAATTTTCCTTTTTTTTTTTTTTTCCTTCCTTCCCCCTTTTTTTTTTTAAGATAGTCTTTATTGTACTGAAAAGATAAAGGAGGATGAGGCTGGAATAAAAGGAAAGTGAGCAAATACAGTGTGCATCATTATAGAGCCAAGCGAGGACTCCACTAGTTGCTGAATTTGTAAGCTTTTTCCTTCTTAAGACTGAAAGTAATCAGTGCTAATACTGTGTATGTAACGTTCATAGTGTAGGGAGAAAGAATCGTTCCTACCACCCTTTTTTCCTGCAGAAGGTGTGTATGGGGGTGTCACCAAGACCCCCCCGGGCTGCACTCCACACAGCTGGAGCAACAGTTCTCACCTCACTGTGACAAACTCCTCATGACACACAGAAACGCACGAGGAGTCTCTTACTAAACCCCCTTCCCAGACATGGAAGTGGTTGGTTTCAATGCCTCAAAATTCAAGCTTTTTTCCATCTATTTTAGTTAGGGTCACGGTGTGTCAGAAGACAGAGGCTTTGAGAAAACAGTTGCACTAGTAGGAAAGCTCACTGACAAAAAAGTTTTCTGACTCTGAAGCTATTATACCAGCGCAGGTTCATCAAGAAGCTCTTGGAAGAATAAATTACAACAGCCAATTCTTTATCAATCTGTTTCAAAATCAAGGGTAGGATTCTCCCCTGGGACGCTTCGGTTTTCACTGAGAACACCCCTGTGTGTTTTTCCAAACACAGGAGGAAGCAAAGCTTACCTTTCGCCAGGCGTTCCAACCTCTTGCCGTGCTCTGGAGGTATGGCATACCTAGGAGAAAGTAAAGAGAGAGGAAAAAATAGTCATAACACAACCTAAAAATAGTGAACGAAAAAGAATGCTAGAAACAAGTGTGGTAATAACTTTTAGCACAGCACACTTCCAATTAACATCTGGAAATCTATTTCTAAGTCTGGAAGGTATCAGTAACACATAATTACAATACATGGAAGAAAGCCAGTATTTTAATAATAGTCCTTAGACATGTTATATGATGTGTGTTATTTTCCTGCAATTTTTTTTAAACAGCATTCACAGGACTTCACAACGTGGAAGGAGAACCAAGACAGCGAAGTGATGATACAGCACTGGAAAAAACAGAAATAAATCAGTATAGGGAACATCAGGATGTTTTCTGCAGGAAAGATACCAGCAAAATAAAACCATGAGACCGTGCTAAAGATTAACACACAAAAAATTTCAGATGGGCTGAGAAAATGTGAAGGAGAGTCTGTGTATATTGGCATATCTACAGTAAATCCAGACAAACTCTTTCAAAGAAAACTCTGTGCAAATACTTTTCCTTCTTTTTTTTTTCCAAAAAAGTAAATATTCTTCACAATGGCTGAAGCAGTCAATCCTTGTGTCTATGCTGGATTCTATTGTCTGATGTCAACTAACAGAATTAAACTACTTGATAATTTTCTTGATGAGGTAAATGAAAAAGAGGAGTTTTTTGATAAAAACAGCATTAAAAGGTATAGGAAACAACTTCTAGACTTTCTTTAAAGAGAGTTTTGCATGATTAGGGATAAAAAGAGTGCAAAAGAATTTGACTGAAAATTTTTTCCCCCTACAAGCGCAAAGTATTGAACAAATTCTGGAGAAACAATTAACTGCTCAAAGTCACACACAAGCCTAATTGAGACATTCTCCTGTAATCACCAGAAAACTGCTGCAGAGTTCTACTCCTACAACAGTTTTGCTGTGCACAAGGAGAACACACAACACAAAAAGGTTACAGAAAAACGAAGATCGTCGATCTCTGCTGCTCCCACCGAGCTCTTCGGCGTGTGCCACCACCGCTGACCGCTGCGCACGTGCCCAGCTCGCTTCGGGACATCAGGGACAAGAAATTCCTGTTTTCTTACAGGCAATTTGGACACTCCAATGTGCTTTAGTGCAACAAAAACATTAGAAACACCTTGAAAAAATTGCAAAAAAGCTTCTAATAGTTGCAGAAACAGTCCTGTGCGATGACTATTTACAAAAATCAGGGGAGTTTCAAACGGATGCTTTTCTTCCCCAAAAGCTGTCAGCTACCTTACTGCTCTGAAGTCATACTACCTCAGTACTCACAGAAATAAAAATCAGGTGACGAAGATTTTACACGCTCAGGTTGTAATGAGGTAACCAAGCACCACGACACAGTTAAACATGTTTAACATGATGACACACTTCGTAACGCCAATGGAATTTTGTAAATTTTTGTTTATGTACTACACTAAATTAAATGTGGTTCTCATTTTTTGTACTGGCAAATTTTGAAAATTTACATTTGTAAGAATGACATTTATTACCAGCTATAACTTCTGTTCAATATGAATAATAAAAAATGCATTATTTTTGTTATTTCCAATAAAGATGTCAAAACCATCGTGTCTCATTATAACAAGCTGAAAACAGGATATTGTAGCAGGCAACTGCGTGATCTTAACACCAGGGACACAGTATTGCTCTACTTATGATAGGATCTCTCAAAATACACCTGATTTTAGAGGACTTTCAGCCAGCCCCTTTGCTCAGGTTCTCAATTTTCAAGTCTAAAGTTTATCTACAACATAAGGAGAAACAGATATAAGTCATATCCATATTGCCTTTGTACAAAATCAAAATTTACCTATTGTGGTCTGGCAGGTTAGAAAGGATAACAGAGGAAAGAAATCATACATAGGATGCCTCAAGATTTAGACTTTAAGCTGATTTAAATTGACAGCTTTTTTCTTAAAAAAAAAAAAAAAAAAAAGCAAAACACTATGTAGCACCTAATCTTGTAAAATAATAAATATCGCAATGGACTCCCAAGATTCTCTGACCAAAGTTTGACAGTGCCTTAAATTGCATAATTATCAAACAATTCAATTTCATTTGTCTGGGACAAAGCTAGAAGCTTTTATTTTACAAAGACCATTCATCACTTACATAAATGTGATAAAACTAATCCCGATCCAAAGCTTCTTTGTGGGATTAATGTCCCTTAAAACAGGGAAATGAGACATTCCATTCCTTCTGGGAAAAATGCTGAAGGATTGGGAAAGAACTAATTTATGGCTACACGGCGGCCGATGATTAATGTAATATCCCCAGTCTACAATGCAACCTCCACTTAATTAGTGGCTGTAATTGGGAGTTGTAAAGATAAGATTAATTGAATCTTGAGGATGTTAAAAGTTTAATACATTGGAACATGGTTATTGTGTTATCTGAAACTGCAGACTGCAAAAAGCCAAGCTGAGCTTTAGAGAACAGTCCATGGAGAGATAAAGAAAAAGGACTTGCTTGGATAGAAACCAGCAAGAGAGGAGGAATTTCCAGCTTATAAAAAAGAACTATATGTAATAATATACAAATCAGAATACCCTACCACAGAGCAGCCTCTTGGTAATAGCTGCCTCCAATTTTAGAAATTAACTTCGCCGTTTGGGCCAGTCTTTTAGGAAGTGGAGCCTATACATCGTTACACGTTTATTCTTAGGAATTCACAAAATAAACTGCAGAAGGGAATTAAAAGTAGGTCAAATTCCACTTTAAGTTACACTCCCAAATCTGACTGATTTACATAAAGATAGGCAATAAAGAACGAATTTGGGCTGCTATTTAGAAGCGGTAAGAGAAACAGAAGGCTTCAGCAAGCATCGCACAGATTGAGGCAGCGAGTTCAATCCAGACATAAAATGATTGATTACAAGGTGGAATAACAATGGAGGCGACATGGAAGGATTAGAAATAGCTGCAATCAAAGGTGTACTGTTATTGAGCATATAAACATCCGAAGGGCTGGCTTTTGTGTACGACCTTATGGTACCATCCTCCTGCCTCCACTGTGAAAAACAGCCAGGCACTTGTTGGGGACAAAAATCTCTGGCGGAGGGAACCGACAAAATACTGTCGTTCCACACGATTTGTTACCACCCCTCTTGCACCCACGGGCCAGGGCTCAGATCGGTGGCGAAGTATCTTTAATTCCAGAGACAACTGACATGATTATGCAGAGTAAAGCATATCAGATAATTTCCCTTCCTATATGCATGACTTGTTACACGTTAAGACTTATTTTTCTTTTACCAAATAGTATGGTTCTTTCCCCTTAACACCTCAGCCCAAATACTAAATGTAGTAGGTTTCCCCTAGAAAAATGCCAAAACCAAAAAGCACTCTATGAAAATCTTAAATCAAAATGCATGAAAAACTGATTCCTTTCTCTGTCCCGTTGAGATCACAGCACAAATGCATTCCAGAAAGACAAGAGAAAAAGAAAAAACAAAACAACCCAGTACAAACAAAACGTCATTTTTACATCAATTGGTCAAAATAGATCACAGCATCCACTAAAGATCTTGAACTGGGCTGTGTTGAGACCATCAGACTGAGAACAGCTTAATGCTTCACCCGTTGACAGAAGCAGTTCGTGACATCCCTCTGCCTGGGGAAGCCCGAATTAGGCGCGGAGCAGGAGTGACTTTGGTCCAGCCTCAAGAAGATGCTTCCTTTTAACCATGGCAAAGACAGAGCAAGGATTTTCCACTGCCCCGAACAACCTAAACTAAAGAGAAGTGATGGTGCCAGCATAAATAGTTTAACAGCCCTTCTTAAGAATAATCTTTTTATAGACCACTTCTGCTTCAGAGAAAACATCTGCAACAGCCAACAGAAAACACAGCAGTGCCAAAAACACTGACCTTGAGCTGCTGCTTCAAGTGCAGAATCGGTCTCTCCTGGTTCAACTTGGTTCCCCAGTAAAAGTCGAAATCTATGTAAACAGTGCTAAACCAGCAACTGTTTTCAGACACACCAAACTTCCAAGAAACTGGGCTTGCAAAGAAACCAAGAGACTAATGCCTTAAGTACGAACTTCCGAGGGTCAGCCTTGCTGTGGCTGACTGAGACAAAGGGCCAAGCTTAACCCAAAACCTGCCACTCAGCAATTTGCCGGATTACAGCATGAATAATGTCCTGCTGCTTTGCCAGGGAACACAAGATTTACAGAATGGAGGGGAAAAAATAAATAAATCTCAAGACAAAAAAAGTTATAGCTATATGACTCAACTGTCATCTTACCCTGAAGTCAACAATCTGAAAGTAATATACTGATCTTTTTAAATTACCTTTTTCTACCAAAAGAAGAGCAAGTCCCTGAGACGGATTAAGTATCACTTCTACAAAATACAGAACTTACTGTTCTACCTGAAAGACTTCCAGCTTCCAAACGTGTTTCAAGAAACCCAATTCCAGGATTTCTGATCTCTGCTTCCGTGTAGTTTTCTGAGCTCTTGAGCATCCTTCAAAACTGATTCTGATTGTAATCGCCAGACATCAGGGTCATGGGGCTAGAAGGTACTTGCCTCAAAGCTACAAATATGTTAGATAATAATTTCCCTACACTGGTAGTTTGCTTTTGTTAACATAAGTTAAACTGGACACTCCTCTTTTTTATCCTTAACACAAAAGAAAAGATCCTTCCATAAAGGATGTCATTAATAGTGTAATTTTCTTGGTGTTTTGTTTATTCCCCTGGAATGGCTTGATGGATGCGGATAATTATCAGACTATAAAAGCCAGCAAATGTGCTATTTTCTATCACTCTAAATCATCAAACAAATAAAGTGTGAAACAGCATTTTTGAATACAATTTTCCCCTCTAATGGCTTAGAATTATTATCAGGAACAATGAAAATAAATAAGCAAATGTCTTGTGAGTTAAGAATTAAATGAGTGTGTCTATAAAAGAGCAGACAGACCATCCTGGGATACAAGGACCAGCTTAGAAGCTATTAAGAGGTGACATAACAAGGAATTCACTACAAAAGCAACACTTTCCAGCATCAGGTGCTCTTCACGGACTTTTCCAGCTCAGATTCTGTCCTCACGCTGCCTCTTCAAAGGGTGCAATTCAATTTTGTCTTCTTCTTGGCCACTGAAAGTTATTAAAAACTTTACCAACAACAAAGGCAATCCTCAGCCTGCTCGCACCCTCTCCACTGGTTTCTCTCCACTTAAGAAGAGCTGTTCTCACCTGAAGCTATCACTAGCTTTGGCAGAGGACCCGACCATCCTGTCCCTTAGTTCAACCTCCCCCAAAAGCTTCCAAGACCTTTTCTTGCTACAGTTGTCGCACACGGAGCGAGTTTTTGATAGTTACACCACCTCGCCTCCCCACCTCATTACACGTCAGCCTCTCCTCGCACCAACACAGAGCAATTATGCAGTGATTAGATTACTAAACCTCTACTAGAGACTGGGCACCATGGGCAGGAGGCTCCACCACAAGGCTTCGGAAATGTCACTTCGGTCCGACTCACGCGAGAAGGTAAGAAAGTTAATTTCACAGTGTCTGCACAAGGTCTGCCCAAGCAGGCCCCACGCAGTCCAACACGCTGTAATTACTGAAATAAGGAGCAAAAAGAGAACGGCACATTTAAAACGCTTAAGACCACGTGTCAAGCTGGGGGTTAGTTATCTGTCTTCAAGGCAGATTTAGCTGTGCCAAGAATACTGACCCTTTGAAGATTCAAATGCCAGCCTACTCTCAGCCATGACAGGCAGAATGAAAAGCTGTTATTTCAATCTCTGTAAGACAAAGCGTGGCCATAAATGCATCATCTGAACCCTGACCTTCAACATCTTTAGCCCCTAAGACAGCAGCAATGCCTCCAAAGAAAACCCCTCAGTCCATCAAGAATATTTATCACCCAACAGAAGCCATTAAGAACCATCACTACATACAGGGCAGTCCCTTACTGGCAAAGTTCGCATCCTGCTTCTAAGGACTACTTTTTCCACAAGGTAAAACACTTCTAACACTACATCTCCTAGCAGTGTCAAAGTAAAGCTCAGAGCAACAAAAGTTGTTTTTTCCACACTACTTTTAAGCTGTTTTGCAGCCTGTATGAAAAAAAAAAAAAGGCATTTCAACAAGAACAGATTGCTCCTTCATCGACAACACTATCATCTCCCTCCCCTTCATGGTCATCTCTTCTCCTCACCTTTACTTTCCTACATGTTTAACCTCCCTCCATCCCTCTTTCCCTCCTGGTTTGTTAAAAGACAGAAATCAACTCCCTTTCCTCTTCTCCTCATCAATATCCGAGGTTACCCCACAGTGAATTTGCTGTAAGCATCCAACTTCCCTTCCAGATCGCTGTTTGTAAGGAAAATCTCCAGCCTCCCTCATTTATCCCCTTCTGTTGTGGCTCCTCTACATCAAGAACGCAAACACGTGCGCTGGAGATAAGATCGCACATGGATCAGAGAGCTCCTTGTTCCTAGGAAGGAACCTTTATCGAGTGTCTGCAGTTTTATCTTTAATGGATCATTTTACAGGACAATAGATGATGGAATTCAGTATCTTTAACCAGCAGTGTCAATGATTTCAAATAATGACATTTTTATTGAAATACACATAGGGAGAAAGATAAACACAGAGGCTGGGGAGTATCTGCTCAAAAAGCCATAATAAGGAGTAAATAGGTAATGACAGAACAAGATTACAACCACCCAAACACACCAAATCAACCTGTCTTCTACAGCTCGGAGAAAAATGAGCTCTGCAGACAGCTGCTCAAATACAATCCTTTGGGAATCAGCACAGGAAGAAAATCGGGACAAAATCTGCTCAGAAAGGGCCTGAGTAATCGTAAGTGTTCTCAGCACTTACACCATGCAGCCTGTTTCAGATCTCTTTTCCATGCACAAAGCTGCCTAATTATCAACCCCGCTGCCAAGCACAGGATGGAGAAATGGGGAGCAATTCTGCTGCTAACGGAACAGCAAGCAAGATGAGAAACTTCCTCCTGCCCTTAAGAAACTCAAGTCTGTGCGACTGCGAACCCTCAATTAGTTTTCCAGTAACGAGGGGCAGAGTATCTCTGGTCACTCCGGAGGTGGGATCGAATCCTTATGGATTGACTGTTGGAAGATTAGAGTTGAACCTAACTTGTGCCGATCACGAACTGCCAGAAGGCTCTTTAACCCTTAAATTGCCATAAGCTCGACATAGTATTACAGAGCACTAGTTTCAAGAAGTGACATTAGGCAGCAGCTTTTAAAAATTATGATTTTAAAGCAATACGGATTTTCAAGAAGAACACCAGATCTCGTAACCACAAGATTCCACAAGACAACTGAGCAATTGGTTACTTTCACATTGTTTCACTAACCAAGAACTCAATGACTACAAAAGGGAGGTTCTTCCAGAACTCAAATGCAATTTTTAAATACTACTTTAAAGCAGAGAGTTTTAATATGAACAACCATCTGCTCTTGGAAAGACCATCAATGTACCAGTCCAGTAAGCTTCACAGCAACAAATGCCAGGCACAAAGCACAAAATTACAAATCACATTGGAGTGACTCTCCTTCCACACGTACAAAATAAACCCACAGTCTGCTTCTGCATGCACTGAGCGAGCAGTATGAAGGGGTATTTTACTAAGAAAAGGTGTTTTGGGAAAAACATTATGAAATCATTTATTCATTCAGTTTGGCCAAGAAGATAATTAGTATACAATTCAACAGAGATGAATGACTACAATATTCATCCCCTTGCCATTCTTCATTATTTGTTTGGAAGAACCTGTTCACATCAGACTTATTTCCCAAAAGTGGCAATCAGATTATTAATTACCCATTGCTTTTTGTAGTGGATATTGTACAAATATAAAGAAAAGCAAAGATTATTCTTCAAAGACCTTACATTCTAAAAAAAAACATTAATGAAACTCAAGAAATATGGAGAAAAAAGGCAACCAGGGGAGGTCACAGACGTTCTTATCTTGTACCAATCAGCCTGTGAGAGCTGTCTCCTTTACTGGGCACTGGCACACGTACGCTCCTGCTCACTGCTCTTGGAAAAAAACACTGATAATTGCCTACAGCAGAATAAAAGAAATCTGCTCACTACTAAGGAAAGATATCTCTGGATTAGGAAACCCCTTGTGCTACAGGTGCAATGCCTATAGTACACATTCTTTTCTTTTTTGAGGGGAAAAAAACATTCCAAAGGTTTAAGGCTCCTCATCCATCAAGCTGCTTTGTTTCAAACTACAGCTACTACTTTGAAGCTCGGCCTATGCTCTTGTCAGCATCAAAGCCAGAAGCGTTACAGCTGAGATTTGATAAAGATCAGTGACACAGTTTGTAAAGTTTCTTTTATTTCTTCTACTTGATCTCCTTTGTCACGTTGATTGGCCAGTTAGAAACGAAGGGATAGAAGCCCAGCACATACCCTGCTTAGAACATTAACTAGTTAACAATTGCACAGCACTCAGACCAGCAGAGTGCTATTTAAGCACTGTCATTACTATAGGCTTCTGGTATTTTAAACCACACTTGTACTGCACTTGGCATCACCCAACGTCAATTTTCTCTGCTGAGTAAAGAAAAAATCCCCGCTGACTTCTGCCAACGTGTTAACAAAATGTGAATAAAGACAAAGCTCCGCAGTCCCACTGCTGGTTCCTTCTGGTCTTTCCAACCCCAGCTTTCAGCGCTCCGCCACGCCAGAATTTGCAAGCTCATTCTCCCACAGGGCCCGAGTCAGATCAGGCTGAAAGAGTCACGCGAAGCACAGAAGCACATCTCCCTCCCATCTTGTCTCAGCAGCAGAGTGCACTGCTCAAAAGCCTCACTTATTAAAACCAATCTGTGATCCTGTCAGACTTCCACAGATCTTCATTTCCAATCAGGCCTGAGCTTTGAGCAGACACTTTCGAAACGCAAGAATGAGTTGCAGCAAGAGCCTTCTTGGATCAAAGATGCGCTTCTCTCCATCCAGACTGGGACTACTGAGCTGTGATGAATTATTAGTGCTGGCGGAAACAGCAGCACACGCATTAAACACTGTGTCAGTGGAGCAGGAGCCCACTCGAAGACACTGCTGTGAAAACGAGGACGAGATCACAGATCAGCATTACCACCTTTCAAGATCGTTATGGAAGGAGATAAAGACGAATCACAGATTGGAAGGATCTCCACTTGGCTAGGGTAGGTACAACCCTTCCCAGATGAACCCCAACCTCTAAGAACTTACAATTTCAACCAACTAGCTAAACGGGCCCGGTAGAGATGGATGTAAAATGCACTGACTGAAAACTAAAATGGCAGCAAAGCACATACTAATTCTATGTCTTTTGCAATGGATTTAGACAAGAATAAGAAACAGAAAGAGAAGACGACTTTGGAGGGGGAAGTACATATACAGCACAGGGCTGAGTGAAAGGAGGAGGGAGACCAAATGGTACGAGCAGCCAGCTTGCTGGATGAGGGCATTTCATCCGTTCTCTTACAGAGCAACAGTCCCTCCTCGGACAAGTTCCATAGTTGATCCCATCAGTCCAAGAGCTTGGCATTTTCCCTCAAAGTTAGGCAAGGGTGAACGAAGAAAAGCAACATGTGAGTCCTACCTCCCCAGAATACTGTGCCTCCTCTGCATCAGAAAAGTTCTGTCTACAACAGCATAATAAACCACAACAAAAATCTAAGTCTATTAAAAAGAAAAATCTCCACTATTCCAGTCGCAGGCACCTGATTGGGAAGATAATCCACATAACACAAATCAGAGCTCATAACTCTTCATACAGTTTGGTTTGATGACTTAGCCACATTAAAACCACTCCAGTCGCCCAAGATTCAGTCTCCGTGCAATACAGCAATCCCTTGGATTTTTAAAGCAGACTATCAGCTAGCATCATTCCCTTTCGAATGAGATTTACACCGTCCTTCACCCACAGCACCACCTCCAGGACAAACAGCATCCCCAGACCTGCGGCGAGCCCGGACGAAGCCTTGTTTGAATATTAGTAGTATAGTGTGGTTTGTATTGATTAACTAATGACTGCGGTATATGAAGCCTGAAAGGCTGTATTAGTATCTCACGGCGGCACCGCGCTCATTTATCAGTGAATTACAGAGGGATGCAACTCTGCATCTCAATGGATCACTCCTTTCATGAATCGCAGAGTCAATCAACATGCACACCGATTCTCAATGCAGAATGTTCAAAAGCAGCTTTCACCTAACAGTTTTGGAAGAGGCAGGAGGGTGAAAAGCTGCTCTGTCTGGCCACACTTTATCTCACTTTCCTTTTATTTCTTTTAATGAATACCACTGTTCCTTCCTCTATCCCTTTTATCAACAGAAAAGGGTCTTGCTTTGCCAAATCTGCCTGAGAGCAAATGGTGTTGCAGTTAATCTATAAATCAACCATCACCATAAATTCTACTCTTTTCTCCATCCAAAACTGCAGAGCTGTAAAACAGATTACATGGGATAGCAAAGGCAGGAAGGGAATTTGTGAGCTGCAAGGAGCCCATCACGGCCAAATGGCCTTCCCCCGCCCCTCCTTTCTCCCCCACTCCACCCCAACAAGCCTATAAATCTCTACTGTCAGGAGTGGAACACAACCGCAAATACGCGCACACATTTAAGAGCAAGGCAACCTCACACGCTTCACGTGGAAGGTTGATGCAGACCTTGGGGACTGAGAGAGGAAAAGCTGCAGGATCTTCTTCTGAATTCCCCGAGACCAAGAAATAGGAAAAGTAAAATTCGGAAAAAAAAAAAATTCTCTGTATGGAACAAAATGGAAAGTCACGGTCTAACAAATTCAGAGTCTTCAGCTCCCTCAAGGGCAAAACACATATGTGATTCCAGCTAATCTAGCTTTAAGAAACTCACAGGATCTCCAGGGTGCAAGGGTTACTGAGATCCCAATAATCAAGACTTATAATCACATCTGATCAATTCAGCAATTCCACCGCCTTGTGCAACGGCCCCCTAAGGGAATGTAATAGTTAGAAGGCAATAAATGATGCGAGGGACAAATGCCCTTCCCCCCTGCTGCCACCCAATTCAGTATCAAACATTAAAGCCAGCTGCTTTAAACGAGATTACATCAAGCTAGCAACAAACGGCAACATATGTGAGAGGGTGTTAGAGCAGAGGGATGGTGCAGAACACCACACGGGGGAAACGGGGATAAGGACCCAGCATCCTGCGCTGAAAATGATGGAGAGAAACTGGAAGAGTTAAGCTCCATGACTGTATTAGGTCATTTTCTTTCCTCAAGATAGTTTTCCAGGGATTAAAATTTTCTGTCCTGGTGGGAGGACAGGAGAGTAGTTCTAAGACAGCTGCAATGTTCCCTAAGACAACAATGAAAAATAAAATCAGCAGTGAGAGCCTCAGCACTTGCATATCTGCAGCTGCTTTAGTAGATGCTTTTAGCCAAGAATACAGACGGCTCCTTTTACAACCTTCTCCCAGGGGAACAATCAAGTCTTGCTTTAAATCTCCCCATCATAACGCTGTTAGAAAGTGTGAGGTTTCTCTACCAATGGTGGGATCAGTATCAGATACTACAAATTTATTCACACGTAGATGTTACAAGTAGGTCCTCCCATGGACTTGTTTTCCTCCTCAATCCCTACAGACAGACTTACCCTACACAAGGAACCTTGCTAGCTGCCTGGAGAAAAGAAAGCAGAAATTCTAAGATACTTGACCCAACAAAGTTTTCAGGTAACTCTATGTACTTTCAGGTAAGGAGTCTTGAGACTTTTGTAAGACAGAATTCCAGAAGTGATTTTTAAACTATAATTGTATCTGTGACCAGTGCTTTCAACTAATCGTATTATTTTAAAGTTCCTTTGGTAATTTGTCCTTAATTCTGCATAAACTGCTGTTCTGGCATAAAGTGTACTCTGTGATATCAAAGTCAAACAGATTAGGCATGATCCACTTCCAGCGAGGGAATGTTTTGGAGAGGAGACCATATAACTTAAAAGCTAAAGCTGGCTCTCTGTTTTAATTAAAGGGGATTAAACATCCATCATGATAAGGAAACAGGGACATTTTATAAAATCAATTACCGTCCTCGGTGTCACTCTGATTTAACACCTGCAGCTTCTGGGAGAAAGAGTACAGTGTAACATCCCATTAGTACTTACAGAATATTAAATATTGTTGCTACAGAGCAAGATCAGTCACAAAATATGGGAGCAAAATAACCTTATTACCCAGTCAGGTGTTACAGTATTGACAAAACAAGATGGAGACATTACTGCCTCCTAAGCGTATCCATCAAATTCACATTATTGAGATTTAACGTTTCCTTCGGCACTTCCCTACCACAGGAAGCCCTCAAGGTAGGTGTTGCACATTTTTATAGAGATGAAACGAAGTGATGGGGGAGCATCTCAGTGTTTAAAAATATGCTTTTGAAATCGCAAGACACATACGTTCCTCAATAAAATGCCATAATAACCATGAAGTATTAGGCTTGGCATTCAGTTTTGTTGCTTCTGTGATTACAAAAATCAGTCTTCTGTTAGCATCGCTTGACAATATGCTCTATTTTAGGACTCAGCTTATGAATGCATAAGGTAATTATACATAATATGTATAATTGATACAGCAAAAACTCCTACCACGAGAGGTTTAACACAGGGCTGCAAAATGAAAGACATTCAAACTTTTGAAAAAACTGAAGACGGACTGTGAAAAGGTTGCAATTAAACTACTAATGGGAGAGGGACATTGTATTATAATTTGAGAAACAAGCAAACAAGAGACTCAATCTGGCAGCTCCCTGCCTGAGAAGCTTAACGTGAAGTTACACAACAGCTCCAAACTCCTGGTATGTCTGTTGGGAAGTGCCCACACCTTCCATACTGCCTCTTCAGTCTGTCTGACTGATTTTCCAGTTAAAAACAACAGTGTGACTGCAATGTAGACCAGAGGTGTGCTCCTGAGAAAGAGCACATCAGAAACGATGATCATTTTCGACACGAGGCAAGTACGCCCCAAAAAGAGGCAGTATGGATTTCTTGGCAGCAGCTCATTCTTCTTGGTACAACAAGACAGAATTTAAGAAATAAATGCATTACAATCTACAGGCAAAGATAAATCATTTCATGAGACTGGAAGCAGGAAAAAAGCTGTCTTCCTTTGCCCCCTTTCCTCTCCCTCGTCATGGGATGACCCTTTTCTGCTCAAGTACTTAGCGCTGAACAATTTTTTTAACCTGCAGCCCCAATGACATAACTCTGTGCAGACAACTCACATCACTGCAGCCTGTTCCACTCTGCTTACGGAAAAGAAACAGTACGGGAAAGTGCTGGCAGCAGGACTTCTCTGCAGTGACACAGACACACATTAATCAAGGAGTTGTATGACCAAGCAGATGCTCATTAGGTTGTACAAAGAAGCCATCTTCAGTTGTTGAACCACAAACATTTTTTTTAACTCTAATCCCAACAGTCCCCAAAGCACCGGTTTCATAAGATGTATAAATGATACGTACAAAATCTTACTTCAGTAACTATCCTCCCCAACCCATGAGACAGACTCCTTTCTCAGCTTATCTTCATCCACTGAGGTGGCTTCTCATGGTCTGAACACATCCAGACCTCTCCCACAAGGTACCTCGCCTCTTCCACAGCAAATAAAGACAGAGATTTCTTGTAGAACCCACTTGAACGAGGTCTGGGGTGCAACCTCAATGGGCTCAATTTCCTCCTCACCTTGCCTTCATGAGGAAACAGAGCTGGTAGCTTCTCACCACCCTACAAAGCAGGGCTTTGGTGGCACAGCCTGGATTAAAGTAGCCTAAGATAATTTATGAGAGACATGAAGAAAGAATTATGGTTTTTAAACAGACAATTTTGAAGCAGAATACTACCAGTATACAGAGTCCTTGGTTTCACTACATAAATATCTCTGACAGCCAAACAATAACTCTGCCTTTTATTTTAGAGCTCAACCCCAAACCGGTAGACTTCGTAACTCTCCGCACTCCTGCTATTCCCTGAGTTGCTTCTAAGATGATCACTGTCAGAGTCAAAGAGTCTATAAAAAGGATGAAGGAAGCTGGGAAATTTCCACAGAGGTGGTGCCAGAAAAACAGAACTAACATTTTAGCCATGTTTTGAGTGAAGCCAGGCTGCACCGCTGGAATGTCATCACTGAAGTCCAAGAGCTCCCCCAGCTGAGCTCTGGGATGACTGCAGTCAACACCAACGGACGGGCAGCTGCTCCAGTACCTGGAAAGTTCCAGTTTGCTCAAAGGGCTATTCAGATTTACCCCTCAGAAGCACACGCTTGTTCACAGAAGAGCTTGAGAACTCATTAACAGAAGCTGTCATGGTGAAGAGCAAGGGAGAAATGACTTGGGCGAGTGGCATGCTCTTGCCTTACGCTTACGGGAACAGCAGGGAGCCCTGCCAAACCAGCAGTGGCATCCTGCTACAATGCAGGCATTTTCATGGGACACACTGTCAACTGTATAAGAAAACTCAGTTAAACAGGAAAATGTTTTGCCCAAAACATGATCTGTCCTCGAAGTCCTCAATTTCCTCCAACTGTGTGAGGTTTATAGAACTAGTTACTATAAAAAAAAAAAAAAAATACAAACACGGAATGGCTGGATAAAAATCTTCCCCCCTCCTCTTTTTAAACGGGTTAAAGTACCTTTTTTTTTAAAAAAAAAAAAAGATAAACCAAAAAACAACCAGGTGCAGAGCATATTCCTGCTTGAATTTTAACCACCAACACTTGAGCTCCTTTACAAGAAGATTTTATGATTTCTCTTCTCAATTCCAATTACAAGCAGTAGTGACTGAACTCTAACAACTGAAACCCCTCTTAGGGGAATATCAGGTGTCCCCCACCATCTCTCCAAAATCCTCAGAAGATTAGACAGAAATAAAAGCTACCCAGAACTTCTAAGATCTGATATTTGCCAGATAAAATTTTTCATCTACAATTTCCAGTTCTTTCTAATTCTTACAAACATGCTACACAAAGGTGTTTCGCATTCGACGGTTTAGAGGTTTGTTTTGTTCATTTCTCTACTATGCAATATGTATTTCCCACAGAAACAACATCAAATATACATAAGGAAAAATCACTGTTTAGTAAAAATGAGGCAGCAGCTTCATACGACGAGTTTATCATCATTATGACACACACAGCATGTGGATATACACATATTGTGTCTGTAATACTCAAAAAAAAACCAACTGCCCAAACCCCCCCACCAAATCCAACCGAAAAAAAAAAAAAACCAAACAAACAACAGCATAAAGTTCCTAAGAGGCATGCAAAAAGAAAAACAATTTAGTTTTTTTAAATCTAAATACTGTAGGTTTTTTAAATCTACAAGCACTTCCTTTAGCATCTGTTCTCTAACTTTTGCTCACAATGTGACAGTTTGTGGAACAGCCACTATTTTCATGCTGTAACCAGCTTCTCTTTTCCAGGTAACCTGTTCCTATTCCTGCTTTTTGGAAGTGATAACCCTCTATTCTGGGCTCAGGACAAACAGCAAGCAGAAGACAGATAAGGCAGAACTGATAACACGCAGGCATGAACAGCCAGGACTGCACGACCCTAACGCAAACCTCGGGTCAGCTGCTCGTACAGCTCCTGGAGCAGCCAGACTCTTCTGTGCTGATGTGCTGAAACCACCACGCTAAAGACACTGGCTTTGCTGGTGGTCACCGGGCTGTACCGGCAAAGGCGAATCAGTGCTTCTGGTGTGCTGGTGGCACCACCTCCTGGAGATGAGGATGGCACAGAAATGGCTTTGTTGAACTGCTTCTGAAGATGAAGGTGTCCTGGTTTCGGCTGGGACAGAGTTAGTTTTTCTTTTTTGCACCTGGAATTGCTCCGTGTTTTGGGTTTAGCCTGGGATTCGCTAGAGAAGAATGCTGACAGCTCACTGATGTTTATAGTTGGTGCTGAGACCTCAAGGACTTATTCCTGCTTGCCCTGTTTTGGCCAGTATGCAGGAGCACAACAGGATAAGGGGGAGCATGGCCGGGACAAAGGGTCCACAACTCCCCTTATGATTTGAACTTAGATTTAGGACTGAGGGCCAAACTGGCCAATGGAGAATTCCATACCAGGCAACACCACGCCCAGTATAGAGACGAGGGCTGACCAGAAAGAAGGGCTTTTGCTTTTCTAGGAACTCTCTTGGGAGGGCTCCTTCTTTCGGACTCTCAGAGTGCTCTCGCGCTCTCATTCTCTTTCCAGGCCTCTTGCTCGCCCAGGACTGCAGTGTTGGGACTCAGTTGTTTAGGAATTGTTTACCAGGAGACAGGTGTTGGTCACTGAGAGGTGAGCACTGTGCACCATTTGTTTGTATATAATGTCAAATATATATATTCAGATACTATCATTATTACTTTTAATTTTATATTACTGTTATTACTAAATTGTTTTTATCTCAACCCATGAATCTCTTCCCCTTCTTCCCTTTAAATCTCTTCCCCACTTCCCAGGGGCAGGGCAGGGTGAGGGAGCAGCTGTGTGATGTTTAGTTGCCAGCCAGACTAAACCATGACAGAGGAAAAAATTGACAGTATCCAAAATGAGTGTGTGCCACCTTTCATTCCTAATCCAGAGATATGTTTGTTGAGATCAAGCTTGTTTAACAGAGGTATCGTAAGAGATTCTGTAAAACCTTTGTGCACCTGTCTGAAAGAAGGAGACTAAGAATCAAGTATGCTGGGGAAACAGATTTCCTGACGTGTGGGAAAGATTTAAAAAAATTCACATTAAGACTATAGCTGAATGTTACGGATTCAGCCCCTCCTTCCACTCCTTTTCAAGCCTGTAAAAGAACATTATATCCATTCCTTACAGCCCCTTTGCTGTTGGTAGCTTTTATATGCCCGCAGGCACGAACAGCCTGGAGATACTTGGTGTCACCAGGGACTCATATTGCAGAGAGATGGGAGGATCCTGTCTGCCACTGCCAGGGCACAATGACAGCAGCTTCACAGTGACATTTAAGCTCTAATTTGCACGCAAATGTCAATATTTATTAGTCGCATCAAGATCTTCAGCAAAGCTCTTCTGGGTTGCCAAGTCTCTCTAGTTATATTTTTAAATAGGAGGCTTGAGAAAAATGACAACTGGCTCTGAGTAACTTATTCCAGATTTCCCAGCTTCTTAATTACATCCTTATCTATTGATTACTTTTGTGGAAAGTTCTCTCCAACCAGTCTACGCATCAACAGTGCTGAAAAACGCTTATCGTGATTCTAAAAATTGACCATGAAAAAGTAACCCTTTGACCTACCTTGTCCCTGGAGTTGCAAGCACATTTACATATTTAAATAATGGAAATTTTAAAGTAACAGATGTTTCCTGCCCACAGCACAATGCAAGAACAACAAGTCTTTCCCTATTAAAGCGCATCCGAAGCATCCACACATTCCCATCACCACTTGCTCTCCCACATTAGTGTGAGTGTTCTCCTGTGCATTAGTTTTCAAAAAGCCCCAAGTGCTGAAATCTGGTTTTACTCATAACGTCAACAAGCCTCCCAAATTCTGCTGCTTTTCTAGAAAGTCAGGAATTAGGCCTCCAAGCAAGTCAGCATGAAAGAAAGCAAAATTGCTTTCAAATGTAGAGTAGGAAGGAAGGAAAAAAAAATGGGAAGTGAGAGATTAGGCAAACCTGATGGAATTAGGTAGACCTGAAGAAACGGGTACTGCAGTGGTCTCTACATAGAAGGCAAAGGTACGTAGCCATTATCTATTAGTACTCTATCACTTACCAGGATTTTGGCTCCCCAAAATGCAAGTAGTTGATACTGTAGAGATCCATGTCTTCTGTATGCCAAGCAAATGTTGTCTTCCACATCCCAAAGTAGAGGTAAGGAGTGTTTACACCTTCTATGATAATGCCACACTCATGTTCCACCATGTCTAAGAGGGTGTTCAGATTGCCAATATTCCATTCTTCCACATCCTGTAATTCAAAAGAAATGGTTTTTACTGGGACATACCAGGACTTGCTGTAGCAGAATACTAGCCCATAGCTTCCTTTCAGCACCTGAAAACACAGATATCCTGGGAAACACAATGTATGTTCAGTACATTGCAGAACCTACTCCTAAAGTTTGCGTTTGTGCCTGGTTATGTCACCTTCCCTAATCATACCACGGGACAAGAACACGATAACCTCACTAAAGCACCAAATACTATGGATAACTTTGATGTCCATGGCTGTGAATGGCTTAGGTATCTATGTTCATTCCAATTAATTCCAGATTAAACCATACCAATGATGAAAAGACACTTTTACATTAATTTTACATTAACGCACACAGTTTATACTGCAATCAGAAAACACTCCAAAAAAAGCCACTTTCCACTCAAAAGAAACCTACAGAGGAAGGGCACTGCTCTAGATTAGCTGCCTAAACACAGTAAGAAGATAAGCAACCTTTATCGTTTACAGCAGCAGAAATCACAACAGAATTACTGGAAGCATAGGATGCAATTTCACCAAGGAAAAGCCTAAACAATTGTAAAATAATTTAGCACGTAGGGGCATTGTATCCTAATAGAGCTGTCTACAAAGAAAAAAATCCAAATTCAAGTCTTTTAGTAGTGTTAAGAACCAAAAAACTGCAATAAGGGATGACAAAAAGTATTTTTGATGAAGCATTCAATTCTTAGGTGCTTTAGCAGAAATCTCTATTTTATTTTATTCTCTAAAAAACAAACAAATAAAAAAACCCTAGCAGGATAGATACCAGGATCATCAGCTTACTTTTAATTTACCTGCATACCATCAAATATACCTGGGTATATCATCACGATACCAGTCCAGTTTTCTTTAACAACCCTTTTAGCAAACTATATACAATTTTTGGACACGCACTCGTCAGAACTCGTTTAAATAACTTTCTTCCCTCATTTTTCTAGTAAAACTAAGATTTTCACAGCTTCTATTGACTCTATTATCATGAATCTCTGAGGAAAGTAGGAAGTTTAGTCACACTTTTGTAATGTGGGAAAAATAAAGATATTATGTGGGTTTTTTTAAGGTTGCTAAATTAAATAAATTCTGAATCACTGTTTCTTAATGAGAAAAGACCAATAAGGAAGTCAGTGTCCATATTTAAAATAAATAAAAGAGGAACATTTCACTTACTGCATCATATAGTGAGCCACTGATATCAGCCCCATAAATCGGCGAGACAAATGTGAGATTTTTCCAGTACTTGCGCTCCAAGTCTTCAAAATCTTGATGGCGAGGAGTACAATACCTGATAAGAACATGGAAAAGGATGTAAAGTCCCAAGGAACACTCATCACAGACAGATAAACGACAGAAAAGATGCGTGCCTTTCAAAGTAGGCACACTCAGGAGGTTACTGAAGGTTTATTTCATTTTAATTCTACTTCGACTCATATAATTTACTGCCTCTTAAATCCTTCTACAAAATCTCTTAGTGCATGTTGACAAACAGGATGTGGACTTCTGTGAAGCACCAGATCCTCATCCCAAGTACGCACGAGATGGAGTTATCACAGAGGGAGCTGAAGGCAGGTAAAGAACTCATGCGCACGCTGCATTAGCAATATTTCCAAGCTGATTGCATAACGTCAGTATCGCTTGACTTGAAACCCAAGGTACTCCAGAGCTCTGGGAAAGGGACTCTGGAGAAAGGATGCAACGGCAGCTTGGATCACTTGGCTTGTCCCAGCTAACTGAAGTGCTCTGCAAAGTTCCCAGGCACTCCGGAAGACACTCATGTTATTAATATTAGCTCAGGCACTCCAATACACTTGTATTTATACCTCAGCAACAGAACACATTTTCCAGAACAACCAGTAATAACACTGAGAGCTCTTGAGTCCCAAGCCATTTTTACAGGGAGATTATTAGCCAAATACTGACTCCAAAGAATCCTTCTATATCAACTCCCAGAGAAAGATCTAAGATGCACCGAAGGCCACCAAGTTTTAGATTCTGGATGTAAGCTTCCAAGAAAAAGCAGTTTCCTGCAAAATGCTTCCTATTTAACAAGGCTGCATTTTCTTTTCAGCTTATTTCTAGGAAGAAAGGCTTTCCACACAACTCCCCATTCACAATGTAAGTGCATCACGTAACACCAACGTACTTCTCACTATTAGCCAAACGCCGGTATTCTCCCACAGTCATTGGTTTCTTCTGTATATTGTACTGGGTGAATAACCCCGACTGTCCAGTAACCACCTGCTGGATAGGAGCCGGGATAACCATGTCATCTATGTCATCATAGGTTTTTCGGGGCTTCCATTCCTTGGGAGGAATCACCTGGAATTGGGAAAAAAAAAAAACACAAAACACTTCATGTTGACAACAGGGAAAACACAACCTCTACCGAAGGCAAAACTGTTTAAGTGGAAGGTACTTCATCCTGCTACTGCAGCTGATCGGATAACAGCAGCATCTCAAATAACCAGCACATACGACGAGACACCGGTTCTGCATCTGCCCAAGTGCAGGACTGGCTGACGTGGTTCGAGGGCTGACCGCCTGCCTGCCAGCACTCCCATCACCTCCATGTCACAGGAGATGGCCAGTGATGATAAAAAGGGACATAGTTATTCCAAGGAAACACGCTGCATGCCAGAAGGACCAGACACCCTCCAGAATGGCATTCCTCTCTCACCTACCATTCCATAAAGCTGCATGAGGACTCAAGCAGCTTCATTAGTATGTTGCATCTCTACAACTCCATAGCCATTTGTAGTAGTCTAAACTACTATCCCATCAAATCACTTACATCACGGTCTTCTTGGGGGACTGGGGTTTTTTTAGTTGTAGATGTTTTGGTTTTTTTAACTAGGAAGGCTCAAAATCCTGTTGCGTTACTACTGTTGATGTTTCCGTATTTGTAGATGACCCAGCAGGGACCAACTCCTCAAGTGCAAAGGGCAAAGGGGTAGAGAAGAACAAAAGAACCATGGGGAACACATCCAGAAATCTTTCCTCACTCTTGGAAGCTGTGCAAAAAAACCTGCTGCAAAGCAATGCTGAATCTGGAAGAAAAAAAGCTGTAATTTTAAATAAAAGAGCTGCCAACAATTCTAGGCTCAAGATCAGAGAACAATCAGTAGGACATTCACCAGGCATGTGGAATGAAAAAACAAAGTATCTGCAATGTCATTCGGTGTAAGGATTAACCAAAAAAAGTTACAGGAACTGGAGGACAAGTTATTGGTTTTCATGGGCATGGCTCCTCCAGGATACGATGAGCTCTACTTCCCTTACAAGGCTCTCAACTGCAGTTGCAAAAGAGAGACACAAAAATTAACTTAGAATGCTCAAATTCAGTCCTACAAGTAGAGTAATTTCTTTAAAACATCTGGAATTCGCCAACAGTCTTTATTAAAATAATCTACCCTAGTGGACTCATGGAATGTAATTGCTAGTACACTTGAGTGGACAAGGAAACATTTCACAGCGAGCTTTATATCAATACCCAGCTCTATTTAGACCTGTAATAAAAACAGTAATTGATCTATGTTTTAGCAGAAAACGAGAATTATTTCATGCCTAACAGCTTTATTCCGCTCTGTGCTTTATTAAGTTCTGCTAAATACCACAGGTAACAACTACCTTGTCAGAACAAATGATCTCTCTCAGCCTGTGGTGCAACATGACACAGAAATACTCTTTCTAATCAGTTAGTCCTGATTTCTTCCAAGCAGTTGTACGTCCAGTACTGGAATTCAGAAACTTCACGTGAAGAGTTCTCCTAATGTTTCATTAGCTTCAGTGTAAAGATGCAGATGGGAAGGAAGCAGAAGGGTGTTTTTCAAAGCTGACTGGAGAACTGCTTCCTAAAGCTCAAAAAGGCTTTTTTCAGGTATTTTGGGAATCACACTCACATAAAGGACACGTTTATAGGTCTAGATTCAAGTCGGCATAACGTGGTAGCCCAGAACATTAAAAATGTAAGAGTAACGAGTTTGCATCCATTCATATAGACATGATTTAGGCCCCCTTCCCCAGCCAACCTAAGCAGACTTCAAAAGCTTGATCCTTTACCCTAGGAGCTGAAAGCCTCACACTTCCAGCCCTCAAGGACCATGGCTACCACTGTCTGTATCCTCCACCAGAGAGTAAGGACGTGGAAATACCCTTAACCCATCTCTGCAAGGGCTGGGAACATCCCTGTTGTCCATTTAGGGATCAGGAGAAGACATCCTGCAGATAAAGCCTTCTTTCCCTCTTACAAAAGGCCCGTGACTGCTCTGCCCTTCCTCCCTCCATAACCCGAAACGCAGCCTGCGAGTACAATTTTCAAAGCCACCTTCTGCTTGACTACATGAAAGCAAACGGCTCCCGAGCGATGTAACTTCACAGACACCTTACCCGACGGGAAGGCAGCCTCCAGAAAGCTTTCCACTTCCCAAGCTGGAGCAACTCACCTTGGCAAGCCCTGCCCGGTGCGCGCCCTGCGACTCGATGTAAGCGATGTACTTCCCGAAGTCGCGGAACTCCTCCAGGGTGGGACGAAAGGTCATGATCTTACAGCCGGGGTTCTGCGGACTTGGGTTTTCTGACCCCATATTTCTCGCACGGCGTCTGAAGAGGAGAAGCGAAAAGGGAGAAAGAAGAGAGGCAGGAAAAAAAAAATGGTTAAAACTTATGTTTTCTTTCTCTGTGCTTTAACGAATTTCACAGAAAGGCATGGCTACATTTTTAATTTCTCGCCCCTATTCCCCCAAGGAAGTATTTGTAAGTACTATGCTCTGACATGGACAGCTTCTGACCAAAAATCTACTCAGTCTATTCGTTAGCAGGGCCCTAAGAAGGGTCAAGCATCCAGGAACTCCTGATACCAGTATGATCTGAGAGATAGGACAGGGCCTAACACAGATCATGGACTTCACATTGCCCCGTCCATTCATCACACGAAGTTGTGTCTCATCACAACGGCGAGCACGAACCACCAACTTCTCACTACCTTCAGCATCTACTCGCTGCGTGCGTGGAACTTGCTGCCCCTCAAAGTCTTCCACCAGAACGCTTGATCCTTTTCTGTATTTCATTACAAAAACAACAGCTTTGGCCAATGTATTAACTACTAGTTCTGTTTTTTTCAAGTGCTAGGATATATTAAAAGGCATAAAATTAGGTTTTTTTAAATGTAGCTTCATTACATGTTGATTGTATTTGCAACATACAGACAAAATCAAGTGTCAGACAATTCTCAGAAGAAATGTAGATGTACAACTCCAAAACATCTTTCGATGTGAAATGCAAAATTGCTCAATTTACTTCCAAATTTGCAGGGAAAAAAATAAAAAACAATTCAGAATGAAATCACATTTTTTGTAACGGACCTCTGTAAGGTTATGCTGGAAATGTAGGACAAGCAAAGTATTGTAATGGCATTCCAGTTGCAAACGTAACTACGAAAATCTTCTCCATGTCAGAAAAGCAGCCGCAGCACACACAATATGCTCAAGCCATCACGAGAGGGCAGTACGAGGCTTTTAAGGAATAAAAGGCACAGCAACACCACGTCAAATGTGACTTCTAAATCACAAGCAAAGTATATTTGGATTTAAATCGATTTCAAACTAGCCAAGTAGTACTCCAGATGCTGCTAAAAAGTACTCTTTGTGTCAGGAAAACAAAAAGAAAGAGAAATGCTGCTATTATCAGTGTTTTAATCAGTGAGCATGGCACAAAACTCACACTCCTCCAAAGAGACAGCAGATACTCTTGCTTGCCTCCTGCAATTACAAACAAGATCCCACACTAATTTGGACAGACTCAACACCCAGCTCACCCCAGGCACCGAGGTCCCCTTTACAGTTTTATCTGAGTAAAACAGGTTTTTTCATTTCAAAGACAAATGAACAGTTTTGACTTTCTATTTCAGAAAAATTTAGAATTTCTCAGAATAACTTTTATGTAAAATTTGTTTCACAACAATGGTCTGCAAGGCTAAGCCCTTCCCCAACACAGTCTTTCAAGGAATTTCATGCATAAAAATCACAGCCTTTCCCATGCTTGTCCTATCCCCCAGCATCTGCCTGGTGCCTCCTCAACTGCAGTGTTCCTGCACCCCTAAACTAAAGGTGATGTCCGAAGAGCTCTTCCCAAGCCAGGAGTCATACATTCCATAATAAAACCCAACTGTAAACCCCAATATTGCAAAATATCCCAGAGCAAAACCAACTGAGGAAAACGATACCATTTCACTCCCTTCACCCCGACAGATATTTGTAACAACTGTGTTTCTAACAGAAATTACTGCAGCCTTAAATCAAAAAGACCCTTTAATCAACCCCTCCCATCTTCAGGGGGGCTCTGCCCAAAGAGATTTCCAACCCTGCCGTACAGAAAAAATAATTTGCTGTGTTTCAGAGTCAGCACTTCAAGATAAGAAACACACTTGATCTATACCCGCAAGAACAATTTACTACACAAACGTTTTGCAGAAATACAAGAAGAGGAAACGGCATCTCCTGTCCCCGAGACGAACCACGGGAGCTGATAAGCTCAGGGCATCCATCTGCCAGAGGTTTCCTCCAAACTACTGAAGAAAAACACTGTTTGCCAGGAAAACACGGCTGATCCTGGTGAAGAGTCAAAGAAAAAGAAAAGCCACTGCTGGAGAAGTGGGATGCAGACAGAAACCAGCCCCAAACTCCTGTTCCAACACAGCCTTACTGAGAATACTTGTGCTATTTTTAAACCGGGTCTAGAAATGCCACGAAGGTTCACCCGACCGGGGAGCACCGAGTCACACTCGGCAGCACCGGCTGATCGGGAGTAGCTGGCTCAGGGGAAGGAACTTGAATTCCGTCCTGAGCAGGATTGGTGCCAGCACCATCTGCTCCAGAAATGCCTTCCCAGTATTCACAGCTTTACCCACAACCAGGGGTGGGGGGGGGAAATAGTCAAAGCCAGGTTTTATCCAATCTTTTCCTCAAGATCATCTCCAGCAATTCTAATTTTTATTAGGGGGAGGATCAAACCTACTTCATGCAAAGCTTCATCAATGAATCAAAGGGTCTACCTGCCCACAAGCAACGTCACGTGGCGCACTGGAACTCCACAGTGCAGAGACAGCAAAGCACAACAGATTTTTTCCATGTTTAATCCCATCTCTTTATTCTAAGAAACATCTTAACATGTACCCTAGATAATGTTTGCTGTACTGCATGATCATCTAACTAACCTAATTAAGCTATCACCAGAAAATAGCCACGAAGCTCTTGAGAAGGGAGAACCAGTTCAATCACAGCATCCAAGGCCCCCTGTACCTGCTTCCCCCCATCAGCCCCGAGGAGCTCCAAATCCCCAAACCACAGAGAAAGCTTTGGGAGAAAGGAATTTCTTTCTCAACTACTTTGCACATAGCAGCACTAATGTATTTTGGATAAACAGTGACAGTATTTATGGATAACACCTTCCCAGCTCCCCGTCTCACGGAGGACACGAGGCCGCGGCAGCGGGACGAGGCCAGGGCTGCGATGGGCTCAGCTGCGGTGCAGATTCCTTACGGGATTTTCGGGAGACAGGCCCAATAAAACAGCGCTGTAATCAGCTCACCAGCATCGCTGAGGAATATTTCAGAGCAGAATGTGACCATTCTGAGAACACTGAAAGCATTTTTCATGCACGGGTGGCTGGTGACGATGCGAACAAACTTCTCTTCGCTATTAATACTGAAAAGGATGATTTTGCAGAAAGAGCCCAAGCCCCCTGTTAGCTCTGGAAAAGAAGATATCTTTCTCAGCTGGGTGCGTTCTGGCTCTTTGTGATGGACAGTAACAACCTGAAATATTACGAAATACCTTCTAATTTGCAGCCACGGTAAGGAAACGCTAAAACTTGTCTCCAGAGGGATGATCTCGGTGGACACAAAGAACAGAGTTTTTAATTTCAAAGACTCTTACATGAGACTTTGCCCTCTAAAATGGATGTGAACGAAGACACTTGTGATTGAAATCCTACACCTGTTGATTGAATCCTTTGTACAGCAGAGAAAAAGCCCAAGAAACCCAGCCGAGATCAACGACTCTTGCTTCCTAAAGGACTTCCACGATGAAGAATCCTTCCTCCAGGGAAAGGTTTGGCACTTTCAAGTAGTTCCCCACTGCTCCCCCGCTACTGGTCTCACAGGAGTGGATAAAGCCAACTCATTCTCCTCTGCTTTTGAGTCAAGGGGTAACTTTGACTGAAGGCAGGGACTGTTAGTAGAAACGAACCTGCCTTTAGGCACCAGCGCTGGAGCTAAATGCTGCACCTACACTCAGGGCACACGTCTGCCAGCGTAAAGCAAACCAGTCGGGCTGGTTTGGTGTAAACCCTTCGTTATCAATCTGGATTTGAAGAGCACAAACACAGCAGAATTTATGACAGAAGCAGACTCACTTTGTTTATACAGTAACACTAGAAGATCATCTTTAATCTTGCCAAGCAAACGATGTATTCTCTGGTATTATCAGTTTCTTCAATACCCCAGAACACGCGTACCTTCAGAGCCCGCTGAAGAAGGCACCAGGTCTAAAGTTAAACTTCTACTCAAGTGACGTACGTCCTCCTACCACATACATTACAATGTCTACAACTGGCAAAACCACTGTTGAACAACTTGCTGTCCCTCCAAAGGTGCAGTTCTCCACCATCAGCCCCACAAAAAGTCCTACTAGCTTTTTTTTCCCCAAAGACCTTGAAGCCAGATAACCAAAATTCAAAAAGAGGAAGGAAAAGGCCCTTCGGAATACATGCCTGTAGTAAAAAAGGAGAAAGGAGGCGTTCACAATCTGGTAGACAAACCCATCGCACAGAAGCCACAGGCAGCAAAAATAACTTTGTGAGAAGAGGAAACACAGCATCCACAGCGACTCCACAAGATCTCCCTTGGGTTGTATGGGAAGGGGCTGAAAAAACACACAGAAACATCCTCGCGAGCGCACCCCGCAACCCACTGCCAACTCGGAGCTCGCCTCCTGGCACTGACAGCGGGCACACGCGCCGGCACCGGTGTTGCACCCGGCCGAAGGAGGAAGAACCACAGCCATCGAAATTCCACAGAATAAACAAAGCGCTGGCCACAGTTTGGAGCAAGAGGAAATTGCACAGCAGTACCAACTTGGATCGCTACGGAGCTCCCTTCCGTGGCCATGTGTTCTTCTCCTGTGCCAAATATGATGATGATTTGCGGTGCCACGGTGCAAAACGACCAGGGAGCTGACTCTGGTTACACTGCTGTGCTTCAAAACAAGCGTGTAGTTGCAGATGTAGGACTGTGACAGCACTAGTGCAAAGCCACCACTCAAACCACAGCCTCAGCACGCGACAAATAAGACTTTCAAACATCTGAAACAGTTACAGGAAAAGTCTGGGTGGATTAAACTTTTCTAGAAGACACACTTAGAACAAATTCTCCTCCTACGACATAGTTGCTCATCCCCAAACAGGAGAGCTTGTTATCTCCTACATAAACTGGAGTTTGTACGCGCCTGAAAATGGACTGAGGGTTACTGGTGCTCTTCAATCAAATCGCCCTTTATTACAGAACCTACTAACTCTTAATCTAATCAATGCAGACAACAAACATCGCTGCACTTCTAACACCAGTAAAACTGCTGTTAGCAGTTAAGAAAATTAAGTTCCACAGCTCATTACGCTACGTAAGGACAGTGAATTACACACCCTTGCAGGAGACCATCTAAGGACAACGCACGCCAAACCAAGGCAGGCAGTGTAATAAGTCCTAGATACCGAGGAGGAAAAAAAGAGGAGATATAATGAGGAGATCTAAATGAGGCACATCTAAATAGCTTAGATAATTGAAGACAAAGAAGATGTCGCATCCAGCACAAAGCACAAAAATCATTAATATATAACAATTCATTCATTTCAATGCTGAAAACGTAGCAGCTCACTCTTTGGGGAAGAGATTCTGAGTGCGTTCAACGCCTGAGCAGAGGAAGCTACTATCAGGGAAACAATTTACTGGTTTAGCACTTCATCTTCCTGAAGAGAGAGGCTGTATCTTAAGCAAGGTTTTTAAATCATAACAAAATCCTAAAACCTCTCTTGCCCTCCATTTTTCATCACAACCCTCCGGATGTCCCAGAGCACCATCAAAGCCTGGCAGCACCACGTAACACAATGGGAAACTGAGCATCAACGGTAACAAACTCCCTAACCTTCCTCCAACACCCAACTGTTCAATCTTCCGTCTTCCTGCCTCACCTGGCAATTTCCCTTGGAAACTCCTATGTCTATTGATCCAGACATCTACTAAACCTCTCCTGCCCTTTCAATTGTAACTGGAAAAAGAGAAGTTTGACTCATCCCAAGACTCCCCCTCCTCATCCCAAGACTCCTTCCTCCCCACCCCAAGACTCCCTTCCTCCTCACCCCAAGACTCCCTTCCTCCTCACCCCAAGACTCCCTTCCTCCTCACACCAGGGCAGGCTCAATACGGTATTCAGAATTCCTCATTACCTGGCCATGGTCCCCACCAGCCTACACGGCGTGCCCTACTTCACTGTCATCGAGGAGCAAGCTACCACGCGTCTGCTACCATGCATCTACCACCGCGCACTGTCCCCGGCAACCTGGCAACTGCCATGGAATGTTTGGGAATCCGTCCTTACCTCATCACTTACCTCACAGTGCCCTGCCTCTGCAGCTGTACCCAGAGCTCCTCTTTCAAGTGAGACCATGCTGGTAGGACATGTTATTTAGCCCACAGGAATGGGCAAAACATTAACACAACTACTTCTGTCAATGCTTGGAAAACTGAGAAACCGAACAAAGGACTTAAACTTGGTCATTTATCTCATTGTCCTTGATTAAACTGCCAATCTGGTTGGTTTTATGCCCATTCTCAGTGAGAGGAGGGCACTGATGGGGTGTGGGAGGAGGCAGGGCATCCTCCCTCGCCTGCAGTAAGACACTGTTCCCGGCAGAAACAAACCCATGTTGTACAGAGTCAATTAGCCACCAAGCAGGATCACAAGAAATCAGGATTTACAGCCTCTTTACAAGTTTTTACCTCCCTCTGCTCTTTGCCAGAAGGGCTCTGAGAAACGCTTAGGAGGAAACTTCTGCCCGAGGAAGCAGGTCGCCAGGCTGGGACCTGTCCCTGGGCTGGGACTGCCGGCTGCTTTCGGGGCTGAAAACCAGGAAAGCTTGCCATACGTGAATTCTGCCCGAGTCTACTGCAAGTCCCCGGCAAACCTGAAATGGAAATAAGCTTAGTTGAAGCGGGAGAAAAAAAAAAAACTAGGCTGATCCTCAACTGAAAATACTGTAAAGTTACAAAATGAAACAAAACCCCACCAAAATACAGATTTCAAGTGCGCCTGAATTAACTTTTTGCTCGGACTCCCGTAGAGTTTCTGAGGCATTTCACGTACAATAAGGGAAGAAGCCTGTTCTGAAAGAATTCTTTAAATTTACTTTTAACTCATTATTTAACTACTAAGTACTGAGTGCAAATATTAATGGAAACCTCATGTGTTTATTTGAAGTGGCATTTTTTTTTGATGAATGAGGCTGGAACTTTGAGGGCAGATTCTTCTATTTCCATCTACTTCCTTTCTCAGCAACCCGACCAATTATACTCAAATTTACAGCTAGATTCTCATGGATCCGGCACCATCAAAAGTTTCTCAGCAGAACAAAAGACAAAAACTTTTGCAAAACATCAGGACTGTATATAAAATAGGCGATTCTGTATCACTAGTTTTAGAAATGAGTTATGTGCTGCAAGCACAGCTGAGACAACTTTCCTTTCTTCTCCTTTATTCACCAGAATCAGATTACAGCATGTAGAACGAGGGTAAATTTGTAAATTTGCAGTTCCTTGTGGTGGTGCTCAGCCCAGTTTTAAATGACTGTAAGATTACAGCACAAATTTTAAACTAATGCTTTTTCCTCCAAATTATTTATATATAATTCACTACGTTTTTAACCTCCGCATTGCTCTGGGTTTTGTAAATCCTTCATAAGGTCTGAGTAAACATAACAGAGGAAAGGTTTGAGAAGGAGGAACAGAGACAACATTCCCATACAGGCACAGCCGAGTGGATGAAGATCTGCAGTGCTCGAAATTTGACAAATTAGCCTATCTTCTATTAAATTTTACACTCCACAGGGCTTCTCCAGAATTCCCGATTCTCCTGTACTTGAAATCAAGCAGCATATGTAGCTCATTAAAGTAAAATAAAGTTTTCCCTCAAAACTTCCTCTTAGCTATATAAATGTACAGTTACTCATTTCTTCAAACTGCAGCAAAATTATTTAGTCACAAACAGCCTTTAAAAGCAGAAAAAGTGCTTAAATCTAAGAGTAATAAATCTGTAAGAAATTAAAACAGTTCATTATTGCCTGAAGCAAGGTAGTCAACAGCCTTCTGTTATGTTTAATTCTGACTGAATTCAGAACCAGCACCCAACTATCTGTCCCCTCAAATTCACTGTTTTATTGAAAATGCAAGATAAACTCACGCTAAAACCACACAAATTGGCATACCACTACTGGGCCAGAATCTATGACCAGGTATCTTAAAAACTTCAGTTTACTGCATGAAACAATATTTATCTTTGCTGTCTTTCATGATCTTCACTATATCTACTCCAAGGCTATAGAAGTATTTAAAAAAAAAAAAAAAAGGGGGGGGGGAAAGCATTTAATGTGGACTGGTTCTTTTCAGCAGCTCTACTGTGACCTGGAAGTTGATGCCAGGTACACAATACTGCTTTGGAGTACAGACCTGGAGCAGCTGAGGAAAAAAAAGTGCCTCTGTTTTATGTATTCCTGTTCGGTTTGAACAAGAATTCCAAGTCTGAACGCACAACACTTGAATTCAAGGCAGCAGCAATGCAAACCTTAAAATATTGTCAAGTAACCCACGGTCTATAATTCTCACCAGAAATTGTAGGTGTTTCAGGAAACTTGATTACTGCACTGCTTTGCACAAAAAGCTAATTCCTATATCAGATTAATACCTTAATGAGGACTAATTCCCAACAGTCTTCCTTCAACAAACCTGCCAGAACTAAAAGCCTGCAGCAACGTTCTCACCAACTTGCTCGACTTCTCTAGGTTGCCTCAGATTTTTGTAAGACAGAATTTCAACAGATGTGATGGCTGTTAAGTGCTTTTGACTATTTTGCCAATGCAAAAACCAAAATCTTGGTTGCATTTTTTTTTTGCACAAGGTGCTCTAGGTCCTGCCTAGAGTGGGTGTGACACACTGACCCAGATTCCAGGCTTAAGAGCAGCCACGTTGCCAGAAAATGATCTACAGGAGGCAAAGCCAGCGGGCAGAATGGGACCAAGCAGCCTGACACAGCTCACACAGCTCCAGAAGTGCAGGAAAACCTCTCTTCAGCTGCACCTGTAAATAACTTTAAATCCTCATCCTCACAGAGAGAAGCAGCATGGGAAAAACCCCACAGCCTTCTGGTGGATCTTATTTCATATCCATTTCACACTTCTCAACCAAAATTGCAACTGAAAGGAGTGACGATTTAAAACCTAAATTAAAGCAAACCCTGGGAGAAAACCCAGCTAGTTTCACACCAGCTTCAAGGTAACATCAGCCAATTTTAATCTCTCCCAGCTCAATTTTACCCAGTTCTTCTCTCTGGAAGCTCCATCTCTAAAACTTGACACGTACATCCCAGCCAAAGCTGTGCTGTTTGTTTTGTCAACGCGGAACTGAGAACAAACATGGCAAACTTCATATAAACTTCTTATCTACAAGAGAAAACCCCACGGCAGCTCACCAAAGCCCTCCCCACTACTGAATCCGTACCAGAAACCATAAAGCAGTATCAAAATATCTCAGGAAATCATCTCAACACAGCACCAACTTCCAACACTGTCATCTTAGGCCATATTCAAATACAGTATTTTTATCATGTATTTTCTAAGAAATTGGGAATTGTGGCTTTTTTCATGAGCCTTCTGAAACCACAAAGAAAAAAAAAAAAAGAGAATTCAGTTGCAGGTCATTTTTGCCGTGACTGAGGCACACAGGCTAAGTGAGGATCTTACGCTACGCAAAAATAATACGACGGAATACAAATATGTTCCCCTGTGTCAGCAGCCATCCAGTCAGAACATAACTGAGGAACTGTTTAATTTATAAAAGAGAATAAGTTACTCCATAAAAATATAAATGAAAGTAAATTCATTAATTAAGCCATGGTAATAAGTGACTATAGCCATAAATTGTGACCAGACAGAATAATTTGGTCTAAAACAAAAAAAAAGATTTTTTTTTAAATCTTACTAAGCAATGATCAGTTTACTAAAAATTACTGAAAACGGAAAAACATCTTTCTCAGATTTTACACTTTTCTCTGATTTTATACCGAGAATGATAACACCACATTAATATCACCAAACCCACGTACAACGACAACGTTTCTACCGATATTTCGCAGTACTCAAGGCTTCCAGTTTCCCAGTGCAACAACTGGACAAACCATCTTTTGGTTCTCAAACAGACGACAAATAATCCCTCCAAACAGTGCCTTGCCCAGCCCCCGAGCATCCTGATGGCATCCAAGTACATGAAGCAAATCCCTGGCTCGCGGTGACATATTTAGCTGTCATCCATCTTTGCTGGGAGCAGATGCTACACTGCAAGGAACCTGCGTGCATCACAAGCAGACAAACGGACAGACAGTCCCAGGCACTGCACATCCTTTCCAGTGGCACATGGAAAAGTGAGTCAGGAAGGGTGGGAATTGCACCAGTCCACAGTTCTTCTGTATTGCCTAGAATTAATTAAAAGGAAACCAAGTTTCTAATTCTTAGGACTGCGAAGAGGTTTCCACAACGTGTTAACTGATGTAGGGTTGTCTCAGCCTGCAGCAAGACAGGGCTATTATTTCCACTTAGGTGTAAACTTCCCTATTCATCAGAATTAGGTGTAAACTTTGAAGGCTAATTACAGCTACAGCCATCACACTGTTCACTGTACTACAGCTGGACATTCGAAAAGAAATTAAGAATACATAACTCTTGCTAAATGTAAAAAAAAAAAACAACACACATATAGCTAATATGCTTATCTAGCACGTCTGGACAAACTGGTTTTCCCAACTCATATAAAACCTCTTATAGGGAAATAGTTCAGAGTTTTCCGAAGTCGGCCGTATTTTTGACAATTTAAACCACCTAGCGCCTGCAGAGCTGTAAAACAATCACTGTATGTTATCTGCTAAATGACAAGAGTTGATGGCACCCTTAGAAAGAGTTTTCACTTCATTTCACTCCAACAGTCCGGTTTAACAAGCTGGTTAAGTAGTTCTGAGTATCCTCAGACCAATAACCAGTATTATCTAGAGGAAACAGGTGGGATTGTCCCTGAAATCACTATCAACTTATCAAAAGCTGATGAAACCTCCTATGGATGTAAGGTCTTAATTCCAAAAGCCCACATTCCCTCTGAAGTCAGACTCGGAATGTCAGACCTGCAGACTTTGTTCCTTCACCCATGTGTTCTAACTTACTGAGAAAACTAACTTCTCTATGTCAAGAAATCTACATTCTGGTCCTACTGCACAGGTTAAGGGAATTATGTCTCTTCAAGGAGCAAAAAAAGGAGAAATAATAACACATTACTGAGTGTTGGACAGCATTTTCTTGTCCAGAGATGTTTTGGTGAGTGTCTTCATGGAATCATAGAATCGTCTGGTTGGAAGAGACCCTCAAGATCATCGAGTCCAACCGTTCACCCTGCACTGTCAGGGTCCCTAAACCATGTTCCTCAACACCAAATCCACATGGTTTTTAAACACCTCCAGGGATGGGGACTCCACCACCTCCCTGGGCAGCCTGTTCCAATACTTCACAACCCTCTTTGTAAAGAAATTTTTCCTGATATCTAACCTGAATTTCCCCAGGCGCAACTTGAGGCCATTCCCTCTCGTCCTGTCATTCATAACGTGGGAGAAGAGACCGACCCCCATCTCCCTACAACTTCCTTCCAGGTAATTGCAGAGAGCGAGAAGGTCCCCCAAGCCTCCTCTTCTCCAGACTGACCAGTCGCAGCTCCCTCAGCCTCTCCTCATAAGACAAGTTCTCTAAACCCTTCACTAGTTTCGTTGCTCTTAACCGTGAACGTCTTATACGTGAACATCAGCTCTGTAACATGGAATCACGTACATCCACCTACACACAGGAGTAACTCCTACCGGTAACGAGAAAGAAACTGCCATGGATTCCTTCTGGCACTGGAGCAGTCAGTCTACCTGCCTCAGCCTCTTTCACTTATTACAGGGGAACCTGAGAATTAGGAACTTACTGTTGAAAAGCAATTACCCCTACGTACTCCAACGGTACTGAAACGTAACTGTAAGTTTTAAATTCTGGTCTTAAGATTTTGAGTGATTACGTGAATTTTAATAGGAAAAGGAAACAGAACAGAAAAAAAAGGAAAAGCGTGTAAGAAAGAAGAGACTTCTTGTGTGTGAAAGGGGAAAACAAAAAACATGCTATTAGGTTTCTGACAGCAGCAGCTCTCATTCTCTGCAGCAGCTTTTATTAAAAAGTATAAAAGTTAAACAATGTGTACAAACCTAAATCTGATTAGTGACTTTAACCCTTTAAAACGAAGGGGTCCAAACCAGTCTGAGCTACACCTAGCTCCTACGCAGCAACATGAACACCAACTTTGAGAACAAGAATCACAGCCAGCTTCAAAGGAAAGCCAAGTACCACCTTCAGACGAAACATTTCCTGAATGGTTTCCCTTTCCACCACGGACTACATCTCCAAAGAGCCTAATACACCTTCTATTTATGTCCTAAAAACCCCTGCGCAGCTCCAACCCAGGGCAGGGCACCAAAGCGTGACCGGACACACAGTTTCTGCAGACCACAGCTCTTTCGGCACCGGTCATCGCACTTTTTCCGCTTGCGACGTTTGTGCTTGTCAGGGGCGAGAGGAAGGACCTCCGCGTATAACCACGGCTGTTTCTATTCCCGTCAGGCTTATTAAAAAAAGAAAAAGGAAAAAAAGGCCTAGTTTTAGCCCAAGACTTTGACAGCCTCGGGGGAGGGGAGGAAAAAAAAAAAAACCGCCGGTGTCATATTCTCGCCACCCGGGCCTGCTGCGCCCCGCCGAGCGATGGCACACGGAATCACAGGCCCACTGGCAGCTTTCAGTCGCCAACAGCTCCCTGGGCCCGGCGGACCGTGCTGCCAACCGCCCGCAGCCAATGCACCATCCCGGGCACCGATCGATCCCCCACCGCGGAGAACCGCCGCGAACGCAATCGCCGCTGCCGGCACCCCCGGGGGAAGTGGGGGGCCATAAGGGACCGCCGGGGCCTCCCCGCTCCCCGCACCGAAAATCCTGCGCTGAAACACCGCGCTCGGACGCGGAGCCTTCCGCGGACCCCGCGGCACCGGGGGAGGGCGTGCGGCGGGGGGGACACGGCGGGGTGCGAGCACGGGGGCGGCGGGCGGGGGGGTCCCACCGCGCCGCCCTGACACAAAGCGGGTGGCGGGGCCGCGAGGAGCGGGCCGTGACAGGCCCGGCCCGGCCCCCGGCTGCACAGGCCGGTCCCCGGCGGCTGCCGAGGGCCGGGCCGCGGGGAGGAGGGCCGGCCGGCGGAGGGAGGCGCGGCGGGCCGCTGTCCGGAAACGAAAGGCAAAGCCGGGGCTCATCGCTGAGGGAAGGTGGCGGGGAAGGGGCTCGGCCCGCGGAACGGAGCCCGGCACCTCGGGGGGTGGGCAGCGCCGAGCGGCAGGGGGCTCCGGCACCGCGGCCCCGGGGGTGGAGCCGCCACCGGCAGCGGGCCCCCGCAGGGAGGGCGAGGGGGGACGCAGGAGCCGGCCGCGCCCGTACCTGAGCCCGCGGGCGGTCTCCGGCGGCGGGGGCGGCCCCGGGCTGCCCGTCTGCAGAGCGCCGCGCGGCCCGGCGCGGGGGGCAGAGCGGAAGGGGGGCGGTGAGGAGCGCTCGGCACCCCGCGGCCAGCACCTGCCGCCCGCCTCCTCGCCGCGCTCGTTGGCCGCGGCCGGCACCACCTTCGCCGCGATTGGGCGCCTCGCCGGTGAGAGGCGGCGGTTGCTGCCCATGGCGGAGCCGGCCACCGAACAACAAGGCGAGCGCGGCCGTTGATTGGCGGGTTGCGCTGGCTAACGGCCCGCCCACCAGCAGGCGGGGCAGCCGGTCGTTCTCACGTCGCTCCGCCGCTTTCCGCCAATAGGACGCGGCTCTTGGGAGACGGCGGCTCGCCCTCAGCTGCTATTGGACGAGCCCGGGATGAGGCGGGTTTCGATAGGCGGCGCGGGGTGCCCGTCAGCGCCCCGCGGCTCTGCGCTCCGGCGGGGGCGCGGGGCCGTGAGTACGTGAGGAGCCGCACAGCAGCGCGCGGGCGGGGCGGGGGGCGCTGCGGCCGGCCTGCGCCAACGGGGCGGACAGGGGCCGCCCCCCGCGGGGTCCCGCCGCGGCTCCCTCGGCTCCTCACGGCCGCGCAGGGGGGGCGGGCGGGGGTTTGCCCTGGGGGGGACCCGCACAGGCCCGAGCAGCGCCCCCGAGGGTGGCACAGAGGCGCTAAAGATGGCACACGCGCCTTCACAGAGTCACGTCGCCGCCAGGCGTTGGCAAACTGGGGGTTTCTCGGCAAGCTCAGCCCCCGCCCCTGACACCGTCACGCCTGAGGGGACGCGCAGCCCGCCAGGGACCCGAGGCACCGCAACACCCGATGCGCGGAACGAACATAAAAAGGTGAGATGAGGCGCTCGAGCCTTCACGGCGGTCAGGCAGGAATTCCCAGCTCCCCCTCTCCTGGATCCAGTAGCTGAGCTTTAAAAAAAAAAAACAAACCAATAAAGGGTTAACCATCAGCTACTGGTGGTGCGCTGAATCCCCCTCCCCCGACCCTTCTGTCAAAGAGTGGTGTTGACCTACGTTTCATTCCAGTTTCCCCCACAGAAGGTAGAGCAGGGCCACGCTGTCACCGTAGCCTGATTTTGGACAGATGGTGGGTGGCATTCTCCTGCCAGAGGACCTGACTCAGAGCTGCCGTTTCCCCCCTTCTCCTGCTGCGGCTGTGGCGATGCCACAGGTGGTGGTGAGTACATGTACCTGCACCCCCAGCTCCCGCTGCCTCCTGGCATCCCGGTCGCCAGCAGTCACCATCACCACACGTCAGATACTCTTTTCAAACTGGCTGCAATTACGGGACCATGGAAGCTTGCCAGGATGGGAAATTATCAGGGGCATTTTTTAATTTGTGCTCAATTAAACTGTGCAGACCATAGATTCTGTACACTTGCTGGGAAGTGAGATGGAAATTCCCTAAATAGAAGAAAGATCCTTGCATTGTTGTGTTTTGTGGTTTGTTTTTTTTTTTTCCCAACAGTTATTCTTGCTTCCCGATTCCTTATCCACAAAACACTTATTTTACCAAATCACACATTGGATATTTACTCCAGAATCTCACAACGCAGATGTACACAAGCATGTACGGGAAATGAAGCATCATCCTACTAAGAATCTCTCCCATTAAAACACACAATCCCTTCCTACCCGAAGCCACACACCAGCCCAACTTTACAGCACAGTAATTTTCCTAGTAGAGCTTTATGTTGAGAACTGCCCGCCTCAAATTATCAAGTGTCTAATTTGCAGAGAAATTCTAATTCATTCTATATAATAAACACTAAGACTCAGAACAGTACACTGAAACCCATGTAGGAAAACAAAGTTTGTTTTCCAGATTCCAAACATATTTAGAAAACCAAAACCAATATATTGAGGAAGACATGGCAAGAGATTCTTTCTGTTGAAATACACCTCAATTTCACCCACTCACCCCAAATTCTTCTTGTCACAATAGATTAAAAAAGTGGAAGGACCTTTGTAATGAAATTTAAATCCCTGAAATTTGAAGCGTTTAATGTTAACACGAGCCTTAAAATAAACTAAGAGGGCAAATTAAGCAGCAGTTGCACAATTTCACAGCTTTTGTTTTCAACATCTTAAATGCCCGTATATTTTGTTCATTTACTTCATCTGCATTTGCTCATGGAAATCTCAGTGTTTTAATTTATTTCTCTGGTTTTATCAAACTTACCAGTTGATGGAGATGCTCACACTGCTTGCTATGAACACCTCCAATATGGTGCATGACACGGCACTTCTAACAATTTTGGTTTTGTTAATTAAATGTGCAGACAATTCTAACTGCCACTTGATATTTGGATATTAGTGCTGTGGAAATCTAACATAAATTATGCCCAAAAAGAGAGAGATTTTGAGAATCTCTGAGTTTTTTAGTTGAACAGAACATATGCCTTTCACTAGTGCCTAGAAGCAAATATTTTGAAGAATATCAAATCAGTATCTTCCCAATTTCTTTTTAAAAATCACAATGAAAAATATAGGCCTTAGAAAATAAAACACTTGGGATAACGGAACATAAATACAAATTCCTGCACAAGCAATCAAGTCTGGAAACCTGCTTCAGATAAAAAGAATTAAAGGAAAACAGTCACCACTTTCATCTGAAAAGATATTTATTTTGAGAACTTCAACTTGCACATTGTACAAAAAATTGACAAATTCAGCAAAAACCCTATAAAACGTGTTCATTTTTTTTTCCCTAACATATTAACATTATAATTTTAAAAAGGGTACGAGTTAAGAAAACCAAAAATAGGCACATTTATTCCAGTCTGTCTGCAGTAGAGTGTGATTAAAAACATCCCTGTCTTGTTGAGGTATTAAACTGCAAACTTTGGTAATGTTAGAAAAAGACAACCCATTCACAAAAGTACGCCTTCTCGGTGTCATGTACAATAAACAAAACGTTTCATAAAAAAAATAAAAATCAAAATCGGTTATTCTCCATTTCCAGGTAGAAATGCAGCAAAAGGAAAAAAAAAAAAAAAAGTCCTGTTACCAGAATACACACCCAGCATTAGGAGGAAACCTGGAAATTTGCAAATCCGTGCTAATCATGTGCAGCTACAGTGTTACAGTTTTCTCAAAGAATAAAATCCGGTTGGCAAGTTTAAACGAGTCAGTGCTTATGAAAAATATAGATAGGGTGGTTCAGAGCCCAGTCTTTCAGAAAAGGACAAAAGGCACTTAAGAATGGCTTTAGTAGGTCCCACAATGGCATTTCTGGAGAGAAGACAGCACCTGGCTGAACAAATAGTTCCCTAATAAGAAAAGTCCAGCTGAGGTAGTACTTCATATTGCTCCAACTGCTTGGCTACATGCAAGCAGCTTTATTTTTTCGATATACAAAATTAGTAGGAAATGGCTTTTGATAGGTTTGTCAAATGTATAAAAACCCCAGTTCTTTAAAAAAAAAAAAATAGCAAATACCCACTTGTGGTAAAAAGATCGTAAGCCAGGAACCATCTTGTACAAAGTGAGCATCAAAATGCTGCCAAGGTGATGCACAAGTCTACCTTTATGGCCAAATCCCCAACGTTGAAGATTGTTCTAGCAACCAAGCCATTTTTTGGAATTAAAAAAAAAAAAAAAAAGAGGGGGGCACTCTGAGAACTCTCATAATCATTAGCAGCCTTACCGGAAGCACTTTGTAAGTCCATTAAAAAAAAAAAAAAAAAATTCTGTGCTGATGAATGGCAGTCTTGAGGGGGTGAAAAAAAAAGTATGCAAAGTTCAACATTTAGAACAAAAACAAAACCCACGAACATACAAAAGGATATTCCTTGAAGTTTATAGTTTTTTTTAAAAACAAGGAAGACTTTAAACTTTTTCAGGGGTCTGGGAGAACACAGACTACTTTTTTTTTTTAAATTAAGCCCATTGAAAACCCAGTAATAAGTTTGAACAAAAGAAATGAGAAGTGCTTTACAGAATCACCGTCCATTGCCGTATCCAGGGAAGAGCTGGGACAGAATGCTCTGCAGCGTTCCGTTCACCTGCATGGTGTAACTTTTGCCAAGGTCGTAGCGGCAGGCTGGACAACTGTACACATCAGCTTTGAAGGATCTATCCAAACAATCCTGGTGAAGGACAGAAAAATAGAACTGGTTAAGAAATAGAGATGTACCATTTAGAATCACAGAATCATGGAATGGGTTGGGCTGGAAGGGACCTCAAAGATCATCCAGTTCCAACCCCCCTGCCATGGGCAGGGACACCCTCCACTACACCAGGTTGCTCAAATCCTCATCCAGCCTGGCCTTGAACACTTCCAGGGATGGGGCAGCCACAGCTTCTCTGGGCAACCTGGTCCAGTGCCCCACCACCCTCAGAGGGAAGAATTTCTCCTTAGATCCCATCAAAATCTCCCCTCTTTCAGTTTAAAGCCATCGCCCCATGTCCTGTCATTGTCCAAAGCCCCTCTCCAGCTTTCCTGTAGCCCCTTTAGGTACTGAAAGGCTGCAATAAGATCACCCCAGAGCCTTCTCCAGGCTGAACAGCCCCAACTCTCTCAGCCTGTCTCCAGAGCAGAGGTGCTCCAGCCCTCACATCATCTAGCTTCCCCTACAGAGCCTCCCATGGAGAGAATGAGATTCCTTTTCTATCCCAGTTCGCTCAGGAATTGAGAAGAGCTGAGAAAGGCTGAGAGCAACACAAGGCTGGCAGCTGGAGAGAAAACTTCCTTCGTTACGTGCAACAGCACGTGCACTTCCACAGAGCTCATTAGTCACGGACGCAGTATTTAGGCATATGGTAGAGATCTTTCATTCAATTACATTTCTAAAGATCAAGAATTCTCCTGCAGCTGTTAAAGACTCTTGGAGCTTCCGCAAAAACACTTCACATCATTCTTTGAAAAACCAAAACCAAACCCCATATGCTCCGTAGCACCGTGGAATCCAGCTGTGTCACCCAGCGGTATTACTGAGCACGCAGAGCAGCTCTCCCCATCTTTCAGCAGGATCAGGTAGGAGCAATACCCCACCAGAACTTTTTTTAAAGCACAGACTTTAAAAAAAAGACTTAACTACTGGCAAAAAAACTCAGAACTCCTGACACCCCCCCACCTCTGTCTCGCTGAACATGTCAGCTGGAGGCTCGTTGGCTCAACACGGTGGCTCACCTTGCACACGTTGTGCTGGCACACAGTTGTGACCGGCCGAAACACAACCTCCTGGCAGCAAATACACAAGAAGGCTTCCTCCACTTTGTTCAGAAATTTCTGTAAAGAGAACATTTCGAATCAACTCACTGCCACCACCCTCCAAAAGATACAGCCAAAAAATACCCCACCCCACATTAAACGCAAAGGATTACTTTAGACATGGAAAGTTTTCCTACAAAGTTCGACAAGGCAAAAAATAGTCACATTAACAAGTTCATATCCTACTTACTGACCTCAAACACAGTACTTTAGATTTATGCTGTGGGTGTCTGCACTGAAAAAAAAGTTACAGGTCTGTGGCTGTTTCTGTACGCAGCCAAGAGGTCTGTGTCTAAGGATAGCACACTAATTAACTGTCACTTTATTTCTGGAAAGAAAAGCATGCTATACCGGTCCATCTTTGAGAGCTTCTAGTACTTCATTCCACAGTTTTTCGTTGGCTTCATCACTTTTTATAAGAGATTTCTGCTGAGATGTCAGCTTGTATGGCTCAACTTTAGTTTTCTTCGGAGTCCCTGTAGGAGAGGCAATGAGTTTTTCCTCCCCACCTGAAAGAAAACACAATGACTTTTTAAAGAAACAAACAGAAAGCAACCAGTAAGGAGCAACTAGGTAAAATGCACAAAAACCTACAAGGCTTTCTATATCCACTTGCCTACTCCACAAACCTGCTGATTTCCTTTTCCTCTTTCCTTTCCCCGAGGTTTCAAACTCCTCATCTTCATTATTTTCTTTTTCCTTATCTTTGTTTGCAACAGCTTCCAAGTATCCTTCGGGATACTACAAGGAAAACACGAAACAAAAAGCATCCAATCAAACATGCCAGTTCACAGCAGACTTGCAGACTACTACAGGTCGGAAGAATGACCTCTGGAGGAACGTTCCCGGGGTTCTCCGTTTTAAGCAATAGATCCCTACTCTTGCAAAGTACTTATCCAGACTACAGAAATTCTGGACAAGAAAGTGAGTTTTGTTCGTTTATCCTCCTGATGGAAAAGAAAACAAACAACCCACAAGAGTGAAAGCACTCATGTCCCCCTCAGTCTGGGGGGGGCTGTCTTAATTCTTAGGCAAGGTGAAGCAGATCATCCTCAATAATAACAACATATCATACAAGAATTCCTGCTATCCATCAAGTTCATTGTCCAGGGGAACCATGATGATGTTCCCAAAGCGTACCTGCATCGTTAGGCCAAGCTTTTTCATCCTGTCCTTTCCTTCTTTGGTCCAAGGAGCAGGTTCTTCATCATCTCTCCTAAGTAAGTAACGCCACACTAAAAATCCAGATTTCCCTGTCTCAGGCCAGTATTTCACAACCTAAAGAAGTCAGATGCAAGTTCATCATACACTATAAAAACCCTGGGCCACAAGCAAATTATCTTTCCCTCATTCAGTAGGTGCATTCAAACCCTTTTTACCTTATATATCCCATCATATCTGTTCCCTTCGACAGGAGCGTATTTGCTATGTTTGCCTCCTTTTACATTCCTCACCACTCGGACCGGCTTCCCAGCTCTCCAGTCCTTGGCTTCAGCTCCATTTTTATCGTTGATGGGGGCACTGCAGTTCAGAGCCAGGGCTCTGTAAGAGAAAGGCCAGTCAACTCAGTGTATTTACCTGGCAGAACTCTTCAGAATCACGAGGGTAAAGCAAAGCTTGCACAGTAAACCAGTTACTAAGAGGTCATAAATCAACTACACCATTTTACTCAGAGCAACACATCGCTACAGTTGAGTACAATGCTAAGAGTAGCAGCGCACTGGCATTGTGCTGAACCACAGCAACGGTTCTGTGGAAGAAAAACCTAGAAACTACAGCCTCTTTGCAGATATAAAAGAGATTCTGAATCTCTTCCGAGGAAAAAGGAAGTAGCCAAGCTTATTTTTTATTTGTTTAACTAGTAACACTTTCAAGCATCTTGTATAACACTAAGAACTCTGGGAGATAGTAATCAAGCCTCCTGACTGGAGACCACATTTGAAATACGCTGATTATTCGTTACATTAGCCCAGTGTAATTGCACGGGCCAAGTCCACGCTCGTTTGTAAGAGCAGCAGTTCAGAATTACAAGTGATCTGGTCTCCCACAGTGACCAGTGGCTGCAAAGGTCTTCAGCAGACAGGATGAAAACTTCTGCACTACTTCACTACTCTGTTCCTTAAGTTTCGGTCAACATTGTGAGACTAACACTATTTACAATTCTGTTTCCTTTATAGTGCACTCTAAGAAGCATTTCCCTGGTGCAACTGATCTGCAGCCTACAGCACAGTGGAAACTTCATTTTGGCAGTTTTTCCACTTAGCCAGTTTCTTTTGACACAAACATGACAAACAATTTTTCAGATTGACAGATCACCAGCTACTGAAGTTAAGAACGGAGCGCGAGTGTTGCCAACCTGTTCATGTTGGTGAGTTTTTGATCACAAGACTGTTCTGCTGTGCGTTTGTTTCCAGAAAGATCACGCCCTCCGCTCCCTGTATATGTGAAGGAATTTCCATGATCCTGAAACGTACATGGATGGTTTCGACACATTCACAAAAATAATTCAATAAAAGCAGGAGAGTCTTTTAATGAAGTAGCTTTAATATGCTGTTCTCAAAAAAGGAAAGATGCTCCCTACGTTTAAGCTCCCAGACTCAATTAGTTTATGGTTGTCCGTTATGTTGCCAAGAGAGAAGAGTCAGGGTGATAATTGTCATCTTGTCACACGCCTTAGCAGTGCTGGGCCATGTTCCAGGGAAGGATAACGTAACTCCTGCCTCTGTAGTCACACTGCTACATGACCTCGCCACCAGAATTAAGACTTAGAGTGGCTGCTGAGATCTGTGGCTGTCTGCTTCACGTGAGCCCTAACAGGCATTCGGGGTAAGGGGGTGCCAGGAGAGTAACACCCCGGTGATCTGCAAGAAAAACGAGCAGTAGATCCTGGTACAGCCTCGTAAGGGTTAGGTTTGGCTAGCAGAACCAAACAGGAGCTTCAGAAGTAGGACTTCTGTCCATAGTTTTGTTCTGAACACTCCCCTGACACATGAAGATCTGGCAGCACCTACCATAACACCCTGTTCCAACTGTGGGTGCGATGGAGACCCTGAAAAGGCAGCTGAGGACTCTTGGATTAAAAGCTGACTTGTGGATATTAAGCTTAATTTGGATGATCTTGTTTCTCAGGGTGGCACATATGATTGGATTTTAGTTTCCCTTGGCTTAGTTTCCCTTTGAAGAACATAAGTACCATCAAGATGGGGAAACATCTGATATAGAGCATAAAGAGTAACTAAGAAAAAGTCTTTGTTTTAACCACAGGTGGCTTGGTTCTCAGGCATAAATAACCAAGATTCACTTACTATGTCATCTTCATAGCCTCCTGCCAGAACCAAAGAATAGGCACCATCGTTACTCCTGCCGTGTATTCCGGCTACGTGGGGCCTGTGAACGCCGGATTCGCTCACCTGGGGAAGAAAAAGTTTGCTAGGCAACTGCTGTCAACAGATGACAAAAAAACATGACCACCCCGTTGGTCACCGAACTAAATTAACGAGCAGTACTATTTCAGATTTGGTTTGCATATATGACAGGGTGAAACCGTGTTCTCCCCACTGTCCTCCAAAAAGCTCCAGGTAAAGAAAAAGAAAAATGTTTTTAAAAAATAAGCTGTTGAGTATGTCAGTAACTTGAACTCATGGATAATTTTTGTGATGCAAATTTGGAAATTCGGATCTTTCTCACTGAGATTGTTTAGTAAAAAGCTTCAGGAATTGAAGAATACAAATATTAAAATTAAATGTTTGCAGAAGGGGATTGGTTTTGAAAGATTTGCAATAGCAACCTTCACCTCATACTTGAAAACAAGATCTGGATAGCTCAGTGCTTTTTCTTCCCCAACTTTCTAAGAAGATGAGAAAATTTTCTGTTTAATGTGTCTAGACATCTGACAGAGACCCTTAGCAGGAGAACAAGTGGAAGATACTGCACATCTCCAAGACAAACTACTAGAAACAAATACATTTGGTTTGGGGTTTTTGAGTTACAAAAAAAAAAACCCACTAAAGAAAAAAATAAATGCCTGGACAATGCAGCATTAGTTATGGAACATTTGATCTAGACAAAGCCAGGATTCTTTCCTTTCTGCGCTTACATATCCAGCAACATACGCCCCAAGATTAACTGTTTCAGGTTTCTTTTAAGAGCTGGATCATTCCCATTTTTCCCTACAGTGGCTCAGGCCAGGATTTGGTTTCATACCTGAACTCTGAACTTCCACATAGTGCCAACAGGAATCCCAGGAATTGGTCCATAGTGGTTCGAGGGGACAATGGTACATTCCTTTGTGCGACCAACACATGCCATACCCTGTTCCAAAGAGCAAGACCAGTCAGCCAAGAATTACAAGGAACTAACACACGCTGCTCTTTAAAATCAAACAGCTTTTGAACTGACCTTGCCCCAGTCTCTCCGTGAAGATGAATTAGCAGACGCCATCTTTTGTTTCTTTTTGCTTTCTTTTAATTTCTCTCCTGCTAAAACCACCTCACTTGCATCGTTTCGGCATTCAGGGCAATACCTAAAGTCACCGGCCAATGAAAATTAACTAGCAGCAAAGCCTTAAGTTAAAACAGAATTTCCTCAAAACACACAGTTATGTTACAATTTCCCCACGTGAAACTAGTCAGGACATCGAAACAACTCTCCATACTGGAATTAGACCTGTATTAGCTACTGTCCTTGCACAATCTTCTAAGCCACTGCAGATGTGTCAGGAAATCAGCTGTACCAAAAGTCATTTTATACATGCTGAAACAGGACGCAAGGAATGCAAGTTTATATCACTATCTGGATGTATATAAATAGATTTGTTTCACTATTTATCTCTCTCTCTAAATCTATCGCCATATGTACTTCATATATAAACCAGTATATATCACCAACCCAATATGGTGATGGGTCCTGTGGACTACCTGTAAGCAAACCATAAAAACCATTACACAAGTTAAGCCTCATGGCATCAGGTTCACATTTAGTTTACAGGTAGCTCCACTTCTCTTTGAACAGGCACATAGATCCCAAAACTAGGAAAAGCAGTTTAAAAGGCACTGGCTTAAAACGTACTGATTTCACTGAACTGATCAAGAAAAGCTTTTCAAGAAAAGCTACCAAATCCTACAAAGCAAACCCCAAAACACAGACGAACATCTCTTCACCTCCTACGGTCGCAATATTGCCACCTAAGGGCAGCAAGGAGCCCCAGACCTCACTTTCTGCTCCTAATTAGCTGGTAATTGCGATACCACACACGCACACTTACCAATCCTCATCATCTGGTATACTGCTAAGGGGAGGGTTGAGGCAGTAGATGTGGAAAGCCATATCACACTCATCACACATTAGCTGCTTATCTGGATCTTGTTTGCCTCCACAGATATGGCAAGCACAAATTCTGCAGGTCTTGTTCGGGTTGTCCTTACAAGCTTTACACACTGGTCCATTTTGTCCTGTTAGCAAAAAGAAACCACAGTCCACTTCAGACTCCAGAAAGCATCAAGATGCACTGGAAATGGCCAAAAGAGTCACAGCTACAAGTGTCTCGGAACTCTTCGACCTTTGATCTTCACAAAACCAATTAGCAGAACACCACAGGGCAAGAACTGTGCAACAGACTCACGTTTTAATGGACGGGCACTCATGGGACAGGTACTGCCTGGCTCCTCGATTTTATAAATTTCATCCACTAACGTAATTCTGCAGTCATTCAAGGAATCACCAGCATCCCTACAGGGAGAAGTTGACACAAGTCAAAAAGATGAGACTTTGAAAGTATCATACAGCCTGAATTCACAGACTGCTCCAGTATCAGTCCTGTATCGCACGAAATCTGGCACAGCGTGACGTAATCCGGGACAGTGGCATGACGGCATCACCATGAATCCAATCATTTTCATGCCATTAAGGTGGACCCCCTCTTGCCTCCATGAGAATCCAGGCACTTGTAGCATTCCAGTCATCATTAGTAACTGTCCTCCCTCTTTCAGATTAACTCTTCTCATATTTTATAGTTAAAAAGTCAGAATGACCATGGTGAGAAGAAAAAGGGGGAATATTCTGGCAACGCTGTGCAACTTTTATCTGAAACTTAAAAAAAAAAATATATATACACTTTTTTTTCCTAAATTCGAGACTCCCTTATATGTAGCCTCATTTTATTTTTTCATCAATTTAATTTTTATTTTAATGTTTATAATTTTTTATTTAATTTAATTTTTATTTTATTTTATTTTTATTTCAATTTAACTTTTTAAAGTGAGGGCTCAGTCTACGTTATCACATCTAGCACAACATATTCCACTGAAGTTTCTGTAAAACCATTATGGATAGTTAACACAGCAAACAATTCCTCGCCTCTTAGCAAATATGGGGCTTCACACCCTCCCAGCATCATGCGACTATCAGAGTGTCCTGTGACTCCCTGTAGTGTCCAGTTCCCCCAGTGGAGTGAATCAAAAGCACGGTATGACGAAGCCAGTCACCCAAAAAGCACAGCCCACCTCCTCATCTCTCCCCAGCACTCCTGTTGCACTGGTTTTGTCGCATCGTTTTTTTCAGTGGAGTCACTCAGACCTCGTGAAAGAAGAGGAGTTGGGGAATTCAATGTATTCCACGTTACGAATTTGCTTACCCAAGTAAGATCTTTGCATTTATCTCCTTGATCATTTTCGTTTCCCTTTTTTGCAGAATCTCCGCATCGTACCAAAAACCTCTCTCTTTTGGTTCATCGGGATTATAGTTGACCATCACCACCTGTCCTACTTCTAGCTGGTGCCACTTCAAAATAGTCCGTGCACGAGCCCGTACGTCGTTCGAACTCAATTCTACAACTCCATTCTCTGGATAACTTGCATGGAGGGACAGAGAAGAAAAATCAGATTTGACATCACAAGTTCTTGTAAGCAACAGATTTTATCCAGACAGGTCGATTTAAGAACCGATGCCGCGCAACACACAATACCATGGAGAATAAAATCTCCTTCTCCCACACGGACACAGCCAGAATCAGGCAGTCTAACTTTGCTACTATTGTATCCCATTTAAAACTTGGATAACAGCATTTCATATTTCTAAAAACATGATTCCAGCTCCCTGGAATTCAAGTCTGAATTCCAACTGCAAGACAAACATGCAGTTAACAGGGCTCAGTAATGTAGTTACTGTGTCATCCCAGTTCTGGTTTACCTTGTGGATCTCTACAACAAAATTTCCCATCAACATCATGATCCAAACGACTTTATTAGCCAAGAAGGTAAAAAAACTCACTCTTCATATTTCACGTGGTATATTACATCTTCTTCAGGAATGGTTGTTGGCTGATCGGGATCTGTGCAACTGTCAGCTGATTTATTTGTAGGTTTTTTTCTGGTTACATTTACAACCTGGGCTTCAAACCATGCTCCCATATTCATATCTCGAGCATCAACCAAGTCATTGATCTACACAAAGCAAAGGATACAGCTCATCAAAATGGATTTTCAAATGAAGCATTAATTTCCAAGTCTACTTGAAGATTTAACTGTCTCAAGAACTTCACCTTTATCAGGATATTTAACATGTCATCTTAAAAATTAAAATTTCTTTTGCCTTCCTAATCCCATGGTGCACCCCCACAGCCTTCTCAGGTTGAACCTTTAAGGCTAAAAATCCTTTGCACACCAACGTGTGTACAAAGAGCTTTCTTACCCAGTACAAACCATCATTAGTCTATGCAGACTTTCAGAACTGTCTTGCTCATGGTCTGGCAAAGAGATCTCTAGATTTGTAATAAAACCCATTGAGACAGACAAGTAAAACGATTCTGAACAGCTGGTTGAGATTTTCTTTTGTTCATTCAAGAAAGTTTCAGCTTTGACAAATGCAGTGACTCCAAGCAAAAATACTGGGAAATTTTTTTAAATCAAAACAGGCATTCTGAATGCCTTTTTAAAAAAAAAAAAAAAAAAAATCAATTAATGTATTGTAGTTTTAGTTAAAAGGATAAAATAAAAAATAAAACATTTTGACTTCCATGTTGCATTTAATTGGTTTGTGGGTTGCTTGGTATTTTTTTTGTTTGTTGTTGGAGGGTTTAAGAGGGGGAAAAAAAAAATTAATACCCACACAACTGAGGCATGAAAGATTTTCAGAAATTCTCGACTACAAAGAAACAATTCCCCTCCCAAAGCGCAGTTTTAAGTAATCTTAGTTTTTTCAGTGACTCACCTTATAGAGGCCAAATCCTGGGTCAGTCCAGTCTGGCTGCGCCGCGGTGCTGGGCTGTCCCTCCAGTTCCATGGCACCTTCTCCATTGTGAGAGCTTTTGTCGGATTCGCTTTGGCCTGAGCCACAGCCAGAGTCTGTGTCGGAGAGTTCAGAATCCTTTTCCTTACTAACAGCAGGAAGCACTGCTGGGCTTTGTCTGACCAAGAGCTGCACAATATCGTTCAGTCCAACACTGTAGTCGAAGAGGGAGTGACCATCTTCCATCTACAGGGAAAGCAGCAAAATAATCTGGTCATTTAATTCAACGGAGGTTGGCCAATTCAAACCCAGCCATCGTGCTGTAATTGTCTCTGTGCGCCAATAAAGACCACGGCGCTTGAAAACCAGTAACCATCAAGGACCTTGGCAGTTCTTCAGCATCACCGTTACTTATAGATTGTACTTCTTGCTATTTAAAATGTTCTTTTTTCAACGGACTCAACAAGCCAGAGGAACAAGGCTTCCACGCTGCGGGAGACTCGCTACCCACATTAAGCCACAGCGTTCCAGAAGATCTGAAAAGGTTTGCAGTACATTCCCTAGAAATACCAATTCTGGGAAGGAGGGCTTAAAGAACTACAGATCCCCTACTTTCCTACCAGGATTTCAAGATAATTCCACATTCCCTACAAACTCTGAAGTTCTTCCTTCCTTAATTCAGACAAATCCTGTAACACGAACATTAAAACTACTCTTTACATTGTAACTGTGTACCTTCCAGATCATTGTTACAACATCCCTCTGTTAAAAGCGGCATTAAGCAGAAGCCAAAGAGTTAATCACCTACTTTTCTTCAGGCAAGCACACAATTTTTCCATTGAAAGTAAAATCAAAAAAGATTCAATTCAACTTGAAACCACCCCATCACTTTTCAGTGGAGTCAGGCACGTCCTAATTTCACACCCTCTCTAATTTTAAGAGTTTATTTTGCAAGTCTGGCACCACCTGTAGTCAAATCAAGATCCCACCCCTGCCAAAGTAAGAGGAGTACAGAGGACCAAACAGGTCTCTCAATTGCCCTTCGAGAACTCTGAGGAGCATGACCCTTTTAGAGTTAAAATGTACTCGAGACCACAGTGCAGTCAGAAATTTAGACAAGCTTCCCCACATATTTAAGGTCTGACTAAGAAATTATACAGGAAACGATTGTCCCCTTCCAGCCCAAACCACCAGAAAAAGCAATCCCCAGAGCTTTGTTCTCTATCAGGGGGAAACAGAGCAAAACCACAAAAATTTACACTTCACAGGAATCGCCAGGATAATTCAATTCTGATTTACGGCACAAAGTGGGCATGGAACAATCCCTGGAAATCTGACTGTACAGGAAGCGATCTGGACTTTTTCTGGTTCAGAGACGCAAACTCATGGAGACAGACAAGAACAAACCAGAGAGCAGTTGATTTTTTTAACAGAGAGGCAATATCACAGACACGGCATCGTTACCAGCAGCAGTTACCACCAAAGAACACGAGGGACAACAGGTGCAGACAGAAATGGAAAAGCAGAGAACACCAAGAGCACGTGAAACGAAACCACAGCAGTTCAAAGGACGAGCTGAAAGAAGTGCCAGCAGCACAAGACAATGTACCTCTAACAAAGGACGCAGGGTTTTTTAATCAAAAAGTATTTTCCTAACATCATTTTGAAATTTTAACTAGTAAGAACTCGAGCGTTTGTAAGGATTCGAAAAGCCAGACAAAGCACGAATGAGCACAGCAGGGGAACGATGACGAAGAGAGGTTAGATCACACTGGATAAATGTTTCTAAAACCACGCCTAACCTAAGAACTACTGGAATTACACAAAGAGGAATTACCTTTGTAAGGCCAGCGCATCCTCATTGAAAAAAAAGTTCTCACTTCCACTGAAAATCTGTTCAACCTTAGTTATCTGCAGCCTTCAGAGCGAGTGAGGCTGACAGTTGGGATGTGCCCGGCCCAATCCTCCCTTATCGCTTTATCTACAACCACAAATGGGCAATTACCGCACCAGAATCTACACTAACCCAGCAGAAACGAGGTGACACCAGTCCTTCACAGATGCTACGGATTCCTACAAGCCTTTTTTTTTTTTTTTTTTTTTTTTTTTTTTTTTACACAACTGGTACCCAAACTTGTTAGATTAAAGCTAGTCCAGGTGTGTTTCCATATCCTACAGTCCCACTTGCTAATTATAATACACAGCCAGCTCTAGTCAACCCAAAATGGAGGGAATGGTGGGAAAAAAGGGACTGGAAGAAATTGTCTTAACTCCACCTTATCTCACAGTACTCCAAGTGCAGTCTAAAGTAGCCCACTATTTCTGAAATTAATTCCTGTGAACAACCAACCACTGGTTCGGAAGTTTTCTTTAGCACAAAGGTTTAGCAGTGCAGTGCTACGCGGGATATGGGAAAAGTAGTTGGAAAAAGTGGCTGGAAACAGTTTTCGGTTGTTTTTAATGCTAATTTAGACCCGTTATTAACTCACGTGGGTGGAAACTGTGATCGTAAACAGTATGTTGGGAACGTAACACACCCCGGAGCCACTCCAGATTCTACATTTTGATGTAACTTAAAAAAATCCCGAGCTGCTATCCCGGTTTCTGAAGAAAACCGGGATCTTAAGGCTCAAAAATCTTTACGCACCGGACCACAAAACCCCTGGTAACATCTGTATCCGCAGAGACTTTGCAAAGGCGGCGTCGCGACAGAAAAGCAACGCACTAAGTGAAAAATAATAAGGAAAAAACAGTAAAAATAATTTTAGTTTGCAATTAAAAAAAAATATATATATATATAAAAAGCCCAGTGTCTTGCTGGCTCCTCTCCTCGCAGACCCCCCGCCCGGGCAGCGGGGAAGGGAGGTCGAGAGTCACTAGATGGCAGCAAAACACCCCATTTTCGGGCAAGAAACCAAAAAAATAAATTAAAATCTCTCTCTCCAGCTGGCGGGAGATTGGGGGGCGGCGGGCGTGGGGGGGGGGGGCCCGCAGCCGCTTACGCGGCTGCGGGCCTCCCCCCCCACGCCCACCGCCGCTGTCTGGGGCTGTCAAACCTCCCCCCGTCGCGCCGGTACCTGCTTGCCACGGTAGAAGAGCCGTTGCCGGTGAGGCTCGACCCCGAACACCTCGTGTATCCGTAGGCGCAGCCCTTCCACCTTGGTGAGTTTGGAAAGCGAATCCACGCGGTGGGTTTCCTTCCCGTCCATGGTGCGTACCTGGATCCACATGGCGCCTGGCCTGTTCGAACCGGGAAACGAACCGAACGGTGTTAAAACGACGCGACTTCGCCCGGTCCGGGCACCGGATCAATGAGACCGCTCAACCTACCGCGCCGTCCCCGCCGCCCCGGCCCGCCAGCCAGCCGGCCGGCCCGCCCTCCCTCTTCCTCTCCTCTCTTACTATTGGTCGATAACCCGGCCGGTTCGGGCACTGATTGGTTACTAGAAGTTTAGCCCCGCCCCCCGCACGCTGAAGCCTAACGGCTTTGGTTGCGCCTTTGCCTTCTCGGCCGCCTCGCGGGCGGGCGGGCCGGCGCGCGCCAACTGTATCTCGCGCCACAATTGAAACGCTCCCTCCGCTCTCGCGGGGGACGCCCCCCTCCCGCCCCGCAAATCTCGCGCGATCATGCAAATGAGGAGCGGAAAAAGGAGGGGGGGGGGACGGGGGGGACGGGCGGTCTTAAAGGGGCCGTCACCAGCCGGCGGCCCCCACCCTCCCACCGCGGCCCCGTGGGAGCTCCCCGCGGGGTAGGGGGGGGGGGGGGGCACAGCCCCCGCCCAGCGCGGCACGGAGCGCACCGGCGGCCGCACACTCACCCTGGGGGATGCGATCCCTTTCTTTCCCACCCCGGAAAAAAACGGGGGTGTCAGCGGCCCCCGTTGCCCCCGGACCCGCCCCGAGCACCGCCAGCCCCGTCCGCATCAGCCCTGAAAACCAAGCGGGGCGATGCCGAGCCTCCCCCCGCCGGTCACCAGCACCGCCGCTCACCCCGCTCCCGATCACACGCCCCCCCGCCCGCGGTGCCGTTTCGGGGACAGGGGGGGTCTGTCCCGCTGCCGCAGCCCCCGAGCGACGCGCCCCGCCAAGCGGCACCGGAGCGCTCACACCCCGCGGGGAGACCCGACCCGAGCTGGGGAGCGGGGAGCAGCGGACCCGCGCACCGCGCCCCGGCAGCTGTCACCGGCTCGGGCGCCGCGGGGCCGCTCCTCGCCGCTCCCCGCAACGCCCCCGGCACGGACACGGCGGGGGGGGGAGGAACCCCTCCACTCCCCCCGCCATCTTCCCCCTCCCGGTGCCACCGGCGGCTCCCCGTCCCGCGGCGGGATGGGGCTGGAGGGGGGCGGCGCGGCGAGACTCACCGGCGTGGCGGTGCTGGAGGCCGGTGCCGCGCTGCGCCCCGCGGCCGCCGCCCGCGCTCTCCCCGGGCTTTGGAGTTTGGCGCGGAAAAGCCCCGTGCGCGGCGGGCGCCCGCCCATTGGCCGCCGCTGGCGGGAACGAGCGGGCGGGGCGGGGCCGCCGCCACCTCCCGGGAGCGCCGCGCCGCGGGGGTCGGGGGGGGGGGACGGGACGGGGACGGACCCGCTGGAACCGGCGCTCCCCGAGGCTGGCACCGGGGATCCGCGGCGAGCAGCGCGGCCCGGCGCCTCCCGCTCCGCTGCCGTGGAGGGGCAGAACCCCCCAAACTCCCGAGGCCCCCGCCGGGAGAGCCCCACGCCCTCCGGGGCCGCGGCCACGGTGCCCGTTATTGTTCCAAAAACCGGGGCGCGGTGAGCCCTGCGAGCAGCCTGTGGGAGAGGAGAGCCAAATGATTCCCCCTCCCGATGCACCCCCTCACCCGCGGGGTCCAGTCCCCCCAGGTCGCTCCAGACCCCGCTGTGACGCGAATAATCGGAATAATCGGAATAATCAGAATAATCCGTTAGAGGCCTCTAACTCCCCAGGCCGTTAGTTCCCATTCGCTTCTGGGGCTCCTGCACGGCCCCGCTCCTGAAAACGTGGCCTGGGCGCCATGGCTGGGCCGCGCGCGTGGCGGCGTGAGCCGACAAAAAGGGCTGGTCCGGGAGGATGTTTTTTCCCCAAACTACTAACGCTACAAGGAAATAAAAAACAATAAACTTTGCTTAAGGCGGCCATGGGATGGAGCAAACTGCAAGCAGGGGATTACCAAGTAATTTCTGGGAAGAATCAGCTTCAAAACAAAGATAAAAGCATGAAAATCAGTGGTTGGGGGGGGAGAGACTCCGGGGCGGGAAAGCGGGAATGGCGGCGGGTTCGGCGCCGCCGGAATAGCTCCGCCAACACTGCAACCTGCCGAGGCCCCACCGAGCCGCTGTCCTGCCTCTGCGGACAAAGAGAACACGAGGCGCGCTGAGGATAAATGCAAAACAGTATTTCCCGTGTTCCACCCTCCCCTGCGCCCACGGAGCCGACGAAAAACACAAAATCGGAGGGCTGCAGCACCCACCCACCCCCCCGGATCTGCAGGCTGCTGTAGAGAATGCGTACGGCATGAGAAAGCCCCGGCGCCGCGCGCCTCTTCCTTCTTCCCCTCCTTCCTGGGGATCCGCTGCGATCCCGCGGTTAAGCCGCAGGTCGCAGGTTGGAAGTCGCTGGCCTGGATTAGGTTAGTCCCAAAGGTTAGGCGTGTGTCAACGCACAAAACCTTGACTCTGACCTGCGACCTGCAGCAGTCAGGCTTCATTTCCTCCCAGATCCGAAGGCTTTGCCATGCCAGAAAGTCATTTTTCCCCCTTGTAGGTGCACCAGAGTCTTAACCTTGACCTCCCGCAGCAGCACGCCCTTCCCGCAGCCCGAGAGGGTTCTCGGATGTTACAGACGGGAGGAAAGGCTGGCTGAGCGCTGGAAAAACCATTTTCACTCTGACGAGGACAGGGCGCATGTCTGAAGCACCTCAGGGTTGGGTGTCCCAGCCTGAAGTTCAAATTAGTGCTGCTTAGCAGTGCACCTGGATCCATATTCCGACACCCACATGTGTCCCGTTTCCAGGAGTGGAGAGCCAACATCCCTCACAACTTCCAGGTGCAGGACAGTTTAACGACAGACTTTTACTGCTCTTCTTCAGATGCTTTTTCAGCATCACTTACATCTCTTGAGAAGTGCCACAGGGTCAAAAAAAGCCACTTTAAGATACAGACCTGACCCTTCTTTCCCTGAGCACTGTGTCCCACTAAGCTGACATCCAGGATTGTACATTTGAACAGTTGGACACTCGGATGCTAAATATATGTCTGGTAGCACCTTACACCTTGCATTTCACCCTATCATATGCCCCATTAGGGTCCCAGCCCACGCCCATTTAAGAACTATGTATACATGTATATATAGTTCTGGAGTCCCCAACACAAGAAGGACATGGAGCTGCTGGAGCGGGTCCAGAGGAGGCCACGAGGATGATCCGAGGGCTGGAGCACCTCTGCTATGGAGACAGGCTGAGAGAGTTGGGGCTGTTCAGCCTAGAGAAGAGAAGGCTCTGGGGTGATCTTATGGCAGCCTTCCAGTACCTAAAGGGGCTACAGGAAAGCTGGAGAGGGACTTTTTACAAAGGCGTGTAGTGACAGGACAAGGGGAAATGGCTTTAAACTGAAAGAGGGGAGATTTAGATTAGATATAAGAAAGAAATTTTTCACTCAGAGGGTGGTGAGGCACTGGAACAGGTTGCCCAGAGAAGCTGTGGCTGCCCCATCCCTGGAAGTGTTCCAGGCCAGGTTGGATGGGGCTTTGAGCAACCTGGTGTAGTGGAGGGTGTCCCTGCCCATGGCAGGGGGGTTGGAACTAGATGATCTTTGAGGACCCTTCCAACCCAAACCGTTCTGTGATTCTATGTAGCCAAGTGTGTAACACCCGTATGTCCTTTTGCCCTCGGCAGTTCCCATCCCAGCGCGGGGAACGCCGACTTACCATAAGACACAGACTGTTCGAGGAAAAGGCTCCGGCCAGGTGCTGCGTATGAGCAGCAGCATCCCTAGAACTATCAGCCAGAAAACGAGCAGCCCACTTTCTAGAGAAACTTTTACTCATTCAGTGAATCCACACACTGCAAAAAACTGTGCTGCATCCTACACACCGTTCGGTCGGGTCTACAAATCATCGAAAACAAGGCTCAATTCTCGCTCATTCTAGTAGTGGAACATTGATTTCATTTGAGGTTAAATTCTATACGCTCTCCTTTTAAGGTCTTCTCCTCTGTTAGAACAAGAACGTTGCCAGAGTAACTTACAGAGAACTTGGTGTCAGTGAGATAAAGCCCTGGGAGCTTTGGGTTTCCACAGACTGTCACGAAAAAGAACATCACTCGGTTGTATTGCAGCTAAGAGGCTGATGAGTTTTCGTTTTCTCCCTTTCAGATTGTTTTAGGCATTTCTTTTCTTTGCAGTTACAATTCTGATTGAAAACACTGTTCTGCCATCTGGTAAATGCCCCATGCTGCGAGGAAACAATATCTCGGTTCTCCTGCCAGCAGGGATATCCAGTTCAGCTGGTGAAAACTTAAAGCATTGTTGAATTCATTTGCAAAAAGATGCAGTTAGCAAGACAAAACCCTCAACAGTCTCTCAGCTCATGGTAATATTGTTCAAAGCAAAGTTTTGGCAGAATGTTTTAGGAGAAATGAGAGTCCAGGTGTGCACACAAGAACTACCAGCTGACAAACACCATTAAAACAAGTCTTAGATTGATACCAGTTCCAAGGGGGCCAAATTTATCCTTGGGTAGGCAGCACAGTCTCCTCGTTACAGTTCCTATGATTGACAGTCCAGCCCTTACAATGCCTTCACGGCACTTTCTGGGAAAAATAGCAGGAAGGCTGGTCCCATAAAACCACCAGAAGCATCACAAGAGGTACAAACACCCTCAGTGTTTAAAAGGCTCACGGTAACAGCAAGTAGCTCAGCTTGCAGAAGGCTGGCCGCGTTCAGGAATGTGCACCTTTGATTTCTCCCTCAACTGAAGTCCCTGGCTCCCCGCCACACTCACCAGTTAAAGAAGCCACATCTGCTTTGTCCAAGAGACTTGCTGTGGCTCTGAAATCATCCCTGCTATAGAGAAGATGCATTTACTGTTCCAAGAATCCCTGGGCAATCATGAAGGACACAGGCAAGTCCAGGTAAGGGAAATAGACTATTCTACCTGACACAGGTGGAAAAAATGCCAAGAATTGACCCTTTTGCCCCAGCTAGCTATTTAATAGCTTGCCCATCACAACTAGTTGAATGTCCTCATAAAAAAAACCATTCTTTGATGTGCCAATAACTTAATTCTGTCTTCCACCTTTTCTAAGAGAAATAGTTCGGTTTTCATGGAGCTTGGAAATAGATGCTCAGATGTGGAAAACGGTGCAGGAAAACACAGTTCCCAAAGGAAAACTATCTGAGCTGGGGACACACAGAGTTCTCAAGTTCTCATTCAGAGCCTTAACCTTCTACTGCTCAACATCCATGAACTTCCATCGCTTTGCTGGACCTTCTTCCTCTTAGTGCTGAAGTGACATCTTAACTAAATTCTGCCATCTCTGTCCTGGTGTTTGCACGACGTTTCTCTTCTAGCACATGATGTACTGTATGGCTCAACCCCCTGAGCCATGGGAAGTCCTCTAAGAGCCAGGACTCCCTGAACTGGGACAGCTGGTCAGAGAAAATCAAGATAGCTGGAACACACTGCTCTTAATTTTTTTTTTAGTCTTCCTCACAGGTGCTAACATTTCTGCTTTTACGTGTGCAAATTCTTTGCACAGCTGTTCACGAGGACTCGTGATGATTCCATCACGTCACATGCAACACAGCGAGAGACTTTCCTCCCAGTTACACCACCGGGCCATGGGTACGGCCAACCTGTCTCCGTGGGTGTGTTCAAGCCTCAGCATGCGCTGGGATGATACAAGTCATGCTGCATCCAGCAACAGGAACTCACCAGGTTCCGTTTTCCTCTCCCTCCATGCAAGGCTCTTTAGTGATGGAAGCTGAACAAGAAGCGGTTTCTCCCTGATTCTCCAGCAAAGAGGCTCCCTGATTCGTCGATTTCCCTATGGAAAAATATATTTGGCCTTGGTGAAGCCATTGTCTGCACGACACGTATCGACAACAGGTTAAGTAAATATATTTGAAAGGATGTTAGTTGTTACTCAGCTGTCCTGCATGAGATCTTCACCGCTCCTTGGAAGACCAAAACAAAGAGATGATGCTGGAGTCCAGGGCAAACGCTGCCCTCCTTAATGCTCCTACTATTTCCAAAGTAATTGGGGTCAAGCTAGTCAAACCCCAAGACTGGGGAGCAATGGAAAGGGTGCTTGTGTTTCTGATTACTGGGGAAGCAAGAGCAGGGGGCTCAGCAGTGGCCTGAGATGGAGAGGACACACCGAGCAGGCCCAGAGGACACGGTATGAGGTATGAGGACAGAGGGCAGCAGCAGAAGGAGAAGCAGACGGGTGTGTAGAAGACCATGCTGCAGTCTGAAAACCAGCAGAAAGGTGAACTGGAAGACTGGGAGAGCGGCCAAGAACCCATCAGGCTGTTCCCTGCAATGAGGGCAAAGCTGACTGGGGTTCACGGCAGGAACCTGCCTGAGCTGCCGCCGCCTGCCCTCCTGCGAGGGTAGGTAACTGCTGGAAGGGAAACTGGGGCTGGGAAACCCTCCAGGTGAGATGGGCAGCCAGGCAGCAGCAGCAGAGGCAAATCCTGTTTCTGCTGATGCAGGGTGAGGGCAGCAGAGAGCTGCAGCATGCCCTGGACCAGGAAAGTACTTTGAAGACTTGGAGAGACCAGGGGGGTTGGTGAGAGGCGAGAACTGGGCTGAAGCTTTTGGTACCTCGCTGGAGAATTGTTTTCAGAAGGTCACAGCACTTTGAAGGCCGTTGCCTTCGGAGGTCATCGCGCAAAGACTGGTGAAAGAGACTAACAGATGGGTAACGCAGGATAGGATCCAGCAAGGAGTCTCCTTCTACCACAGCCCTGTCTCCATCACTCTACTTTGGATCCAGACACCCAGCGCCGCAGGATCAGCTCAAGGACACACAACGTTCCTTCAGACTGTGGCCTTGGACAAGGCTGCTGTGAGGAGCACCAACAACTGCTGCAGCTGACAGGAAGCAGGAGCTGAAACTGTTTCTGCCACCCCAAGGACCCCTCACTCCCAGCAAGGGGAAGTGGTGGAGGAGAGGAAGACAGAACATGAGGAAGCTGAGTCTCCGGGCAGCAGAGACAGACGGGGCTGTCAGCAAACATCTTGTGCACATTGCACAGCAACGAGTGGCAAAGGCCACAGGCTGACTTGTCCACTCAGTGGGTTCCAGACAACGCTGCGCTGCACCTCCTAAAGGAGGGACACCTGATCAACAGTAGAGAGCTTCTCAAGCAGTTTGCTGGAAGCCCAAGGGCTTTTCTTGACTGAGGAACAGAAATCAAAGCAATGCATGCCTGACCCTTGAATCATCTTCTCTCGTGCCTGTATCTGCCCCAGGGAAGGTGACCATGGCATCATGGCACGTTACTAATGAAGCAAATGTCAGGAAAGATCAACAAGATCATTTCCGTTGCAGCAGATGAACGCTTGCAGATGAGGTGCTTCAGTGTCACATGTTCCCTCTGGTCCCTAAAGAGATGATGATGAGCTGCGACGCACCACAGAGCAGGGAAAGGAACTGTGCCTAAGAGTGGGGACCCAACACAAGGGCCTGATCCTCCAAACCCTCCCCAGCACGCTTTCCTCTCACCAGAAAACCAAAGAGGACTGGGACAATGGAGAAGCACGTAGCTGGAGAGGCCTCGTCCACGCGCAGACCCCAGGACATGGCTGAAATGAGAGCTGTATGCCAGCTGCAGGACTGCAGAGGAGAGGGCTTTGCTGGCTGCTGACGGGCACGGGAGACAGGGTTTACGTCTGGGCATCACCAGAAGGATTGTGCCCCACGTCTCGACGATGCAGCATTTGCACAAAGGCCGCAGTTACTGCTGCGGTGCTGCCGTTTGGGGAAGCAGTGCCCAGTGCCACAGGGCACCTTCAGCCAACACGACTCCCTTTCTCTTCCCCAAACATGTTTCTCTGCTTCCTCCCACGCCCTTCCCACACCCACCAGACTTTCTTAGGAATTATTTTATCTCGGCTTTGAGTATGTGGCATTTATACAGAAACACTCATGCAAACCTTTGCTCTGAAATTGCAACCTCCAAATTTTCAGTGTTCTGACATTGCAGGCAGGTCTGCCACCGAGCAGGAGCTCCAAGCATTGGCATTTTGGCCTAGAATCGAAAGCTACACTTTAGATATTAAGCATTGTCTCATTAATTATAATTACCGATGTTATCTCAGGCAAACCACTCGTCACTCCTGCTCACACTCGTCTGTGCCACATCACAAGGCCACAGGAAGGTGGATCGTGCAGATAGTGCTGTTTTACCCACTCAGGTGACGAAACACAACCTGCCTGCTGAGACTTTCACCATCACCGCTGCAGCTGGCCTGCTCGGGCACTTCACACCCACAAACTAACCGACAACTTGCATCGCTGCCACTTTACCTGAGGACGCAGCCACTGTCCATACACAGCCCAACATTCAGGAAAACACACGACTAATTCCTGGTTTCTGCAAAAAAAAAAACATTTCATCAGATCTTCAGAGGACAGACTAGAACATTTATTCTTTCCCCTACACACATCACAGCCTGGAAAAGCCACCATGTGACACCTGCTAATCAGCTCAAGTTTTAGTATAAGACACTGAACGCTTCAAAACTGCAATTTACCCTGGGAAGGGAACGAGATCAAAGGAGGGACCGTGCACTGCCAGGCAGCTTGTTAGATGAAAGGTTCCCAGGTGATGCCAGAATATGAAGTTTACATCACACAGACAAACGCACAAAAAGTCTTCTCAGCAGCGGTAAGGCCACAATTTGTAGCTGGGCAAGTCCAGATTAGACACTAGGAACTGCTTCTTCATTAGAAGCATAATGCAATACTGATCCAACCCCCAGAGAGGCTGTGTGAGATCTCCATCCCTGGGAGTTTTTCCAAAACACAGCTACACAAAGCCCACAGCTGACCTGACCTGGCATCGCTAATAGTCCTGTCTCCAGCAGCAGGCTGGACTGCCTGGCCTCCAGAGGTCTTTTCAGCCAACGACTCCATGATAAGTCTGACTCAAGTAAGGAGGGAGATTCTTCTTTCAAGTAAGGAAGGAGATTCTTCTTAACCTCAAAGCTGAGAAGTGACAATTGTCTGCATTTTTGTCAGCCTAACAGCATATTTTCAAAAACCATTGACAACCTCCGGCTCCCACTGCCCTCGTGGCTTGCTGTGAGCACTACACAGATGAGGCCCACGGGTCTCCTGCATTCACCAGCCAGAAACGAGGTGACTCAATCAGTTTAATAGCTTTAGAAGACTTCAGATAATTCTTACCTCTGCCTCAGTTTCCTCCCCCACTGATCTTGGAAACAGACAACAGGAAGCTTAATTGATGGTTTCAAACCAACTTTTGAGACCTGAAGATGAAAAGGCACAAATAGAAAAGTAAAGAATTAACTAAAATTTTCATTACTTGTTATTGCTGTTAAAAAGCCCAAACCTCCCCCAGCCAGGCTCAGAGTCCTGCATTGCTGGGTTCTCCACAAGTATAAAAATAAAAGGCAATCCCTATCTTGAAAATCACAGCAAACTTGAGAAGCAGCACGTTTCACCACCACGTATTTGCTGTAGCCAGGCAAGGGCTGACAGTGGGAGAGCACGTCTTACTCCTTGGGTAGTTACAGCACCCACGCTGCAGGGTAGGACAGATGTGCCAAGAAAACACGGGGCTGAGTGATGTTTTCACACCAGCAGACCCCACATCCTGCTTCTCCGGGACTTCTTGGCAACATCTGCGATGCCACGCAAGGAGCAGCGCAAGGGCAGGTGTTGGCGTGCTGAGCCTCACCACCCTTCCATGGACTTTCCAACCATGCTGCTGGCCACTCATGCAGCCACGCTCAAACCCGTGTCCCTCCTAGCATGGACACACTTTCACAAGCAGGGCTTTGCCACAGGCTTTGCAGGAACAGCTCCGTCTCTGGCCAGGCCCTTCTTGGCTCCCAGAAGCGGGGCCAACGTGGTGGCACGCAGGACCGTCCAGCTCAGATTGAGCCGACGGGGTGTGCGAGGGCACAGGAACAGGAGCGGGGCCTGCGGGGCTGATGGGCTGAGCCCGTTTCACAACCACGGAGCAGATCATGGAATCACAGAATCATGGAATGGTTTGGGTGGAAGGGCCACCTAGTTCCAACTAGTTCCATCTAGTTGGACCATCTAGTTCCAACTCCCCTGCCATTGGCAGGGACACCTTCCACTACACCAGGTTGCTCAAAGCCTCATCCAACCTGGCCTTGAACACTGCCAGGGATGGGGCAGCCACAGCTTCTCTGGGCAACCTGTGCCAGTGCCTCACCACCCTCAGAGGGAAGAATTTCTTCCCTAGATCTCATCGATATCTCCCCTCTTTCAGTTTAAAGCCCTTAGACTTCCAGCGCCCACGTCCCTTGGTGCCCCGCCGTGCCAGGGGGCATGTGCCAACGTGCTCGGGGATGGACGCCCTCCGATGGGCACGTCCTTCTCCTGGGGGGCCAAAGAGCAGCACCCCCACCCGCAGCCATCATCCCCCAGGCCCCCCGAGCCCCTCACCTGCCTCCCTCACGCTGCCCCACACACCCCTCCCACCCCCATCCACTCCCCATTGGCCAGCCCAGCACCTGCAGCGCCCCGATTGGCTCCCTCAGCTGCTCATCAAGCCCTGGGGGTATTTATATGGGGCGACGCCCAGTGCTCCCAGTCTTGCCGGTGCTGCGGAGCGGCGGAGCAGGGTAAGGTGGGGCTGATGGGGGGTGGATGGAGGGCGGGCTGGGACATGGCTCCGTGCCTGGAGCCCCGGGGAGCACTGAGGCTGGAGCGTGCCTGGTGGGGGGCTGCGTTCCCCCCGCTGCGCCCACGGAGCTTCTCCAGCTCCTCGAGGAAGCACGGAGCCGCGTGTGGTGTCTCTGCTGCTTCCCCCAGCTGTGGGTGGGGGGTGTCTTGGCTTTTTGAGGCCAAAGGTGACGTTTCATGGTGTTGTGCTGCTTCTGCTGTGGCTTGGGGAAGAGCTGGAAGGCTCCAAATCCTTCCCCAAAGGCTCCTTCCTATCCCTGCGATGACCTCCGGGTAACGCTATGGGCCTCTGCTCTGCAACTGAGCAACTTTGGGTCCGAAAGCTCTTTTCTGCTTATTGTCTGCTGGAAATCAAAGCTGCGTGAGGGGCTCTGCAGGAGGTGGCTCTCCCACGCAGGGACGGCGCGTGATGCGCGCCCTTGGCCATCATCGTTGACTTGCCTTGGCGCTGGGGGAAGCGGAATGTGCTTCAGGAGGCAGATGATCGGTTGGGCATTCCCTTCCTGTTGACAGTGCCGCCAGACCTGCCTGTAGCTATTTCACATGATCCTCATGACCGTTTGGTGCAGGCATGATAATAGCGCTAACAAAGAGGGTGGCCTGGGTGACAAGGGAACTTCTCCTCTGCTCAGGAGCACCGTGTCTCTGCAGATGGAGGCTGCAGCCATGCACGGCTCCGCCAGTTGGCTGGAGGGAGCGCTTGGCAAACTAGCTTCGTGTTCCTCAAGACTAACAGGGTTCTTAAGTGTGGCCATGACTACCTGAAACTGCGTATGGCTGCGAAGGACTTCAATTACTGAAGCTGGTTCTGCTGAAACTTCCAGATGAAAATGCGTGTTAAAGAGTAAGGAGCACACTGCTTGCTCTGCAAGTTACAGCTTCTGTCTGAAACTCAAAGAGCTTTGTCCTCATGGAAAAATTGGTACATGGAAAGTACTGGAAAGCCCAGAAGATGTTTTAATTAAACTGTCTTTCTTCTTTCCTAAAATATCTCCAAATTCTAGTAGCTTGGGTAGCTCATACACTCACTGCCTTAAGGAGCTACTGACCTAGTAATAGCCACTGGCTGTGGTGCTTCATTTCTACTGGAAGCGTGTGTGGGAAAACCCTGCCTCCCTCTGCAAAGTGGCTTTAATCTTTGAGGTTCCCCAAGACTGATGGCTTTTCCAGAAAGGTTAGACGGGCACCTCTGCAGCAATTCTGAAACTGATGTCCTAAGGTCAAAGCTGAAAATCATCTGATCCTCCTCCTAAAACTAATTCTGCCCTCGGAGCATTTGCAAACAACCCCCTTGGCTGCGGGCAGTGCCATTCCCCACCACAACAGACATCCTGTGACCCAGTTCTGCCAGCTGCGTTTATGGTAAACGGGGTATCAGTGACAAATCTTGAAAAGAATGTAAATAAGTGCTTTAACCACAAATTAATACCTCTGCCCTGATTAGCCTTCCCTACTCATATCTAAAGCACTAAATTTAGCTTTGTTTTCCTAAATGATCATTAAGGAATCGCCAGCTAATCTGTTGACCGAGGCATGCTAGCCAGGGCTCAGTCTGTCTTCCCAAGATAAAATACATTTGCAAGGGAGAAAAGCTTCCTGAAAGATCCTACGTCTGTCTGCAGGACAACGTGACAGCAGGCTGGCTTCTTGGGGCAGAGCTGCTTTCCCCAGGAGAAATAAAAACCTTACACGAGTTAAAGAACTAGTTTTACGTACGCTGGTCATTGTCAGAGTAGCAGAAATGGGGGGTGCTTGCCCCAACAGGCAAGTTCTTGCTCCTCTGCCAGGCTCGTGTGTTGCGCTGGCAGGGACAGCCTGGCCGAGGCAGGGAAAACGAAGAGCAGCTTGGCAGCGTTGGTGCCATGCCCTTGCTGCTTCACCGAGTTCAGATTTGTGCCAAACTGGGCAATGATCAGCCGTTAAACTATTTTGCTGTGCTAAAAATGTGCACTGAAGAGTTTCATCTTTCTGAAACTACCCCTTTCAGGAACTTTCTCCAGCAGTGACCTAATATTTCTGATGTAGCAACGGTATGAAGCCATCTGATCGTCGTTTTCATACAAAGCAAACTGTAACCAAAGCAAACGGTGATGCTATTTCTGCTCTTCTGCCCGGTGGGTCCCGCCTGTTGGGACTTCCACTCACAACTACCCCAGCTTGAAGCTGAGCCTTTCTCCAAAGGATTCTGAAACGACTGCCCCAGACTTGCTAAGCACTGTGCTTTCCTGCAACCTCTGGAGCAAAACAAGGTCTGCTCAGCACTTTTGCAGGAGAGAGACTTTCTGAAAGAGAAAATAAAACCATGCTGTGGGCTCATGAAGACTTTCCTGCACCACAAATACTGCTGTTGCAACACACCCCAATTCCTCCTACGCAGAGGAGAGCAAACCATGTCCTAACACGAGTGTGCTGCAAGGATTGTCGCTGACACAGTTGCATCCATAATTAAGATGGGCTCCTAGTACTTGAGAGGCTGATTCTAACCTTATACTAGTTTTTACATCAGCCAAGGAGTTACTCCTGACTTATGGGGGTTGTTTGTAATGGTGTTGAAATAGTTGTGCTTTGCCCTGTGACAGGGATGCAGCCTGATTCAGCCTACCTGGCTTCAAAAAAACCCAACAACAAACTTGCCCCAAAGCAGAGCAAGAGGAATGACCATTAACTGAGCAAACCCTGCGGATTTTGGGACTGAGACTGCCTGTGGAGGCCTGCTTTCCTTTGGGACAGTTTTCTAGAAGTTCTCCCAGGCTGATGAAGTTCAAGCTGTGTTTTTGCTGTGCTGTTAAATTAGGCAGCCCCCTGGGCAGGGTGGTTACCAGGAACGTGCAGAAGACCACTGGCTCCGGGCTTCTCACTTGAGAGGCTGGAGGTCTCAACTTTCGTGACAACTTTTGCTGTAGACATGGAGCACTCTGCATCCCTGCCTGGCTTGAACAGCACTAAAATGCTGACCACTTGCACAGTAAATGCAGCAATATTTGACATCCTGCCATGTCTCCCCTCGCTCCATCCATGGTCAGTCCGGGGCTAACGAATGCCTGTTTCACTGCTGCTTCTCCAGCTCTGTTCCTGCTTCCACAGCAAAATAAAAACCTTACACAAGTCAAACAACACAAGAAACAAGACAATGGTCTCTGTCACAAATCAGATGGCAAGAGTTTTTTTGGGTAGAGGCTGCCAGTGAGCCTGGAGCAGCGCTTGCCTTGGGAATCCAGTTTGTCTGGAGGTTTTTCCATTGGAAAATGCCATAGCAATTCTAAGAATAGAAATTAACTGGCAAGGGAGAGAAAAGCGGACGCTGCACTGAAGAACAAATATGCTGAAATGCCTGCCGTGCCTGACTAAGACCGAGAAGTAATCCTGGATTTATCGCACGATACTGGAGTGTCCAGATACCAACCTAGGTCTATCCTGGGGAAGCTGATACATCTTCAAGATATTGCATAATTTTTTATACTTGAATTTCTTCAATCCCATTATGTAACGAGAATGCTTCTGAGACTTGGTTTCACAGGAAGTGAAGCGAGATTTCCTGCCTAGCTGCTCAGTAGGATGGGCATGCAAGTTTCAAGGTAGCCAGCTAGAACGCTGCGGCTTTGAAGCCTGGCTCCCTCTTCCACGAAAACTTCAAAGGATTTTCCTGTCTTTCCCAGAGCAGTGAGACTGGCAGCGTTGCTGGAGTTGGCAGCGGTGGGGAAGTTGACAGACGTTCTCCACTAAGAACACAGGCATAGTCGGATGACTCTAAAATGACTGTCATCTTGATGTCCTTTGCAAAGAACACTTCAGAGGAAAGGGGCTACAAACACTGACCACTTTTTGAGAAGGTGAAATATGCTATTGCTGTGTCAGCATCTCTGTCCCATCTCCATTAGCCCCATGTCTGCAGGGTGCATGCATCTTTCAAGCGTTCCAGTCCTCGGCCAGCAAAGAGCCTGTACAGTGGGGAGCTGAACCAGGACTACCTGTAGCAGAGAAAATGCAGGACAGATAAGATAGTTCTCACCCACTTCTAACCTGCAACTCTGAAGCCAGTCAATGCTACCAGCAATAAAATAAGTGGGATGGTTATTTAGTTTAAAGTGTTTTGGCTGTAGGGGGATTGAGGGAGGTGACTGAGAACAGTCCTTGTCCTACATAAATATTTGCACATCATGAATCATGGAGCCTCTCAAGTATCTTCACACCTTTGCAAGAAAGATTAGCGATGCCACACTAACGTTCCTAGGACATGCTGAATGATGGATCCCAACTTTGCCCTCTGCTTTTCACCGGTTTTGCAAAGACTTTAATTTACTGGAGGAAATTAAGTTGTACTCATGCTGTTATATTCTTGTTTTTCCTTTCAGCTGTGGTTGGATTCAGTATGGCATCAGAAAAGACCACAAAAAAAGATCTGCCAGAGGCTGAGGAACAGCAGCAGGCGGTAGGTGCCAGGGCAGCTAGTACTCTAACATGCCACAGTTAAACTGCCCGCTGACAGATACACTGGCACACCAACTTCAGCCAGCACCTCGAAGCCAGGCTGGGAATGGCAGGAAGATTAACCATAGAAAGCTGTGGCTAAATGTAAGCTCAGTTAACACAGGAGTTAACTTTTTTCATTCAAGAGAAAACTTCAGGGCTGTCTCAAGTAATACAAGTAATTCTGGAACATGAGCTCTCACAGCTCCTATTTCCACATCTGGGTTTGGTGCTGAAACCCAGCGTGACTCAGAATTCATGAGCCCAGAGCTTGAACTTTTCATACTGGCTTGTCACTGACTTGCTAGCAGCCTTTGGATGAGTGCCTTCAACTCTGAGTTTAAGAAGGATGAGGAGATGGGCTGGATGTCTGTCCCCTTAGGACCTTTCTAGATAGACACGTGGCTTGTATTCGCCCACCAGCTTGAGGTGGGTCTCTAATGTCACTTGTTTCTCTTGGGTTTTAGAGTGCTGTCAATCGGGTGAGCAGCTTGCCCTTGCTCAACTCTGCATTCAGCCTGGTCTCATCTGCTTATAACTCTGCCAAGGAGACGCATCCCTGCCTCAGTGGTGTCTGCAATGTGGCTGAGACCGTGGCTGCTGTCGCAGTAGGTAGCATGGTCGGTGGGGCACAGCCCATCCTGAACCAACTTGAGCCACAAAGTAAGTGAAGAGGCTGGAGTGACCCCTTCTACACGGAGGAATAAGTGGGGAGGGGAGTTTCATGTGCCTGTTGGGTGACATCCCTCTCCTACAGCACATTGTTCTAGTTCTTTGTAGCACTGAGGCGCCCACTCAGCTGCTCCCAGCTTCTCAATGAACCCATTTCATTGACATGAAACTGAATCTCACTGACGTGAAACTGTTACTAGCAGAGGCAAAGTTTGGCCTCTTGTATTTAAGTAACTAAGCAAAAACTTCCTGCTTTTTCTCTATCACTCCAAGTTATGAGCATCCCAAACAGTAGTAGCAGTGTCCACCTTGGATATGGCTCAGTCTGCCTCATCCCAACACTTTTCAACCCTTTAAGCTAATTGCCCTACCCACCAGGGGCAAGTATTATGCTCCAGTTGGAGCCATGTGCTGCCAATAGCTAGAAAGCTGGGAAGGCGAAATGGAGACTATTTGAACCTGCCAATTTCTCGGGTTTGTTCACTTTTTAACAAGACATTTGACATACACACACCACCCCAGAACAGTGATTTTTTTTTTTTTGCTTGCTTTCATGAGTGTAGCCTGAATTGGCCACTGTAGGGTCAAAAACCGCTCTCCAAATTGAAGAATAAACTGGTACTTGTTGTCTTGTCTAGTTGCACTTGTAAATGAATACGCCTGTAAAGGACTGGATCAACTGGAGGAGAACTTGCCTTTTCTTCAACAGCCAGCAGATAAGGTAAAGCAAAGGCTTTCCCTGAGGATCAAGATGACTTGATCTCTTGCTTGGTGGAACTGTTATGGGTACAGAAGAATATGGGGAAATAAACTTGAGCAGCACTGCTTTGTCAGGTCAGTCCCTGGTACTGGCTGAAGGAGGTGCTGCTAGCTGATGAAAGATTGGGATAAGCCTTAGCATGTGGAAGTGAACACATCCATCTAAATACAGGTGTACTGACCTCCCCAGCTCTCCCACAAGCCTACAAGCACAACTTAGCCATGTGGAAAACCTATTTCAGGGAGGGAAAACCCTTTCAGCAAAATAAAAACTGTTACCTTTCTCTGCTTCTCCCCATTGTAGGTCATCTCGGACACCAAGCAACTGGTTTCCACCAAAGTGACATCTGCTATGGATGCTGCTTGTGAGGCAAAAGAAGTAATGGCTGATAAAGTGGCTGAAGCTGTGGACATCACTAAAAATGTTGTTGGGGACAGTGTCAAGCTGACTAGGTCAATGGTCACCTCCACTGTTAACAGTGCTGTGGAGGCTGCCCAGGGTGCCAAGGACCTTGTGACTAACAAGGTGACTGAAGCAGTGGACCTCACTAAACACATGGTGGAGGACAGTGTTGAACTGACCAAGTCTGCAGTTGTTTCTACCATTGTCAATGCTGTAGAGGCTGCCCAGGGTGCCAAGGACCTTGCGACTAACAAGGTGACTGAAGCAGTGGACCTCACTAAACACATTGTGGAGGACAGCATTGGACTGACCAAGTCTGCAGTTGCTTCTACTATTGGCAGTGCTGTAGAGGCTGCCCAGGGTGCCAAGGACCTTGCGACTAACAAGGTAACTGAAGCAGTGGACCTCACTAAACACATGGTGGAGGACAGCGTTGGACTGACCAAGTCTGCAGTTGCTTCTACTATTACTGCTGCTGTAGGGGCTGCCCAGGGTGCAAAGGACCTTGTGACCAACAAGGTGACTGAGGCAGTGGACCTTAGTAAACATATTGTGGAGGACAGTGTTGAACTGACCAAGTCTGCAGTTGCTTCTACTATTGTCAATGCTGTAGAGGCCGCCCAGGGTGCCAAGGACCTTGTGGCCAACAAGGTGACAGAGGCAGTGGATCTCACTAAACACATTGTGGAGGACAGCGTTGAACTGACCAAGTCTGCAGTTGCTTCTACTATTACTGCTGCTGTAGGGGCTGCCCAGGGTGCAAAGGACCTTGTGACCAACAAGGTGACTGAAGCAGTGGACCTAACCAAAGAGGCTGTTCAGGATGGTGTTGAGAAGACCAAATCAATGGTCACTTCTACAGTCAATACAGCTCTGGATGCTGCATATGGCACCATAACTAGCAAAATAAATACGACCTTGGAGCAGAGCAGAGAGGCTATCCAGGAAGGTGTGGAGATGACCAATTCGGTGGTGACCAACAGCATCAGCAAAGCCAAGGCAGTGAGCCAAGCAGTGGCAGGTGGTGTGGAATCTGTCCTGGGTATGTCAGAAGATCTAGTGGATCACTACCTCCCCATGACGGAGGAGGAACTAGGTGAGAAAATGCTTAGCTGGCGGTTGTAAATACAAATCCTTTCCCACGTGATTAGAGAGCGCCTGACACTGCAAGACTCATCTTCCAAAGCAGACAGGTAGCTCTGAATTTGTCACCAAGCTGGCCATCTGTCAACACTGACTTGCCAAATGGTATGGGACAGAGTTCAAGCATTTGCTAGCTGGTCCTTGCCCATCAGCCTCAAGGCAAATAAACACGTGGGTGCAACCTACCTGTCACGTCTGCTTATCTGAAGAGAACATGTTGAGCAGGGACTAGCCAACCTTTAATATCTGAGCAACTACAAACCCCTACTGCTTACACAGCAAGCTTGAGCCTTCGTGTTTTTCAATGGGTGATCTTACCTCTTCCTCCCACTTACAGCTGGGGGAGTGGAGCACAGCTGCATCTCTGTTCTTGTTTCCTCCAGGTGAACTGGCCACTGCTGCGGAGGGATTTGGTATGGCTTCTGTGGAGGAGCAGAAACAGCAACAGAGCTACTTTGTGCGTCTGGGTTCCCTCTCTAACAAAGTCCGACGCCGAGCCTACCAGCACTCCCTCAGCAAACTGCAGCGCATTAAGCAAAGCACCCAGGATACTCTCTCACGACTACAGCTGGCAATAAAACTGGTACAAACACGCTTTTCCCTTTTTCCTCCTGTCTGTAGTCTTCCTGCCCTACTATCCAGATGGAAGCTCTTCCTCCATCCAGCTGCATGTCATCTTGGATCCCTCCCTGAGAGGGAAGCACTCCTGCTCCTCTGATAGTGTGTGCTTGCAATACAGCTGTTCCTTTCATTTTTCCCATCAGATTGAATCTGTGAAACAAGAGGTTGGCCAGAAGCTCTTGGATGGGCAGGAGAAGCTCCATAAGCTGTGGGTGGACTGGAGCCTGACCCAACCCAAAGGAAACCAAGTTAAAACTGCCTCCGAAGTAGAGGTATCCCTACAAGGGCGCATTTAATCAGGCCTCTGGTGGATGGTGTACATCTCATCTGCTCCAGTAACTGAGCTGTCTCTCTTTCCCAGCAGGTAGAGTCACGGACTCTAGCTATGCTGCGTATCATCACCCAGCAGCTACAACCTGTTTACGAGAATCTGAAAGTCAGCATCCAAGGCCTCCCCAGCGACATCCAGGAAGCTGTGTATCAGGCCACTCGAAACATCCACAAGCTCCGCAGGTCTTTTTCCAATGCTATGTCTTTCCAGGACCTCTCCAGCAGCACCCTGACCCAGAGCCAGGGCTGGGTGGCAGAAGCCCGAAGGTCTCTAGATGACCTGTTTGAGTACGTAACTCAGAACACCCCTCTCAACTGGCTTGTGGGTCCCTTCAGGGCCATAGCTAAAGTATCGCAGCATAGCAGAAAGAAGAAGAAAGATATGGTGACTGATGTAAAATCACTTGTGTTGGAAAAGCCAACATCATCGAAGGAGGTGGCTAAGGCACCCAAAGAACCAAAGGGAGCAAACAGGCTCCCAGGGGAAGGGTGTGAAGTGCTGGAGGTGCTGGAAGAGAAGGCAGAGAAAGACACAGAGGTGGCGCTGGCTGCAAAGGAGATAACTAATGCACCAAAGGAAGATGTCTGAAAATTCCAGCTCTCCTGGCCAGGGCTCCCTGGGTGGAACAGCACTTTGTCTTTTAATTGCATGTCTAACTGCCAATCGTGCCAAGAGTGCCTCCTCCTCTCTCCATGTCCCAGGCTGTGTTTACAGTAAGATGCAGTTTGCAAGGAGACTTGATAACCAAGGTGGGGTGATTCCATGTCTTGATTTACTACTTTTTAAATCATTCTGCTGCACTGAAAGGGAAGATGGGGACCTGTAATTCAGCTCTTTAAGTCAGCCCAGCTGTACGTGTGAATGGCTAATTCTTGCTGAGACAAGTTGTGGGAAAGAAGAAGTGGTTTCAACTTATTTTTAACGTTGGATTTGTTTTTAATTCATCCAATCTGCAGAGATCTTGAGAGGATGATGCTCCTGACCTTTGATACCATTTCCCTCCTTCTACAAGTTTAAAAATATGCGTTACAGACACAACTTCCTTTCTGCCTGTTGTGCTTCTGGGGAGGCTCAGCCCTGCAGCAGACCAGGAACAGGGGGGGCAAGAAGCTGCTTCTCAAAAAGAGACTTTTCTTTATGGATCAGCCAAACACTTTTTCTTTCCTAGAGAAACACTTAGCAAGGTGGGATTTTCTTTTAAGCGTGCCAATTGGCAGTGGGATTATCTTTCCTAGTTGGATAACTGACTTCAGGGATCTTCTGTTTGTGTGTAACTCCATGCATGAAACCTTTCCCAGCCATTCCGATCCTGGCAAACGAGGCAGCTTTTGCCAGGAGTTACTCTGCCATGCTAACAGGATATCCTGCTAGGAAAACAGGGGAGATAGGTGTTGGTTATTTCCCCAGCAAATAATGCTTTGTAATTGTTTCTACGGTAACTTATGTCCTGACACAGTCCCTGTGCTAAGGCTGGAACAAGAGCAAGCAGACTTCAGAATAAAGTGTGACCTGCATTCAGAGAAATACCTGTTTCTTGTCTATTTCTAAAGCTGCAGCACTACGTTTTCCCCTTAGCCCGAGGTGGGAAGAAGTTTGCATTTAACAAATCGCTTTTCTCTGGGTAACTTGCGTGTTCCCTGATCTTGCTGGAAGGAAAAAAAAAAAAATAAATGCTTTTGAGGCCGAACAGGGGACTTGCTAGTCTTCAGCAGAAAAGTGTCTTCACTAGTTTGTGCTTAAAGCTTCTCCCCGCACAACTGAGGTTCAGCTGCATCCCTGCTGTTCCTGCTGTCCCCACCGAGGGTCAGCCCCGCTCGCACGGACCGCTGATGCTTTAGAGGGGTTTCACTCGCGGGAAACGTCGGTTCCCGGACCGGCTCTGCCCTCCCCAGCTCGGCTTCGCCTTCGGGACTCACGGGGAGAACACCGGCTACCTGCAGCCCGCGCCTGGCACCGGGGCTAGCGCCCTGCCGGGCTGCCCTCCCCCACCGGGGAAGGGGACCCTCCCCACGGGGAGGGAGGTGGCAGCTTACCCGGGCCGAGCCGCTCCTGCCACGGACACCCGAGCACCTCCGCGGGCCGCTCAGCGCTGCCCACCGGGCACCCCTCGGGGCTGCGCTCCGCCCCGGCCGTGCCCCGCTCCGCTCCGCCCCGCCGCTCCCGGGCCCCGCCGCTTCCTCGTGTGCCGGCAGGGCCCGGGCAGCGCGGGTCGCCCCCGGGATCGCTTCCGCCGGCCCCCGGCACGGACCGGCCCCTCCGGAGCAGCAGGTAGGCCGGTCCCTTCCGCTCCCCGCCGAGGGGAGGGGGAGCGGCGGGGGGAGGCGGCCGCCGGGGCCCGAGCCCGCTCCCGGCGCACCGGGCGGGGCTGACGGGCTGCGGGCGGCCGGGCAGGGGCCGCGGAAACCGGGCGCCGCGCTGAGTCAGCGGGGAAGGGCAGCGCCGAGCTCCGGGAGTCCCGGCGGCCGTTCCCAGCGCGGGTCCCGCCGCCCCTTCCCTCCCGCAGAGGTTTTCATGGCCAGAACTGGTTTCATGGCAACTTCCTCAGGGCTCAGCCCGAGCTCCTGCATTAGGCAATGGGAGGATTTTTATGAGATGGAAAAACAAAAAAAAAGAAACACAAAACAATTTGAAATCAGAAACTTTCCCCAGTTGTGTGGTATCTGGGGGCGTTCACTGGTGCCCCCTTTAAATAGGGAACGCTCTCCCAGTGGGCTGCCAGTGCCTGCGAGCAAAGTCCCGCTGGGCACCGGCTCCTCCACGCCGGACAAGTTCTGCTGTTTAATGCAACCCCGGTCCGAGGCCTCTGGTGAGTGCAAGGCTTCCGCAGGGCTCCAGGACTAGATGGGGATGGATTTTATGTCCACAGGCACCTGAGGCAGCCTGGCACTGGGTGCGTGTGGGTTATCAACCCTCCTGGCACGAGCAGTTTGAAAGGGCTTCCTCTAAGCGTGCTCCATTCCTCAACTGCCCATCCCAAGGAGCCTGCGAGGCCCCTGGAACCTCACCTGGAGGAGGCGGACACTTGGATTTACCTAAATACCTTATTATTTCAGCAATTATTTTAAAATGGTTGGAATTAATATGAAATGAATGTGAAGAACTTGCCTCGTGCTTAATACCAGGGTTGGGAGCACTGGCAGACCTGCAGGCACTGAGCAGATTCAAAACCAGTTGAGAGGTGTGAGGGCGAGCCGGGGAGCTCTGCAAGCCTCACGAGGACCCCTCCAGCTCCCACATCACTGTTTCTGAACGCTGTCCCATGTTCTTCTCACAGATTCAGCTGGCTGGTTCCTCAGGACAGAGATATCCCAGTTCCGAGACGAGTCCCTGAGCAGCAAGAAGCCATCGCTCGCACGGTACCTGGAGCGTGACCGGGTCCCAGAGCACCACAGGAGAACAAACCTTCGCTCCAAGTGCTGTAATATGCTTTTTCCATCCATGCTGCTTCAGTCCATCTTCCGGGCCACCAACTGATGAGATGGCAGAGAGCGCCGAGCTCCAGCCAAGTTTTGAGGACGTTTTCAACATTCTATCCCAAATCCCCCACGATAAACTCCTGAGCCTCAAATATAAACTGAAGCACTTGATTTTTGGGCCCAGCAGCAAATTACTGCAAGCCATGGTCCTTCTTACTCTGGGGCAAGAAGTGGATGCAAGAATTTGTTTGGATGACTTGGAAGACAACCAGGCAGCCCGGTATGTCCACCAGACCAAACTGGGCGCTGCAGGAGCGCAGGAAGATGAGGAGGATTTGCAGCCTCCCCAGCTGGATGCAGGTGCCACGGCGCTTCTGGCACAGATCTACTCGGTGCTGGAAAAGGAAAAACTGTGCAGTCGGGAAGCCCTGGACAAAGCCCATCAGGCTGCCACCAAAGCCCGTGACACCAGCAAGGAAACTCAGGGGGACACGCTCAACAGCATCCCAGCTGAGGACCGGGAAAAACACGGCTCTGCTATCAGCATGGGCTCAGGTGACGAATTTCAGACGCTGAGATCTGATGTGGACGTAGGATTTCTCCCCAGCCCGAACTACGTGGTGAGAAGTTCCCCGGTGCCGATTGGAGGCAACTCAGAGCTTTCAGGCCCACGGACCTTACGCCCTTTGGGGAGTCTCTCCTTCTCCAGTTGCTTTGAGATCAGCGCATCACCAACAGCTGTTTTTCACACTCAGCCTTCCTCCCACGAGCGCGTCCCCCAGCCCAGCTGGCTGTGCGAAGGGACGACCAGCGGTGCTGGACAGCCCGACGGGGACACACAGAGCCACGACCTGCAGGAAACAAGCTGGGCCAGCAGACCCAACTCCCATCCCGGGCCCAACACAGGTGCCCAAGTCCCCCAGCCAGAGAAAGCTCTGCAGGTCAGTTCATGTCATCCAACTCTCTCTCCTACGGAAACGCAGCTGCCCACGCTGGGTGCTGGGATCCAACCTGACGAAAGCAGTGATGTTTCCAGCACGGTGGCAGCAGACCCTCAGGCACCAGAAGAAAGCACAGACAAAAAGCAAGATGAAAAGCAATTATCTACAGGTCTTCCTGACTTAAGAGCTACAGTGGAGACTAGTCCTGCCCACAAGTCCACAGAGGACTCCTATGTTCCAGCAGACATTTCCTCTAACTCTGCATCTGCTTCCATTTCAGCCTGTTCCATTCCTCCTCCTACCTATTCCTTCTCCACAACCCTTCCCTCTCCTCTTCAGGGAGCTCCTTCCAACTCAGCATATCCCCCTCCCCTCCACTCATCCCCTTCTCCAGCCTGGCCTCCTCCTCTCCAAGGTGTAGAAGCAGTGCCCACATCAGAGCCAGACAGTGGAAAGTTCTTCACTTTCGTTGTCGTGCACGCTAGTCAAGACGAGATTATCGCCCATCGGGTCAAGAACCTGCTGGAGAGCATGGGGGTTCCCAACGGTGCCACACTCTGTGAGGACTTCTTCATTGCTGGACGCAGCCATCTGACTTGCTTCCAGGATGCTATGGAAAACTCTGCCTTCATCATCCTTCTGCTAACCAAGAACTTCCCATGCGACCTGTGTATGTTTCAGACAAACACTGCTCTGATGGAGTCCATCCTGAAACCATCCAAGCGTGACTCTGTCATCCCTTTTGTGCCTAAGGAGAACCCTCTGGAGCGGAGTCAGATTCCCCCCACACTTGGTGGGCTGATGCCCTTGGATGAGAACTCTCCTGGGTTCTCCAGGACAGTGCAGAACACCTTTACCACCCGCAGGATCACGCAAAGGAAAGCCATGTGGGACCTGACGCAGAGAAAGAAACTTCAGTTTTATCAGGAATCGTATCAAACACTGCAGAACTTCGCTACTCTGAACCTCGGCTCCCTTTCCCAGGTGCCTCCATCAGCAACACAGCCACAGCTGCTGGAGCGATCACCCCAGCAGTGGTGCCCCCAACCTTCAACTGTCCCTCCTGCCACATACCCACCTCACCCTGTGGCTGCTCAGATGGATCCTCCTCCTTTCCAACCACTTCATCTCCCACCAGGCCACTACAACATGATGCCAGGCACAGGAGGCATCATCATTCAACACGCTCGAATGGTTCAGATCGGGAACCACAACACGATGCAGGTGGAAACTGTCACACCAGGTCCACAGGCCAGTGGGGAATAAACAAGGCAGAACGCTTGATCAGAGATGCTGCAGGTCAGCCAAGGCCAGAGACACTGATGCTTCGTTTCAAACCCTAAATCATAGTGATTCTGCTGGGACTGGGACTATTTTTATTTCACTGTGGGTAAAAGGTGCCACTTTTCTGGAGCACAGGAGAAAACTACCTTCTTTTTTGTTGGACAAAAGAGGTTACCATCTCCTGAGACTGTTTTCCTTGTGCTTATTTTCAAGTAACTGAGAAAACTCTTTTCCTGATTTTCTGAGGCTATTGGAAGGTTTTATAAATAAATTTTAATTAATTTATTTGTATTTCTCTGGTTCCTTCCTGTAGAATTAGCAAAGGGGCAGTCAGGGATATCGGGAAAAGTCTTCTGTCTCTACCTCTGGGGTGGAGGGAGCTGGGAGATGGCACAGGGGCTTTCTGTTTCACAATCTGCTGCTGACCAAACCATTTGAGGAAAAACCTTCAGGGCATGCTTTGAGGAGTCGCTGTGGCCTCCTGTCAAGGTACGAAGCACCACGAGGTCCCACCATTTTCTTCCCCCAAATCTTGGGATTGCAGAGTATCCCCTCGGCCCTTCGTGCTGATGCCTACTTGGCGTGCACGGTGCCCTCCCCTTGCTGCAGTGCACCAGCAGCACCATTCCTCCCCAGGCTTCTCGCATCAGACCCGGGAAGGCCCAGCCCTCCTCTGGGCTGAGGCACCACAAAACCACTTTTCCCAGTTCCTCTCTGAAACTACAGAGAGAGTTTTTTCTCTGTGAAAGACAAGATTCCCATGCGCCCCCGGGGGCACGGCTTGAAGGAAAGTATTTTTGTATTTAAGAAAACTCTGTTAGAGAACTGAGATTACACACCAGATAGAAGGCTAAACAAGAATCTTCACAGAAAAGCTGTGTTTGGGGAAAAAAAAAAAATGAATGAAGGTGGAATGAGAGGGAGGAAACATGGAGAAAGTCTGAGCAGGCAGAAGCCGAGTGTTCACTCCTCTGTCCTTACCTCTTGTGAAAGGCCAGAGGTGGGAGCAGGGCCCTGTCACACTGGAGAAACGTTCCCTACTGAGACTACTCCACCTATTGATGTCATTGCCTTTGAGGAAAAAGTCTGATGGAAGAAAAAAAGCATTGAGCAGCAATGGGGTGCAATCACAGCAGGGGTGCAGAAAGTCCAGGAACAGGGATGTGCTCTGCAGGACCTGGGTGAGGGCTGCAGCAGGCAGATCCCTACTGAGCTTTTAACACAAGGAGGGTGTCTGAAGCGAAGCCCCAGACCCTACGCTCTACCTCCCACGGCTCCTGCCGCAGCCATTCGCCTGCTCTGTCAGTAGAGGTCAGCCCAAAGCCACCAGACAACTCGAAATGGGACCGTTCCCTCCGCGGAGGAGCCCAGCCCTGAGCTCTGGAACCAGCTCACCCTGCACCAGGGTCTCTGCAAGCTCCAGGGCGGCGCTCACCCTACTCCTCCTCATCCTAGGAAGGAGCCCGAGAGCTGCCAAGTCCTCGTTAAGGTGGACCTCGAGGACCCCATTTTGGGTATTTCTGCAGAAGTGTGTGAGCTTGTGTCACCCTGAGTAGCCACCCCAGTACGTTTCAAAGCGAAAGAAGTCAGCATGGTCTGGTAGCCAACGTGCAGGACTCCTGGACTTGGGACTACCCAAGGCGGGCACCCACAGCGCCTAATCCTGGATTATAGTCTTTGCCCAAGAACCATGCAAGCCTTACAACCAACACCTGTGGACAAAAGACACTAGTAAGTCCTTGGAGAAGACTGTTCAGCTGACACTAATCCCCTCTCAGGGAGCACTCTGGTCACTGGGCTAAAGACTGTCCAATTCTCACTCTTCCTCTCTGGCCCAACCTACCTCAAGCTTGCTCTGGACCTCCCTTACAAGCACCAGCCTAAATAAAGCTCACTGCTGAGACATGAATCCCCAGCACGGAGAACAGAACATGTGCTTCTCCTGAGCCCTGGCTCCTCAGAGGACAGCAGGTGACAGTTTAATGGACAGTCCCCTCCACCCATCCTGTGTGGAAAGCTGGAACTGCTGCCTTCTTCTTTTCCAGCAGCTTGTGCCCCTCAGGAGGGGCAGAGGATGTCTGCAGGACAATGCCAGAGAGCCTGGGCATTGACCAAACTTCAGTGCAAGCTCTGGAGCTCCTGGGCAACACCAGATGTAGGAGCTGAGAGCTGATGTGTCCCTACTCTTAAACAGCAACAGAGTGGTGGCTATCAGAGTTTGGGATTTAAATCCCACAGGTCCCTTCCCATAGGAAAGGTCTCTCTACCTTCCCCCCAACTCCCCTCCAAGGAGGCTTAGCTCCTCCTGGACCTCCTTGGCTGAGAACTAGCACAAGACAAATCAAAGCCCTCTCTGTCCTGAGCAGAAAAAGAACCACATAAAAGCATTGCTATTTCAAAGCTGCCATCAGTTGTTGGCTTCCAGCTTTGAAACAGTTTGGCTTTCAACTTCGAAGGACCCAGTGACCACAGATTAACTCACTCACTCTTTACAGAGACTGTCGGAATCCTCCAAGTGCTTAGATTCCTTCTACTTCCCTGTTTTCTCTCCTCTACATCACCTTTGTTCGAACGGGTGTTGTGTTACTGCAATTCCTGCCCCGCTGCAGTTGTTGCTGTGCAGCCAACAGGGTGGCTCTGGGAGAAAAACACATCCAGGGCTCCTTCTCCGGCTCTTCTGCTCGCTGTAAATACACAGCACGCAAAACCAGTCACCTGGAAGCTGCTCCAGCTTGTCAACAACCTGAGCACAGTCACATCAAGTTTGCTTGAACTGGAAAAAGGGAGAGGGACAGACATGGCACAGCAGACTGTAAAACATCGCAGGGTTGGGGCTTTTTTAAGCTCACAGTGCATGGAGGGCTCCAAGGTTATCGGGAATGAGCCACAGCAGCAGCAGGCGCACCCATCCCACGTTTTCAGGACCCTCTCTGCTGCTGCTCACCCTGGAAAGGAAGCTTTGCCACGAGGGCTTGGTTTCACCAAGAGAACACACACACGTGTCTGTGACCCTCTCGTTCTTCCCCAGTTTCTGTGGGAACCTGAGAAACGCTGACGCCGTATCCCTGTCTTTACGCTCTGGGCTGCTTTCTTTGTAAGCGCGGATCGTATGGCATTAGGAGGCTCCAAAGATGTCCATAGAACGGCACGCTCCAGGAAAACCCCAGTGAATTTCTCACCACTTTTGCATTTCTGAAGAAACCTGGATGGTCAGGAGGGCAAGTTACTGGTATTAGAGAGAGAAAAGCACATCCTGGGCTTCAAGAAAGGAGTAAAAGGCAGACGGTTTTGTCCGTGCACAGAAGGGCTGCGGGAGGGTCCGTAGCCACCCCAGTGGAAAACAACTCCACTCTCTGCCCGAGATAATGACTCGGATAACAAAATCATCACCGGAACGTTTCGCTGCTCCCCACAACTCCTTGTTTTGCCTCACATACTGGAGCTGGCCCAGACCACACCTACAATAAATAAGGACTGTTCACTGTAATTACCCCTAAATTCATGCAGTGATTTCTCCCACCCAGTAATTACTATCAGAATTTAATTGCTGGGTCCTTACTATGTAATTACAGATTATTTATGTGTTAAAAAAGAAAAAAATTAAAGCCCTTTTCCATCACACAAAGCCTTCTCCTCCTCGAGGCTTCTGCACATGACCGGATCCCCCAGCTCTCTGATCACAAGATGGCAGCTCCACAGTTGCTTCCCCATCCCAGCTGTGGCAGAACTCCCATCTCGTCCCTCTCCTCCCAGTAGCTCCGTGTACAGGATGGGATTGCAGAGAGCATCACGGTCGGGAACCACCAGCCGCTGCCCCAGTCCCGAGGCTGTTGGGATGTTGTTCCTCCACGCACCAGAAGATCCCTTCCAGCCCAGCAGTTGCATGGCAGTGGGAGAAGCACATCCCACAGAACTGCGGGCACGGCTTACGTGTCGTGTCTAGCACGAAGGCGGCAACATTCATCAAACCATCATGGATTATTTTTTGAGGATGGAGTAATCAATGAAGGGACAAACATTCAAATATTCTGTCCATCTGCTCCCATCCTCCCTGGGGAAGGCTGGGCATTTTCAGAACCTCAAATTCTTGTGTGGAACTAACTCCAGTACCTTTAATTCCTCTGTCTGCTTATGACCTCCCACTGGCAGCTCTGGGGTTGGAAACCATAAATGGATGAGAGCCACACTGCGTCCCTCTTTCCACCTGCCGTGCCCACAGTCCCAACCTTTTCATTTTCATCAAAAGACACAGCAAAGTACAGAGAGAGACGTGTCGCTTCCGTGTCAGTGTTATCCTTTTTCAGGGGAAATGTTTGCAATCGCAGTACAGATTAGCTTTTCCCGGGAGCAAATTCAGATGAAATGAAACAATCACACGTGTTGATTGCAAATGCCCGGTATTTCCGTACCCACAGGTGTACCATCCCTAGGAAATAAGCTGCAAAGACAGGCTTACCAGCAAGAAGTCCAAGGCACTTGCATTCTAGCAGCCATTTTTTGTTTTATTATTTAAAGTTAAGAGCGCTCATCAGCTCACAAATTAACAAATTCCATTCCTGCAGTTTAGTTTGAGTTTCAGCCAAAAGGAGAAAAAAAAATATAGAATGTAGCTAAACTAACTCTGCACTTTACATCTCAATAAAAGTTAAACCTCCTTGCTTTATAAATAAATGTTATAGTTAACACTGCAAAAATGTAACAGCAGATCTACAATATCTGTAAGGGGCAGAGAGCACTGGATTATTGAGGCGTATGGATATGCTGGCTTATAAATACAAGTAGAGAAGCTTCAGTAGCACACAGTGCAGGGCTGTTTGCCAGGGTTCTGCTCTCCCAGTCTTGACCTTTCGCAAAGCTCACAGGCAGCTGCTTCACCCCCAACTGTGCTTTCCACTCTGCCCAGGGCCAAGAAACCAGCCACAGGCTGCCAAAGCCCAGTCACTCCCCCTGTAAGAAGATAAACTGCTGGAACAGCATCATGTTTACCAACACGGACTGTTTACCACCAAGGAGGGTTCTGCTAATGGAGGCAAACACCTACCCTGAGACTATGGATTTCCAGAGAAAAACAAGTTGTGTGCAGATCCTAATTAAAGAAAGGAGCTTGCCCAAACAGAAGCCAAATGAGATTTCGAATTCAATCTTTGAAGTAGCACCATCCTCAGTTGAAGTTACAAAAACGACCAAAAGCCAAAACCAGATGCTAACGACCCACTCCGTGTAGGTTTTCAGAATGGGGTAATTGACAGAGCCAAAATGGTTGATACTAATAAACCTCAAAAGAACAAGAAGGCACCTTTAACTTTCATTTCTTTCTTGTTTCTTCCTTCAGACCACCCTCATGCAAACATGCTACCAACATTCACTTGCTTTAATGACCCCCCCCAAGCACCACCCACGCTACAAGGACCTCCCATCCTAGAGGGCTTGCAGGAGCGTGTCCTCAAAGATGGTTCATAGTGGTTTGGCTCTGAAACTGGGCCGTATCCACCCTGTACAGCTCAATCCCTGCCGACCTCCGGAGCTAAAGGACCTCCACGTGGGGAAGGGAGTGAAGGTGTGCAGAATGGGCAAGCTAAGGGCCTGAACGCCACGTTAGTATTTCAAGGTAGCAGTTTTTCCTCCCCATTCATAAAACCCAACATCTATTGATGTAACTATTTAACCAGAACTGACCTTACTATATCTTACAGGATTGAAGAAGTCTTGCAGCATAGATAGGGCCTGGCTCTAAAAGAGAAAAAATAACCCAGCTTTATGCACAACCATTGAAATCTCAGGCCGTTAACACCAATTGCTACTTGGCCAATCAAGGGAGAAAAAAAACACAACACGTTTTCAGCAACCCAGCCCTACTGCCACGCAAGGCAACTACCTCAGCAGAGCACAAGCCACTCGGCTGTTGGACTCATACTGTACCACATCCGAGAAGAGGGTGGGGAAAGAATTAGTTGGAAGATCTTTTATTCCTCACTTGCATTCCCATCTGTTCGTTATTTGGGATGGGAAGGGCTAGAGCACGCGTGATGTGTAGCTGCTCCAAAGCAAAATGCTGAATTAATTCAGCACTAATGGGAGAGGCAGCAGGTCCCAGGGAATCTCCATTTTCCTTCCTTCTCAGGACAAGACGGTTGGCATGGAAAAGGGCAGGGGCTGCAGCCTTCTCTGGATACAGTGCACTGGAGATATCTGGTACCTGAAGATGACAACAATGAGGGACAGCCGTGAGCTCTCAAGCCTCCTCCTCCTCCTCCCCTACCCCTGCACACAGCAGCTCGATGGTGACAGATGAGGACAAAGCTCACAGCCCATCTCAGCGCAGCGACGACCTTCGGCACCCAGGCAAGGACGGCCCGAGATCTCTGGCTGCACCACCTCTGCGGGGTGAAACGGGTGACGGGACAGGCTGGGGTCTTCAGCTCTCCCACCCTAGTGCAGTTCAATGAAGGCTTCCAGCTCCTCGGGGATGAAACCCTTGTAGGGAATCTTGTGCTTGTCCAGGGCGCGAGCAGCAAGGCACTGGAGGGTGATGTAGTTGAAGGGCTGCATCATGCTCTTGGTGAGCAGCTTCTCATCCAGCAGCTCATAAGCAGTCTGCTTGAAGGCGTTGGTGGCGTCCATATGGGCTCCAGCCTCCATCAGGGCACTCATGATCAGCGGGCAGTTGTTGCGGGCAGCAACATGCAGAGGGGTGTTGTTGTCATAGTCACGGCTATCTGGGTCAGCCCCACACTCCAGAAGCAAGTTCACGACATGGAGCGACGGGAACTTGCCCACGGGATAACGTCCCACCGTTGTGGTATCTTTGTCCACAGCCATATGCAAAGGAGTGAAGCCATTCTTGGCCCGGGGGCTGCACTTTAGCAGGCGGTAGATAGTCTGGCGCTTCTGGTGTTCCTGCTCCGGGGTGCACTCCACCTTCTCCAGCAAGAACACCAAGTGGAGGATAATGGCCAGCGTCTTGGTGAACTGCGCTGAGTCGACCACAGGGTCCTTGCCATGCACGAGAGCTCTCTCCACCTCCCGGACACCTTTGCTCAGCACTCCCATGAGGTCAGAGAAGCCCAAGTGGGTAGCTAAAGTGCCTTTGGAGCGGTCCTGAAGCACGTAAGAGAAAAGCTCAGCAAAGGAAAGGAAACTGCTGGCAGTCATCGGGCTGAGAGGCTCGAGGTTGCCTTGCTGCATGTCCAGAGCGTACTTCCACAGGTTAATGCAGCGTTCAAAGTTGCCAGAGTCGGCATAGACTGCTCCTCGGTAACGGATGTAATAGGAAGTGTCTGGGTGGGACGGGCCCAAGATGCGCTCCCTAATCAGCAGTGCCTGCATGCGCATCTCGTCTGGATCAGTAATGAGGGCTTCCAGCTCCTCCAGCGAACTCACTTCCCGGGAATAGTCATAGGCCAACACCAGCTGCCGAGGCTCAGGTTTAGGCAGGTATTGCCCACCCTCACACCGAAGCTCCATCGCCCTTCGCCAGTACTTGTGGGCTCCCAGAAGGTCACGTTTCTTATCCACAAACGTAGCACCCAGCAACTCCAGTGCTTCCACAGCAGCCTCTCGAGTGCAGAACACATTAGGGACCTGCTGCTCATCCTGACTGGAAGCTGAGGCACAACATCTCTCACACCCCTCTTCACTGCAGCCCTGAGGAGCTTCCTTGCCAGCGCTGCAGCACCTCTGACGGCTCCCACCTGATGCACAGGTCCCACTTTGGTTCCTGGCAACCTCCTCCTCCTCCTGCTGCAGCCCTCCTTGGATGAGGTACTCCACAATGTTGGTGTGACCGGTGACACTGGCAGCTAGCAGAGGAGTCATGCCATAGCCGTCTTTCTCCATGCGGGCTTTGGAGCGGAGCAGCAGCTGCAGGATCTCCAGGCTGCCGGACTCGGCGCAGTCATGCAGGGCCGTGTTCCCCTTCACACTCCGGCGGTTGACATCAGCCCCTTTCTCTAGCAAGTAACGTGCGATCTCCCGGTGCCCTTTGTAGCACGAAATCATCAAACACGTGTGTCCGTGCCGGTTGGCTACTTCCAGGTCGGCCCCGCGCTCCCCGACCAAGTAGCGCACAATCTCCAGGTGCCCGTCGAAGCAGGCGGCCCGCAGCGGCGTGGAGTTGGTCAGCGTGGTCTGGTTCACCGAGGCGCCGTGGTCCAGGAGGCTGCGCACCACCCCCAGGTGCCCGGCGGCGGAGGCGGCCCACAGCGGCGGGGCCCCCTCGATGGTCTCCCCGTCGAAGCTGACCGAGCCGCCCTCCTCCACGCGGGCGCCGCAGTGATCCAGCAGATATTCCACCACCTCCAGGTGCCCGTGGCGGGCGGCGATCAGCAGCGGGGTGCTCCCGCCGCCGGGGCCGCTCCCCCCGCCGGGCCCGGCCGTCAGCGCCTCCAGCTCCTCGCGGCTGCGGCTGCCCAGCAGCTTCTGCAGCAGCTTCAGCTTCCCGTCGCGGGCCGCGTTGTACACCGCCGTGCGCAGGTCCATGGCGACCAGGGCCGCGGCGACCGCGCCGGCCACCTCCTGGCCATGGACCGGCTGCTCCTCCGCGCCCCCAGCTCGGCCCGGGGCGAGGGCGGCCCCCCGGGGCGGGGAGGAGCCGTGCGGGGCCGGAGGAGCCCGGCGAGACAGCGCTCACCTCAGCGCAGCCACCTTCAGCCTCTCCGCCCGGCCGCCATCTCAGGTCGGAACGCCACAGAAAATGGCGGCGGCGGCGGGGGGGCGCGGCGGGAGGAGGACGATGGGAGATGGAGTCTCGCGCCCGCCGCGGCGCGGCCGGCCCCGCGGGAGCGGCTCCGCGGGGACTCGCTTTCCCGGCAGCGGCGGGACGGCGGCGGCAGCGGCCGCCGAACGCGCGGGGCGCGCCGGGAAGCGCAGTCCCGCTGTCCCCGGAGGGCGGCCCCGCGTCACGGCCAGGCGGGGGGGCCGTGGACCCGCCCCCGCTCCGTTCTCTGCCGAGCTCCCACCGGAGCGGCCGAGGCGGGACCCGCAGGGGAACGGGAGCGGCCCGGCCCCGCGGCTGGGGGCCCCCTGCGGGACTCGGGCCCGCGGGGAGGGAGCGGAGCCCGGTGTGCGATGGCGCCCGGGAAGGGTGACCGGGCATGTCCCGTTCTGTGCGAACCGCACGGGCCGTAAAAGTTCGTCTGTAACTTTACAACGTGCGTAAATTCCATGGGAGGTTTTATTGCGGTTAAATTCCCCGGAGCGATTGAACTTCAGCAGCTACACAGCGTTTGTCCCGTGCGGTTTTAATTGTAGCGAGTCGCTGGGCTTTGGGAGTGTTAAAGTACGGCTTTCCCGCCTTGGACAAGGTAGTCCGGAGGTGGCAAAGCCTCATCCGTAACGGCAAACACGGATTTAGTCTCTCTGATCCCTGTCGCAGGACAATATGTGCCGCTTTCTCCGTTCCTGAATGATAATAGATGGCTGGAGTGAGGGAAAAACATTCAAGGCAATAAATAGCCTGGCTTGGATGAGCGAAGCTTTAGTTACCAGCACCTATTTTTAGGGCTTAAGTTGAATTTAAGTGGCTCTGATCTTTATATGGGGAATTGGCACAGGGTTTCTCCTGTTGTATTTTATTTATAGCTGTTTCTCCTTTCCAGGGAAATAAGATTAGCCTCATTATTTCCATTATTATTATTCTGTCTGTCATTATTATTATTCAGTCCATCCATCCATCCCTCCACCCCTTTAGGTCTTGTCTAGAATTACTTAGGATTATCCTGCTAATGCATATTGCCTTCACACAGAATATCGTTTTTGTTGCTAAGAAACTGCTTTTGCATAACAGACAGCGTGGGCCTAATTTTCACTTCGGCAGCTGTTAAAGTCAACGGGAGCAGCAGGTGCTCAGCGCTCCTGAGAGCCGGAGCCAAAGCGTCCGTGGCAGGATTCCCACACAAGGTCTGACTGTGCATGCGAGTGTGTCATCTACGTGTGCGAGGTCCTCGGGGACACAGCTTGAAAAGAAAAGGACTGAAAGTGCCTTGAGTGTCTCCAGCATGTCTGCTGTGCGGGTGCGGTTTCCTGGAGTGGCTGTGGGTGCTGGAATACGTGGGAGCATTTGCGTGTCCCCTCTGCACAAAGATGGGTGAATACGCACCTGTGGTCGCAAGCTAAAGATTGTGTTTTCCGAAGTAAATGGCTGTCAGCGATGAGTTTGGGCACGTCTGGTCTTACTAACGCGAGCCTGCGTGTGCGCGTCGGTGCACGCCGGCTCACCGTGTGTAAATGGATGAGCGGCTGGAGGCGTGAGCGGGCTGCGTGCGTGTGGGGCTGTGCACCTGTACGCGTCGCCGTCCCCGCCTGCGAACATCCGCGCGTGAAATCCGCAGCACTCGGGCTGCTCATGCTGCAGGTCAAGGCACAGACACGGTGACATTTCCTCTCCCTGCTGGCTCTTTCGTGTTGCTATGGTGATCAGATGCACTCGCACTTTTATCTGAAGTATCTATTAAGTAAAGCTTCCTATTAATTTCCCCTCCGTAGAATGCATATGGAATTCACCGGAACACCAGGTAGGCTTTTTAGGTCCCAAATTTACATCAGAGCCTGCCCCCAGTTCTGGGGTGGGCTGTCAGAAACAGCACAGGGTAGAAGCGCAGCTGATGAAAATGTTTTTTCCATGAATAAATAAATTGCTTAGTAATGAGCAGGAGAATAAAGAGCACGAGTAGCGTCACGACAGCCTCTCCCTGTAGATCAGTGAATATGAAACATACTTGAGCCTCAATTCCTCGCCCCCGACCCGGCTCTAAATGGATTATTGTGTCTGGGAAGTCAAAGACAGCCCAACATGGGGGTGGCCACACTGCTCGCCTGGAGGGGATGGGCTGTGACTGCATCTGCTGCAAAGATCTGGGGCAAGTTTTTGACCATGTGAGGGGCAGAAACCAAAGGCACCCTGGTTCATCCTGATCAAATTCATTTGCCACCTTGGTTCTCCTGCGTCCTTTGGCTTCTCCTATTGAGGTCACCACCGAAAGAATCAGTGTCCCAAACCAGGGCGATGAAGATACCACCCAAAGGTGGAGACTCTCCCAAACCAGATTGGCACCAGAGGTGCAGCTCCTACTTCCATTGACACGAGAATTAGGGATAAAAGATCTGCCAGTGTGTGACGCTCCATCTAAAAGTGGGACTGAGTGACACATCACTGCGACGGGCGACTGTACACAGGGGTGCTTCCTTCCCGTGTCCTCCTGCAGAGCTCGAGCTACTGCTGCTTGTCAGAGGAGCTGCCTGGAAACCTTCCTAGGCAAGCGACAGCTATGAGTAATGCAGGCTGGGTGTAAACACTCGGGGTGGAAACGCGGGGCTCGAAACTATCACGTCCCTCATCTACAGAATACGTCCTCCACAAGGCCCTGGGGATTCCTGGGAAGGTTTTGTAGGGTAATGCAGATAAAGCCCAGCCAGTATTCTGAGACTATAGAGGGAAATTAAATACCCACCAGAGGAAGAGAAGATAAAAAACGAGACGTTTTGACAGGGCTGCCAGATTGTGTGGCAGGAGGGTTAATTTTTTTGAAACTGCCATTTCATATTCCCTTTCAGACAAGCTGAATTACACAGTACTGGCTGCTGGAGGAGTTGCGTAATTTTCTTCACAGAAATAATGACAGGGTACTTAAAAAGCAAGTGAATGGATGGCTGAAGTATTGGGCCGAGCCTTAAGAAATCTAGGCTGAGACCTCACCTTTGCTAAAGCCTTCTTTCATGATCTTGGGCTGGTCATTTAATCCTCCTATGTCTTATTTCCCTGCCAATAACATGGGAATAATAACTAGTCTTTATCTGTCTTGCTTATTTAGACCGCAAGCTCAGAATTTACGGTTTGCATCTTCTGCCCTTACAGGGCAACCAAAGCCAAAGAGCTTCAGTTCATGCTAAGGTGTCTGGGACAACCATAATTTACAAAGTAGACAATAATAGAAGGGTTTGGATATATGGTTTGAAACAGTTTTAGCACGAAAGGCTCAAGAGTTCCCGATCCATTGTTCCACATCTCTTCCCTCAAAATGTGGAGAAGTTTGGAGCTGAGCTAAGAGTTCCAAAGGCATATAAATAATTTAGGAACTAAGTCTGTGCTGATTTACTGAATCTCCGAGTTACTTCTGAAACTGTGAGCCGGTAATTTAGATGCCTGCAAAAATTTCTGCAAGGTCTTTGTGCTCAGCCTGTCACTGCATTAAGGGTTCGCAGCAGACTGAGTCGAGGTCCTCATTTTTTCAAAGTTTAAATTTAGGTTTGCAGGCAGCCGCATACCAAGTTTTTATCAATCTCTTCAGCTTTTAAGGGTTTGTCTGATTTCCAGAAGACAGAGGAAGATGGCTTCTTGCTACTAGGTCCAGTGAAGGCAAGACCTTCTATATAGTTAAGCAACTACATGAGGAAATTTGCCGTACAAAGGGAACAATTCTAAAAATAGCGAGAAATGGCACCATGACATTAGCAGGAACAATGACCCAATACCCAACTTGCTGCAGGGGCTTTTGTCCTGTAACTACCTTCATCATTAAGGCTTGTGATGACATTATTTTCTGTGCTTATATAGGGCATGAGGCCACAGCTACCTGGAAGGAAGGATTTTGATCAGACTGCAGAAGATGAACAAGCAGGAGAGGCACGTTGGGTAACACTAAATCAATGTAGTTTCATTTACATTAGCCACCAGCCTGGCAATTTCAGCATTAATGGTTGCACCACTGCCCTCTGAATTTTTGTAGATTTAATATATCAGTGGGGGAGTAAAAGAGAAGGGGAGCACGAGTCGTTCTTGCTTATGATACATGGATCTTTTCTTTCATGCGTTATCAAAGGACAGCGATTTGTACAGTTGTTAAGTTCTTTTGGCAATAGATTTCCTGGGATAATATTGCTCTGCTCCTGCCTCACAGATTATCTAAGATGATAATAGCGATAGTATCTTCGGATCCATCCCTCTCGCAAACAGAAAGGACAAAAGACTGGCTCTGAGGCAAATGGCAAGGTAGCAAGAGCATCAGATTTGGACCTAAGCCTTAGGCTCAGCTTGCTTTTGTGGAGCCACCAGTTGCCTTTGTGTGTTTTGGCAAGTTATCACCTCTGTCCTCTGCCTCAGTTCTCCTGTGTAACGCGCAGCTAACTCGTAGGAGTCGTGATGGAATAAAGTGCTCAAATACAAAAGTGGTGAGGGACATACTGACTCCTGGATAGACAGAGAACTACGTTACTAACAGGCAAGAAGAACTGCTTCCTTTTCCAGCGGCGCTAAATGAGGCAGGGACTGGCCTAAGAAGTTGCAACAGGTCAACAGACACGTAGGAAATAGAACCCGTTCGATACCAGCTGCAAACAAAGAAGTAGTAGGACCCACTAAGAACCTGGATGTTATTGACTGGCTTCAAGGACTGTGAAGGATGTTTGTAAACTACAAAGCACAGAGATTTGGAGGTCAGTGGACTGCCCTCACCTTGTAGGCATCTGCTGTAATACGCTCTGGCGCTCTGCTGCACCAGCTCTACAGGTAATTGTCCAAGTCGGGTTCTGTTTTCAACCCAAGTGACCTAGTTGAAGGCAAAACCGAAAGTTTTCAGTTCCTAAGTCACATATGCCAGAAAAACAACGACGCGTGCAATGCTGAGCATATGCTGTTTAGGTTAAAAGAAAAAAAAAAGAGAAAGAAAATGCTTGACAGCACCAACAACCCAAATTATTGACGACATTTCAGTACTTACTTTTACCGCTGGTCTCGGCAGGATTCAGGAGTTTCATTTTCACACCTAAATACCTTTGAGAATAGAGGCTCTGGGTGGTATTGAAAATTTGTTCTTTTCATGTTTTAAAACCCTGTTGGAAGCCAAGGACCAGACTTTCAAAACAATCCCCTCCGGGCATCAAGGTGCAGGAGAGTGTCTGAGTGCCCAGGAGACCTCCGTGCTCCCAGCAGCTGGGGTGTGAATCCAAACCCTGCACAGGTTTGTGTGGGGTCTTTGGGTGAGACACTCGATAGCTGGTTCCCATGGGAAACTGCGCTGCGGTTAGAGTGGGTGGGTGCCATGTCTGGGGGACGCTGCTCAGGGCTGCAGGGTGAGCCCACAGCTTGGCTCGTCACAGACAACTTCTCTTGCTTCACTCAGACCCCAAATTTGGTTAGCTTGGAGGGGATGGGGACCGAGGAGCAGAATAAGTCACGATGTGACCTCCAGCATACCGAAGCACTTAAATACATACTTAGCCTGCAGGTCTGGTGCCACTGCAGAGCAGCGCAGTGCCAGGCTGGCTCCTGGCAGCGAGGGTGCAGGTCTGTGCCATATGGCAGGCTATGATTTGTTGTCACCTTTATAAATCAGAACAACAAAATCACTAGTCTTCCACACAGAGCCAGACCACTGAGAGCGGCGCTGCCTCCTTAGGGACATCCTCCTTCGTGTCTTCTTCTGTTATCCATCCTCAGTTGTTCTCATTCTTTCAACCCTTGTTTCTCATTTCAGGGATGGGTGGGTGCTCTCCTTTGCAGTGCAAAAAAACCCCAATGTTCTTTGTGAGATTGTGTCAAATCTCACTAGAATCACCTGTCCAATTTTGTGACTGTACCTGTGAGTTTCTGCTCCATTTTCTCACTCAGGAGACTGTACATGCCTATAAAAATTTGAATACTGGGGTTTTTTCAGGGATATCAGGGTTCAGCAGGTTCTGCTTTTTCCTTACCCTATGATAAAATTCTCCAGGAGTGCTCTGCCAACCTGTCTGTCTCTCAGTTGTATTTTGGTCTGTCTGAAATAAGCAAAGGCAATATATTCTCGGGAATGCTGGAGAGAAGGAATCAGTTAGCAAAGAAAAAGATAATGGTAGTGCCGAGTTTCTTGGAATCCTACTGAGAGACTGATTTAAGCAAGAAAAACAGCACCTTTTTGCTGTTTCCTTTTCTCTGAATTTGTTGGTGTGCAATCTTTATTTCACCCCAGGTTTAGCTTCGCTTCCACTACCCAGCCTTTTTTCTGTTATACCTCGCATATGGCACGAACAAGGTGTGAAAGGACAATGCTGGCTCACATCCACGGAAAGGATCTTTATTCCTTTCGACCGCCGTTGTCCGAGTGAGGCTTACGTACCTCAGCCACTGAAATCAAACAAGGGACAGCATCCTTCCCGTCTTCAAACCAAGCCTGTTAAGTGTACTTTTGTAAGCAGTTGTTAAAGAAAAAGAAAAAAAAAAAGAAAAAAAGAAAGAAACAAAAGTATCCTTCAATAGCCTCGGCTCTGCGGAGCTGCGGTGGTGAAAGGCTCCTTTCATAGATGGAGAAAGAGTGTTCGGGGAAAGGAGAGGGTTTGCTGCTGCTGGCAGAGGTTGTGCCCCACGCGGCTCACAGAGAGCGGTCCAGTCCACCCCTCCCTCCCTCTTTTTTTTTTTTTTTTTTTTTTAACATATGTGCTTTCTATGGACACTTTAATCAAACTCCAGATGGGTTGTTTCAATCTGGGGATTTGTGCTGCTCAGGAGATAACAGCCCATTGTGCTAGCCTAGGTAGCCAGTGTGTTTGTGATAGCCAGAGCTGATACCGGGAGATGTCCAGGTGGTCTTATTTAACAGGGGGTATTAGTGATACTGCCATTGTCCAGGAAATCAGATAAAACTGCGGTCCAGGTGTTACCCTACACCGTGTTTGTGTAATGACATTGCCAACTGCTGCTTGCTACCTACATTAAAATAGAGACCAAACGGTGCACGAGGGTGATATTTTCTTATACAAGCTTGGCGCCGTCTCCAGAGTTCCCGGGGTGCCCTGTTTAAAGTGCAAAATTTAATCTGGATATAAAGTGGAGCCGTAGTGAGCATGTACTCCTTGCTCACACTGAACGCCTGCCTGTGCCTGGCCTGCGCTTGGATTTCCTAAACTAAGGCATTTCTTCTAACCTGTCGTGTATTTTCCTCTCTGTCCTACCACCACGTTCTCGAATGAAAACGCTTTGGGGGGCCAGACAATTTTTGGAAATAAGCTGCTCAGGACAATTCAGTACTCTGCCAAGGATAACTAGAAAAGAGAATGAATCGTAAAGATGAATGAACTCAAGAGAGAGAAGATAGTTTGGGAAGTGCTAACCTGGACTGTAATTTCAGGTGACAAGAACATTTTACAGTTCTTGTTCTGGAACGACACTGCCCAGCACAGGGAAACACCAGGTCCGGGAAGGGATCTGGCACAAATTATTGCCAGAAAATTGTGTAATAATCAAGATAGAAGAAGTGACTGCTCAGCGTGAGCAAGGGATGAGGTCCTCTGCTGTTTTCGCACCCATGCATTCCCTTTTTGGAGCAAGGTATTTAGCAGAAAACATAAATTGCAGGCTCAGAGGTGTGCGAGACTTTTGTCTAGACTTCGAATAGCGAGATCTGTCTCTGTGGGGCCATATTTCACAATGTGATATTTTCAGGATGGGATCTGCCACTTCTAGTTTGTCCCAGAGATTTCGACAACGTGGAAGCTTACGTCTCCTTGTAACGGTGGCAGATGAACCCCACGGCGCCGAGAGGCCACTGTAGTTTCTTTGTAATTGTTTATATAGATAGGATCTAAACTTAGCCACAGAACATGGTGAAAAAAAGCCTGGTTAGAAAGAGTGGGGACTCGAGAGCTTAGCCTCCAGCTATCTTAGAAGAGGCTGGCTCATCACAGAGAGATCCCCAGCTGCACTTCCAGGCTGTAAATTAAACAAACAGTATTTCCTATATACCAGACCACAGGGATGGTAGAAAGAACAGTGTGGCCTTATTGCTGTTATTTCCTTTGGTTTCAATCTCTGTCCTCTGCCCCCCACCTCCTTCTCAGACTGGCGTTGCCCACTTTACCCGATTTGTTATTTATTACAATGGTTTAAAGAGAGGCAGGGGGAAAAATGCTCGGTGCAAATTATATTTTGAGCTGTTGTGCTTTGCCTCTTTGGCGGATAATAAATCTCTCTGGCAATGCTCCTCTGTATAGGATTTGTCATTAAATGCAATTAAACAAACCCTGCAGGTGTCCATGATCAGGCCTGCAGCAGCCCATTCACAACTGCAATGTTATTATCATCCTGACAACAAAACACCAGATATTTCCTGAGCTCCTCTGATCGATGAGCTTGCCTGTCTTGGAACTGGAGGGAGGAGAGAAGGGGGGAACAGAGTGGTTCAAATGCTCTTTAGACTTATTGATGGAAAAGTCAAAAAGCTGCTCAGCAATCAGGGAGAAGGTGGAAAGAGAAAAAGGCAGAGGAACAGGAGGGCTGAAAGGAAAAAATGAGAAGAGTGTTTGGGAGCAAAAAGGTAGAAATGAGGCAATATATCACATGGTATCCATCTACCCCTTGATTTTGCTAATGCACAAGACTAGAATTTAGGAGGCAAGTGGGGTATTTTAAGTACGATTCTTCTCACGTAAATTTAGCCTATTAAGAGTTAGGCTTTTAATGTTAAGCGAGTCACACAGGCTCCCTTTGCAGTCTGCAAAAATTAATCTCACCATTAAGACAGGACTTGACTGGCAGGTTGACTTATCCAGAAATGTCTGTCTGTCTCTGCTAACTGTAGCCGAATGGTTGGGTCAGATACCCAACTAATTGCAAATCCCACCCGTAACAGCCAAAGGAATTGGCTTTTGCTGAATGCATGTTCCTTTCTATCTTCATTCACAAGGAGGCATTTCCTGGCACGGCTATCAGGAGGGCACGCTACAGAGGCATTGCTAATAGTATTTGTAGAAAGCAGATGCAACAACATTTACACCAGAATTGTTGTGTGCTCTGACAGTCGGGGAACGGGAAAAAAAAGTCCTGTGGTTTATGTCAACCATCCCAGGCAGCCTGCAGAGTGTGAAGGTCAGGGATTCACAGGGGACTCGCTGCCGTCAGGTCCAGTGAGAGAGAAAATTTTTGCAAACTCCAGTCAAATTATTCTGCCCGAATTATTTGCTCAGCTCAGCCTCAGGGTGCTCTCAGGATGAACCTCTTCCCTCTTCTGTTCTCACCCCAGGAATCCTAGTTTAGTCCAGTTGATTTCTGGGGCACGTAGAGAATTGCGGGGACAAAGGGTGGTTTATGTCACCTTAGCACCTGGCACACACCGTGCCACAGAAAGAAGCCAGGGTTAGGCTGGTAAAGGGAGTTAACTGAGCAGACTTCAGTAGTGCGTGTGCATATGTAGAGTGAAAGGGATGATTATTTATTTCTACAAAAAAAAAGCTATTGTCAGGGTCTTTGACTAATCACGCAGAGGCCACGTGCTAAGTTTTTATAGCCTCATCTGAAACGCTCAGTAGGGCAAACAGCATGAAACCCTGTTACTGGCATCAGAGATGAAGTCGAGGTTATGGCAGAAGGAGCCAGGATTTCTGCTACCAATCTCAGGATGACAATTTCCCCGGACCATCTAGATCACTATGCAGCTCTGGGCTCTGGCTCCCTGGTTGCTAGGAGAGTCCAGATTTCTACACCAAAGAATGTCCTCTTTTTCTTACTCTCCTCGAACACTGGAGGATTTCCCTCCACCACTTTGCATGTCCTTCTCTCCACATTGCATTACCACCTGATGTGCTGGTTTGTGCCATTAGCAAACCAATACACAGTTATCTAGCGGCACAAGTCAGCAGTGGTCTATCAAAGGTGGTAGAAGTGCCCTATTCCATGGTACCACAGAATTTGGCCCTCAAGTCTGGCTGCAAAGCATCAATCCACTGGACGCACCAGTGGTTCCCCAGTTATGGTCCTTGGTCTGCAAGGACACGGAAAGATCCACAGCTAGTGGTGGTGTTTATGAAGTCCATTTTGCATGGCTTCACATATAGATCCTGGGGACATCCAAGGTGGCACTGGGTCACAACATTTGGGAGCCGTGCACGTAAGCAAAACCAGCAGTCTTACTGGTAACACGGTATTGCACCTCTCTAGTTTCTTCCATTTCCCTCAGTTTCTGCCTAGACTCTGCTCTCAGATACGTCTGCCGAAATCTAGAAATGGCTCTGATTTAGTCTTCCCAGATGCTGTAGGATTTGCACTGGGGTGACAAAGCCGACACAAAGGGATGTGCTCTCTTCTAGGGAAAAAAAAGACAAGAACTGGCACGTCCCGGCTGCCGGTCTGAAGAGCCCGGTGACTGTTAATGAGTGTCACTGGGACAGATCTTCAGCTGGCGTAAATGAGCACTAGCTGATCGTAGGTCCACAAGGACTTCAGTGAAACTATGTCGATTTACACCAGAAGAGCAGCTGGTCCAGGGCTCGGGCTGGCTGGGAAAAACCCCCTGGAGTTTCCATCAGCGGGTGTGAGAGCAGGGTAGAAGCCGGCTGCGTGTGTGAAGGGGTGCAGAAAGCAAATAAAGGGAAGAATGGGAAATGCACATCTTATGGGACTGCCTTCTCCAACAAACACTCTTTTTTTTTTCTCTTCTTTCCACTTCCCTTCTTCCCCACCTCCAGCAGCTCCTCTCTCACACGCTCCCTCTCCGCGCTGCTCATCTCCCTTTGTGCACCTCTTACCCGCACTCTCCTCTCTAAACAGGTGCAGTTGCCACTCAATAGACTTTAATTACCACTTCAAGGGCTCTCACCAGGGTCTGTTGGGAGGGTGGAGATGAATTTTCCTGAGGATTATGCGTATGTCTGAGTTCTTTTTAGTCAGATGGCAGTATTGCTGTCAGTCCGTATCCTTCGAGAGATTTTTTTCTTCATGTTCTCTCTGCTTGTGTTAACAAAAAGCAAAACTGCTGATGAAGGGGAAAAAAAAAAACCCAGCCATTAGCTCGATTAATTATCAGGACAGCAAATGGGTCTAGTGAAAAATATTATGGACAGTTTTTTAAAAAAAACAGGAGTCTCAGCTGGGCTTCTAAAACCTTATTTCTGCTTGCAAATAAGAGGCCAAATTTTCAGAAGTGGAGAGCTCAGCATCTCCAAAGATTTCTGTGGGAGACTGGGGTCTAAAAATACAAGTTGTTTTTAACCACTTTACCTTCTTTTTTGCTCCGTGCTCTTCCCATCACAGCTCACTGGAGAAATGCACTGTTAATGCATTCTGCTGGTACCCCGGGGGACTCCTCCAGAACATGTCAGTTGATTTCTGTCTTCAGCATAGTTTGCCTATGATGGAGAGTTATTCCCAATGTTTAACTAGTAACATAACATTATTTTTATTATTAAGATCCTCTTCAAAATCCAATCCTGGAGAATGCAGAGCAGAAGCTTACGCCTGTCGGATCTGCTTGAAATTGTTTGCACAGCATGTGAGCGTGCACTTGTGTACAAATGGCGATGCACACAGAAATGTAAATACATGCACCACTGGAAAAGACAGGAGCTGGAAATGTAACTATCTTTTGGGACAGGGAAGGTTTCCAAATATTTAAAAATTAGTTTTGCTTTTGCTCAACATTAATGTTTTTAATTTTTTAAAAAAATTGAAAGCAGGAAGGAGATTGTTTTATAGCAAATTGGGCAACATTTTCTTCTGCCAAAATAAGTTTGTTTTCCTAAACAAGCAATTCAGCAAACTGAGGAACTAGCGTAACCAAAATCTGCATTTTTGCATACGTGTTTTCCATGAAACATTTTGCCTAGCTCCAAGACAGCTGGGCATAGCCAACATCTGGGCTTCTGGTTGGCACTCACTTCTGTACTGGTCCCCGTGCTTGCACCAGTACGTGCCAGAGGGCAATACGGTGCTGTGTGTGTATCCGTGCGGTATACAGGCCGTGCTGAGCTCGTCTGCATTGATGCCACTGAGCCAGCTTGGGTTTCTGGGTAAGCATCCAGCCTCCTCTTATCCCTCGGGCATTAGTAACCACAAAACGAGACTCACTGGGCTGAGGTTCTTACGTGTAGTCGTGTCTCTGCACCCAAACGGCGTTCCTCTCCCACCCAGCACAGTCTGCCCCTGCGCGCTCCGGTCTGCTCTCGGCTCTGGGCTTTGGTTGGTACCTGCAGCACAAAGACAGAAGAGATGAAGGAAGGATGGATGGACAACACCGATGGGAATACGCTGGTAAAAAAGCAGAGTGATCGTAATTGTGCTTCTGTCCTGAGACATCACTTTAGTCTCTGTCTGGAAATGTTCTCTTCCTCCTTCCTTAGACTCAGAGTGCAACTGTGACCTGATAAAGTCAGGAGCTGCATGACACCGTGGGCTCAGTCTGGGACAGTGCTGCCCACTGGTACAGGGTCCGTGATGGGAAAGGAAGAGGCACGGTGATGTGTCTCCCTGTGCAAGCACAACATTGTCTGTGCCACTTTCTCCTCACTCAGAGGGATCCAGGCCCCTCTTCTTCCTGTACTTCTCCACCAGGAATCCTGCAGTCCCTCCCTGTCCTATTGCTGCCCTCCCCAGCCTCTGGAGATCTGCCAGCCCTCCTGACATTCCCACTCTCATTTCTCAGGTTGTGTCCTTCTACTTCTTGCTGTAGCTCTTTCTCTCAGCTTCGAAAATCTTAAAATCCTTCTGTCTTCATCATCTCTTCCTCCCCCTTTCCTTTTCTTGTGCATTTTGCTTTCCAGGCTCATCTACCACATGTTCTCCTGCCATTTATTGTGGGACTAGGATGAACATTGATCACAGCCATCTCAAACCCATCTCTCTCTTTTCCCAAAGAGCCAATGAAAATGTCACCCATGAGATAATCATCATGTTGCTCACGTCCCTTAATTGCTCTCAAAGTACACATCGAGGCTGCAGAGCCTCTTTGAAAGGCAGGTTCTGGCCTTTGGCACGTTATTGACAGACTGTTGATAGGCCCCTTTGTTGAGGAGCAATTTTGTCCCTTTTGCTGTACAATTTTTTTTGGTTTTTTTTTTTTAAAGACAGCCCTTTCAGAGAAAGTAGATTTTAAAAATAGAGCTGAGCTTTGAATGAACAGGCACCAGACTTTTCGTGAGAAGCAGTGACATACGTGTGAGGTGAGAGCTACCAGCATGTTTCATGCAAGACTCTATACAAGAAATCAAAGCTACGATGACCAATAGCTTCATCCCAGTTGCTTTTTATTTCTTCTTCCCCTCTTAGAACTGATAATTAGATGTTTACTTGCAGTGTATTACTAAAGCATTAGATGTCTTGTGTGTTCCAGTGCATGGTCCCTGGTAAGCAAGTAGGAGAAAGTTGACACTCAAGCTGTGCAGCAACCCGATTGTATCTATTAGTGATAATTCTTTTGTTTATTTAATACCTGCTGATTAAAACGGACTAAGATTTCCTCGTCGCAGCAGCCCTTCGCCGTCTCGAAAGCTGTACAGGTCTGGGGCAATTGCTGGTGTGCCTGCTGAAAGGGAATATTGAGAGCAGAACAAAGCACACTTGCTCTCCCATTACTGTCATGGGCAGAGATCCTCCATTAGCGGTGCGGAGTCGACGACACAAAGCTGAGCAATTCTCACATCAGCTACTGATTCCTGGAGTACACACATGCTTTTAAGCCACCTCTTTAATACAAATTTATTTTAACATGCCCCCCATGTCAGCTGGGGTCCCACTGCTGCACGTACATCTGAAGTTAACCCTACTAAAGCCTTCAGCACGGCTGCACGACCAAGCTCCGCTCTCCGTCTAAGCAGACTTTCAACAAAATCCTTAGTAAAATCTCCAGGCTATATGCAACTAAAAACCAATCCTGACAGAAATGAAATTCTTTCCTCTCTGAAACAATGTCTCTTGGAATGATTTTGCTGTTAATGAACCCCGACTGAGCTGCAGTATTTTGGAGCCACTGGTGTGCATTTTAACAAGGAGCTCTCTCTGTCTGGATGTGCATCAACATAGCCAGCCCCCATAATGGAAGTCTGTTCAGCATTGTAAGTCCCGCATTAGGCTGTGCCTGTAGGAACCCTGGGACGTTCCACTGAGACTGCCTGAAGGTAATCATCTCTCCCAGCCTCCTGGCTGTCCCTAACCAAGTGCTCCGCTTGCATCTATTCCAGGAAGCGGCTCTGGAGATTACAAAGTTTAGACCCTAATGCATTCACTAGCAACAAGGAGGGGAAAGTGCCGTTTGATTACAGATGAAAAGAAAAAATGCAAGGGGCTCTGGTATTCAGAAAAAACTCCAGCACGCTGTGATTTGGTTGCTGAACCCTGTAAGGGGCTGGAAGCCCTTGAACTTCATTGTTTTCTCTGAGTCAGTTCAGCCAAATCATAAACAATACTTGAAAAACATTGTCCACCTCGAATTTGTCTTAGAATCCTGCATGATGAAAATGATGCACCCCAGTCCTTGCCATCACAGAAACCTATTTCATACATTACAACCACTTAAATACATTTTTTTTGTGTATGTGTGTGTATCAAACACACGTCACAGGGAGTAGAACATATATGCATTATTTAAATCAGTGTACATTACACAGAATGGAGCCTGTGCTGTCAAAATACAGGAAAAGAAGTTCTTTCAAACTGTTCCCTCATTGATAAGCCAGCAGGAGAATATAATACCTGTCTTCTAGAAAAAAAAAATCAGCTACTATATTTTTAAAAGTTGTGAACTCATTAGCTGGCATCTATTGTTCTACCTACCTGTGTTGCACCTTGTCAGGTTATGTAAAAGCTGCACATAACTCTGTCGCCAAACACACCTTCATCAGCATGGAGTGAGAACTGAGCTAAAATAAAATGTTGGCTGAATTAGACAGAGCGGATTAGAAAGATGATAAAAGATAAGCTAGGAGAAAATAAGACGATAAATAGGTCTGGCAAGATAGATGGATAATCTTCCTCCCAGGCCAAACATGACAAGATAATAACCTTTTTCTTTTCTCTAGTTCCATTTGCTCTTGGATCTCTAGAGCTTTATGAATATCACTTAATTTGTTCTTCTGGTAGCCCTGCAAAATGGGTATCACAATGTCCGTTTTTACAGAAAAGGGATCTGAAGCGCGTTACTTAGGAATAGGCTTAAATTTAAGATTAAGATTGCAAAAATCAACCAAACTGTTCTCTTTTGTGGGTTTGCTTCTGAGCTATCGCGCCTCGGGCAGTACGATACGCTGAAGACAAGCTGGTAAAATCAGAGTTTTGTCACAATCACCTTTTCAGAGCTCGCCTCTGCCACGCTGTTTGCACAGCCACGCCAGAGCGGCAGCGAGCCCGGTGCCCTCCTTCAGAGCGTGTCTCTGGTCCCGTCACCATCTGGGGACAGCCGCTGCCGCAAGAGCCGGGCGATGTTCGGAGCTGGATGCAGCTGCCGTGACGGCGCCACTCTCCTTCTGCTCCCGCATCATGTTGGGACCCGGAGAGCAGTTGTTGCACCTGGCAATGGGATCAGGGTAACTTTTCTTCTGTCCCTTATGCTTTCAGAATACAGATTATTTCTGAGCAAACCTAAACAACCTATAGGAGAAACTGATACGCTCGTTAAACATTCAGGACTATGATGATGCTTTCTGGATCCAGAGAAGGCTCATCCGAACTGTCCTTTGCTCAGGAGAGAGTCCCACTGCTTCTGCTAGACCCAGTGCAAGGTCTGAGTCTGCAGCCTGCAAAGCAGCGGGCCCTTTTCTGGAGCCTTTGTTTTCCAGATGGTGACATCTTAACAGATGTCCTAAGGTCCTAAGTAAAGTTTTTTATCGCTTCGTGTCATTGATTTCTCCAGGTACATTCAACTGGCAACACGGAGCAACGGAATATTTGATTAGACAGAATTACAGACCACGACATTAATAATTTTGTGAGTTTAACTGAAAAGATTCACAGTTGATTTCCCTGGGAACTGTGCATTTTTTCCCTTGTTCTTAAGAGAAACTGTCCTTTTTCCTTTAACGGCGGGGTGTATTGTCATCTTAGGGTAGCAAGTACTGACTATTCCTTCTGATCTGGGGAGCTTGAATCCATGTGATTGTCATCTGAGCTGGAATCTCGCAGGTGAACTCTTCATCATGGCTCTAGATTTTCAAAAGAGGTTAGCAGTTTTGGATACCTGATAGTTGTGTTTGAGACACTTTGAAAGGGGACTAATTATGAGGGAGGCAGGTGCTTAGAGGTCCCTGAAAACCAGGACTAATTGAAATATGTCATGCTGGGCACCTGGAAACACTAAATGCTTTGGAAAATCACAGGGAGGTGTTCTGTTTCTGAACATGGCTTGGGAAGACTGTACAGCCTTAAGTCATAGGATAAAAAGAAGATCTTTGCATAACGTTATGGAAACATCCTTTAATCCTCCGTTCAGCCAAGTGCTTAACTTCAGGCATGTGTTTGACTCCTGAGGGAGTTAAGTGCTGAAGTTTCTGCAAGTGCATTTGTATTTTCCTGAAGTGGGGCCTGATACTGTGTAAGTTACTATAGGTTTGTTTTATGAAGATTTCTGAGTTGGTCTCCAAATTAAAACAAAACAAAAGGCCAAATTCTGCCCCCTACCCCGAAGCGTGATGCTGAGTAGGACACACAAGGCTTTGCTGGCTTTCCGTGTGTCCATGCCTTCACGTGCAGAGCCACAGACCGTACTGTGACATGTCTACTCTTTGCACTTCATGTAAACCCCAAGCCTGAGTCACAGACCATGTCAAGTGCTGAACAAACACAGAACGAAACATTCATGCCCCAAAGAGATGACAGTCTCATGCAGCCAGACTGCTCACCGTGCTCACCATGGTGATGGAACCATAGGGCTCGAATTAATGCAAGATTCTGCATGGCTGCAAACACGCTCTTGAAGAGCAAACAAGTAATCACGCAAACAAAACCCACCCAGCTCCTCCCCGCGTCAATCAGCAACCCATCTGAAAAATCCTTGCTTGGCAACACTGGTTAGAACCTCCCCTTACAGCTCGGAGGCTGCTAAAGGCGAAATCTTGACCCTCAGCTGCACCACTACACACACAACCGTGTGGTCTGTTGACAAACAAGGTAGAACCAAAAACTCCCTACTCATTACACACCAGGAAGGGGCCATATCTCACAATCGAAACTCGCAGGAGCCATCTGGTCTGTGTAAATAAGGGCTACTGGAGTCGGGGCGTGAGCGTGTAACGCTGGTGGGACATGAATAGCCCTATTCATGCACGTAGTGTAAGGAGAACTAAGGTAGTAGCGTGCTGAAAGCTCTGCTGAGTCAAACAAAAACGTGGCAGTAAGGGGTTTTCCCCTCTTGCAGGGTCAAACCTGGAACTCCAGGAGTGAGCTGCTTTTAAGGCACGGGTTGGATGCTTTCTGTGCGTACTGGAGTCAGGATATTGCACGCTTAGTCGTGATTTGTCGGCAGTGAACTATGGCTCGGATTTTCAAAGCTGCTTGGAGGCAATTCCTTTTAATCTCAGCAAATGCTGAAGACTCCAGATATCCTGGGCAGCCTTAGGATACTCAAACCCAAATATCAATATTGAATATTGTATTAACTGTTCCTCAGCTATTTTTTTTCCTTTCCTATTTTGTCTCTAGGCTTAAATTTAGGTAATTTTATTGAATTAAAATCCCAGTATCTATTTTACTAAGGACACGATTTATAAAGATATTTCAGCATCTAAAGACAGATTATTTTAACAGAATTTACCAATGAATGTGGAACCCCGCTCCTACATATGTTCAGGTGAGGTGTATGCTGACTTGTTTTACAAATCCCACCTGGACGTTAACATTTGTTCTAAAATCATTCAGTTTTCATGAGTGTGTTAAACAATGACGTGCTTGGAGGCCACGACACGATGAGAACAGGCTTTGAGGGAAGGCCTGCCCATACAGAATGTCTACATCGATTTTACCACCTGCTTTTCGTCGCTTCTGTGCTTTGGGTCCTTATCAGGAACTTAGGGTAGTTCCACTGGAGGTTTATTTCTTTTTCCTTCCTAGTAATAGATTGCTCTGGAGGGGTCTGAATTTAATATCTTAACGGAGACAACTCCCATTGATTTCAGCAAGCAGAAAAGCCAAATTCTTTGCTCAGAGTTGTTCCTTAAGATCTCAATTTGGCCCTGCTCCGCTTGCATACCTAAATCCTGCTGAAGTGTTTGCTGAACCAGGGGTGGATGCGGGTGCTTGAAGTGAAGTGTGTGCTGAAATGCTTGGCTGAACCAGCCCCCTCATCTCCCGCTGGCCGGGGGGGACAACGGGGTTAGGTAGGACCATGCTTGTGTCGCAGTGCAGTAGTGGACCGTGGCGCACACAGACGCGCACACGTTTAGTGCGCACGAATGCAGGTGTTTGAAAGAGACTGAACGTAAAATTGCACGCGAATGCAGGCGTCTGCAGCAGGCATAGTGCCCAGGTCTGCATGCCAAGCTCAGGTGTCTGGGGCGCAACAAATCTCTGCCAAAGAGAAGAACCTCGACATGTTTATCCAAGCTCAAAAGCTGTTGCAGATCTTGCGTCTGAAATCCACTCTCTTTTTCCTGCTGAGATTCCCAGGCACCTCCCAGTCTCCCAGCTACTCACAGCCTGAAACCCTACCAGATGCCACGATTGCAGTGGAAAAGCAGCTCATTACTGGAGTGGCAGGCGACGCACAGACAAATATTTGTGCAAGGCACACAGAGCCCAGAGGCTGGAACACATTGTCTCGCGGATGGGAAGAGGAAAGGGGAAGGAGGATCTTGCCTTTAGCACAATTAAATAACAAAAATCTATACAGTGTTTATTTCTAGCAAAACTTAAAATATTTCCCTCTAGCAGGCAACGTGGTAACCTCCTGCCAGATTGATTTCCAGTTTAGGCATTTTGCTAAAAACAAATACTTTAAGAGTCAGGAATTAAATTGAATTAAGTTTAGATCTTACCCTGAATCCTCTGTTTTTCAGAGACCTCTGTGTCAGGATTTCTCAGAAAAGAGGCACGATCGTATCCTTCTACGAGATGCGTTTGTTTTGAGATCTACAGAAAATTGCTGGTAAAAAAAAAAGGTGACAAAATATGCCCTGAACAATTTGAAATGTGACTTTGATTAAACAATACACTCTGCACAATACAAAATTTAGGTAACTTTGAGGATATGATATAATCTGTCCTAATATTTTTATATTAAATAGAAAATTTGATCAGGCAGTTTCCCAGAATGCGGAGATAACCCCCTAAAAGAAGGAATAGGTATTTGGTGCAGTATAATTTTCTGGCTTCTCCTCAAGTTCTTTTTCATGCCTGTGTTGAGGTAGGAGATAAAGAACAGGATTTCTTGCCCTTATTTTACACCTGAACTTCAAAGGGAAAGGACCTTCTATTGATGTTTTAAGAGGCAGGGCATTGCAAAAACCGAACCTCGGCATTATGTTGCATTGAAGAAAGATCATAAACTGAGTCACTGTGCGGACACAGAACTGATGGAAGATGTTAAAAGATTTGCAGGTAGATATCTCTCCACTCAAATTCCATAGGCAAGCGTTTCCACCGTTAGTTTGCTCTATGTATGTAAGGTAGAGCTCTGAAGTGTCTAATCAAGGCCTTGAAGGAAAATCAACTTTCTTTCCAAGTGTTTTTCTTTTTTCCCCAAATGTTTAATTCTGAAACAGCAAATAGGAATTTCCTTAAAATAGAGAAATGCTTATTTTCTTTTCCTCTCAGAGACCAACATTACTTCAGAAAAATACAGGTGTAAAGACAGGAGACAGGGACAGTCTGAGCCTTGGATTATATCGCCTTGTTGAGCCTCTGATTAGCAAAGTATTTAAACATATGTTTGACAGAGCTGGGCGAGAATTTTCAATGAATAGGGATTCATTTAGGAAATAGTCTCAGCTTCCAAAAATGGAGATAAAACAAATGCAGCAAATCACTTCAGCTGACAATAGCAATATGAAATTTTTATTTCTAGAGTGCTCAAACACTTTACTTTTAACATTTTACCTTCTTTTATTTTCTAAATTACACCTGTGGTTTAATAATCCGAACGGGAAAATGTTTTATTTCAGTTTTGTTCAAATTTCTGAGTTGAGCCAGAGTTAATACTTTGTTGTTTTAATTTTGTCAAAATCAAAAAAGGAAAACTTTGTTAATTGGGTCCCACTCGATTTTTTGGGGGGGAGAGTATAAATATTTTGTGAAAAAATCCACTATGTTATAGCCATTGAGCACTTAAATACAACACAATCTGTCAGTGGATCCTAAACGTACCACTAAAGCACGACAAATTTTGAGTACTCAGATAGAACAAACTACTGAGGAAAAATATTTTCAAATAACTGTTCATTGAAGAATTTATCCCCAACAGCATCTTGGTGAAATATCCTATTTCTCCTATAAACTAGAGAATTTTAAGAGCAACTTTATGCACAAACTACAAGTCACCCACATTTTCCAAACCAGAATTTTGAGGCTTTCACCATAAAGCTTTGATATTGGAGCAGATTCCATTCAGATTCATCCACTCGTTCTTGGCTTCCTGAATTATTTTGGTCCCTGCCTTGCCCCAAACCTGAAGCTCTGAGTGTATCTTACCTGGGGCTGTCGGGGCTATTCGGGAAAACGCAGCTAAATCTCTTCCAAAATCTCCCTTTCCACCACACTCAGCCCTTGGCTCTCGGCCAGATCCCAACTTTCCTGACTGCAGCCTGCCTCCCCAGTGCCCCTTCCCGGTGCAATGGAGTGATGATCTTCCGGCGTTTGTGTGTCCCTGCCCCGGCAGGACCGTGAAACGGCACGGACGTTTCTGCCCCCAGCACCGGGCCATCGTGCGGGCTGCCGGGGCTGTGCCCGCTCTCCTTGCCCGCTCGCCTTCCTTCTCCCCCGGAGCCAACTTGCTATTGTCCCCTCGGGGACCGGACTCGCCGCGGCCCCGGCCGCCTCCGGTGAGCGGTCCGGCGTCGCTTCGCGGGCTCTGGGAGGGGGACCTGGCGGCTCTCCCCCCGGAGGGAGTCCTGCCCCGACCTGCCGGGCCCGGTGCCGGTGCTCGGTGCCCGGTGCCCGGTGCACGGTGCTGGTGCTCAGTACCCCATACTCGGTGCTCAGTGCCCGGTGCGCGGTGCCCGGTACTCGATGCCCGGTACTCGGTGCTCAGTGCCCGATGCCCGGTACTCGGTGCTCAGTGCCCGATGCCCGGTACTCGGTGCCCGGTACTCGGTGCTCCGTGCCTGGTGCGCGGTGCGCGGTGCCCGGTGCCCGGTACTCGGTGCCCGGTGCCGGTACTCGGTGCCCGGTGCCCGGTGCCCGCCCCGTCCCCGCGCGGGCCGCGCCGCCCGGGCCCTGTCCGTGGTGCTGATCCGCGCCCGGGCGGCCCGGGCAGCCCGACCCCCCGCCCCCCCGCTCCCCTTCCCCTCTGCCCCGGCTGCCCCCGGGGCGAGGGCTGGGGGGGGCCGGACCCTTCCCCTGAGCACCCCCCGGACACTGCAGCCCCCCCCGCACCCTGGACGGGGGTCCCTCTGCCGAACCCGCCGCTGGAGGAGTTGTCCGGCTCGCTGGCAGAGGTGGGACCGGCTCCACAGGTGGCCAAGGTGCCCCTCGCCGTCCCCCCGGGCACCTGCAGCATCCCCGGCGGAGCCCAGCCCTCCCCGCCCTGGGCCGAGCCTGTGTCCGCACCCTCGCCGGAGCTCACCTGTCCCTGGGTCACCTTGGCGAGCAGAGGGGCTGCGAAAGCTGCCCTGCCTCTGCCTCGGGGCTTTTATGAGCCACCGGGGGGGCGGCGGGAGGAGCGCCCAGGCGGGGACTCTTCGCTTCGGCCAACGGGAGGCTGGTTTTCCTGGCAAATGCAGAGATGGCACAGATTACATCATGGAGAGCCGCCTGCGCTTCAGTGTAAGAGTCTCCTCCTGGCGAAAAGGCGGGTCGGAGGAGCGATGGCAGATAGCAACAGGTCTGTCCGTTGGGGTGGCGGTGCCTGGACCCCTTGGAAAGAGGGCGGTGGTGGGGAAGTGGGTTAAGGAGCTGTCGCCGTGAGGGACACATGCCTTGCGGAGGCACGGGCGGGAGAGCCTGCCCGGAGAGGCGACGAGATTCCTCCTGTGCTTCACTGAGCAAGGACCTGCGTGTTTTGCTTTGTGGAGGTGAGTTGCTCAGTATCTCCCAGGACCAAACCCTCAACAGCCTGTTCTTTCCATCCTTCCGTAGCATCCCTCACCATGTGTTGCTCACACCCTCTGATTTCTCAGCCCAACGGATGAGCCAAGTTTCACCCTAAATTCTCAGCCTAAATTTTGGAGCTTACACAAAACCCCAGCCCTCCATTTCTTCTCAGAGATACTGAGCTGAACTGCAGACCAGATCTGAGCATCTAGAATCCGTTTGGTTCTCTCTTGTTCCTAGAGCAAGAAGGTCAGACAGTTATCCCCTCGAGTGTGCCAAAGAACAAATCACTCGCCGGTGAAAACAAATTTATTTCCTAACCCGTACACCCAGGAACACTCATACATTTCAGACTTCATCTGGAGGGTGTCAGCTGGCGTGGATTTGTGTTGCACCTCTTAAGATTGCAAACACACAGGTTGCAGACATCAATTCTTCAAGACTGCCCTAGATTGGCCTAGATGGTCAGTATGTTGAGGTAAAGCTTTGTCTTCTGGTATATCTTGTGCACAGGATATGTTATCACATGACACCAAAGGAAAAATGATAATTGATTTGTAACACTAATCAGACAGAAATCAAAATAGTTCAAAGTTAAAGGCTTGGTCTAGGTAATATTTGAGATCCACATTCAGATCGGATTTGGGGAAACTGCTGCCTGCTGCAAATGGATCTCCTGTGGGTAAATACTGGGCTCTCAAGATCTGGATCTAAAAGCAGATGACATGATGGGAGCCCGTTTTCAAGTGGCATCGGGTGCTCTTCAAATTGCAGCATGATTAGAATCAAGCCAGGTGCTCTGTTTCCAACTCTTTTTTTTCTGGTCTTCTGCACCATCGTGCATTATGGGCCAAATCCTTTGGCTAGATCAGCCGAGAATCTGACCGGCCACTGGGGACGTTTTTGTTGTTGCCTCAGACAAAAGATAGTTTTGAGCAGAATGTACCTGTGCTCACCATGAATCAGTGAATACCCTGGAGGCTCAAACGCTGATCTCTTGAAGGAGGAAATGGAGACTGAGCAGCACCCGATGACCTTGCAATGTATTAGTCAGAGCACAAGGAATGTAGACTGGCGTACGGGTAAGAGACGCTACAGCCTTGCTAGTGCCTGGCCTTGAACGTGCGTCTGTGAGAGATTCTCAGTCGGGAGCGAAATCTGGAAGCCTTTGCTCAGGCTTTATCCAGGCAAAGCAGGAATTTGAGGTAAATGTGAAAGAACGGGAGCTGAAACTGTAAACAGCATCTTATGGAAAATGCTGAGGGGTGCCTGAGTCCCTCCAGAACATACATCGAAGGACAGTGAGACTTGGACACCTAGATCCTACTAGAAAGGAAACCCAGAGTAAGGGACTGAGACCAGTGCTTATGGCTGTTGCTAGCCCAGCTGAATCTCTTCATCCTTGATTTTCCTTTCACCTCATTTGCTCACCAGGACTCTCCCAATTGCTCTCACTTCAGTCTTAATGTGGTAACTGCTGCTATCCCCTGGCCCAGGCTACAGCTACAAAGTCATCTTTGATTTTTCTCCAGCTTCTGCCTTTGAGCCCTCTGCTCTTGAGTCAAATGGAGAAAGGCATCACCGGGTTAAGGAAATGCGCCACGAGGAATGATGAAGAATAAGCCCTCCAGCCACATGTCTGTGAAGAACAGCCATTTTGTAGCGCGGGGAGTCCACAACAGACAAGAAGTAGACAGGCACTGCCTGTTTTCCTGAGAGCTGTAGCCTCTTCTTTTAGAGGTATTGGGCAGGAGTTTGTACTCAGGTCCTCTCTGTGCCATCTAACCAGTAACTTTGGCCAGAAATTTCAGTTGAGACTTCAGAAAATCGATTTTCAAAGGCATCTGACTTATGAACATGAGGTGTACCTGAGCCAAGCCCAAACTGTCTCAAGACTGAGCTACTCATTCAAAAGATGCATTTGAAATGTAGAGCTCATTGCGAGAAGAGACCTGGAAACTCACTGCGTCTATGGCAGATTCATTCTCTCCGGTTTTTCCACCTTGTGAGACTCCTCTGCCTCACTCATTTGCATTCTAGATTCGTTTCGGCGGAAGAAGGGATGGACAGATTTTTCTCGTGGAGAAAGTCTGGGATGAACTTAGAAGCCACAACAGGAAAGGTCACTGTTTTATTTAATTATTTCTAGTTGTTTTCCACCCCCTACTCAGAGCAGCCCTCATGGCTCGATAATTAGCAACGAAGCAAAGGGGGAGCGAGCTGGACTTTGGCCCCAACTGACCTGATTCTACAACATGTCTGATTAATGCACCTGGTCACATGGCAGCTGCCAGCGACTTGTTGCTGGGCATCCAGAGGTTTCCAAGGGGAACCGCTCCTTCTCCTGCCGATGCTCCTCAACAAGTGCAGGAGAGCTGCAGGTCGGAGGGCCTGACGCCCAGCCAGGCGGAAGGATGGGAGCAAAGGTTGTGCGGAGAAACGCCCAAAATAGAAAGCACCTGCACGGAATTTAGTGACACTCCGCAGCTGAGCGGCTCTGGACAGAGCCTGCGCTGGGTGCTCGAATCCCAGAGCCACGGGGCTGTCTCTGCTCAGCCCTCCCTGCCCATCCCCTCCCGCAACCCTACCCCGTGCACGCCGCCGTGGCTGCTGCACACCTATCCCAGCCCACCCACGCGTCGCTCATGCACAATCCTCCATCCGCCCCGGGAAACCAGAGACACATCACAAACAACACAACAGCTACGTGCTAACGGAGACGCGCTCCCCAGCCCCCCCGTATTTTCTCTCTTTCCGCAGAGGAGCTCTCGCACACATTGGAGACCCCTTTCCTCAGGTGTGTTTAAAAACTCTCGTTCATATGACAGAGACCTTTACGGACAGACATCCCAGCCAGCCTACCTATGCGGACCGGCACAGAGCTCCCACGTGGACCGATCTTGTCTCCCTCCCCCAAACCCCTCTCCCCGTACACACAGCCAGAGTGTTGCCCACACACAGGTGTGGTGGCTTCCACGTACACGGCATCTCTTCACACCTCCCCTCCAGACAACACGGCCTTACACATACACACGCTCTGCACTACTCGCAGGCGTTTCCCTCTGTGCATGTGCTTCTGCAGACTTACGCTGGCATCCCGGTCCGTAGACGTGCCTGCTTGTTTGCAGGAGATGGAGACACCCTTACGCATGTGCACACACACTCACACTTCTGTTCCACACTCGCCGCAGTCTGCAGGCTCACCCTGAGCACGCAGCTGGTGATGAACATCTCAGGATTGCTTCCTGTGCGCGCACCCATAAACATACATTCGATGTCCACCAGCACACCCCGCCACCTCTGGCAGGGACCGCTGCTAGCGTGCGCTCCCTCATCCCTCCTCCTCTTCCTCATAGCTGCGTGGGTTGTAGCTGCATTGTCTCACGGGCCTAGCATGTGCTGTACACATGTACGCAGGCCAGCAGTTCTGGCAGTAAAAATGAAGTCCCTGAACGAGCAAATGCAGTTGACTTGGCAAGTAGCACTGTTCTGCAAAACCAGTCTTCCAAATACACTGCTGTCTTGCAACAGCCTGTTTTTCCCTCTTTTTCCTTTCACTATGATAGAGGGTGTACATCTGCACCGTGTGCTCTGACAGCAACTTCCCGAGTTTGTTGATGTTTTGTTAGTCATGGGGTAAGCGTTAGCTGCAACGAGGCTCCAGAGGTTGTTGGTGCTGTGCCAGGAGACCTTCCATTCAAATCTCACATACACCTCACCCTTGGCAGCAGAAAGTCAGCTTCATTCAGCTGATTGTTGTAGAGCAACACTGATTTATCCCCTGCTGACACAATGGTTTGCATTGCTGAGGGGGACAAACGCTTGGGGAAACATGTCTCAAACATGCTTGGTGTCCTCACACCCCTTTTCTTCCAAAATCTTTCTCCTAGGAAGGTAATGTATCCTCGCTAACTCTCTGGATCAAACTGCTTTCAGGAGATGCTTAGGCACTATCTTTTATCTAATCTTCCAGACTAGAGCATGTGCCTGCGAGGATATAAGATGTGAACAGCTTCATGTAGCAAACTGGATTTACATGATGGGGAGAGAAAGATTCAAAGGGTCTGGTTCCTCTGCCTCTTAACTCAGTCTGACACCACATCAGAACATTTGATACAGGAGGTGTATCAGACTGAGAAGAAATGTTATTTGGACTAAGCTCAAAGGCTTAAGCAAGAGGAGGTGTGTTCAAAACTGCGTAAAAGACAGCGTTAAGTTAACAATGCAACCAGGAAGATACAACTCCGTGGAGGCAGCAAGGCTACGATATGAACAACTGCTTGTTAGAGTCAAGGTCTCTGTAGGAGAGCACGTAAGGAATCAGACGTGTTTGTGTCAGGGTGAGCTGTCTCTCGCCGTGTTCGAATGATGTGTGTGAGCACGAGGCTGTGTTTATGTGCAATGAACACAGTTTTTAATGAGGTGTCTGCAAAAGGCACAATCAAGGAGCGGCAGAACATGCTCGTGCATCGGGGGACAGCGCGGAATTCTATCTCCCTGCCTTTATCTCTGTGTTGTATGAAACCCCATGTGCATGTACTTGAACTTGTGACATTGGGACCATCACAAATATAATGAGGAGAAAGAGGTCGTTCAGACAAACTTGCCTGGCCTTGGGTAAGTTTGTGCTCATGTCTAGAGCCACAGACTCTCAGCTGCTGGAGCAGTTAAAAGGAGAATATTGCAAAAATAAAGCCCATGCTAACTGAGTAAACAAGAAGCTTGAGAACTGGATCTGTCAGGGCTAGAACAGCTTGTAAGCAGAGGTTAAAGGGAAATACAAGATAAATAAAACAAGCTGAAGAGCAAACGAGAGCACTGGAGGCAATATTTTCATAAGCATTAAAAGTAGAACCTATATTCCATTTTCAGAAGTGGTTTTAACACTTACAAGTCGAAATCACATGACTTCTCAGTAAATCTGGGATTCTGTGTCCTTTTGACGTTTTAAATGCTGTTTCTCACAATACGAGAAGTCGGTGCCCCAGTGAATTACCAGGCAAGTTTAAAACAAACGAAAAGAAGCACTTTTTCACCCAGCACATAATTAAATTTTGGACATCGTTTGCCACAGGATATTGTGTAGACTGAAAGTATAAGTAGGTTCAAAAGGTTTTAGACAAGTTTATGGAGGTTTGGTCTATCAGTGGCGTTTTAAACTTAATAGTCTGGATGCAATGTCCAGGCAGTCCTCGCAGATTGCTGGAAGCTACAAACTACAGGTAGGAGCAGCTTTATTCTTTATATACCCTCGTACGCTGTCCTACGTGTCCTCCTCCACTTAGTCCCAGGACCAGTACACCAGGATAGGACACGTCTGCTGTGGATCAGTCGGATCATGTCTTAAATATATTGTGAATCACTAATTTAGGCTTTCAGAGGGATCTTAATAACCAACCATTTAGGAACCCTGATATTTAGTGATTCTCATCTCATTTATTCTGCTACAAATGATACGCTGTTGCCACCAGAATTACACCTCTGTGGAACTCACCTCATATGGGGAATTCCAAACAACAAATTTAGGGTCATCTCTTTCCTCTGCAGAGAGATTCCAGAAGAAGGTAGCAAAACCAAGGCTTTAGTTGGCACAAGAATACATATTACTGCATAACAAGACAGCCCGATTCAGATCCCACCACACTGATTAGAAGCAACTTCAGAAAATTTTGCTTCAAAGAGATTTTCAGGCAATGCTGCTCTACATACCCATTCCCAGAGAAAAGTAAACTGCGTATGAGGAAAGGTGTAGAGGCAAATTCTGCTCTCACACGCACTGGTCATCATGGAGCATCTCCAACAAGCTGACACATGCTTAACTAGTGCAGAATTAGGCTGGCAATAAGCACAGCGCTGGTCAGAGAGGCTGTCCTGAGAAACTCCACTGATGTGGGTAGAATTACCAAAAATTGGTACTAATTCTGAACAGACTGGGACTGCCAGAGGCCAATGGCAACGTTTAGTCACTGAATATCTGAAGCAGTGAATCGTGAGCACTGGCCCGTTGATGTCTCTATGTTTTGTAGCCTTTCACTTCTGGCAGTTGACAACGATGCTTCCAAAGACAGACGTGTCCTTTCCAACATGCAAGATGAAACGTTCGGTAACTGTCTGTATGTACGAGTTCCTCTTGTTGGGGTGCCTGGAGAACACAGCGCTCCAAACCACAACATGCCTGTTCTGCATTTATTCATATCCCTTCTCTATTTCTCTTTCCCGTCTACTCTCATTCATATTCCTTCTCTTCTGCCCTTCTCTTCCCCTCTGTCTCTGTTCTACCCTCCCTGCACCCCACTCCAACTCAAACACCCAAGCCTTTTTTGGGTTGAAACCGATGAAAAATAAACCCCTTGTGAGGAGCTGCAGCGTGTGCTCTGCCAGAGAGCGGTCTTATTCATTAAGGTAATGGTCTTGTATGCATTTGGGCATGTTATCAGTAACACTCCAAAGGGAAATGGACTACTTAAACCTATTATATCACTGCTTTATTCACCATGTGCTGCCATTTACCTCCTACATGACGCTGGGCTCTAATAGCACCAGTTCTGAGAAACCCTGCACATTAGCCACAAGCAGCTCATTAATCCACTGTTTTCATTCTTGCAAAAAAAATGGGCTCCAACCACACGAGAGCTCAGATGCCGAGAGCTCAGCCAAAAACAAAACAGCTTTGTTGTGCCAGCAGCTCTGAGGTAGCCCCAAACAGAACAGCACTTTCTGCTGATGGGGCACAGAGGGGTCCTTGGGCTTGGGGGACAGGGATGTACATTGGGGAACGGGACAACGCTGTCAGGCAGGAGCTGCTGCAGGGAGACTGGGAGAATCTAATTCCTGAAGGCTCCAAGCCAGACCCACATAGCCTTCACTAGAATTACGTCCTGGCTGTTGGTGCAGCTCTGTCCAGGTTATCAATTGTCCCAGATAGAAGGAGGAAAATGGAAGGCATCTCTTGCACTCCGGCATGGGGAGTCTGTGATCAGAGCAGGGATTGGCAGAATTAATTCCAAGCAGGTACAACGAGATCTTCCTCAAGAGCCCTTGAAGAAAATGAAAGGCCCCATGTCCCAGCCCTGAGCCACAAATCTGTGAGCCTTTTTGCTTCTTTGCAACCACACAGCGGTTGTGGCATAAAGAAGCTGTCACATCTGCTTCTTCAAAGAGCAGAGCCCTGCCAAGGGGCCAGGCTTTCCCTCCCTAGTCCCCTGCTTGCACCACGCTGAGGAAGCAAGCTGCTCCATCTCCTGGCTGACTGTGCTCCCTGTCCAAGCCCCTTCTTTATCTCAGGGCAGAGCTCGCTGGAGAACGGTGCAAGTGTCTGCAAACATGATTATTTCTGTGGAAATCTCCAAGGGTAACAAAGAAGCCCTTCTGACTAGAAGATGCGTGGCTCGTGGACAGGAGCTCACATAAAAAAACCTGCTTATCCATGTGGGAATAATAGAACATCTGTGTCCACAAACTAGGCATGGACCAGAAGCAAGAGGCAACACTTTGTGATGAGTGGGACTTCAGGAATCTGGGATCTGTTCTTGTAGGACCTCTTGGTCACTTTTTCCTGCCTTATTTATTGAAGTAGCTGCTGCTCCCTTGCTGCAGATCCCTACTTTCCTATAGGACAAAAAGAAAGTAGAGAGGCAAGAGGATCTGGCCAGGGTCATTGGTGGAAACAGAAGCAGAAGCCAGGAGCTACTGCAGTATTTAACAACCCCACTCTGAGCCTGGCCTTCTATTTCAGTAATTCTATTTCAACAACAAGGTCAGCCACAACTTGCTATGTCACGGCCATCGTCAAACCTTCAGCCCTCCTTTCTACCTTACCTATCTATCTACCTATCTATCTTAAACAGAGGCAGGGAGAACTAGAGATGCAAATGCTAGTCTTCATGACCTGCAGCATCTTGTTAAAACCATGCTCCCCTCCTAGCCAAAAAGATCCCTTTCCCAGCTGGAAAGAAGGGTGGAGATGCTGCTGCCCACAGAGGAAGGGAAGCTGGGTGCAGGAGTCAGCTCTGGAGATACTGTGGGGCAAATGAACCACAAGAGACAGTCATCAAATGATGAGGCTTCTCTAATTCAAGATCCTAGCTGGTGCTCCTGGTCAGTGAGCAAACCTAAAACCACCACCTGCCTACCAGCTGAGCACAGTTCTGTCCCACTCCTAAAGCCCTCCTAAAGTCACTGGGGTGCACACATTGCTTTATTTGAGACGGCTTAGTGAAAAATCTAAGCAGGGAAATAGGGCTTAGAGGTGTGCAGATGAATTCATTTCTGCTCTTTAGTGAGGACAGGAATGAAACGGGAGGCAAGGGGTAGAGGGCTGCCACTGGCTAAAGAATTCCAGCCTCTGCTCAGGAGAGCTTACAGCCAGACAGTTCCAAGTACCCAGGGAGACCAAGGCTGATAAAACACCTCCTGCCAAAAGGAATTGTGATTACAGGCCTGGTCCCGTGCCCTGCCTGCTTCAATGTGTCTATGCAGAATGGCTCTTGTCGACGAGCAAAGCTGAGAGACACTTACCGAAGCGTTTAGTCCCACACAAACATTCTGTGGGGGCACGAGGGGCTGCAGCAAGGCTGGGCACGCTCCTCTCCATTGCGCTCAGCTTCGCTGAAATCAATACGCTATTATGGTAGCGACTCCAGCCCCTAATATTCCGCCTCTGAACAGCATCATGTTTGGGTTTGAACAAGGAAGACTTAGGCTAGACATCAGGGAAAATTCTTTGCGGTGACAGGGACAATTAATTCCCTGAACAGAGCGCTGGGAAGGGGATGCAATTTCTAGTACACAAGGTTTTTCAAAAGAAATTCAGACAAAATTCTTCCCGAAGGGATGTGGGGCAGGGAAGGAGCCTTAGGGCAGCAGGATGGATTTCTGCCTCAAACCAATTTCTGGCCTTGTGAAACACAGTTAGAGCTGGTTTTACAGAGCTGTGTGATCTCCCGACAGCAATTGGAACAATATGGGTGACAGGCCCTAGCTCCAGGCTGTCTCTGCCCCTCTTTCCTCCCTCTCTTCTCCAGTCTTTAGCTCACCTGCTAACTGGCATGTAAAACAAAGCTGCAGATGCCCTCTCCCCCACCTCTCGCATGTCTCTGCCTCTCACTGCCCCACGGAGGCCTGTTTTCTCTTTTGATGCTTCTAATGAAACTAAGTGGCTGCAACCAGAAAGTTTCCACTTTCTGCCTCTGGGCTGATTACTGGAGAGCTGACACCGGCAGCATCCTGTGCCAGAGCCTCTACGGATGGGAACCTCAGGGGAGGGGATAAAGTAATGCTCCGTGCCCTCTGCTCACCAAGCACCATTAGAGCACTGACTGCCTAACCTGGCAACCTAAGAGAGCAGGACCTCACCAGCCTGACTTCTGGGGCCAAGGTCTCCGGAAAACCTGCGCTAGTGCACGGATGCATGATATCCTCTGCAGTCCTTGGTGCTGGGCTTCAGTATCAGAACCTGGAAACAATAAATAATGTTCTTTTATCAGCCGTGCTGCGGCGATCTTGGCTGGTGCTGCTAAAGGGGAGCTGGTCTCACTTGCTGTTTTCCTGTGCACTTAATAGTGTCTAGAGACAATTCTCCACATCCCTGGTGGATGGAGGCTGTTATGCCCTGAGTGGGGACAGAAGGAGCAGCTCTAAGGTACTGGTCTGTCTCTCCATCCCCTTCTGCTTAGCCAGCCTCATCTTTGAAAGCGGTGAGGGAAGAGTCCGGTACAAGGGCCGATTCAGGCCCTGGCTTTCCTGCTGACAAGAATTTCTCCTAGAGATTTCAAGCACTGAGGCTGAACTTCTCCAGAGCAGCCAGTAGCCTTCTGCTGGCCAGAAACACCTGAGGTTGAGAAAGCTGAGCTCACTAAGATTTCCAGATGACCAAGACACCCTGAAAATCGCACTTACTTGAGTCTTAGAAGGCAGGCTGCTGCCTGTTACTCCCCCTGCCTCAATTCAGGAACCGTGAATGCATCGCTCAGAACTTGGTCCAGGTAAGGTCAGTGACAAAGACCTCCACCAACACACCGTGTGTTTCTCAGCAGTCGGGCACTAACCAGTTCATCCCAGACAAGGCTCACAAGCCTGTTGCTCCTGGCACCTCTCCTGCAGGCTGCCCTTTGTTCCAACGTTACTCTGGATTTCTCCTTTAGCCCACGTGCTTTCTTCCTGCACGTGAATCAAGGGCTTCCCCAACAACACCCTGACCTCTTGCAACTACAGCCCTGTTCTCGGGCTGGACCCTGACTTAGATCAGGGCTGGCTGATGCCACCTCGCCTTGCCTCTCAAAGGTGGCTCTTGGGTTATGCTCTTGCACCTTTGAGTCCCGGCCACTCCTGGAAATCGGGCTGTAACAGCAGGGCTCGGTTACCCTGCGTATCACCTTGCTGACACGAGGGGAAAGTAAACAGGATTCCGCTCAGCACTGCAGAGACCAACTGCTCCAGTGTTGCCTGGCAGATGGGGCCCAAGAGGGAGGACAATCTGTTCCTGAGTGAGGCCCTAAATTTCTCCCTGCGAGATCCTGCGCTGAAGATATCCAGCTGAGTTCAGTGGGCGCAGAGGCACAGGGGAGCAGCCATGACCTGACTGCTATTTTCAGTCCTTGGCGACCAGGCATCTTGCAGAGCTAAGTCAGGGCTTGTACCTCGATTCCATGGGCTGTCAGCTTCCTGCAGCATTGCTGTTCCCTATTTTTTTTTTTTTCTCTTTTCACATCTCCACCTTCTTTTCCTCTCTGCAGTCCTTCCCACATGCGTGCAATGCTTCGGTAAATACGTGTTCCCTGTTGCAGAACTGGGCAGAGGCTATGTGGTCCCTTTCCCTGCAGCCCTCGCAGCTGCCACTAACTCAGCCCTCTACCCACCCTGCTCTCCTTGTCCAAAAAAGTGCAACTGCCCTGTGCAAAGGCCATTTGCCTGATATCCGGCTGTTGACAGTTCATCTGGCTCCTCCAGGAACATCCTGTGACACTGGAGGGTTACAGAGGCACACTGGGGAGATTGCAGAAATACTGTTAGAGCTCAGGGAAGGGGCTGGCATCTCAGACAGAGAAAAGGGGATGACATCCAAGGAAGGCTGGAGAAGGAAAGAGCAATCTGCGGATAGTCAGCACGTCTGAGAAGCTGGGAACATATTGCATTTAAACCGATAATAACACCTTGAAACAGCAGCGGTGGCAGTTTCCATCTGGCCTCGTGCTGAGCTTGGTCACTCTCAGTTCTTCCCCCCTGAAGCCAGGGAATCTGAGGCGTAGGGATGGCCGCAGGTCACCCAGCAAGGCTGTGGGCAGAGCAAGGATGAAAGAGAAGAGCCTTCTAGTGAGAGCAGGGTGCTGAGAAGCAGCAGCACAGCCTCTGACTCTCCTTTCGCCCCAACTAGATCCTCCTTAGGCTTGGGAGGTGGGAAGGCACTAGAGCTCTTTGCTTAATTAGAAGCAACAGCTGAAGCACTTGAGAAACAAAGCTCCTCTCTCTCTCTGCCCCACTTTTACTTGGGAGCCAGGAGTGGGGAGCAAATTGCTTGGAAGCCAGAAAGCGCCCTGGATCTTGTCACCATGGCTGCACAGACACAGCCTCCTGTTATCTCCAGAGGAACAAAACCCTCCTCCCACCCTCTCCGTCTCAGCTGGAGTGATTAAAGAAGAAATAAACAAAACAAACAATAATAATAATAAAAAAATACCCCAACTCAAACCAGGAAATAAATATCCAGAGAATAAACCAGCCTTCTGCAAAACATAATGTTTTCTGCAGTGGTTTTTGGGTTGCTGAAAGCTGAAGGACTCAAACAAGCCATTTCAGGTTATAGAGTCCATCCCAGTAACACCAGGATTTACAAATCGCAACTCAGGAACATCCCAGATCATGCCATTTGCATGAGAATAATGATCTCTAGCTATATACACCTAACTGTGTAGTTCTGATTTATTTATTTATTTTATTATTTACTTTATACATATGGATGTGTGTACCATTAATTTCTGTGCTACCACAGAAAATTCGGTATCTGGGTACAGATACCCAACAGCTTTCGGTATCTGGGCACCTCCACTCTTCACTGCAGCGTGGACAGGGGCTTTGGAAAGTAAAACAAAACGAAAAACGAAGTGAGACTTGTTGTTGTGTTGCGTGAGTTGTGTTCTCACAACCGAAGGCTAAAAACATGCCAACAGCACAGCATTAAAGCAGGGAAAACTAGCAACCATGTATTTTTGTTTTGAGAGAAATTAGGGCTATTATGGTTGCTCCAGACGAGCTTCCTACATAACTGGGCAGATAATTTCACTTGGTGCTTCATGCATCAAAGCTCTGACCATCTGGCTGAACGCGAACGTACCTTTTAGCAACATGTCTCATTTTGCTTGGTGCCTTCGGGGCCACCTCCCTACAACAGCCACTATTTTGGTGCTTAATTACACTCACTGGTAAAAAAGGACAACTTATTTCTAGTGTGAATCTTTCTGAGATCAGCTTCTGGCCACGGAATATTCTACTGTCTGTGTAGGCATGTCAGAAGCAGTATGTTTAAATCAATTTGTCTTGGGTTTTTAAAAAAAGGTTATTCGTATGCGAACAAACAAATGAAGGAGAATAACTGAGAATTCAAATTTTAACCTATTTTTCTCCTTTTGGCACTAGCCGGCACACCCAGTTCTCTGGTTCACCCACTTTTTACTATCAGTAGTTGAAATTACCAATGCTTGTAATTCAAGCAAGAAAATTATGACTTTGTAATACAATAAACATTTTGCTTAAACGATAAGTATTGTCTTTGGTTACAACTTTTTCTTGCAGCTGCCAAAGAATATCAGGCTGTCCTTAGGTTCAAAAAGGCTGAAGAACACCTTATTAAATTGTTGATTGTGTCTTTCAACTTTTCCACACCCATATATCAAAAAAAAAAACGTGGGCAGCAGGTCGAGGGAGGGGATTCTGCCCCTCTGCTCTGCTCTCGTGAGACCCCACCTGGAATACTCCATTCAGCTCTGGAGTCCCCAACACAAGAAGGACATGGAGCTGTTGGAGCGGGTCCAGAGGAGGCCACGAAGACGATGCGAGGGCTGGAGCACCTCTGCTCTGGAGACAGGCTGAGAGAGTTGGGGCTATTCAGCCTGGAGAAGAGAAGGCTCCGGGGTGATCTTATTGCAGCCTTCCAGTACTTAAAGGGGCTACAGAAAAGCTGGAGAGGGACTTTTACAAGGATGTGTAGTGACAGGACACGGGGAAATGGCTTTAAAGTGAAAGAGGGCAGATTTAGATTGGATATAAGGAAGAAATTCTTCCCTTCTGAGGGTGGTGAGGCACTGGAACAGGTTGCCCAGAGAAGCTGTGGTTGCCCCATCCCTGGCAGTGTTCAAGGCCAGGTTGGATGAGGCTTTGAGCAACCTGGTGTAGTGGGGGTGTCCCTGTCCGTGGCAGGGAGGTTGGAACTAGACGATCTTTGAAGTCCCTTCCAACCCAAACCATTCCATGATTCTACGATTCTATGACTTTGCCCATCAGTAGTTTTTCAGCCAACTGTAACAAAGTGTTACCTGTAGAGGCCCATCCTGGTTCCCAAAAGACAATTCAGTGAGAGCTTTTTCTGCCTGGGAGACTTACAGGGATGAACTTTTGCTTTTAAACTTCCTTTGCATATGGACTCACCTGGATAAACTCATTTAGCCCATGACAACAGCTTGCCTGGAAAGATCAGGCTTTTATTGATAGCTCTGAGCACACTGTTATTGCTGGAGAAAGCACGCTGCTCTCCTGTTCCCCACTGCCAGATAAACACGAACATCTGCATAACCATTGTGATAACAGCAATACTAATGTTAGTGATACGGGGTGAGAACGGGACTAGTCTCCGGTGCTCATATTCTCCTGGGCAACTGTCTCCAGGACCTCTCTCTGAAGGCAGCCAGACACTCAGATATCTTTGAGAACCTGAGTTAAGAGATCATTTTGAAGAGGTTGCCCATTTTTTTCCCCCAACCCCACCAATCGATAAAGAACTGAGCGCAGGATTTCACGGCACATCAGGTGCTCAGGCTCGGTGCGGACTTCTGATGAACTCAGGAGGTGAAAGAAACTGCAAACCTGGTCAGCCCAAGTCTCCGGGGCTTCATCATACCTGTCATAACCCGACTTGCTGTGTGCTCCAGAAAAACCACTGCCCCTTCGCAATTTACTTGTTTTGCCAAGAGGAAGAGCAGCATCTTGGGGCCTGAGGCCCAAGAAGTAAGTCCCTTAGTACAAAGACCCCAGAGGGTCTCTGCCCCGCTTCCCCCGTATGAAGGACTAGTGCTAGTGCTCAGAGAGGATGTTACGGGTCACCATCACTGACACCTCTTTGCCTCAGAACGATTAAAGCCCGCTTTCCAAGGATGCGTGGCTGTGCTCTCGCAGCCCTTGGTGTGGCAGGACTAGCTGATGATTTTGTTTCTCCAGAGGCAGTATTTGACCTCCCTGTCCCCTCCTGCCCATGTGCCCCCTTTTATGCATTAGCATCACGCGCGGGTTGGAGTGCCTGCCCCTCTGCTATCACTCACGTACATACACCCCTCATCTCCCAGCACCCACCAACTCCTAGCATCTGTGCCACTTGCTTGGCCTCTTTTCCTTTATGCTGCTCCCCTCCACAGTCGTGTGACTGCTATTGTGTGGTCCCTGCCACACAAAAGCTAGCCTGACCTAATTTAAATCAGTGCTATTGAAGCCGTTCTTGTTTTATCTCCCAGCACAAGGGCTGTGCTCCCGTTTCAGAGGTAGCAGAAATGAATGGCTAATTGGGGGGGTATTGTGCAAGGCAGCGTTGTCTCCCAGCCCTGATTGTCAGTTCTCCTGCTCCACGATGCTCCGTGCTCCCCTCTCTTCTAGCAGCCACACAGACTGTTTAGGGAGCGGAGGGAGGAAAAGGGGAGAATGGGACTCTGCAGCCATCGCAGTGTGTCAGGCAAACAAAGCAGAGCATGGCCGCCTTCAGCGCACTGGTGAAAAGGCTGGCTGGGGGAGGGTTCCCTTGTTCAGAAAGGGCAGATGCTGGTGATAATAGCGGAGAATATCCATCCTTCACCTCCACATAAGCCCCCTGCTTTCTTTTTCCTGGGTATTTGTGTGACAGCCCTTCCTAGAGCTTTGGAGACTGTCCTTGGGGAAGGGGGGCGAGGCAGAGGGGCTCTCATGCGGGAGCAGTGCTGCAGGGTATTTAAGTCTTGGGAGCAGAGGAAGTGGGATAGGTCAGGGGCTGGAGGGGAGACTGAAATGCTGCCAGTCTCTTTGTCCTGTCGGGCAAAGTTTGAGCAGTCACTGACAATGGACCTTTGTAAGAAAAGCGAGGACATCCCTGGGAGCCATTCCAGCAAGCGGCAACCAGCAACCAGCAGGAAGAGTGAGCTTTTTCTGGGCCCTCAAAGCCCAAGTTGCCCATGAGGAGGATCTAGAGCCCACGACCCATCTACACAGTATGTCTCAAGGCTACCAGAGTCCAACGGTGCCTTAACGAAGGACCACCACAATATCTTAACTATGGAGGTTTGGGAGTTAACACTAGCAGCACAATGTCTTTTGTCTAATTTCTGCCTCTTCCTCCCACAAGTACCTTCCAAGAGCTTTCTCCCTGGGACTGTCTGGTCTGCAGCTCTCCTTTCTCCACCAGTCACCAGAGTGAGAGAGGTCTCTGGAAGAAAACAAAACACAAAAGCATTTGAATCTTTCCATCAATAGTCTTGGATCACTTCCAGATCCACTTCCTCCTGCTCGAGGGAGAGGACTTTGCCCCCAGCTATCGATTAGGTTTGCACCCAGCACGCTCAGCTGATGCACAGTGCAAAGGTTGCTACCAGAGTCCTCTCCCGCCCGCTCTGCCAGCTGCAGACAAAAAGAGCACAACACCGGGATGTTTAAAAGCAACATCAAGCAAACAAGTCCCAAGGCTTCAGGTTTGTCATGGTCTTTAATGTAATGTTCTAATCCTTATCGTGAGTCAGATCAGGATAAAGTACCGGCAAGTCCTGGAGTTAAAGGATGCGGGACAACCTCCTCTCTATCTCTTTTGGCCCCACATCAAGAGATGAATTACAAAATTAAAAGGTTTTATTAAAAGTAGGTTTTGTTAAGGTTTATTAAAAGTGAGGTTCTTTTCACTTTCATCTGGGTTTATGATTAATTTCTCCCTTCCAAGCTTTTCTCTGCAGACAGCAGAGCACAAAACCCACTTCAACAAACAAAAACAACAGGGAAAACAATTCTCACATTACCACCTGATTCCAAGGGCAGAGTTTTTACCAAAAAAATAACGATTGCCATGGGCGTATGAGTTGCTAACACCGCAATAAGAGAAAAGAAGAGGAACTAGCATATTCCTAGAACCATCTGGGACTGTCAGCAGGAACTTTACACAAAACCTCAGTGCCGGGAAACTCACTACAGCGTGATGCTGGCGGCGTATCCCCGCGCTCTGCCCCATCCTCTTGCACGGCCCCCGCCGCCTTGGCGAGCCGCTGGTGCCGAGGAGAGTCTGGCCCACCGCGCGAGAAAATTCCACTGGGAGAGAAAATTCCTCCTGCCGAGGGTCTGTCCTTTGGCTCGGGAAGCGGCCCGTCCTCTTCCAGCTCTATCCTCGGGGCCCGATCCTCTCCCTCCGGAGCGGCTCCGCAGGGAGCTCCGCTCCCTCTTGCCACTATTCTACCGACATCTGGTGGCAGCTGCCTCGGGAAGAAAAGATGCTTCCCCAAAAGCGGCCCGGGCACCGGCACGTCCTGTCCCCCTTGACCTGCCCCCGGCCTCCGTGCCTGGCTCGGGGCTCGGCGGGCGGGCCCCGGGGACGTGCCCGGGCCCGGAGGGTGAGGCCAGCCCCGCGCCTCCCGGCAGCCCCATGGCTCGGAGCAGGGGGCCCGGCCTGGCCACGCCGGTTTGGGGCGAGTCCCTCCTGCCCCCTCAGCGGCCAAGCTCCTTGGGGGCCGTCCCCTTTCGGAGAGGGGGCAACGCCGCAGTGCGGCCCAGGGACCGCCACCTCAGCCGCCTCCGGGGCGAGCGGGCCTCTGCAAGCACTGATTACTCGTCACTGGTCACTCGGGATGCCGCGGGGCGTCCCGTCCCTCAGCGCTCGGGGGAGGTTTTGTCTGAGGGTGCCGCGAGGTGCGGGACGCGCCGAGGGACCCGCGCGGCCCCTCAGCCGCCGGGAGGGTCGCGGGGACCCGCGCTGAGGGCGCCAACATCACGGACCGCCCGCACAACCATAACAACGCGAGTTTCCGTAGTGTAGCGGTTATCACGTTCGCCTCACACGCGAAAGGTCCCGGTTCGATCCCGGGCGGAAAACACCACTTTCTCTTTTTTTTTTTTCTTTTTTTTTCCCTTCGGTTTTATTTATTTCCCCGCCGTTCCCTGACGGCTCGGGGTGTTGTGGCTTCCCCGCCGCGAGCGGGGAGAGAAGTAACGGCACCATGTGCCGCACACCGGGCAGCGCCTGCGTTCCCGCCGCTGCCAGCTGGCGACCGCCGGAGTTCGAGGGGGTAATACGCAGCCGGGCGGGGCGTTTCGCGTGCAAACGCGTTGAGAATTAGATTTGGAATCGCTGGGAAGCGGGGGGGAAAAAAAAGAAAGTGAAAAAACGATACCGATGCGTTGGCCGGGAATCGAACCCGGGTCAACTGCTTGGAAGGCAGCTATGCTAACCACTATACCACCAACGCTCGCTGAACACGGTTTCTCCGGCCTCCCTCACCAACCTCAACCGCCTGGACCCAACCACCTTCCAGCGGCAGGGGGGAGCGGGACGCAGCGATGGCCGAGAACAGCACAACTACCCCATGGCGGCAATAAATGCTGAATTAGGCGCCCGCCTCGGAGGCTGAGTGGGGAAAGAATATTCTCTTTGTGCTTTTTTTTTACCCTTCGTCAGCCTCAATTCTCTCCTCCCCCTCGCTAGGGAGAATAGCTCCGTCCTCCCGCTGGCATCCCCCCCTCCCACGCAGTGGTTCCTCCCAGCCCCCGCTCTCCCCCGCCCTCACGAGTTGGCACTTTCCCCCTCGCCGCGCGCTCCCGCCATCCCGCCCCGCGCGCTCCCGCCACTTCCGCCGCCGGGTGAAAGGTCGCGCTGTGGCAGGCCGCCGCCTCCCCCCCCCCCCCCTCCCGCCCTCCCCTCCCGTTTCCGGGGCTGCCCCAGTGTCCGGGACATGGAGCCGGAGTGACGGAGCCGCCGCCGCACCCCCCCTCCCCCCCGCCCTCCCGCAGAGGAGCCGCCCCCTCGCCCGTCGGGGGGAGGTCGCCGCGCCCAGGGGTGAGTGAGGAGGGGAGGGGGGGCTCCCCGGGACCGGCGGGGCGGGGGGCTTCCACCCCACGCCGGTGCGGGCGGGGCTCAGCCGGGGGAGGTCGGAGCCCACCCCAGCGCGGGGGCGCTTCCCCTGGAGCAGGGGTGCTCGCCCTCTCCGTGGGCCGCGTTCCCCCCCTCCCCGGGCTGGGGGGTGCCTGAGGGGGCGAGGCTCCTATGTTCGGCCCCCGCGATTTGTGTCCCCCCGCCCCGGGCTGCGGGGGGCGGCCGCCCGTTGCCTGAGGTGGAGGGGGGGGGGTTTGTTCTCCTGCGGTTCGCCCTCCAGGCGTGGGAGGGCCGCCCGGCCCGGGGGGGTTGTTTGCATTTCGCTCCCCCCAGCATCCCCCCCCAGGATGGGGTGATGGGGCGCTGCCCCCTGGGAGAGGGGGGGGGGTGTTTGCCTTCCCCCCCCCCCAGCAGCCTGTGCTTTATCCAGGCAGGTGAGAAGCTGCTCGCCTCCTCTTTTTCCGCAGTAAAGAGCCGCCTCCAGCAGTGGGGGGAGGTGGGGGGACGGGGTGCCCCGTGCCCTGGGCTCCCCCCTCTCCTGCTGGCCCCCAGCCCGGCCTTCCTGCTGCAGCAAGGGCAGAGCTCCCTGTCGGGGCATTCAGCCCCGCTGGCACGGCTGCAGAGATGGACACCGCTGGCCGGCAGCCTTCGCCAAAGCTCATCCCTCCGTAGAGAGATCCCCGCGGGTTTATTCCACCATCAATTGCTTTTATTTTTGGAGAAGGAGGTCTTAAAGCTGCTGGCCATGACAGGGACGCGTTTGTAAGGGCTTCTCTAGGTGACTCCGTTGCTTTGGCTCTTCCTGAAGGCACCAGCGGGCCCCGCGGGGTCTCGCTGACATGGGTATCGTGATTCATGCCGGGTGCTGATCCCTCGTGTCTGTTTTGTTCAGTCGCTTTTTCTCTGGGCTCAGCATCGAAGGATGCTATTGTTCCTTTCCTTTGTGAAACGTGTGAGCTGTGGCGGGTGGGATGAGGGCGAGGTGTTCCTCTGAATCATTCAATACCGTGGAATAACTGGAATTGGAAGGGACCTCAGGAAGTCTCAGGTCCAACCCCCTGCTCAGAGCAGGGTCAGCTGTAAGATCAGACCAGGTTACTCAGCATTCCTGAGCATCGCTCCTGCTGCCCTTTGTGCTTGCAGCAAAATTGCCCTTAAATTACGGGATGCTGCTACTTGGTCCCTCTCTGTCCTCCTCTGCGGTTTAGGAACTTCATTGCTGGCACTTCTTTTGACGCTTTGTCTCTCCTGATCCTATGTGAGAGTGGTTTTGGTGGAAAATGGCTGTTGGGCAGACCAGGGACTTCAGCAAACGATAGTGGCAAGTCCTGGGTGTGTCTGTAATTCAGAGTTCTCTTGAAGAGGAGACAAAGATCATTCTACTTTGATGTGCTTTGGCAGAGAGGACGATGGTGAAGGTAGCACCTTCATACATTCATGGAAAATGGGCTTGTGTGGCGAGCCAGGGTTCCTCCGTGGCATCAGGCAGCAGTCTTGGAAGACAAATGTGGTTTTTATGTCCCAGGTGGGACTGTGACGCTGTTGGCAGTGGGGCTGCTGACCCTCTGTCTGGCTCCTTATGGTGTGTCCTTTGTTTGACTCTTGCCTGTAAGTGCATGGCCCAGACCTCTGTTTTCTCAGTTCTTAGTACCTGATACTTCCAAGAATTTCAGGTTTCTGAGAGGGGAATGAAAGGAAGGGTCAGTAATGAGGATTCTCGGATTTTGAGAAGAAATTTTTAGGAAGAAAGAGGCCACAGAGTTCGGTGAGTCCCATTGTTCAGGTGAAGAAGTCTCTCTCGGATTTATCTGGGTTGTTAATACCCAGCACGTGCTGGCGGAACGATTTGGGCTGTAAAATGCAAACCAAGGATTTTGTTTGTGCCTCTGTGCTCCGTTGGAAATGTGACCTATGGAGGATGCTTTTATACAGCCCTGTTCCTCTGACAGGGGAACTGCAGTTATATGAAATTTGCTTTTTTCCTCTTCCTTCCTAGTTTCCTGTCCTGCCCAGCTTGCCGAGTAGTTAATGCAGAAGATAAAGAGGGTTCGTCTGGAAAACGAGACTGCAGGAAGTTGGAGAAGGTACGTGTCCCGGTTACTCCCAGGGCCTTTACTGGCCTGTAGGTTGTGTGGGACAGAGCAATAATCATCTCCTGGCGTGAAGGAGGTTTCTGAAAAATCCCAAGTGTATCAGTCTGCCCGGGGAGCTCTGTGTGAGGATCTGTGGGTCAGGAAGTGACTCAGGGAGATAACTTGTTTCACTACCAATTCCAAGCTTTACAATTCTTTTTCCCGGTGCTGACATCCCACCTGTGCTTGCTTGTTGTCTTCAGACCAACGTGTTCCCCTGGAAGGAGGGCTCGGTCGGTGTATGCCTGATCCATCTAACCTGGCCAGGCAGGGCAGAGAAAGCACGATGAGTGAGTGTGGAGATCTCCAAGAGACAGCCAGGTGGTTTTGGGAGTGAGGTTAGCGATGGATCTGCAACAACACCAAGTCATGGAGATCAGTGCCTCAGCGTGAGGGCCGTGAAGGACAGCCTTTTTCCAGTGAGGTGTGAATCTCAGATGTGCTGTATTGATGTGGAAGTTTCAAGACTATCTAAGAAAAGAGCTAAAATTGGTGTCATGATCCAACTTTGGATGATTTTCTCCCCAAATTCACCCTGCCATTTCAGTTAGATAAGTTACTCCGTGTGTACCATGTGTGTGATGTTGCCGAATACTTGTTACATTTTGTCCAAAAAATGGCTGTAGAGGTGGATGAAGCCACTGGACTTCCATTTTGCTCTGTATGGAGTCAGGACCTAAGTTTTGTGAGACTCCAGCACACCCCAGCTGTGATAGTGGTATTTCCTGATGGTTTCCCATAGCTTTACGTGATGACTGCTTTGCTTGTCCCACTCCTTCTCTCTTTCTAGTGTCAAAATCACCAGGATGAGAGCGGTACCAAGCTAAAAGTTGTGCCTTTTAGTTCCCTAGTGAACCATAAATCATGGCAATGTAGTTTCGAAGGGAGTCCAGCCTCCAGTTTAATTTGGGACAGTTGCTGGTATTACAGTCATGGACTGTTTTGAGCCCTTAAAGGTGCAACTTTCCCCCATGAGGAGTCAAGCTGGCTGAGTAAGACGGTTTCACCAGATGGGTGCGAGTCACCCGAGGGTCCAGGTTGTTTTAATCGACTGACTTGACCTGCAGTGGGACTGGGTTGGGAGAATTGTACTCAGTTTATGGAGTTTTGTGGTCTTCCTGTCACGCGTTTCTGGTAGGCAACACTTCTGCCTGCCGAGGTGGTTTCAGTTGTTGTACTGGAGACCCTGGGTATAGGCAGTAGAGGCCACAGGCGCTCTCACAGTCTTGGAACATCCCGTCACGTTCTCTCCTGTGGTTTCACTTGGGCTTCCTGCCTGGCTTTGATTGGAAAATACTCTTCTTTGTTCATTCTCATCTGTGGATTTACTGCTGGGCAATAGGTACTGGGACTACCTACGAATTTATTTGAGGAGCTTGTTCTTGTGTTGTTATGCACACGTTTTGTACAATTTAAGGACTTAGCGATTTGAAGATGTGGTTATATTTACAGCTCTTGTACTGTGTGCCTGTAGTTTAAGGAAGTCCTGATGTACTCTGGTTTAGGTTTGCTCATCTCCTGTTGTAATTGCAGAAGGTGTCAAACTAGGTGAGAAGTTCCTTGTAGAGAGTTTGTTAAAAGGTCTGAGCTGGTGGGGAATCTTCCAGAAACACTTGGGATTCTCCTGAACAATACTCATGGTAGAAAGTGGGCAGAGGGAAGCGTTTTCTTGTGATGATATAAATAACCATCCTTCTCTACAGGGGGCCTACAAGAAAGCTGGAGAGGGGCTTTGAACAAGGGTGTGTAGTGACAGGACACGGGGCAATGGCTTTATACTGAAAGAGGGGAGATTTAGATTAGAGATAAGGAAGAAATTCTTCACTCAGAGGGTGGTGAGGCACTGGAACAGGTTGCCCAGAGAAGCTGCGGCTGCCCCATCCCTGAAAGTGTTGAAGGCCAGGTTGGATGAGACTTTGAGGAACCTCAGAGTGGAAGGTGTCCCTGCCCGTGGCAGGGAGGTTGGAACTAGATGATCTTGAAGGTCCCTTCCAACGCAAACCATTCTATGATTCCATGATTCTCCCTTCCCTTGATTCTCTTCACTGGGAAAGGATTCATTGTGCATCTTACTGAGGCCAAAGTCTTTAAGATTCGGTTTATGCATAAGTCTTGCTTAATCCTTCATCTCAGAAGCTGCTCTCCTGTCAGGATGCAGGTCACCATCCCAAATGACAGGCAGCATTCAAGAAACGTCCCATTTGAAAATGTAAATCTTGGAGCTGCTGAGGACAAGGTCTTTTTTGGTGTAGTCCTTAGTCACTTCTTGATGCTATGTCGAAGTTAGCAATTCTGACTCCATGGAGCAAACTTCTCCAGCTTAACTTTTTCAGTAAACTGAATTTCTTCTGAATTCTTTAAATTCTTCCGGGTACCCCCAAAACAACTAAAATGTCCTAGTGGAGGGAAATCCAGCTTCTGGAATGGGGTGACAAAAACTGGTTCCCCTAGTCCTGGGCTCATTCCTGCTTTGCAATAGATTGCATCATTGACCTTGGGCAAGTCTGGTAGTCCACCTCTCTTCAAATTAACATTTGCTGTAGTTGCATGTGGAGGTGGTTTTTGTAGACTCTTGTCCAATAACTGCTAGCTTGGAAATGTATGAGGAACACGTGCTACATTTTGCAGAGTATGACCAGGGTCTGTTGCTGCTGTCTTCTTTCTGCTAGCAAAGACAATTGCACTGTTTTCTTCCTATTTTGCCATCTCTCCTGCTTCATTCCTGGCTGCAGGAGCTCTTCAGGTAAGTGAGGTGCTGTGCTTGTGCTTAAACCTCTCTCCAAGTGATGAGCAGGCTTCCCTTTAGGACAGGAAGAGGACTTCACTTCTGTGGTCTTCCAGGGCAGGAGTTTTTGTGCCTTTATGATAGGTCATAGCTTTGATGACTTATCCATCCAAATTCCTGGGGTGGTTTTCCTTTGAGTCAAGCTGATTGTTTTCTGCACCAGAATTTGTTGCTTGTACTTCCTTTAACAGCTTATTTCTAGAACTAGTCCTGGGAGACCGAGTTTTCCAAGGTTAATATCTTCATTTACAGGACTTGATACGGGATGAGAGATGGACTTTTCCTTTCAATATGTCAACATACGTTTAAAATGTAATCGTTGAGCGTGGAGGATCCTAGGATCTGTAGTTTAAGGAGTGCCTGTTCTCTTAAGCTTGTTGCATGCTTGGAGGAAGCTCTAAGCAACAAAATGTACATGCTGGATTTTAAGGCTTAATTCTCTCCCTCAACTCCTCCCTCAGTTTTTGTCCAGTTCTGAAGGGGAAGAGAGGATGACTGCAGTGGACGCGCTATCAGACAGCTCTGAAGTGGTCGAGATGGAGGATGTGCCTTCCCAATTCCAGGTGCAAAAGCATTCTTGGGATGGGCTGCGTGACATTATTCACAGCAGCAGGAAGTATTCGGGCATGATAGTGAACAAAGCTCCCCATGATTTCCAGTTTGTCCGGAAAACAGAAGAGTCCAGCCCGCACTCTCATCGTCTTTATTACCTGGGTAAGCCAGCATGCCAGACGCTGGGCGGTGAATGTGTCACGGGAGAGCTTCCAATCTAAACAGGCGAGGAAGAGGATGGGAGGCATCTCTGTTTATGAGATGGGGGAACTGAGATTAAGTAGCGTTGCTCAAGGCTTGCACGCCTCATCTATAGCAAAGCCTGGGACTGGGCAGAGACCTCTCCGGTGCCAGACACACAGCCCTTCTGCTTAGCGACGAGGGGAAGCGCTGGGCAGCCAGACCTGCCTCGTGATGGAGGTATGGACGCAGTGCTCTTGGGCAACCCAGGTCAGCCCGGGTGACGAGGCAAGAGAAGGGATGTTCCTCAAACTCAGGACTATCTTGTGGCTCTGTAGCTTAGGAGAAGTGAGATTGACTTGATTGATCAACCAGACTGACTTTCCAAGAAATTCATTGTCAGTAATTACCAACTATATGTGGCAAGTTCTAGGTATTAATGGGAGGGTGGTGTGTCTCCCTGCTTTATGAAGTACCATGTAGGTAGGATGTCTTCAAGAGTAGGGGTGAAAAAAAAGGTTAGGTGGGAATGAACTATTAATGGTATTCACAGGGAAATAGCCTCTTCCTTACAGTGGGATTGAGGGACAGCAGAACGCTGCATTGTACAGGTCCCTCGTTATAGTTGGAGCCACAATGTAATTAGTGACAGAGCAGTTGGATTTTAGTAACTGGATAATTTTGTGGTTGGTAACACGGGAAGCTTTATAGACTGTAAAGAGTTTGTTGTGCTTTGGGGCATGAGCTGATTGTTGCTGGGCCAGTAACGAAATTGCCTGGTGTGCAACTCCATACAGCTGACTGCTTTCCTGAAGTGACCCTGCTTTTTTTGAGTTGTTGAGTGCAGGTCACTGTAGGACATGGGATGCTGGATTTGAGGGACTGGTTTATGTTGTGACTAAGCATCTCCTGCGTGTCAGTGAGTTTAGTTGTTACACTTCCTCAGACATTCTATGGCACACTGCTATAAAGGGCAGCATCCAGAGTTAGGGTATTTTTCTTGTTGAGTCTCAACAGTGAGACTTGATTTAAAGCTGAATGTATTTCAAGGCCAAGTTGACTTTGATGCAGTTTTTGATCGAGATAACTAAAGAACTAAGGGTCTAAGTGGCTAATTTAAAAAAATATCATGTTCTTCTATTGTATGAAATGGCAACCAGACCAGCGACCGGCTGGTTGGTGTTCTGCACGGGTGGGACTGGTGTAGGAGCCAGAACCAGGAATGAAGATACACGAGTGTCTTTTCAGTCTTCCCTTCCTTAAGGAAACGTGCAGAACCTAGAGCAGATTGAACCATCATTTAAGACCAGTATCTGCCAGGTAATACTGGGGAACTTCTTCTCAGGCATTCCTAATAAATAGTGAACACTAATTCTTTTTATTGCCATAACGAGCATCTTTGGAGTTGCACACCGCGTGCTGTCGAGTACTCAGAACCCATTTCAGCAGTGCATGTGTGTTGAACGTCAGCGTGCTGTTACTGTCCCAATGCTAAATAACATTTTCAAGTTTTTATGGGAATACTGAATGCTGAGGAGTAGGATGAAGACTTCTGAAGAGCTTTGCTTGTTGAAGACTTTTCTTCACTTGGGAGCAAAGTATAATGTCTTTTGGAGAGAAAGGCAACGTTTTTCTTGTAAATGCTGATTGATCGTAGTCAGCCTGAGGTCATTGCAGAAAGTACTAATACAATGAGGAGAAAGGAAGCCCAGGTCAGACTGGCATGAGAGTCGAATGTGTGTATATATTGTAATTTGTTCCTATCTACATTTTTTTTTCTTTTTAGACATGTTAAATCATTCCTGGGCCATTCCTGTAGAATTTTATGTTGTACCATGGCAGATGCTGCTTATATTAAACACCACATGCTCAGCACTTTGGTGTTTCTGTATCTCTGAGGATTATACGTTCACATATTGCTTTGCTTCCTGAGCACTTATTAATATTTCAGTTTTAATTTTAAGTAACTGTTCTGCTGAGTTAACCAGCTCAGAAATCTTTCTGTTCTGCCCAGAACATGTGCAGAGTAGGCAATATCAGGGCACGCTTCCCTCTGCGAAATTCTGATCTAGAGAGTCTCCACAGCATAACGTAGAGGGCAAGTTCACGGTTTTCGATTTTGTTGAAACTGCCAAAATCGCGTGTCAGGATATTTTATTTTTCATGGTTGTTTTGGAAACTGGATGGAGGCCAACAGCTTCTTTGATAACCACAGTCAAGGCTTATGTAAAAGGACGAGGCCTTCTGACTGTGTAGTGTGCTGTTTCCCATTCAAATGGGCTCTCCAGACATTGGAAGCTTTTTCTTCCCCTCTTGCAGGCTGGTGCGTTGGCCGGAATGGGGTCCCTGTAGCAAACTTCTGGCTGAGAAACATGGAGAGTAATGTTGAGTCACCCAGTCAGGGAGTGGCTTTGTTAGAGTGGGTCTAGGGTGTGGGTCGAACAGTCCGTGGAGAGGAGAGATGGATGTAACCAATTCTTAGGAGATTGGTTAGCGTTAGATCTTGCTATGGGAAATTTCTAAATGAATGAGTATCTAAATTTAAATAATTTAGATATTATTCTGTGATTGAACTGAGAGCTGCTTGAGAATGACAGCTGATAAAAGCCTCTGGACAGCCCCAACCCCTCTGTTATCAGACTTTTTTTCAATTTGACTTGGTCCTCTTTGTCTTGGCTAACTAATCTTAAGTGGGATGATGCTTTTGTCCCCCTAATAGGAATGCCGTATGGTAGCCGAGAGAATTCCCTTCTTTACTCAGAGATTCCCAAAAAGGTACGGAAGGAGGCCTTGCTACTCTTGTCATGGAAACAGATGCTGGATCACTTCCAGGTAAGCTGAAGTGTGAAGAGCCTGCCTTGACAGCGCTTGGGAAAACTGGCTGATGTTGTGGGGCTGATGTGGTGGATACTGCTGTGCTGAACAGAGGAGATAATGGCGTGGCAGCATGTAAGACACAGAATGGTCTTGGTAGGAATGTTATGTCGAGAATTGCTTTGCTTCATAACGCAAGGAACCGCTTGTGAGGAAGTTGGCAGTGAACATGAAACAGCAGTTGATGTGCCAAGCAAAGGGCTGACCTAGCAAAGAGGACTCTGTAAATAGCACATAGTCTACCTCAGGTTATAAGCTATCAGGACTGCACACCTTTCTTCTGGGTATCTTGTCTGGGCTCTTGCCATGCTTGTTGATGTGCTTGGTGGAATGCCTGTCTGTCATCTTTCCTGCTTTTAAGGAAGTCGGGAAAGTTGAATTTAAACTGCTGCTTCTGCCTTATGCTCTATTGCAAGTGAGCCAGAAAGGAGGTGAATTTTCCCCTCCCTGATTGCGGTATCGTAATGTCCTTCATCACCAACAGCATTGATGAAGAAGAGAGTGGAGGGTGTTGGTTCCTGGTGGAAAAGGAATTTGCTATCTTGACCCCATTTGGATTGCTAGTCCCCTTCAGGGTAATTCAAGATCCCCGGAAGAGCTTTTGTTTGCAGTGTCTGACATGGAAACTGTTTGTGAAGGCTGTAGATAACCTCATTAAGTTAATTGGTTACATCTGATTTGCATAAGCAGCACCAGCGCAGCCGTCCTCAGTTCATGCTGAAGTGCCAACTACAGAAATGACAGATTCATCCCTCTTACTTACGGGGAACTTCGGGGCATGTGTTTGTTTAGTCCTCCTGGGCCACACCTGTGACCTAGAGTAGAGTAGTTGAGGACCGGTATGGTAAGACAGCAGTCTGGTTTTAACTGGTGTGTTGTATTGTGGGCATTCGCAGACCAGCTGGTGCCAGTCTTGGAGCATTCCTCTGCTGCGAAAGTTTCCCTCCTTGCAGTTTCTTTCAGATTTTCCTTTCCTTCCATACTAGGCAACCCCTCATCATGGGATGTATTCTAGAGAAGAGGAACTCTTGAGGGAACGCAAGCGACTTGGTGTCTTTGGTATAACATCGTATGATTTCCACAGTGAGAGTGGCCTCTTCCTCTTCCAGGCCAGCAACAGCCTCTTTCATTGTCGAGACGGGGGAAAGAATGGTTTCATGGTGAGTCTGCTAATGGTTTTATGAATAGCACCTGAAACAGACTTGGTGGTTTTGGTTGGACATGGCTGCTCATCTGCATCTGTTTGGTTGTGGTCATTTGGTTTCTGTCCTGTCGGGGCTGTGTTTGCCCTCGTTTCATGGCCTGTACTGTATCTGTGGTTTAGACCTGTAAATCCGAAGCTGGAAGCTGGTTTGGTACAGAGCTGTTTGTGTGTCTCTTGCTGTAGGTGTCTCCAATGAAGCCTCTGGAGATCAAGACTCAGTGCACAGGGCCACGAATGGATCCCAAGATCTGCCCTGCAGACCCTGCCTTCTTTTCATTCATTAATAACAATGATCTGTGGGTAGCAAATATTGAGACGGGAGAAGAGAAGCGGATGACATACTGCCATAAAGGTAACTGGTGCTTCTTGCCAGGTTCAAAAGGAAATTCGTTCTGACAAATTCTGGCTGGAAGGGCTGATGTCTTCATGGCTTATGTTTTACAAATGTATTCTTTTGGATCACCTTTGTCCAAGGACATGTAAATACAGTCTCTTCTGTGTTCCTCTCCAGGCTTATCTAATGTTCTTGATGACCCCAAGTCTGCTGGTGTAGCTACTTTTGTCATTCAGGAGGAGTTTGATCGGTTCACGGGCTATTGGTGGTGTCCCACAGCTTCCACAGAAGGTCAGTCAGTGTTCTGCTTATCAAATTCCGACACTAACTGCTGCCAGCCCCTGCTGTGAGTGATATTTTGGCCAAGATTTTCCTTTGACTTGGCTTTGATCTGTTTCTGGGGAGGTGACCTAAAGGAACAAAAGACTGAAGGGATGTAATTGTGCTCTGAGGAGTATCTGCAGGTGGTCACTAGGAGCTGCGGCTGTACAGGAGACGTACGCTCTGTTGCACCAGAGTGTACTGCCGCAGTGCTTCAGCTGGAAAACACTGAGGCAAATGTACCTACTGTGTGTTCCTAGGTTCAGAGGATTTAAAAACACTGCGGATCTTGTATGAGGAAGTGGATGAGTCAGAGGTGGAGATCATTCATGTTCCTTCACCTGCCTTGGAGGAGAGAAAAACAGACTCCTATCGGTACCCCAGGACAGGTAAGTGAAATACCACGGGGCTGCTAATGCAACTCGACTCCTGCTGGCAGAAGCGGTGGAATTTGTGCTATAAACTTTGCATGATTAATCACTAGTACTAGTACTTACTAGGATGTAGAAGCTGGTTGTAAATGTTGAGGCCTAATTGAGTCTCTGAGCCCAATATCTACTGCAAGAAAGGAATGGGATTTAAAGTTCAGCTTGAATGAAAGGATTGCTGAGAAAATGGAATATGTATCTGGTGGCATACTGTGGAATACATTTTTGAATCCCTTCTTTCTTCTTCCTCCTGAGAATATGCGCAGCCAGCTAGGCAAGGCAAAAGCAAACTTTTCCCATACCCAGAATGACTCTTGTGATTACTGTGGTGTCTGCTCACATACCTAATTTGATATTTGTACATCCACACATAACCATTCTAGTAGGACCGGGGTCAGTTCTTCTATAGAAGCTGTATTGTGTATAACCATGGGGTGTTCAAGTTGGTCATCTTGGTATTCTTTCTCTCATTCTCTGCAGGCAGCAAAAACCCCAAGATTACATTGAAACTGGCAGAATTTAAAACAGACAGCAAGGGGAAGGTAAGTGGTAACAACTCAGAACGGGATATGGCACAGGAGGGTTGACAGCTTCTGAAGCTCCCTAGAATTAAGACAAGGTCCCTAAGAAATCCTAGATAGCGTTAGCCTTTGTTTTAATTGTCTTGTTAACACCTGGTTCTATAACATGTTTATCCAAGAAACAGAAAAGCTTTAAAACACTGAAAAGTATTGTTCTGGTGGAGAGGCAGCTGGGAGAGGGGAGGGAAGCGACAAGTGGGGTTAGCCTGGTATGCCACATTGTCACTAGTAGAGCAGGAGGGTTGAAGCCTGATCTAATTCTGGGCTTCAGTCCCTGGCTGTATCCTTTGCCATGGGTGGATGCCAAAATCATTTTGCTTTGAAGCCTGTTTTTCCCTTCTCTTCCTGCCATTTGTAGAAAGGCTTGCTTCTCCTGAGCTGGCCCTTGCTGATGCCAATAGTTAAAATTCCTTATTCTCTCATTCCACTGAGCTTGCATGAGGAGATGAGGAGGTCTGGTAGCAATCTGATTTGATATTGGACCTTCCTTCTGCTGCAGATCGTGTGTGCTCAGGACAAGGAGCTGGTACAACCGTTCGCTGCGTTGTTTCCGACTGTGGAGTACATTGCCCGTGCTGGATGGACGAGAGACGGCAAATAGTACATAAGTTTTTCTTCCAAATGAACACTCCCAAGGGCTTCCCTGGCTGAACTATTGCAGGCCCTTGACATGCTTTGCATTCTAGTCGATGGCACATGAGTATTTGACTTCTTCAGTGTTACAGCATCCTAAAAGTAGGAATTAATCAAATGTAGACCAGAGTGACAAGCTGTGGGGTTTAAGTCAGAGCCACAGTCACAAAGTTAAATGACGCTGATACATTAAGCGGGCAGTCCTAGGGAATTCCTTTGAGTTGAAGATGTTTTAACACAAGTACAATGTGCTTCCTGCTGAAAATGAACGTACTGTAAGCAATTTTATCTTGTTCATTGGTCCAGTTTGTGATCAATGCCAAGCGTATCACAGGAGAGCGGGCAGTTTGCGTGGTGCCAAGTCCTTTGTGTGGTGTGTACACGGGGAAGGACTGCTCTGTGACCGGTGCGCTCCCAGAGCTCACTGTCGCTCCCAGTGCAATACACAGTCTTGTGCTGGCCAGCCTTGCCTGGAGAGTTACACAATCACACCAACCTGATCGGTTTGAAATTTTAAAGCTCTTAATTTTTTCACCTCAAAAGCTTGCTTGACTGTTAACTAGTTTCTATCCAGGTCAAGTTACGGTGACTTTGCTGTCTTTGAAGATTGTGTTCTGTAACTCATCATTAATTTTCTGCTCAGGAAACCAAATTCATACAGCTTTCCAGAGGGTAATCCCATAGGTGATCCTTATGTTCTGCACCAGAGCTTATCTAAATGTGCTGAATATATCAGTTTGTGAAATCCACAGTCACTGAGATGCTGGGGGAGAGCTGGCTCTTTTGAAAGTCTGTCTTAATGATGAAACTTCCCTTGATGCACTTCCAGGCCTTGGGGTGGCCGCGCTGTGCAGCGGTGGCTTGCCATCTGTCATGTTGAGAGGCCTGCAGTGCAGCACCACTTCAAATGACTCTCCTTGGAGAGGAACAAGGCTGAGACCGAAGCGACTCCTTCGCTTGGCAGTTGTCTTAGGTCTGTGCCTTTCCCTGCTAGTGCAGCGTGCAATGAGGAAGCTACAAATGGATCACTTCAAGAGGGATCGTTTTAGCTCCTTAGGAGCTTGCCAGAAAACAAATACTGCTTCCTGATGGAGGGGCTGTCCAAGGAAGAGTTATGTTCTGGAGACAGGGTTCTGTTAACAGTGCTCCCTTGGAATAGACACTGGCAAATCTGTCAGACATCTTGTCTGAGCGATGCCCCTATGAAATACCAGAGATGTCTGGCGATACGTGTTTGTTGGCAGAGCTTCCAGGAGATTAGAAAGCAGCGAGGATGAGACAAGCTTTGCATTCAGATGCCTACATCCTTTCTGCCAGCGGGGGGGAAAAGGGTTGCATGTTCTGAGTGTTAGAAAGTGACATTATTTTGTGGTGCTGACATTCACCTCCGTGTTCTTTCCCCAGTGCCTGGGCTATGTTCCTAGACAGACCTCAGCAGCGGCTGCAGCTAATCCTTTTGCCTCCAGCGCTCTTTATCCCAGTCCCAGAAAATGAGGAGCAGCGTGCTGAATTTGCCAAAACTGTGCCAGAAAACGTCCAGCCATTTGTGATCTATGAAGAAACCACTGATGTGTGGATAAATGTAAGAGGCTTGGGGCTGGGAGGAGAACTCAGGCTGCCCTGTTCTCCCCCACGGTTAACCGTTTTTATGTTGGCTGTGTGTCCAGTTTAATCCATGCTCCAGCAGATTGCTTTGCCGCTCAGTGGTGCCAGATTTGCTGGTAGTTTAGGGAGGTTGATGAAGCCATGAGAAGGGCTTTGATGCAGTCAGCACTGGAGATGTGGATCCTGCCATCTCCTTGCAGTTGGAGCTGTTGGTGTAATTCTTGCTGACGTTCTTGGTGAACACAGGCACTCCGGACGCAGATGCTTTTGGATGTAACACTGCCATTCTTTTGGGGGTATTTTATTACAAGATTAAATGGCTTCTTGAAGCACGAGCAACCCTAATCCCTGGAATTTGTACGTATTTAGATAGGTAATGGACACAGGCGACAGGGAATAAACTTCAGCCTCCAAGATTAAGCACCTTGGTGCAGAAGTGACGAAGGGGCCTGAGTTCACACTGCAGCATTTCTAAGGTGTTGGAATAACCACCACCTTGTGGGACTCACGTAGCTGAAATATTTAGCTCAGAGGCAAGACTGGTGCTGGTTTCGGTAGTAGCCATGGAAAGCCCAGAGCACATGGTCTTCTACGTGAGCCCAAAGTTTTTTTGTGGTAATAGGAAAGTATGGAATGGCTTTTGCCCACTAGCTGCCTATCTGAGATATTTCTCCCCACTGTCCTTTCCTTTGAAAGCCCAGTAGTTCAGCACTGACTCCCTTGGCTATGTCTCTGCTGTGTTAATACAAATCACTCATGGGTCTTCTGCCTTGTGTGACAGGTTCATGATATCTTCTATCCTTTCATCCAACCGGAGGGAGAGGAGGAAGAACTGTGCTTTATCCGAGCCAACGAATGCAAAACAGGTTTCTGCCATCTGTACAGAGTCACAGCAATCCTAAAGCAAGGCAGCTACGACTGGGTGCAGCCCTATGTCCATAGTGAGGGTAAGAGCTGCCCTTAGTTGGCGTTTGAGCTTTGGGAGCTCCCTCTCTGATTTGCTTGTGTTTGTCTTTTGGGGAAGACAGTGATTTATTCTCACGTCTTTTCTTCTAGATGATTTCAAATGTCCTATCAAAGAGGAGATTGCCCTGACTGGTGGGGAATGGGAGGTGTTGGCGAGGCATGGATCAAAGGTAGCAGTTATTTTTATTCTCTCTTTCAGTGTTACAGCTCTGTGTTGTCTGCCCACGGTCCTGGCCTACAGCCTCTGTCACACCTGGGACCAGCTGAACTGCTTAAGCTTCATTTTGTTTCTCTCTTTATTGCTGCCTCTGCTTTCCCCAGAAGTGCTGTAGTCCAGTGCACATTGAACCGATTGCCTTTTTAATCAGACTTCAGATTGCTCCTTAAGTAAATCCCATGAGTGAGTCAGGCCATAAAAAAGGACACAAGTCTGAGGTTCAAAAGCAACAGAGAACTATTTTGTGGAGAACCTTGGGATTGCTGCCTTTGCTGAAGCATTTTAACCCCAATGAGTACTTGTGGATTGGAAATAGGTCCTAGTGCCTAGAGTGAACTCTTGGTCTTCAGCTCATCCCTCAGTAGAGCCTTTAGGAAGAAGGAAGCTGGGGAGTATGAAGCAATTTAGAATGTGGAGAAACTGTATCTCTTATTGGTTGCAGAATAGCCAGAAATGAATTTTTATTAATCTTGTAGAAACCTTCGTTCCAGTTTTGCTTCAGGAATTAGCTCTGAGTCTGATCTTTAATGCTCCCAGGTGATTTCTGTCAAAATAAAGACCTTGTCTGTTCATTTCCAATTAATCTGAATTTTCACTTGTCGCTTTTTAAAAGGCCTGCAGCTCCATGCATTTGGTTTCTGCTGCTTTTCCTCAATCTGCAATTAACCTGCTGTCCCTCCCCATGTGGATTCTCACTGTACATGCTGTTGATTTTGGCCACAGCTCTTCCCTGCGTGCGTTATGGCTAAAATTGTGTTAGCAGCAATTATTTTGATGCATTTGTTGCACCACAGGGCTCTGCCCGGTTTTCCTGGCCAATTGAGTTGGATATTTTTTTCCCTTTGCTGTCCACAGTGATCTTCAAACTGTGGGTTAGCCAGAAATAGCATTTGGGCTTCAGCATTTGGAAGCTGTAAGGTGGAAAACAGTTCAGTTACTGTTGCTGGATCAATGCAGTATTTCAAAGCTGTAGTCTCTATTCCTAGCTGGCCAAGTGGATTTAGAAACAGCTTTATCTGGACATTAAAAACATATTTTAGTGTGGCTTGAAGTTTGGTACTGTTAGAGCTGATCCTTCCACAGATGGGAGTTTGTTGTCACGATTGCTGGAAAAAATACACCTGTACCCTTATAATCCAGACATCCTGCGGGAAGGCGGCATATTTAAGCATAGAATCTTCCTAGTTTCACCCATGAGCCCAACTTTTTATGCTCGTCAGGAAGCAAATGCTTTGAGTCTCTCAGAAAAGCTGGGTTCTTTGTTACTTCCTTGGACTATATGCAGTTCTCCATGAGTGCCACGTGTGTTTTCTCCAACCTGTCCTATCAACAGGCGTTGTGTACTGTCCCTAATGCCGCGAGCAGCCTGTCATGGTCTATTTGTGTTTCAAGCTGACTCTGCCTGGGGACAGACTGTCTGAACTGGCAAAGGAGCAGTAGTTGTCAACCTTCTGTCGCTGAGCCCTCTCTTCCCCACATAGATCTGGGTCAATGAGGCTACGAAGCTGGTGTATTTCCAAGGCACAAAGGACACCCCGTTGGAGCACCACCTCTACGTAGTCAGCTATGAGTCTCCAGGAGAAATTGTGCGACTCACCACTCCGGGCTTCTCCCACAGCTGTTCAATGAGCCAGGTTTGTTGTTTCTTGGATACAGAACGCCCTCGTCTCCTGACTGACAGGGATCCTGACTAGGAATGGTAATGAATCATGACCAGTAGTGAGTCCTGAGGGCTTCTTTGTCTTGGTTGCTCGAGATGTGGGATCTGTTGTCTTGAGAACTACGTGGAGAAGACTGGATGTGGGAAATGAAAGACTTTATTCCTCTAACTTTTCTCTCTCCCATCTGTAGAACTTTGACATGTTCATCAGCCACTACAGCAGCGTGAGCACTCCACCTTGTGTGCACGTCTACAAGCTCAGTGGCTCCGATGATGACCCGCTCCACAAGCAGCCCAAGTTTTGGGCTAGCATGATGGAGGCAGCCAGTAAGTCCTGTAGAACGTGTCAATGCTGGGTTATGTCTGTGATACTCTTTCTGCTGGTGGCAGCCAAAGGTGATGGAGAGGGAAGTGTCCCAAGTAACTCCGCTCTAAGGGAAAATGAATTGTGTTACCTTGCAGGGGAGATATCTGTAGTGGATAGCTCATCCAGGAAATGCTGTATGAGCTTTTAAGATGCTACTATTTCATGCTGTGAGTGAAAGCTGTGTGCCAGGGTGCAGAGTTTAGATGGCTGTGGTTTTGGGTGTTTCTTTATTCATGATTTGTCTGAAGAGGGAGGGGGCAAGTATCTGGGATGCAGTGGCCACTTCATTCTAAGGCTGTAGGCTTTAAAGATTTGGATCTTAGAGCTCACAGCAGCACCCATACCCCTCCTGCAAACGTTTTTTCTGTTTCACCCATCCCTGTTCTTAACCTTCCACACCTTGCTGTTGTGGCATAGCATGCCTTGTCTGAGGATACCCAGCTGGCGATATTTTCTTGTGGGATCCCTTCACTCGTTATATGGCCTGTTGCCCTGTGCAGGCAGATAGAGGCTGTTGGTTTCTCAGTGAGAGGCTTCTCTGAGAGGCATTGCCAAGGCTTGGTACAGTTTGGTATTGCAAGAGCCCTGACTGGGGTCAACTTTGAACAGAACAAGCTTGTTCAGGTGGGGTAGGAGGCAGATCCTGCTGCCTGTTACTGCACTGCTAGTGTCTGAACTTCCTTCTGCAGGTTGTCCCCCAGATTACATCCCACCTGAGATCTTTCACTTCCGCACTCAGTCAGATGTTGAGCTCTATGGAATGGTCTACAAACCTCATGATGTCCAACCTGGGAAGAAGCATCCCACAGTGCTCTTTGTGTATGGAGGCCCTCAGGTAATACTCCAGATTAACTGCTGGTGTTGGCTGTGGGGTTGCTGTCTAGGGCAGAGCTCTTGCGTAGCTCAGTCATGCATCAAGACTTACGCTTTCGTTGGTGTTAAGCACTGGATCTCTGTTCTGATCTCTGCTTCAAACCTCAGATGATTTTTTCCAGCATTTAGGCTGATTTGCATGGCTTTGGTAGCTCGGTTAGTGGCTGCTGTCCAGCTCAGGAGCCTACAGAGTGGGACAGGTGGAGGAAGGTACTGGAAGGCAGCTGCTCAGCTCTGAAACTTTTCTTCCCTCCTCCTCTAGGTGCAGCTAGTGAATAACTCCTTCAAAGGAATCAAGTACTTACGGCTAAACACGCTAGCATCCCTAGGCTATGCTGTGGTGGTGATTGATGGAAGGGGTTCCTGCCAGCGAGGACTCAAATTTGAAGGGGCCCTGAAAAACCAAATGGTAATGTGCTTTCGTTGGTGAATCTCTGCTCATTTGCTCTTTCTAAGGCTCCTGGCTGCATGTTTCCTGTGTGAGTGTTACTCTTTTCTGTCTCAAGTTTCTAGATTTAGAAAGTCACTAACTTGAGCTTATTTGTTGCCTTTTAGGGTCAGGTGGAAATAGAGGACCAGGTGGAAGGTTTACATTATGTAGCAGAAAAATACGGGTTCATCGACCTGAGTCGGGTAGCCATACATGGCTGGTCTTACGGGGGTTTTCTCTCCCTCATGGGCCTTATCTGTAAACCCAATGTCTTCAAGGTAAGTCTAGATGTGGGGCTGTCATGTCAGGACACTGAGCACCCTCAGCTTCTCTAACTCTTGGCATATGGAGTTGGCTTTTTCACTTGATGTTTCCAAGGGACGGGTGAAAACGTCCCTCGTCCTACCTGTAGCTCCTGGCTATAGTCCTGCATTCTGCTTACAGATCACAGTTGTCTGAGGCTTGTTGAGGATGGGGTCTCTGGGGTGGGGTAATTCCCCAGTGACTGCTGGAGGACTTGACCTAGCATAATGAGATAATCAATTAGTTAATTAAAAATCCATTAATTCTTAATCCCCTTCCCAAGTCCTTAGCACAGTTTCTGGATCATTCCACAAGTCTTCCTTGAAAAGAGGAAGCCTTTAGTGATGGTATGCAGGAATTAGCCCTATTGTGACTATAAGAGGGATAGCACAAGGAAGAATCTGGGTTTTACAGGGTTTCCTGTAGAAGAATCCTGATCTGAGTGACAGAACAGTCCAGAGCCTGTTTTTCCTGCCTCTTCAGGAAGACGAGGAACACTTGAGCTCTTTAGCACATGATAACTGAGGCTGTCTCCTGCTACCTATTTGTTTGACAGATTGCTATAGCAGGTGCTCCTGTCACAGTTTGGATGGCATATGACACCGGGTATACTGAGCGGTACATGGATATCCCGGAAAACAACCAGCAAGGTTACGAGGCTGGCTCTGTGGCATTACACGTAGAGAAGCTTCCCAATGAGTGAGTACTGTGGGGCTGAGTGACCTGCGAAAAACCTGCTCCCAGGTCCTGCTTGGTGCCACCAGTTGCACCTCTGCTGAATCCCGAAAGAATGGATGGATTCTGATCCCGTTTAATTTTAACTCACGTGGCTGGTTGCTGCCTTCTGCAGCAAGCTGGGGCATTGTACCCCCAACCCCTTTGCCAGGGAGGGGTTGAGGACCACGTCCATGGCCTTAGGCTATTCTGACTGCTTGTCCATTGCTGAGTTTTGGCTTGCTGATTGGCAGCTCTTTGCTCAGACCCACTGCAGAGCTTTTTGTGTTGTTTCTGATCCTCTCTCTCATCCCATCTCCAGGCCAAATCGTTTGCTGATCCTCCATGGCTTTTTGGATGAAAATGTGCACTTTTTTCACACCAACTTCCTGGTATCACAGCTAATCCGGGCTGGAAAACCTTACCAGCTGCAGGTAGGAGGAGCAAGAGTGAAGTGGGAAGGTTCCTTAAATCTGGAAAGAAAAAATTATCTGCTGTGTGTCCTGGGGGCGGGAGAAGGCGGAGGTAGATGCTCCCGCATCTTGTTGCAGCATAGATGATAGTAAATGCTGGTTTGGCTCCAAGAGGTGTCCGGGAGGTGGCACTGTGGCTGTTTCATTGCTGGCAGATGTGGCCTGTATCTAAAAGCATTTGCAAACAGGGCTCCTGCCCTCAGGCCTGGAACTTTCCTTCGCTGCACCGTTGCTGTCTCTTGGCTGGTGGCAGCAGAGGTGGCTGAACACACCAGCGCAATGAGGGACGGGGGCTGGTGCTCTAGACCTTCCCTGGCACCTCTTTGACCCAATGGAGACTGGGTTGAGGGGAAAAGGGCTGACACGAGGGAGGCTTGTCCGTGCTGAATGAGCTGCTCCTGGCTAACTGCCCTGTCCTTCTGCTTCTGCCCAGATCTACCCCAACGAGAGACACAGTATTCGGTGCCCTGAGTCAGGAGAGCACTATGAAATCACGCTGCTGCACTTTCTACAAGAATACCTCTGAGAGCACAAGCCTCTGCAAACTGGACACTGACAGCTCACCTTCCCCCTCCTGTGCCCTGCCGCTGCCACCTCCCTCGACAGCCATCTAACCCAGAGCACAAGTGGCTGAGTGCCCACGTCCGGGCTGGGTGTCCCCCCCTGAGCGAGGGGGGAGGGTGGAGGGCACCTTTCCTTTGGACAGTGCCACCTTCTTTCACTTTCCAAGCTGGAGGTCTGCCCCTGCTCGGCTGCTCGTCCTGTTCCTCTCCTCCAGCCTGGCTGTTAATGCTTTTTTTTGCTGCTACTCCCTCTATCCTGGGAATCAATGGACAACGGTCTGTCTCCCGAGGCTGAGGTTTGTGTCCATCTCTCTCTCCCCCATCCTTTTCCCCTTCCACTGCACCTCTGCAGTCCCCGCAAGAACTCAGTGCCTGTGTTGGAAGTGGAAGAGCCGAATCAGCAAGCTGCCTTAAGCCAGGAGTTAGGAGGGAAGAGAGAACTACCTGTTGTTAAGCCCTGGGGGAGCTGATCGCTGCTGCTGCTGTGTCCTGGCCCTGCTGCGACTATGTGGAGCCCTGGGATGTGAAGAGAGCTCTACAGAAGCATGCAACACTAGTCTTTTCTAATTTTTTTTTTTTAGTTTAATTTTGCAGAGCAGATGGAGGAAGTGGCTGGGGTCGGTAACAGCGTCCTCTGGTACCTTTCTCTAATGGCTGCTCGCAAGCAGAGTTGTGCCAACAGGTAGCATGGCAGCTAAAGCAGCTGGCTACAACCAGAGATCATCTCTCCGGAGATCACAGCAGCATTTGGGTTTTTTGCAACACAAGATGGATGATATTTATGCAAATCCTCCCACCCTCTGTTCTCTGTGCTGCCTCCTGACCCCACCTTCTCCTTTCCTGACACCCTGAGCTTTCAGATGTGCACTGAAATTGGCTGTGCTTCAGTTCTCTGCGGGTCAGTGACTGTTCCCCTTGCCCATCTACTCAGCAAATGCTCTCTTCTGGTTTTTATTTACCTGGTCAACAGGAACTGCAGTTCTGGGGAGGGGGGATTGAGCAATCGCACCTCAGGGGAGCACGTACCCCCCCTCAAGCCAAGGGTTCTGCCAGGGGCAAAAAGGAAAATACAAAAAAACAAACAAAAAAAACCCCCAACCAACCCACCCAAATGAACCACGTTGACTTGCCCTGGAGTATTTTAAGTGCGTATTATGAAAAGAAAATATTTTTATGGATTCTTATTCTTTTATAATTATGAGTGTAAGATGTAGCGACTCATTAAAATATTGGAAAGAGACCCGCTGGCTGGCACTGGTGCCTGTTTCTGGGAGCGCAGGAGAGGGCTCGGGAGGAAACGGCAGCTGGCTGGCGATAGCCAAAGCTGTGTCTGTGCTAAAAGCGAAGCGCTCTGTTCGGTTTCTGTGCTGAGCAGTGGAGAGAATATTAAATCCCTGATGTTCCTCGGGGGAAGCACGATCTGAGCAATCGAAGACGCAGGATGGAGAGCTGGGAACCCCGGACCATGTTCCTGGCTCTGCCATCATGGTGCTGCGTGACCTTGAGCAAATCCAGATGTCTGGTGCTCAGCAGCCCCGGCGCTGGGGGTCCGTGCCTTGCCCAGCACCCCGACTCCCTCCAACGACTTGGGGGGATGCAGCTGCTCTCATCCCAGTGCTCCCAGCTCTGATCCCTCTGATCGAGGGAGGTGATTCTGCCCCTCTACTCTGCTCTCGTGAGACCCCACCTGGAATACTCCATTCAGCTCTGGAGTCCCCAACACAAGAAGGACATGGAGCTGCTGGAGCGGGTCCAGAGGAGGCCACAAAGATGATCCAAGGGGGCACTTCTGCTATGGAGACAGGCTGGGAGAGTTGGGGCTGTTCAGCCTGGAGAAGAGAAGGCTCCGGGGTGATCTTCTTGCAGCCTTCCAGTACTTAAAGGGGGCCTACAGGAAAGCTGGAGAGGGGATTTTTACAAGGGGAAACGGCTTTAAACTGAAAGGGGAGATTTCGATGGGATCTAAGGAAGAAATTTTTCCCTCAGAGGGTGCTGAGGCACTGGACCAGGTTGCCCAGAGAAGCTGTGGCTGCCCCATCCCTGGCAGTGTTCAAGGCCAAGTTGGATGGGGCTTTGAGCCACCTGGCGTAGTGGAGGGTGTCCCTGCCCATGGCAGGGGGGTTGGAACTGGATGATCTTTGAGGTTCCTTCCAGCCCAAACCATTCTGTGATTCCATGATCCCACGCTGGGACACGCGGAGCTGCTTTTCGCAGGCGCTGGGCCTGCCTACGCTCGCCCTCCCTGAGCTTGAAGCTTACAAAACCTGGCCTTGCTCTTTTCCTTTCTAGGGAGAGTCAGGCATTAATTAAACTCCCATTAAATGCCCTGAGGATGCAGGCTGGAGACTTCTGTTTTAATGCAAAGCATCTTACAGCCAGAGCGGTGGGAGCGTTATTTGTTGCCCCCTTCTTGTCCCCGTGCCCAAATAATTGTCCCGACTGTTGCAGTGGTGTTTCAGCTCCTACCACACACCCCGTTGAGTAACTTCTGGTGCAGCTTTTGAGGTCGGAGGGGCGGAAGGGGACGTAATGGAGGAAGTTGCACATCACTGAAGATTCTTAGAGAGAAGCCTGCAGACAGAAAAGTTGTTCCCCTTTCTCCCCATCTTCCCTAGAGCCAGGTGGGTGCCAGTGGATGGTAAGAAGCTTTATTTTACAGGGTTTGTTTCTTTTCAGCCTTAAACTGCTTTTTCCTGTCCCAAACCAGCAAATGTTTCTTAAAATGTCTGCAGTGCGCTCTTAAAACACTCTTGTCTAGAAGAGTTTAGGAATCTGTCAGCTCCTTTGATCCTCCAAGCTTGCTTCCGAAGCCGTAGGATTATTTGACGTGATAAAAAGGGGCTGGTTTTCTTCTTTGGAGGATTGTGAATCCCTGAGAGGCTTTAACTGGGAAATCACCTACCGCAATCCTGAGCTTTTTCCATATGGAACAGGCTCTGCTGGGGATTGAAATACAAATGATGTGGGAAGCCCCCACCCAGCTGTCCTGTGGGAAAGGTAACGGGAGTAATGGTGCAGCTGGGTTCATGGTATCTCTTTCGGAGCGAGGATTTGCAGCTGTAGCACGAAGTTGAGTTAATTTCCTGAGCGAGCGGTAACGGCCGGAGGAAGCGGCGGGTGCTGTAACGGGTGCTGGTGAAACCAGGCAAAAAAACAACTCTTCCTCAAAAACTGGGACTAAGCATGAGAGTGGCTCGGGAAGCACTTCTCCCACGAAAACCCAACATGTGGGGCTTTATTTTTAGGCGGAGGATGTGGAGGGAGAACAGATGTTCCTGATGACTTATTTTTGAAACAAAAACACTGCTCGAGCAACGAAATTAGCTCAGAAAAGCCACTGCTCACCATGAAAGATGCTCGAATGTAAAACTTTCCGGCATCTCCATTCCCAAAGTGTGCAGAATAAAGATACGAAGACGGCTCTCGCTCTTGGAAAGCCACGTCAGTAGAAACGCTGTGTACAGTGATTAAGGGTGTTTCAGGCATTTTATCTCTCTCCTCCTGCGAGGTGCTTTGCAGAGCAGCCCCCCCAGAATAACTGGAGTTGCTCCGAAATACCAGGGTCCATCAAAGGAGGCACGGGGGGCGCGTGGCGGAGATGTGAGGAAGACAAATGGCTGTGGCGGAGGGGGCCTGGCGGCGACGGGAGCCCGGCTGGGGCTGGGGCTGGGGCAGGGCTGTGCCCGGATGCTGGCAAAAAGAAAGGGTGTAAGTTGATACTGGAAAACGTTCACAGAGGGATTCTGGTGAAGCACGTACGCGCGGGCATCCTGCCTTCGTGCTGAGACAGATGTGAGGCTTCGGTCACCGGTGTGGAGCGGTGGCTCCTCTGCCTCCCCACCTCTGCAGAAAAACCTCTTTATCTCTGGTTCCAGCTTGAGCCCCGTGCTCAGATGCTGCTGCAGATTTCTGTTGGCTTTCAAGTGAAAACAGCTTCATCCTGGCCCAGCGGCTGCGGCTCGTGCTCCGCTGGGCTCCTCTGCTTTGCCTGGGGTCCCAAAGCCACTCTGCTGTCTCCAGCCAACATCACAAACCTTGTTCTGGGGGAGTGCGGATATGATCCTGCCTTCCTTTAGGGTGGTGAGGCACTGGACCAGGTTGCCCAGAGAAGCTGTGGCTGCCCCATCCCTGGAAGTGTTCCAGGCCAGATGGGATGGGGCTTTGGGCAACCTGGTGTAGTGGAGCGTGTCCCTGCCCATGGCAGGGGGCTGGAACTAGATGATCTTTGAGGTCCCTTCCAACCCAAACCTTTCCATGATTCTATGATTCCCCACTCATCCTTTTGCTTGGGGCTCAATCCTGCTGGGTGCTGAGTCCCCAAGCAGGGGCACTCAGCTGTGCTCCTTGTCAGGGGTCAGGGAGAGCTGCTGTGGGAAGGGGGAAGAGAGGGTGGCAGAGAAAACCAGTGGGGTTTTGCAAATAAGAAGAGCAGGGAGAGGGGGGAGCCAGCACCGTCCCTGCCGCTCGCGCTGCCCTTTTGTCTGCGTCCGCCTCCTTCAGCCGTCCAGGCTCTGCTCTCTCGTGAAGCTGCTCGTTCCTCTCCTAAAAAGGACAGTGAAATGCCACCCAAAGTACGGCTAAGACCTCCTAAAGCTCCTGTCAAAACAGCAGCACGGCCACACAAAAGTGTTGGTTCCTTCAGCTGGATCAGCATCTCTCTTCCTCCTGGCTTGGCTGCTCTGTTTGTGCTTCTCTGCCTCCCCCTCACCTCTAATCCGGGCTTGGAAAGACTCATCCTGCTCCCAGCCCACAGCTGGTAGCCATGGGGGTCGGCCCGGGGACCCCCCTGACCCTACTCTCGCCATTCCCCCCAGCTGGGTGCCATGGCCATGCCGCTGGGGCTGCTGCTGGCCTTGATGGGCTGCGCCGCAGCGCCGGATCCTGCCCTGGAGCTGGCCTGGCAAGGCTGGAAGAGCCTTCATGCCAAGGAGTACCCAGAGGTAGGTCCTGCTCCCCCCAGGCCTCCCGGCACACACCGGGGCTGGCTCCGAGGGGGTCTCAGCCAGAGCCACCCACGTGCACCCAGCCTGTCCTGTGTCCCCACACTCCCAGGGGACGTTTCTGATCCCACTGCTGCTCTGCCCCGTGGCAGGAGGTCGAGGCTGCCCGCAGGGAGGTCTGGGAGAAGAACCTGTGGCGTATCCAGCAGCACAACCTGGAGGAGTTGCAGGGCTGGCACACCTTCCGCCTGGCCATGAACCACTACGGGGACCTGGTACCTGCCGACGCACCCGGCACCTTCCCCGGGCACCCCTCCCTGCACCCGGGGAATGAACACCCCCCAGTGCACCCAGGGCTTGATCCGGGGATCCCCAGCCTGCTCCACTGAGAGCTGCACATGCCCTGAGGTTGCTTCTCCGGGGGTCGACCGGCCCCGTTGGGGAGCACGTTACTGCCAGCCGGGCACTCGTGGCATCACATGAGTTTTCCCTTGGTGACCCGCAGACAGACGAGGAGTTTAACCAGCTCTTGAACAGCTTCACCCCAGCGTGGCAGGAGGAGCCGGCGCAGCTTTTCCAGGCATCAGCAGCCCTGAAGACTCCGGTGGAGGTGGACTGGCGTGCCAAGGGCTACGTGACACCTGTGAAGAACCAGGTGGGCACGGGGTGGGAGTCCCACCAGGGCTGTGTGGTGGGCGCTGGGGGTCTGGACAGCAGAAACAAGTACCAATGTCCTCCCGAGCTCCACAAAAACCTCCGGCCAGCCCACAGAAGCAGCTCCCATAGTTTTGGCCACTGCAGTTTTGCAGTTGAGGAGCTGGAGAGCAGCATCAGGGGTTCACAGCATCCATCTCCGCCAGGTTTTGGGGTGATGCTGTGACCCCCTCACTGTCCCCATGTCACCCAGGGGCACTGCGGGTCATGCTGGGCATTCAGTGCCACGGGGGCCTTGGAGGGGCTCGTCTTCAACCGGACGGGGAAGCTGCCGGTGCTGAGCGAGCAGAACCTCATCGACTGCTCCCGAAAGCTGGGCAACAACGGCTGCCACGGCGGCTACATGACCCGCGCCTTCCAGTACGTGCGTGACAACGGTGGCTTGAACTCAGAACACGTCTACCCCTACATGGCCACGGTAAGGGACGGTGGGCAGCCCTGGGGACGCGGCAGAGCGGTGCCAGCAGGTCCCAGCCCTGGCGCCGGTCTCTCCCTCCTCTCAGGACACCTCCAGCTGCCGGTACAACCCCCAGGACAGGGCGGCCAACTGTTCCACCGTCTGGCTGGTGGCCCAGGGCAACGAGATGGCACTGGAGCAGGCGGTGGCAACTGTGGGCCCCGTGTCTGTGGCAGTGGACGCCAGCGGCTTCCAATTCCACTTCTACAAGTCTGGTACCGTCTCACTCTTCATGGCATAGATGGGTAAACTGAGGCAGGGCTGCCTTGCTGCTTGTTGGGCCCTGGAGTCTCCCCAGGGCACCCAGCCCAGGGAAACAGGACCCACTACTCTGCTTTCACCCAGAGAAGAGGCGATCAGGGCCAGCCCTCAGCTCACCCCAGCTTGCTCTTCCTAGGCATCTTTGGCAGCACGTTTTGCAGCCAGCAGGTGAACCACGGGATGCTGGTCGTGGGCTACGGCACAAGCCAGGAGCACGGGCGCAACGTGAGCTACTGGATCTTAAAGAACAGGTAGGGGCTGAGGGTCTCCCCCCACACCCACTGCCCCTTCCACCTCCCACACTGCCATGCAGCTCCTGCCGGGGTCGGAGCTGCATGGCAGGAGCACCCGCTGAGCTGCTCTGGCTCCCGTCCCCCCGCTCATTCCCCCATCCCGTCCCCCTGAGCAGGGCCGGGTCTCCGTGTGTGGGAACACGGATGTGCTCATTCTCCATCTCTTCCTGCAGCTGGTCGGAGGTGTGGGGTGAGCAGGGCTACATCCGCCTGCTGAAGGGTGCCAACAATCAGTGCGGGGTGGCCAACCAGGCCAGCTTCCCCACGTTGTGAGCCAGGACATCTTTCCCCCTGGGTGTCTCTCCCTGCCCTGGCTGTGGATCCACGGCTGTTTCCTTCTGGAAAAGGGCCTTTTGTTTGTGTGCGAGGAGAAGCAATTAAAAGCGGCATGGCTAATCACTCTGCGCCTGCAAACGGTGGCCGGGAAGGGTTTGGTGGCCAAGGCAGGGTTTGGTGGCTGGGCAGGGTTTGGTGGCCGGGCAGGGTTTGGTGGCCGAGGCAAGGCTGATGCAGCCGGTCCTGCTCCCGGTGGCAAAGGCAGAGCTCCTTTCACACGACGCTCGAGAGGCTCTTTCTTTGTGCCTTTCCTCCCAGCCTGGCCATCTCTTTCCCCTTTTCCTTCCCGCTCCATCCCAAAGGCCACCAGCCAGCTGGATCTCCTGGCCGTGGCCGTAGCTCTGCCCGTCCCTGCAGCCACTCAGCCACCACCGCTGCCCCTGCAAGCCCGGCTCCCCTAAAAACGGGGCTCTACCCCGCTAAACCTCCCTGACAGCGCAGAAAAGGAGCCTGTCCTCCCCCATCCTGCTTTTTATTTCCTCCCCTTCCTGCCCAATTTGGGGGGTTAGTGCCGCGCGCAGCCCGGAGGGGTGAGAGGGGCCGCCGGGACGCGGGGTACGGCCCGGGGCACCCCGGGCTCCCCAAAACGTCCCACGGCCGCCCCGGACCGTGGGAGCGCCGCGCAGCAGAGCCGTGGCGCGGCCTCAGGGGCACTGCCTGGGGGCGGACCGCTGTCCCCGCGCCCCCTTGTCCCGCACCGCAGCGGCTCCTTGTCCCCGCGGCCCCGCAAGGGTTAACCCGCCCGCGCTCCCTGCCCGCACCCAAGATGGCCGCCGCGGCGCCGCTGCGCGGCCGCAGCCCGCACTGACCCCTCCCGCCCGCCGTAGCCCGCGCTTCCTTTCCACGATGGCGGCGCCCAGCTGGAGGAGCGGCCGCGGGCTGTGGGCCGCGCTGGTGCCCGCCGCCCTGCTGTGCCTGACGGCCGGCGCCGCGGGGGAACCGGAGCCGAGCGCGGCCGACTTCGACGTGCGGCCCGGCGGGGAGGTGCACTCCTTCTCCCGGAGCCTGGTGAGGGGCGAGCAGGGAGGCGGGTGAGGAGAGGGTACGCGCCGCGCGCTGATTGGCTGCACGGCACGTCGCTCCCGCGTTCCGCCACTGGGGTTGGCTGCCGGTCAAGGAGAAAGGCGGGACGAGCTGGCGACGGGGCAGGGGGAGCCCGGGGTGGTTGCTAGGGGGCCGGTTGCTAGGGGCGGCGGGACCCCGCCTCTGGCGGGGCCAGCGGAAGGGGTCCCCAGGAGAAGAGGGGTCTCCACGGGGGGTTCTCCAGCGGTAGAAGGCGTCCAGGGAGGAGAGGGGTCCTTCAAGGAGAAGGGGGTCCCCAAGGGGGGGTCTCCAGCAGAAGGGGGTCCCCAAGGAACATGGCTCCCCAAGGTGGGACAGCCTCCGTGGCGAGGAGGTCCCCAGGGAGGGAGGTTTACCATGGAAAATGCCCCCCAAGGAGAAGGAGCTCCTCAGGGTGGGTTTCCAAAGGGACGAGGGACCCTATGAGGAGGGGGGGGTCTCCAGGGAGAAGTGAGTCTGGAATAAAGAGGGTCCCCGTGGGAAGGAGGCTCGCCAAGGGCCCGGTGGAGAAAGGGGCTGGGAGTCCCTGGACCCCCAGGACGCAGATCCCCACTGGGTCTTGTGGACACCTCATGAGGGATGAGGGCGGTGCGGTGGCTGGTTCTGCGCTCCGACAGGGTCCGGACGCAGCCGTGGTGTGTGCTCCTCCTTGGTCACCCCTGGGCTGAGACCGCCGGGGTGCACCGTGCCGCAGCCCCGGCGATTCTCTCAGGTGTCCCCACATCTCACGTCATCGCTGAGAAACGGCTGATGGTGCACAGAGAGAAGGTCCTGCTTGAGCGAGGCTGTACATAGTCTTCTTCTCTTCTTCCAGGGGGATTACACCTGCACCTTCACGTACTCGGCTCAGGGAGGAACCAATGAGGTGAGTTGGGCAAACCTGTTTTCACATGGTTCCTACGGCTGCACGGAGTGAGGAACTGTTTGGGATGGTTTTGTTTGTGACAAGCTGATTCCAGGGACCAGGAGCTCTGAGGAACGGTGGTTTCACCGTTTCCAACGCTGCGGGTTTGCAAAAGTAACTTATCGGATTTGCACCCTTAACGGAAGCACCCTTTGTGTGTTGCAGTGACGCTGTGGTTTGTGGGGCCGTGACATTTGTAAGGCTTAAGAAGTCCTTGGGCTGGATCCCTCTGGAGAGCAGGGAGTGACATTTCCATATCCTTGGCAGGAAGGGCCTTTTAGGAGCAACTCCTGTGCTCTTTAGGAGGCTCGAAGGTTTTTGCCGTGTGTGTTGCTGCTGCAGTAAGCGCTGTGCAGATACGCAGTTTGTAGTTCCTTATCTGCAAGTTCTGTCAGGATCAGGCCCTTTTCTTTTAGTGCAGAGAGAAAGGAGATTTTAACTCCTTTCTGTAACCATACTGATGAAATCATGGAGAGGAGAGGGCAACCGAGCCTTGAGCTTTGTGCAACATGAAAGGGGCCATCAGCAAGTGTTGTGTTATTTTACACTGGTTAAACTTGCCTGCTGTGGGAGGGGAGGGGACTGGCTTTGGCCATGAGCTGGAAGGCTCTTACCCACATTAACTGTTTGGTTCTTTCCCCTCTGCAGCAATGGCAGATGAACATTGGAGTCAGCGAAGACAACCTGCTCTTCTCCTGCTCCGTCTGGAGGTGTGTCCTGTAACCCCAAACTCTCTGAGGCAAAAGCAACAACGAGGCAGGTGGGATCTGGGCCAGGGACCCTGCCACCCGCCTGGGTTTGCATCTCTGAAGCAGCACAGGAGGGCTTTCCTCTCCGGAGAGGTGCTGTGAATCTGGGTGGGCTCTTCAGCCAGGCGGTGGCTGATAAATCCTGTGTCGTCCCTGTCCACCCTCCTCACTAGATGGAGCTACAAGAGAGCCGGAGGTGGCTGGGGAGGGAGGAAGCCGTGAACCCTGAGCTCATCTGCACCTCCACCCTCTCTGCCCATGTCCAAGACTCTGCTTTCTTGTTTCAGGCCCCAGGGGAAGTCGTATCTCTTCTTTACCCAGTTTAAAGCTGAAGTGAAAGGAGCCAAGATAGAGCATGCCATGGCTTATGTAAGTCCCAGCTGATCGCTTGGAAGCAGGCGTGTGGGAAGCTGCTTTAACACATGAATTGGACACGGAAAACATTTATTAGACATCTGTGCAATAAAAATTATTCCATCATGTCCCTAATTAAACAGTGGTGGGAGTCAGGAGAGAGGCTTCAGGGGGACTCACCTGCACCATTTTATTTCTGCTCCCTCAAAGCCATCGGCTTGCTGCTGGCTTTACCAGTGTTGGTGACTCCAGAAGGCACCAGGGTGCAGGTCTTGGTCTGCCTCAACAAATTGCATGTGATAAAGTAAATAAAACCTCTGCTGGTGCTTTTGTCTGGTTCATTCTTCCATTTCCCAGTCTTCAGTGGTGAAGCTTTCAGTCACCTGAGCGATACAAGTTCATGGTGGAAAAATAGCCAGAGATTTTCCTTCAAATCTCCTTTGTGGATTTAATTCTTTCACTCCACATTATTAAAATTCAAGTTCGTCCTTCTTCAAAATGCGCTCTTGTATGTTTGTTTGCTTTAAATACAGTAGCTTCTTGGATTGCCTCAACTGCTTAAACCTTCTTCCTTCCTATTTCAGTCTCAAGCTGCAGTGGGTGGACAAAGCGACGTCCCCTTAAAACAGGAAGAATTTGAAATCACCGAAACAACAGGTCTGCGACCGAGAGGGCTCTGTGAGAAAGGGGCTGGAGGGGGAGACAAGCCTGGCTGTCTACCAGGGCACAAATATTTAGGCTTGATGCAGATTGGTGGCAACGTATAAGATCTTGATCCATAGCTGGCAGCGGGATTATTGCGGGTCCCGCTCCAGTGCGAATGTTCAATTAGTGTGGGGGAAGAAGGGGTTTAGCACAACGCGCTTGTCGCGTGCATAAGGAGGAAGTGCAATGCCCGACTTGCTGGCTTTTTCGTCCTGGAAAGGAACCAGCAAGGCTGTTTTTGTTCGTGCTGTACCATCTGTTTATCCTGTGCTTGTTTTCTCTCTTTCCAGTGTCTCACAGGGAAGGCAAGTTCCGTTTTGAACTCTCCAAACTCATGATTGTAGCAAAAACGCCCCGTGACGAGCTGTGACCCCGAGGCCAGTTTTGGCCGGAAGAGCATGGCAGATAAAGAGGATCACTTGTTAACTGCGGGGTTTTTTTGGTTGGCCAAAATTTTTATGTTTTCCACACTGAAATGTTCTGGGGTCCAACACAAGTGGGAGCTTGGAGGTGTTAAGACAGATGCATTCTGTCTTGTGTCAGAGTAACAATGTGCTTTGCAGCTGGAAACCTCCTCTGAGACTCTTGATCTGCAGCCAGCCGTTCTGTTGCCCGCTTTCTGCTTGGCCGATCTGCTGAATATGGTAAAGCTTCCCTCAAACGGGGGCTCCTTATCTCCCTTGCTGGGAAGAGCAATGCAGAAAGATAAGTGGCTGGATTTAAACACGGGTTGCTCCAGGGAAGTTGTTAACTCTGTAGTCTCTGGAGGGGAGACAGGATTTCTCTCTCTGCAAGCATGACGGGAGGAAGCAATCAAATTGGGTGGGAGGGGAAGGAAGGGATAGAGTTGGCCAAAGCTCGCCAGCTCCTTGGTGAGTGCGGCCACCGAAGACCATCGCTGGCTTCGCTGGGGAGGCTGTTCTGGACCTGCCCTCGTGCAGAGCGCGGGTTGGGATAGCTCGGCATGGGGAAGGCAGAGCTGCTTATTCTGACACAACCCAGGAATCAATCCAAGCAACGCTTGCGTGTCTCAGTACAACCACAGGACTATTTTCTACGTACAGAAGTGATTTTTTTCTTATCTAGAGTAATAACAGTGAGGGAATGTGGAATTCCTTTCCTGTGTAAATACAACACAAATAAAGAAATAAAGCATCATGCTCTGGCCTGAGGTTGCTCTGCTCTGTGACTCCTGCCCTCTCCAACTGGATGCCCAGCGAATGGCACGACCTTTGGTGTTTCCTTGGCCAGGAGGAGCCGAGATTTCAGGAAGGAGGTTGAAGGTTGCAGAGGGTTTACGGGGGTTCTACCCACCTGAGAGGAGTGCCAGCATGTGAGAACAAGGCTCCAGCTGGAAGTTTGCATAACCTAGCACTGTCATGACGAGTGCTTTTGATGCCCGGTGATGGTTGTGGTTGTTGGTAGCTGCTTTGCACGTTTTGGAGGAGTTCCCTGGTTTTCGGCAGTCTAGGGGTGCTTTGCACTAGGGATTTCGCAAGCTCTGTTTTCCAGGCTCTTCCCAGATGCTTCTTTCTCTGCTATATGGCTCCTAGATCTGCACATACCTGCAGGGCCCAGGAATGCTGTTGGGTGGGGAGGTACGTCCCCCATGTGCTCCTGCCTGAGCTCTGAGCCACATTTAGGGTGCTGGTGTTGCTGATCTCTGGCCTTTCTCCCTGTTTAACCAGTTGCTTGGAGGGAACCAGACCAAAGGGAGTTGAAGAGACTCCTTTCCCAGACTTGGGCACCCAGGGTTGGGACGGGAAACCCAGGCTATAAAACGGCCCTTCTAGCAGAGAACGTGCTTCCAGGGCTTCCTGGGACGAAAAGGCAAGAGTTTTGGGAACAAGGTGGGTGTTTGCTGTGGGGTGGGAAAAGTTTCAAATCAGACACTTGCACGTGAAGGAAAGCTGGTGCCAGGTGTGGGGGGTTAAGTGGTGGGTGAAGCTGGTACCGGGCGTGTAGTGGGTTAAGTGGTGGGTGAAGCTGGTGCCAGGCGTGTGGGGTGTTAAGCATGGTCCTAGGATGTAGGAAACCCTGGGGACGAAGGGAACAGCCGTGAGTCGGGCCCATCTGAGCAGAGATGTTCCATGCAATTACGGAGCATCTCACAGCTGCCGCCGACACGCACCTCAAGAGCAGCACGGCGAAGCGTTCCTGGCTGTCAGCGCCGCCGCCGCATCCGTCAGCCCCGTTCCGCTTTGCCTGCTCGCCGCATCTGCCCACAACTCCGCCAAGCTCTTTCCAGCTCCGGCTCCTCTCCGGCACATACCTGACAGCTGCCAGGAGCCCGGCGGGGAACGGCAACGGCTGTTCTCAAATGCCACACGCCGAAGGCCAACTTCACCCTGCCCTCCCCCAAGGACCAACACCCCGGTGGGTCTTGGCCGCCTTCTGCTCCACGCACACCTGTAAATGTGCTTCACCCCCCACCCCGAGCTGCTGACAGAGATAGGGGCTTTATTTCTTTATTTTTTTAAATCTTTAAGGCTGAAAGTTATCGGCGCCTCGAGCCGGCGGTGGGAAGGGAACAGCGAACGGGAGCCGTGGAGCCGCTCTCTGCCCACGAGCGCTGGCAGCCTCCGGTGCCTGGAGACATCCCATGGAACAGGAGGCACAAGAAGGTCGCGGAGATAAGGCCGGCTGCGATTGTGCAGCGTCTCGTATGCCAAAAGGGCAATTTTCGGCGTTCAAAGCCAAGATGAGCGCGCTGGAAGCGGGCCACGGCTGGCGCATCCGCGCTCCGAGAGCGCAGCGCTGCTACAACGCGCCCGCGTTTCGTTCGTGCCCAACTTGCCCCCTGCTTTCTGCCACGGGGGTTGTGCTTTTTTAAGCTCCCGCTGTGCCGCGAGGGGACGCGGGGATGAGTGTGTGTCCCCCCGCCCCGGGACCCCAGACCTTTGCTATCGGTTTGTGCTGAGCTTTGCACCACGTTTCCTCCCATCGGTTTGGCAAAGCCGGGAGCTGCTGTGCCAGGGAGCAGGGGCAGCTTGGCCAGCAGCGGTGCCAGGGGACGGAGAACAAAAACCTCAGGTCGCAGAGAGCAATTGCCACTTAAAAGACAAAACCAACTGGCCCCAGAGCTCGTTTTACCCCTGTTACCTGCCTTTGGATCAACGGCACGGAGCACCCAGGCCAACCACGTGAGTTTATTTAAATAACTCATCAGGGCTACAGAGTTTGCTAAAAAATAACATCCATAACTCAGTCAAGGACACGGAAAATGTGGGAAATCCCAGGCAGAGCTTCGGCTGAACACCATAGAAGGTGTCGGAGCCGTCCCAGTGGTACCATTGTTGGGAGGTTGGTGGGGGGCAGTTGGGTCTTGGATGAACGGGTGTCCCTCCAGCTCCCTCCCTGCCCCAAGGGACAGCCGCTCCTCCAGGTAAGGTGGGATCCTTCTGCTCTGAAGGACTTGTCTTGCTTTTAAGAGGTCAAAGCCCCTTCTAGCCTGCAAGGTGCAGAAGCACCTTCCCACCCTGGGCAGCACAAGTCTGGACCATGATTTGTTCCCACCATGTTGTGGAGCTGCTGAAGGACAACCATGGTAATAAGGTCTTACAACCGTTCATCCAAGCAACTGCCCACCTGCTCAGAGACACCTTGGAGGTGTTTGTTGCACACCGCGAGTCTTTGGTTTGGTTTTCCCCCAGGAGGGTTACAATAGAGTTTCAAGGTGAAGAGTCCAGTCCCCTGGACTCTGAGCTAAGAGCACTTAGTGGACAAAGGAAATCAAACTGTACAGCAGGAGCCCAGAAGCCCAGGATCACCTGGAAAGGACTCGGCCCAGCGCAGGGGGGGTTTGCAGACCCCAGGCGAGGGTTAGACAAAGTCAAGAGGTTCAATCTTTTGTATAAAGGAGGAGAAAATGAGCTAGCACTGCAGAGGAGACATGAGGCCTTGTGATGGTCAAAACAGGCGTATGTCCTTTCTTCGGTCTCACAGGAGGCAGAGTCCAGCAGTTGCTGCCAATGGCCCATCTTGACCAACTTCATATGCTGTCCTCCTCCAGCATCTTGTTAACCCCTTCGCAGATCCTCTTCAGGTGGGTGCGGTAGGGCTCGGACGGCCCGTAGAGAGCCGAGAGGAACTCGTAGTCCGCAAAGTGATTGAAGACGTGGTTGATGCGGGAGTGGGATTTGGCCGTCAGGTGGCCGTTGACAGCCTGGTGCAGCAGGTCCCGGCACTCCGTCAGCACACCCGACATGACCCTGCGGTCAAAGGTGAAGTCTATCTGGTGGAAGCTGACGGCTGTCATGGCCAAGGTATGCACCTTCTTGCGGAAGCGCTCCATCACCAGCAGCTCCTCGGGGTTGAACTGCCCGTTGCGGTAGAGCACGCCCAACTTCATGACAATCTTGATGAGGTTTTTGATGATCTTCTGGGCCTCTTTGCGGTTGTGAGTGTACTCCTTGGTGGCCCGGTAGAGCTCATCCAAGATCTCGCTGCTGGTGTCGTCAATGAAGACGTTGGCTATGGTCTTGGTAGCCATCTTGCTCAAGAGCTTCTTCTGGGCTTGCAGGGCCAAGTTCTTGGTGCTGAAGGTGTCCATCTCTGCAGAGGGAAGAGGCAAACACAGAGTTCAGCCCACGCCCCAGATCAGTCTCCATCCCGTCTCCTCCCCACGCAGCCTTTTAATAGGAGAAAGAGCATCTCGGGCCAACGGCAAGACCGAGAGGAGCTCCTGGGTGCTGGGGCAGGTGAGAGCTGAGCTTACGCCCTGGGTTTTGTTGGTGGGATGAGTTACAGGGCGTCCCCACCTTCCTTCCCTCGAACTCTGGGGAAGAAGCTACAGCGCAACGGGCAGCATCGGAGGCGAGTGAGGTCTCCCTACCTGAGCATCGCCCGCAACCCTCCATCCCCGTCTCCCTCCTGCGTCTGGTGCTGCCCTCCTCCCGGTGCAGAAAGGACTCTTGCCCCATCCTTTTAACAGTCTTTTTCTTCCTTAAAACCTGACTCATTTCCTGCAGGGTGAGCTGGGGGTGACCCAGGTGAGGGCTGAGTCACCCGCCGCAGGCAGCGCGGCCGCGTGCGGGCGTACAGCCCAGCATCTGCCGAGGCTGGGGCGGCACGGCCAGTTTGCAGCACCCACCGACGTGTGGCAAAGCCCTTTTCCCCGGCACTACCCGACCTGGTACAGCCATGCTGGCAGAGCTTGGACTCATTCTGCCGCTGGCTCCGCTTCTTCCGGAGCCGGCACGAGCATCGCATGGAGGCGAATTACTCGGCGAGCCAGAAACCTCACCCCCCCGCTCACCTACAGCCCGACTCCCCGCACCCCGGCGGGACTAAATCCATCAGATTACGGCTTTAAAAAACTGCTGCGAAGGAATAAAACGCCGACCCTGGAGACGCATCTTGCCCCGGGAAATCGCAGAGCTACAAATCGCGGGGAGGCGAGAACAGCGCGATAACAACCGGCTCCCGCGCCGGGATGGGTGGGCAGAGACAGGGGTTGCTTATGCAAGAGCCTGGCACGTGGCACGGTCAGCCTGGCAAAGCGGGAGCGGGGAAGGGATGGGATTGCGCTATAAATACAGCACCGGGGAAGGGAGAAGAGCTGTTTAAGCCAAAGGATGCTGCCGGTGTGAGAATGGAGGGGGATAAATTGGCCACGGATATGGAAAGGAGAGGAAAATTAAGGTTATTCTAGCACAGAACTGAGTCCATCCCCATCGTGGGCAGCACTGTGGACACCCCCAGTCAAGCCACCACCCATCCCAGACCCCTCCAGGGATCCTCGATCCCGCTCCTACCACCACGGGAGCGCACACCGGGCTCTTGGGAGCAAACCCTGGGTTTCCACAGGGCTGAGATACCCCACGGTGCTGCCCTGATCACCCCACGGTGATCGAGGCTCCATCTCACCGCAGCGGGTCGTGCAAGGGTGACTGTGCCAGATGAGCCCCAGCACCATCCAGCCGCTGGCTCCCGGAGCCCGAGGGCAGCCGGGGCTCTGCCAGGGCGTGAATTAAGCGAGCGGTAACGGAGCTGCCGCATGCGGCGTTATTTACAGCCTTCAGGAAAAACACGGAGGTTTGTAAGTATTTCCCTCGATGGGAAAACATTGATTTTTTGCCAGCGCGAGCTTCGAGCCGAAGCTCTCGCGTTTAATAAGACAGAAACAACAAAGCAGAGGCTGCTCTGGCAGAGCCGTCGGCAGCTCCCGAGCGGGTCAGGCTCATTTAATGCCAACAGTCCCATGTGTGAGATGGTGCCAGAGCCGAGCCCAAGGGATGGGCAGGATGGGCAGAGGCAGCGCGGCTCCGTCCTCTCTCCCTTGGCTCTTCGGGGGACTCGCTCTGCTTCCTTTTTCCGGAAAGAGCGGGGCTTTGCCACGGTGTTGGCACCCTGGAAGTCCCCTCCCTCGTGTCCCGTGGGGTGTCCTGGGCACCTCACCGGCGGCGGTGCCCGGATAAATAGCAATTCCCATGCCTGAGCTCTCTGTTCGGTGACCAGAGCCATAAAGCAAGTGCAAATTCCACCTACGGAGCCCAGCAAAAAATAGGAACCACCGGCTCTGACAAGCTGCCCTGTGCACCCACGGCTCCCAGTTAGCGACTGGCATCGACCCTCTGCTCCCAGCACCGAATAACACCCGGCTGCCCCGCAGCCCTCTCCTGCCAGGGACCAGGAAAACAAGCATCACTCATGGGGGTAAACTGAGGCACGACGTGGTGGCAGAGGGCCTTTCCTAGACTCCAAAAACGTGACTGCCTCCTTCTCCAGCACCCATGGGCTGTTTTGCAGGCCCCAAGGAAACCCAAGCTCACCTTCCGGCACGTTCGTTCCCACTCAGCACCAGGCCGGTTGACCCAGCACCCTCCGCACCACGCTCTGTCCCACCAGGACCTGCTGACTCAGCACCAACCGGCAGATTTCACTGCAACGAGCCGTTTTCCTGCCGGGAAGGGCCCTGCGACCCCATTGTTCACAGAGGGGCTGCTGTCGGCGCGCAGAAGAAGCAAGTCTTGCCCCGACGAGCAAACTCAAGACCGAAACAAACCACCCCGTTTCCTTCCTGTCGCTGAAGTTTCCAGCCCTACTCAGGGCTTGTTTTTTTCCCCCCCTTTCTTCTTCTTTTTTAATGAAAACGCCCTCAAAAACCAACTTCTGCCACTGAAAAAGAGCAGCCGGGCGTTGCTGTCACCGAGTCCCTCCCTGCTCCGGAAAAGCGCGGAGGTGCTGTGGTCCCAACGGTGGCTTTGGGGATAGTCCCAGCCCTTTTTTGGGGGGTTCTTCCACCCATTTTGCAGGTCTCGGGGGGTGTTTTGCAGCCCTGAGCGGTGGTGCGAGGGCTCGGCCCAAGGTTGGGCCATCCGGACGTCCCGTGTGATGGGGGATGTGGTGACACAGCCCAAGTCCCTGTCCTGGGGAGGGACGCGTGCCAGTGCCGGGGCTCAGCAGCATCCCGAGGGCTGAATCCAGCGCTGGCAGAGGACACAGCCCTGCTGGCACCTCCGCCAGCAGGTCTGGTGTTCCTCTCCACCAGGCTGGTACCCACGAGCATCTCATCCAACCTCAGCCCGCATCCCACGGGGACCTCCCCTAAAACATCTCCTACCCCACAACGGGCGCAAGCAAGAGCAGGGTCCGGCCCTCTCGTTAAAAAACATTAATTAAAGCTCCTGTCTCCAAAGGGAGAAGGACCACGAGACCGTCATCTCACCAGCCCCTGGAGTCAGTGGTGCTGGCACGTGCCACGGCAGAGTCACAGCCGACAGCTCCTTTACAGCAGAGGGGACAAATCCAGCAGCGGCGCTGTGCCAGGGTCATTTCTACCTGTCCCAAAGATCCCACTGCCCCCACCGTCTCCATCACCGGGTACACACCAGCGGCTCCTGGTGCCCGCTGCCCCCCCAAGCCCCCCCAGCTCCATCGGCACCGGGCTGAATATTTCATGTAGGAAAGCAAAAGCGCTTAAATAATTTACAGAGCAGCGCGGAGCATGAGCGCGGCGCGAGGGGAGGGCTGTGCCAAGCTCCAGCTGAGAGCAGAGGCACCTCAGCCTCCTCTTCCTCCTCCTCTTCCTCGCCGGGGCCATATTAACTTGTAGCCACTTTGCTACAAGTTTCCTCCGACACAGAAGCACCGTCTCCCCACCTGCGGTGAACCTTCACCAGGGCACATTGCCCCGGTTTTCCCTCCATCCCGAGGGCTGGTTCCTCCAGAAAACGCCCCTGCTCCGCACCCCAGCACCCCCAGTGCCCCAAATCCAGGGATGGGGGGGTGGGTGGGATCCCACTGTTCCGCTCTGTCCCCCAGCATCGCTTTTCACCAGCTCCCTGCGCCCTCAACCCCATTAATTAATTAAACCCCGCCACCGCCGCGCTGGATTACAAGAAGACGGGTCAGAGCGCCGGCGCGGCACGGGGATGTAACCGGAGAGCCCAACCGCCGCCACCGGCCCGTCCCCCACCATCTCTGACCCCTCCAGCTTCCAGACCCCATTTTACCAGCGGCGCAGGAGGAGGAGGAGGAGGAAGGAGCCACGCTGCCTTTTGCAACAACCGTCCCTCGCACGTTGCCATGGGTGCAAACAGCACCGAGAGCCGCCGGATTCGGCGCGTGTGTGCCGAGCCGGGTGAGGCCAGAGAGGAAGCCACTAAGTAAACACCTCGCCCGAGGAAAAACTCATTTCTTGGCAAGGCTGGCAAAAATCCACGGCCGCCGCGGCTCCTTGCAGCCGGCCACGAGGCTGGAGATGCACCGGCATCACCTCGGCCAGGCAACCGCATGGTGCATCTTGCTCCGCTCGGTCCCGGCGCTGGTGCCAGCGGTGCTGCCAAACGTTCCATCGTCTCTGGAACCAGGATCTGAATGCCTCCATCCCATAATCTCCTTCTCGTAGGTGCCCACACCGGGGCTGCATTCACAGCCTCGGCGCGGGCACCTGTGGGAAGGAGCAGAAGTTTTTTGGTTATCCGCCCCGGCAACTCCAACGTGTCTGTGCAAGAAACCGGGCGGCCGATCCGAGGGGGCTCTGGCAATGCCAATGCCAGGCGTGGGTGGTGAATCCCGCCGGCGCTTCCCGTTTGCCAGCACCGCGTGGGAAAGGGATCTTGGCATATGAAGCCAGTACTGACCGCAGTTGCTCCGGCACTTGGGGTGGGGGTAAAATCCCGAGGTGCTGCCCGGTGCCGATTTGGGATGGGGGAACTGAACTGGCGCCGTATTGAGGAATCTTCCTGGGATTACCGTGCCTTGGAGTGCGGAGGCAGCTGCAGCACGGAGAGGAGGAAGAGGAGGAGGAGAAGGAGGAAGGGGGGATTATTTTACAGAGAGGAGGAAGAGGAAGGGGGGGTTATTTTGAAGCATCTGTCTCGCCTTCCATTTCCTCCTTTTCTTTATTGAGCTGCCATCAAGCCGCTCTCTCCGGCACCAACTTCCTTTCTCCTTCGACCAGAGCAGCCAGAGGCTCAGGAGACTCATGGGGAAGTGGAAAACGGAGCCGGAGGAGAAGGGAGGGGGGAAAAACAGAGGTCAAACCACCGGCCGTCTGTCCGGCTGTCCCACGGCAGGGCCTCGGTGCATCACATGCTTCCTGCACCGGAATCAGCGAGGACAAAGCCGCTGCGGGAGGGAAGAAAAGCTCCGCGGGATAATTTGGATCCGGTGCTGGGCTTGGGGTCAGTAAAGAATATTTACAGCCCAAATCCTTTCACACTCCAGAGCCAATAAAGCTTTGGTTGGTGGGAGTTGGGAAGTTTTACATCCAAGCCTGCTGCTCCAGGAGGGATCCGGCCTCGCCGAAGGGATTTGTTTCTCTGGGAATGGAGGAATTTCATCCCTTCAAGCCCAGGGACGGGCAGCGGCCGGGTGCGGAGGAAGGATGAGGCGATGCGCGAAGCCAAGCGCTGCCATGGGCACCCGGCCCTGCTCTCGCACACGGGCTCCGGGCGAGACATCCCCATGGCCGGAGGCTCCGGTGCTTTCTCCAAGCTCCCGTTCCAGCAGCGTTTCAAGCCCCCCTTGGATTTCCCCCTGGTTTTGGGGGGAAATCACCCTTTCCCCATGTTTTACCCACCTGGGGAAACTGAGGCACGGCCAGGGGCTCCCGGGAACAGCCCCGGGCTCTGCCCACCCAGCAGCTCCCGCCCCTCGGGCTCCCTAAACCCTCGGTGTGTCCCCCCGGGGCCACGCTGCCCCGCGGGCCAGGGGAACCGCCGGTGCTCGGCGACACCGTGGGGGACCAGTGCGATGGCCCGGCAGCTGCGCTTGCCTCCGGGGACGTCAGGCTTCGCCCCGCTGCCGGTCCCGGAGTCGGAAGCACGAACCGAGCCGATACCGAGTCCCCCCACCCCATGGACCGGGAGGAACCGGGGTGAACCGGGGGTTACCGAGGGGGGCCCGATCCCGGCAGCGCTGCACCGGCGGGCAGCAGAGCCCGGCCGGCCCTTACCTGCTGCCTGCCTCGGGGGTGCGCGATGCCAGGACCGGGGCTGCTCCGGTGCCCCCGGCGGGACGGGGCGGGACGGGGCGGGGCGGGGCCGGGCAGGGGCGGGGTTTCGTTTCCCGCGGTGCCTCTCCCTGCCCGGGCACGGCGGTGCCCCCGCAGCCCGTGCGCGGTGCCCGGTCCCCGGCGGGTCCGGGGCTCCCGCCCGCGGCTGCTGCCAAGTCCCGAGCAGGACCGAGAGCGGCGGCGGCGGGGGGGCGGGGCCTGTGGGCAGTGCCAGCCAATGGCGGCGCGGGGCTTGCTACGAAGCAGCCAATGGGAGCGCGCCGCGGGAGGTTTTCCCCCCCCACCCCACCCCGGGGCGGGAGCGCGCCCGCGGCCCGTGGGTGCGCGCCCGGCGTGCGTGGGCCGGTGCCGTTATCGCGGCGCGGGTCGGGCACGACGGTGCCGGGCACGGGGACTCCCTCGGGTCCGCACGGAGCCGCGCGGGTGGCGGGGACGCGGGCGGGTGGCGGGGTCCCGCGCGGGTGCGGCGGTCCCGCGTGGGAGTGCCGTGGTGCCGGGGCGCTTTTGGACGAGCGTTTTAGGAGGGCGCTGGTGAGCGCAGGCAGCACCGAGGGGTCCCGCGAAAAGTCACCGCTCGCCCACCCTGGCGGGGGGTTTCTGGGTGCGCCGTGGGGGTGTGACACCCGTGGGAAGGCGAGGACGGGCGTGGGGGTCCGCGGGGCGCTTGTTCCAGCGCCTCCATCCCCACACCGGGTCCCTTCCGCCCCGCTCCCGCCCTTCCCCAGTGCAGCGTGGGGGGGATCGGGGAGGGGCGCTGCCCCCTGCCCTAAAACCCCCACCCAGCCCCAGTCCACCCACCACCACCAGCACATACTGGGGACAGGCATCTCCTCCGCTTCGCCAGAGGAGTGGGGGCCTGGCATGGTGGGTGGCGAGTGGCAGCAGCCCCCACAGTGGGCGAAGGGCTCCCCATAGGTGCCCTCCAAGCCGGGCAGCCCCGGCCCCGCTGCCAGCCCATGTCGGAGGATTTTGTAGACCGGGGTGTGGCAACCGGAGTGGCACGGCCGTCAGCTCGTTCCGCTGCCGGGGACCCCGTGAGACCCCGTGAGCCCCACGGTCCTGCCGAGCCTTGCCAAGGTTTGCGCCCCAGTTTCCGAGCTCCCAGCATCAGGGCTGTCGGAGCATCCTTCTTCCTCCTCCTTCCTCCTCCTTGCAGCTCCGTGGGAAGGAGCCACCATGCGGGATCCTAATTCCAAAAGGTGGCATTAAACAGATTAAAGGTGGGATTTAGAGCGGATTAAAGTTCGGCTTAACCAGATCTTTGACTCGAATCTCGGTCTCACGCAGCAGCTGGGAAGTGAACCTCAGCCCCCCACGTCCTCCCCAGCCCCCTCCAGCCCTGCCGTTCCCCCACACCACAGAGATGCCCAACACTCCCGAGGCATCGCCCACCTCGAGCCCCAGCTCCTGCCGCTGCCAAGGATTTGCTCCTGGCCCCACGTTGTGCCGGAACAGCCAGAGCAGCTGTTGCCACTTGCCCGAACAGTTGCAGCATCAACCTGCCCGGCATAAATCACCCTCCCGGGTTCATCTGTTCCTGGTGACTGCTGCAACGAGCCGTTAGCCAGGAACAGCCCGGCACGGGCCTGCGGGCCAAGGAGACGGTGAGGGATTGGGGAGGAGGTGGCGAATGGAGCGGGGGAAGAACCAGCAGAATGTGCTGGTTTCCCCTGGCAGGACCAGCTTCTGTGTGGCATCTGGCACTGCACCCCCATCGCTGCCCTGTCCTGTGCCCCATCCCGTATCCCCATCACTGCCCTGTTCTGCATCCCCATCGCTGTCCCATCCCTTGTCCCCATCGCTGGGACACCCCTGCCACCCCGGCTGCTGTGCTCACCCCGCTCAGGCTGTTGCTGAAGGTGCTGCAGAGGGCGATGGGCAGCACTGGGCATATGGGGGCACCCTGCTCCCCCAGTGCACTCCCAGTGTGCACCCCTCCATTCCCTGTCTCCAGCCTCTCCCAGGGAGTATCTCAGGGACGATCCCCTGCGTTGCACCACTCTTCACCCCACTCCCAGCCCTGGAGCCAGACCCCAAACCCTCCCGGGGTCTCAGCAGTGGGTGGGGGGGTGCTGGGCTGGGACCCATGGGGCTCACCCCAGCAGAGCCGCATCGCTACCAGGTGGCACTGGCCCGGGGGAGCGATGGAGCGGCCATTGCTGATGAACGAGGGACGAGAGCTGGAGCCACGCAAAAACAGAGAATAAAAGAAGAGAAGAAACAGGATCTGGGCCAGCGCACGCGGCCTCTCCCCCCACCCTCACCCCCCCCCCCGCCACTTTCCTCCTCACCTCCTTTCAATGAAATAAAATGGTGTTTGCAGCAGCTCCTCTCCCACACGGTGAGCATCGCCCCGCACTCAGGAGGTCGCGCGTCTCATCCCACTCCTCGCCCGCCATGTCCCACCTCAGCAGCCGGCACACGGCCAGTGCCACCCGCCCCGGCTGCTGCCCACTGGGTGCAGGGGGGGTTCGGCTCCGGGTGAGGAGGGACCATGGGAGAGGCAGTGCCTGAATAATTCACAAGAGCTCAGCCAGAGAAACTGGAGCTGCTGCTCGCCCGGTCGCAGGGGAGCACTGGGAAGGGCACGGAGCTGCTCTCTGTCCTCCTCTTTGTCCCCAGCGTCGCTTTGTCCCTCTGCTGCAAGGACCCCATCGCCATCAGCCTCGCGGGCAGGTTTTTGGGGGCACAGCCCTGGATCCGATTGGACCAGGATCCCCGAGAGCACCCCAGCACCCAGCACCACCTTGGTGCTGAGCCCATGGTGGTGCAAGTGGACAGGGCGTCCCCAGCACCCACGTGGCCCCATCAGGATGGTACCCACAGCTCCTGGGACAGGGGACTGCCTCGCACCCCATAAAGTCCCTATTGTCACCGGGGCACGTGCAGGGTGGGGAAATACCCTCAGGGGGTGGTGAATCCCCCAAGCCCTTCCCATCATTGCCGGCATTTTGCATTCCCATGGCTCCCCTCCCATGCCCCGCGCAGCTGCGCCTCACCACAATGGCCCCTTCTTGCCGCGTCACCGGCGCCGGCTGTGCCGCCTCGGCCCCTTCCCCAGCACCGACCTTCCCTGCTGGTGGCCCAGGCAGAAAAATCCATCCCTGTAAAACCAAAATCCATCCCAGCAGCTGCTGGCTCCAGAGGAGAACTGCGAGCTGGGGATGCTCTCCCCAGCGTGCACCGGACCAGTTATCCCAGCGATGCACCGGGATATTTAGCCAGCGTTGGATGGAAGGAAAGGGAGGGCGGGGGTGTCACTCAGGGGTGCTGATAGTTTTGGGGGCAGCACCCAAAGGGTGTCCGTGGGGACAGGCTGTGGCTGTGGAAGGACCATCCAGCTCCAGCATCCCAGCAAAGACATGGTGACCGATGCTGAGCCGGGGTGAGGCTCATCCCTGCCTGATGGGGCACCCATGGGAGAGGAACTGCTGCAGGAATGAAGGATCCCTTGGAGCCAGGGAAGTGTTTTCTCCCTGTGGTGACCCTGCACGGAGCTCCTGCAGCCTCCGGAGGAGGTTTTTCAGGAGGTGCTGGCTCGCTTGCTCCCAGTTCGTTGCCTCCGGACACCACTTGTGACAGCACATGAAGCCCCTCCGACCCCTCCGGCCCCTCCGGAAAGGCTACAGATCTCATCTGGGATTATTAAACCCTCCAAAGACGGAAGCAACTCAACGAACTTCATCAAGGACGCAATAAAAATAGGCAGAGCCCGGCACTGGTGGCATCACTGTCACCAGCCACCACCCCGGCAGGACCCAGGGTGGGGGGACGTTAACACTGGGGTCTGCTGATCAGAGGTGCTGCCCCCCCGCACCCTGGAGATTTGGGGATCCCCGGGCCCCTGTGAGCACCCACCATCAGTAATTACAGCTGTATCCCAATCCTGCGTGTCCTCTCCCGGGGGGTTGGGGCTGGAGGAGCCCTGTCCCGGGCGCTGAGTCCCGGTGAGTCCCCCACAAAGGGCTCTTGCTCCTGCCAGGACCAGCTCTGCCAGGATGGCTGCACTGGGGGGGTCAGATCTGGGCAGTGGCAGGGGAGAGCGCATCCCCCCAGGGAGGGGGTTAAATGGGCCTGCTGAGCCAGAGGGGTGACACCCAGGGTACTCGTCCTTGGGGTGCGAGGGTATCTTTGGGGTGGTGGGTGCAGCCTGATGGGAGATGAGGGGTGATGGTGCTGGTGGGTGTCCCCGGAGGTGGCACCCGGGCTGGCAGGGTGCTGGAGCAGGGCACAGCTGTACGAGGTGCGCCCTGACATCACCTTGTCACCACTCACTGGGGGGGCACTGGGGGCCAGTCCCCAACCCCAGGGATTAACCCCTTTGTTCCTGGTGCTCCTTTTTGCCGGGAGCCCCGTCTCCCCCAGCACCCCTCCAGAACAAAGGGCTTTCGTGGGTCCCCAGGGACACGTCCCTGAGTGGGACAAGTCCCCACCCAGCAGCGTCCCCCGCCACCCCTCCTGGGCCGATGGCAAGCTGGGCGCTCAGTGTGACCCGTTCACTGGGCTCGTTAGAGGGGCAGCGAGGCTGAGCCTTGGATGCTTAATTCGGGTCTGGGGGCTGCTGAGAGGGACCCCGTGGCGGGGCACGTGCCGAGCTGTGCCGAGCCATGCCCAGCACAGGGCCCCGGGCACGTTCTGGCCGCACCGGCCGGGACAAAAGCAAATGTAGGTTAAGCACAAAGCGATGCGGCTGCTGCACCGGGGGGGGACACGGGGCAAGCGCCCGCCGCGACCTCCCGCTGCAATTAGCTAATTGCTCCGTATTCCCGTGCGAGGGAGACGCTGTTATCGCTCCCTCTCTGCTAAAGCCACCCTGGGGACACTGTCCCCTCCCAACGGTGCCCCGCTTCCTGCCGCAGTGCAGGGGGGGCTCGGGCTGGACGGACGGGGAGCGCATCACCCCCCAAAACCTGCTGCCCCTGACGTAGCTGGATGTGGCATCCCAGATGTCACCTGGTGAGGACGGTGGGGACGATGCTCTTCCTCAGCGCCAGGGATGGATCCAGATTTCTCCCACGTTTTGGGGGTGCCCTGCCACACCCCGAGGCTTCAGGATCCCTCCTGGCCAAATTCTGCCCAACCTGTGGAGTGGGAATCGGAAACATGGCACTTGGAGTGAATGTGGGAACCTGTGACATCATCACAAGCGTGCATGACAAATGACATCATCAGACAGAGAGGGCCCTTGTTATGTCACCTTGCTAGTTGGAGGCAGCCCCAGGCTTTTGGGTGATGGCAGTGAGGACAAGGGGGTGTGGGGGCAGGCAGGATGCTGATGACATCATCAGCATGATCCATGACATCAAGAGGGGGCAGAGAGGGGTCTGGGCAGGCTGTGCTGGAGCACACGAGGTGTGGAGGAGGAAGATGAGGAGGAGGAAAAAGGCACTGGCTTCATGGAGCAGTGTCCCCAGCTCGTGGTCACAGAGCCTGCCCTTGCGCTGGTGACATATCGACTGACAATTCTTAATCAAGTGGATTATTAATTAGCAGAAGAGGCCGGCTGCTTAATCCTCCCCATACTGGGTTTATGCTAACGGAGCTGGTTATCGCGGCGCGGCCGCGGCAGCGTGAGCTGTAATCGCAGATTTAATCAGACGGAACGTTCCCCTGCCGCCCCGGCGTGCCATTGTGCTGGGACCAGCCATCCCAGTGTGCTGCTGTGCCAGGACCCTCGTGCTGGCCTGGGGCATCCAGCCACCAGCAGAAAGGAATTCTTGCACCCATGCTGCCGTCCCTGTGCTTTGGGGTGATGACCTCACCCACCGTGGGCATTGGTGACCCAAAAACCACAGAGTTTCACCCCAGAACTGGTGGATGTCACCACAGGACTCGCCCTGGTGCGGCAGGACGGGCAGCCAGCGGTTGGGCACCCGGCACAGCACCTGCCACACACCTCCGTGCCACCTGGGTCACGTGGGTGGAGGTGACATGGGTGTCCCCGGTGCCACACGTGCCCCCAGCCAGGGGGATCATTGCACCAGTGGCCGTGCCATGGAGGGTGCAGGGTGCTGGGGACCAGTCTTGCACAGTGCATCACACCAGCCTTGCCCGGGGGGATGTTGCCCACCGAGGAGAGCAGCTGGGCCACACGTGCGGCTTCGTGCCCACTGTCCCCACTCGCCCGCCGGATCGGGGACCAACTCCTTCACCCCCATCTGAGCTGACGCTGGAGCCGTCCTCACCGCAGCTGCTGCCGTTTGCCAGATCCATCCCGCGTTTCGCTGCCTTGTCTCCGCCATCCATCGAGGTCCCCGCAGCCAGGGGGGGTGCAGGTTTGCTCCCCACATCCGTACCCACAGTGCCAGCCCTCCAGCACCACGGGGATCTGGGCTCCGAGAGTTTTGTTCACCATTTTGGAGCAGGCAATTTAATTTGGGTCTAATCCTTTCCAGGGCCGGGCTCGTTTCCCCGCGCGGCTGTCGGCGGAGATTTCCCAGCCCTAATTAAAGCTCCGGGCGCGTGTGGCGGCGTTCCCTGGGGATGCTTCCCCGGCCTCCCCCTTTCCCGTCAAGATCAAGGGGATAAACCAATGTTACCGGCAAAGTTAACGCCGCGGCAGCCGAGGGAAGCGGCGACGAGCCCTGGGCTGGCAACAGCCACGGCCCCGGCGGCGAACGCCTGCACCGAGCGCTGCGTCGGGCTCTGGCGGGGTGGCAGCAGGGGCTCGTGGCACAAGTTGGGCAGGTCTCAGCCCAGCACCGTGACACCTTCCCATGGCCTCACGGGGTGCGCGGTGCCACCGAACCGCCACGTTGCCCGGCCGAGTGTCCCTGAGACCGGCAGGAGGGGAGGCTTTGGGGTGCCACAGCCCCCGGCGGGCAGCACCCTCTCTCAGGGTGCCACCTCCACCGTCCCTCTCCCCCTCCCCACCTGCACCCCAAAATGAACCTGTCATGGCCCAGAGCGCCCTGCTGACCCCAGCAAGGGGCACCTGGGCTGGCACCCACCCTGGTGAGGCGGGATAGCGGAGCCATCTCTGCAGGCAGCTCTGCCCGTGCCCACCGACCGACCGAACCTGGCACCGTCTGTGCCAGCTCCCGCCTGCCAACCAGCTGCCCCAGCACCGTGGCACCCGACCAGGGGGTGGTTTGGCAGAAGGGGACACGCAGCCCCCACAAACCCACCCGCAGCCCTGCAGGGCTGTTCCGCAGGCGGGGGCTGCGTGGTGCGGGCAGAGATGCTGCCTGGCACAGCTGCTGCCCGCTTAATTGTGCCCAAAGCCCAACAGATGGTGCGAACGGCTTCAAGATGTTCTGCAACATTTCGGTGCCGCTGGGTCCCTTCTGCACCCCAAAACCTCTCCATCGCCACGGAAGGTCAGGACAATCCCTGTGTTCCTGGCACAGGGGGGGCACACGCACACGGTGACCGCAGTCGTGGTGGCCAAGACGGGGGAATTAAAGGGAATTAAACCATTTGTTGGGCTCCCGCCGCCTGGCGCTGTCCCCACTCTAATCCCTGCCCACGCTGCCCTTCCTGCCCGCACCTCCGTCACCTGCCCCTTGGTCCCGGGGGACAAAAGCCCCTTTGCCAGCGCTGGCCGTGGCAGCGCCATGTGGCCGCGGCAGCTGGTGGCAGCAGCTGGATGCTGGGGTGGGGGGTGTCGCCTCCATCCCGGTGCCCATCCCGGGGGGTTTCGTGCCGTGGGGGGCGTCAGGAACCCTCATGGCTTCTTCCAGCCATGCCAGGGTCCTGCCACGCTCCCTGTGGGAAGGATACAGCCCCGCTCCGCTCACTGGAGCCCATCGCATGTCCCAGACTCTGTGGTTTGGCCACGTCTCCAGTTGTGCCAGGCTGTCCTGCCACGGCACTCAGAGCTGTGCCAGGGCCCAGCACCCACCGAGCAGCCCAGGGCAGTGTGTCACCCCCAAACTGAGCCTGGCTGGTGCTGGGCCACATCCTGCGTGGTGGTGCAATGCCAGCACTCAGCATGGCTGTACTGTGCCAGCACCCAGCACCCAACCCTGACACCCATCGCCCATCATGGCTGTTCTGCACCAGCACCAATTACCAGCACCCAGCACCTGGCATGACTGTACTGCACCAGCACCAGTTACCAGCACCCAGCACCCAGCACGGCTGTGCTACACTGGTACCCCGCACCAACACTTAGCATCCAGCCCTGGCACCCAGCACCCAGCATAGATGTACCAGACCAGTATCCAGCAGCAGCACCCAGCATAGCTGGACTGGACTGGCACCTAGCACCAGTCCCTGCCGCTGGTATGATGATACTGGACTGGCACCCAGTTACCAGCACCCAGTGCTGGCACCCAGCACCCAGCTCAGCTGCACTGCACCAGCACCAGTTACCAGCACCCAATCCTGGCTGTGCTGCACCAGCACCAGCACCAGCACCAGCACTCAGTACCCAGCACCCAGCACCCAGCCCAGCTGTGCGGCTCCTCCGCCTGCCCCCCCGCACACCACACCAGGGTGAGCCGTATTTCCAGGCGCCTTTGATGAATTATTTATCAGGCAGGTGACCTCATTCATTCACATCGATTTTCCTCCGTGTCACTCCAATTCCATCATCCTGCTCCTGGAACTGGCGCGCAGGCGGCACGTCAGGTACCACCGCGGGGACGGACTGGGACTGCTCCGCTCCTGGCATGAGCCGAAGGCCCTTCACCAGCTCAGGGATTATTATTGTTGTTGTTGTTGTTGTTATTATTATTATTATTATTATTATTATTATTATTATTATTACTATTATTACTATTACTATTATTACTATTATTATTATTATTTACTATTATTACAATTATTATTAGCATTGGCATTATTATCATTAAAATTAAGAAGATAAAATAAATACACAATAATAATGTAAATACATAATATACACATATAAATATATTATCACTGGTATTAATATTATTAATAATATTAATATTATTACTTGTATTGATAATATTATTAATAATATTAATATTGGAATCATTACCTTCCTCCTGTCCCCCCAGGACCTCACAGCACCCTGGGCTGTGCCCACCCTGCCCAGTGCAGACAGACCCACAGGTGCCCAGCCTGACACCGACGCAGCTACCAGCAGGTGGGTGGCCCAGGGCCACCGAGGCCCACGTTGTCACCTCTGTGGGGTGTCCCCAGGTGGGTGCCCCCGGGTGGGGGGGGTGACATGGCACCCTGGCTGCCCACCGTAACCCATCGCCTTAAGGATGCGGGTACCAAGGCATCATCGAGTTAAAACCAGAAACATAGTTATATTTGAAATAAAATGTTCTTCTCCGGGTTCAACCAGATGCTTGGGTTTATTTAAAATATTTATATATTAAATATGTGTATGTCTGGGTTTATATATATATATAAAATATATATATAAAATATCTAAAAGAAATATATATATGTATATATTTGGACCCCCAGTGCAGCTGCCCTGGAGCTGCCCCGGCCCCAGGCCCACCCAGCACCCACGAGGAGATGATGGAGCCTGGAGGGGGGCCGCATCCTTCCAGCCCAACCGAGGGGTTTCCAGGTGGGGGGAGCTGCACTGAGGGGGTGCTGGGCCCTGGGCTGCAGGATATTGCCGCGGTGGGCTGGAGCTGCAGCTCCTTCCCAGCTGCTTATGCCTGGCTGAGCACTCCGTGCCTCAGTTTCCCTCCGGGATACCACTGCCCCCGGCATCTCTGCAGCCCAGCATCCCTCTGGCCAAGCATCCCGCACTGGCTGATGGCCAATCCCCTTCTCGAACCTAAGGATACCCCAAATTCGGTCCTCCACCCCAGCGATGTCTGGCGAAGCCGGACCTGCGGCGGACGAGCGGGGTGGCCGCCCAGTGCCATTGTCCCCTGACAATGGGGCCGCCCGGCCCCGCGCCCTGACGGCGCCGGTAGCCCAAATCTTTGCCTCCCGTCTCCCGGGTGACGGGGCTGCCAGCGCTCACCCACATCCCTCCTTTCATCCTTTCTCCTCTTGATCTTCGGCGCGGCGGCTCCCCGCGCTCCTCTCCATCTCCCTCGCCTCGGCGGGACGCGGGAGCCGGTGGCAGCCAGGAGCGAGGATGCTGCGGTGGGGATGAAGGCAGGGCTGGGGGTGGTGAGGATGAGGAGTGGGGGAGAAGGCAGGGCTGGGGGGATGGATGGAGGATGAAGGAAGGGTTGTGGGTGATGGAGATGGGGGATGGAGGTGAAGACGGAGGATGAAGGCAGGGTGGGGGGTGATGGAGATGATGGGTAGGGGATGAAGGCAGGGCTGGGGGGATGGAAATCCTCCCTGGGGAGGGCCGATGGGGAGCACAGAGAACACCTGCATCCTCTGGCAGTGGGCCCATGGACAAGCAGCTCCCCTTCACTGCACCTCCCCTTCTCCCCTTCTCCTCTTTTCCCTTTTTTCCCCATTTTCCCCCTGCCCCACCTACGGAGGCTGCACAGAGGTGGGGCCATGATCCTGCCCTTTCAGGGACACATCGATGGGTTGCAGAATCAAGCACCTGATGCAAACCCCATGGCCACAACCACCATCTCCTCGTGGCCACAACCATCTCTCCATGACGACAAGCACCATCTCCCCATGACCACAACATCTCCCCATGACTACAACCACCATGTCGCCATCACCACAACCACCATCTCCCCATGACTACAACCAACATCTCCTCATCACTACAACCATCTCTCCATGGCCACAATCATCTCCTCATCACCACAATTATCTCACCATGACCACAACTACCATCTCCCCATCACCACAACCACCATCTCCCCGTGTACAGGCAGGGCAGTTCAACCACCATGGACAGGAGGACAGACAGGCATTGGTGGGACCACGCTCCCTCCACCATGCCGGGACAGTGACACCGGGCTCGACATCGTGGCACAAGCTCCAGGGAGGATTGATCCAACTTCTCCTGCTCCTTCCAACCCCTCCTACACACCCTTCCTGGAACAGGTTTTTCCCAGCCCAGGGAGCCAAGCGGAGCCGCCAGCAGCCCAAACTTGTTTCCATCCCTCCCAAAATTCACCCAGATCCAATACCAGCTGGGGCGTGTAGAGATGGAGCCGGGAAATTTCCTCCCCAGAAAAAGTGGAATTTCAGAGCCAGGTGGGCTCAGCTCCAAAATCTTGGGGGATTTGGCCATGGCAGAGGAGGGACCGATGGTGCTAAGCGATTTCTAAGCAGCTTTTTTGCAAAAACAAAGGAAAATCTTCGCCAGAAAACGTTATTTTGATCACTTTGGCAACCGCGAGTGGTTTCGAAGTGGAGCTTTGTGTTCGGAAATGGACTCAAATGTAGAGAAGATGGAGATGGAGAAGAGAACAAGCCTGGCCCAGCTCCCTTCCCTTCCCAGCACCTGGTGCAAGATCTGGCCAGGTGGGATGGGCAGTGGCCCAAGGATGGGGGAGAGTCACTGGGGTCTTGTGTGGGGCTGGGGCCGGTGCTGAGGGGTGGGAGCAAAGCCACCTGGAAATCCCATGGGAGCTGGGATGGAGCTTTGCAGCACCCCACATCCCCCCCCCCGCCCCAAATCCCCTAAGAAAAAGGGCAGGATTCGACCTCCCTTCCTGAGAAGGTTCAGTGGTGAAGAACCAGGAGGGACATGGCTGGAGAACCAGGAGAGATGTTATTGCATGGGGCAGGAGGAACCAGGAGGGACCATCATCAGGGGGCTGGATGGACCAGGGGGGCATCATTGCTCAGGGCCAGGAGGAACATGGCTGGAGAACCAGGAGGGACATCACCGCAGGGCCAGAAGGAACCAGGAGAACCTGGAGGGACCAGGAGGGATCAGGAGAACCTGGAGAGACCATTAGGGACAAGACTCCAGGACCAGGAGGGATGCTGTCACATAGGGCCAGGAGAGACACAGTCAGAGGACCAGGAGACACCAGGAGAGCCATTGTCACAGGGCTGGATGGGACCAGGAAGGACACTGTCACCACCTGGGAGCACCTGAGGACACCACAGCCCCGGGGAAGCTCCAGCGCGGGTGGTGGGAATGGCCGTGGCCGGGAGAGACGCTCTCGCCCGCGCTTCGCTACGTGATGGTGATTAAGTTGCTTCCCTTCGTTATGGTCCCTCGGGGAGGTGTTAAACAGCTGCTAATAAAGACGGATGTTCCTGACGTGGCGTCTCCGGAGCTTTTACATCCATCGGATTTCGGGAAAAGCCACCGAAGTGCCCAGCGCCACCGGCCAGAGCAGCGGCGGTGGCTGAGCCAGTGGGACCAGATCTCCATCGCGTGGGTGGGGGGGATGTTGGGGAAGGTTTTGGGGGGCTTGAAGGGCTGGTCTGAGCCTGGAGATGCCCCGAAGAGGAGAAGGGGAACCCAAAGGGCTGCGGAGTCGGGGGAACAACGGGAAGAGAAGGAGAAACGCGGCAGCAACCGCCCATTAAAATTCATGAAACCTGTGAAAAAGCAAAAAGCAGCGTGAGCTGCCGGCGGCTGCCGACAAAGGCGGCAGAGGGAGGGGGGGGGGCGGCTAAACCCCCCCATTCGCTTCCCCCCCACCGTGTCACTCCACCCGGGCGACACCGTAACGAAGCGGGTAACGAAGGGGCTTCGTTAGTGCCCACCCGCTGCTGGGCAGAGGGGATGGATGGACGGAGGTACCAAAGCTCCAGGCACATCCCCGGACCAAGGGCACCTCTTCCCCTCACAGGGGACCCCCAAACTGCCCCCACCCCCCGCTCCCCAGATGGTGATTTGTATCTTGGAGCTCATTTATTTTCCCTTTTCCCATATATTTTTATCTCCGCCCCCCCCCCCCCCCCCCGCACACAACCCCCCTCCCAGCTGCCTGCGAGCGCGTTTCCCTCGCCGTAATTAGCAACGTTTCTGCAGGCAAATGGCAGTCGGGAGTGGAGGTGGCATTTCCTTAATTAAAACAATTAATTAGGGTGGGGTGAGAGGGAAGAGAAAACATCTTCCCTATAGAAACGGTTCTCGGAGCGGCCAGGCCCCCACGGCGGTGCCAGGGGTGCCGATGTCACACGTGTCGCTGTGGGTGCCCACCCTGGGGTGCTGCTCCCACCCCTCAGCACCCCAGGGTGCCCTTCGGACCCTGATTTCAGCTCCTTGACCTGCAAGGACTGGCTGCTTGTCCCAGAATGTCCCCGTCCCCGTGCTGGCTGGGTCCCAGCCGGAGCACCCCGGCGATGGCGGCAGCGTGCCGGCCCCGCTCCCTCGCCGGGGTATAAATATCCGCATGTTACTTAGCGACTAATTGCACGGGGGTGGGAGGGGGTGCCAGCCCCTAATGAGGATCTGGAATCATAAGCTGTTAATTACCCCCGTGCTCTGCGACTGCTTCGCTCCTGCTGGGATCTGGGTGCCCGGTCCGGCCGTCCGGCTCCCATCCGCATCCCTTACGGCATCCCCCAGCACCGCCGGCTCAAGACCCTCGTGCCACAGGTTTTCGGGGCAGATGAGGAGCCAAATTCAAGCGTATGCCCATGGGGATGCCAACTGCAAGGGCAGGAGCCTTCCAGTACCCGCAGTACAATGCTCCTGGCACTGCTGTGGGCCGGGTCACATCCCTTCGGGTGAGCGGCCATAGCCTGGCTGGCGTTTGAGGACCAGCAGGTGACCATTGGGCACCCCTGTGGCACGGGCTCCATCCCCCGGTGGCCTCAGCCTTGGGGAGTGCAGTGGAGGCAGCTCTGTGGCTGGGGTGATGCGGGGCAGCCTGTTGGCACCCCAGGAGCTCGTCCGTATGTCAGGCTGCGGGCCCCACAGCCAGGGACGCTGCTGCTCATCCAGGGGTGCGGGGGAGCACGTGGGGTGGGGGTGTGGGCGGTGTAAGGGTGCAGGGGTGTGTGCATGTGTGCACAGGTGCATGCAGAGGTGGGTATATGCATGGGTGCATGCAGAGGGGTGTGCAGGGGTCTGTGCACAGGTGCATGCAGAGGTGGGTATGTGCAAAGGTGGGTGCATGCATGGGTGCATGGAGAGGTGGGCGTGTGCATGCACAGAGGTGTGCAGGGGTGTGTGCATGCGTGCACAGGTGCATGCAGAGGTGGGTATATGTATGGGCATGTGCATGCACGAGTGCATGCAGGGGTGTCTGTGTGTACGTGAGTGTGTGCACATGCAAACACGGTACAGGGGTATTTTAAATCGAGGCCCTTCCATGTGCTGGAGGAGCAGCCCCAGCCACACTGGTGGAACCCACCAGCAACGCCAACCCTTCGCTGGCGACACCTGCCCCTCTCTCCGAACTCATCCATCCCCTGGCTTGAACCGAGGCCTTTCCCTGAATCCCAGAAGTGCCAGCGCTTGCTGATCCCTGCTGGATGCTCCAGGCCCGGGCTCCGGCACCCCCCGGCACGGGCAGCCCAGCTCGCGGTGCCGGATTAACCTCCAGCTGAACCGCCACGCCACCTGGGGCATCCCCAGCACCGGGATCACCCTTCCCCGCAGCGGGATGCGCAGGATTCGGGGTACCCGGGAGCATCCCTCCAGCCTCAGCATCTCCCGCGGGGGACCATTTTTATTTCCAGGCTCCGGGCACCGCGAGGATGGTGGAAAGCAGGTCCCGGGTAAATATCTCCCGGCGAGCGCGTGCGGGGATGCTGTCTTCACAGGATTTACGGCTTCAAAGCCTCGGCCTCAAAGCCTGCAAATATCTTTTCATCATTTCAGCCGCCGTCTAATTACCCGGCTGGCCGCCGGCGCTGGCCGGCTCTCCCAGGTACGGCCTCTGCTTAATAGCTGGGATTTATTATTTAAATGTCGGGGTTTTTTTCGGCTCCCGTTTCCCGTTCAGGCTCAAAGGCTGCCCGTGGGGTGCAGAGGGTCTGCACCCCAAAACCTGGGCACCCTGAGCCACTGACACCCAGCGTTCACGCTCTCAGCTGTGCTGAATTGTTAATTAAAATCAAGGTATCGTTTGCTGCTTCGTCTTGGGTGTAATTAGACGGTGGGGATGCCGGGATGCGGCGCTGGGTAACGCTTACTGGAGTGGGATGAAGGGAACCAGAGTCATCCCAGCCCAACCAGCACATCCCGGCACTGCCCGTCCCACTCCCCAGTCCCCTGCAAAATTTTGAGGGGTTTCTGCTCCACCAAGAGACCAGTTAATGCCAGGGGGATGGTGACTGGGCATACCAACCTGCATGCCTTGGCACAGAGCCTCCATGCCAGGGATTTCCAACCGGCACCAATGCGGGGCCGCGTGCCGTGATGGATGCGGGGAGCAGCCCCGGCCACCGGCGCCCGTTAATTATCCGCCTTGGATTGATGAGAAGTGGCAACTCCCGCCGAGGCCGGCAGCCAGCTCACCTCGGGTCGGCCGCGGTGGAAGGAGCTGGCGGCGATGGCGAGGTCAGTGCCGGCTGTGCCGCTTCCCCCGCTTTTGCGGAGGGGCTGCTTCTCCCCGCAGCCGGCTCAGCCGGGAGGATAATTTATGGTTTCGTATCAGCGCCGCTGATCTTGGAGCCTTTCCAGCCTCCTCTTCCCTCTCCCCGCTCCGCTTTTCCTCGAAAGCCGACTTCCCAGGATGGGATCCAGCTCCTCACCCCTCGGGGACCTGGATCCAGCCTGTGATGAACTCATGCATGTGCTGAGCTGTGACAGGGCTCAGCAGGTCTCTGGCACCAGCTGAGCCGGTTCCTGCTCCTGTTTTAGGCTGCTCCGGTGCTCCAGCCACACGGGCAGCGCAGGATGGCACCGTCCCCCGCAGTGCAGGAGCCACCTCCCAGCCCCCTGCATCCCGGGAGCCCCGTGGGCACCTCAGCACCCATTCGCGGAGCATGATTTTAAGGTGCCAAATGGCTTTTTAGAGATTAAACTGTTCCGTGGAAGTGGGGTGGGGGGGTCTGGCGGGGGGATCTGGCAGGGGGATCTGGCAGGGGGATCTGGCGGGGGGATCTGGCAGGGGATCTGGTGGAGGATCTGGCAGGGGGATCTGGCAGGGGGATCTGGAAGGGAAAGGTCAGTGACAGACCGTGGTGTCCCTGCAGCCGGGGAAACAGCCCAGGGAAAGAGCAGGCTCTGGTTTGGGGGAGATTTCAGTGGATTTTGGCATTTTCTTGGTGGCTGTCGGGGCTCTTTGGAGCTGGAGGAGAGGCCGAGGTGGGAGCAGGCGGCTCAGAGAGGCAGAGCCCTAGGGGTGCAGAGCTGCCCAGAGGCCGCGGTGATGGGCATCCAGTGGGAGAGCCTGGTGAGTGCCACGGCATGGGCAGAGTTAAGGCGAGCGACTGCAGGTAGAGTCCTGCCGGGGGGGATCAGCCACGTCCCTCCAGGCCCAGGCAATTCCCTGCCTTGTCCATCGATCCCTGCGAGGTGTTAAGAGCGGCTGGAGCATCGATCGGAGCAAAGCCCTGGGCGGCAGCGAGGCCGAAGGCTTCTCCAGGCGGGAGGATGCAGAATCCGGCCTTGACGGTTGGAAAAGGAAGTGGAGAGTATTCCTGGTGCGATGCACCCGCAGAGGTGCTGGACCCCCCCTCTGCCCCCAGCACAGACACCCCTTTGGGGACAGAACGTGCTGGGGCTGGGGGGCGCACAGCACCGTGATGCTCGGCCATGGGAAACGCCGACGAAAGCTCCCCGCGCCTGCCAGGCGCCCGCGGCGTGCCGGCTTGGCACTTCACCGCCGTAAATCGCTCGCTGGACCGCGTCCCGGGCGCTCGCGGTGACAGACGGGGACTTCAACAAGCCACGGGCCGATTCCCAAAGCAACCGGCCCCGCTGCTCCCGTGGCTCCGGGTGTGGGTTTAATCCCCCCACCCCAATCCTGGGATGCGGTGGGCACCGGAGCATCACGCCGGCTCGCGGTGTTGGGTACCGCTCCCCCGGCATATAAATAACCCACCGGCGTATGAATAACCCACCGATCAGAAAAAAGAAGATTCCATTTTCCAGGAGAGAAAGGAAAGGCTCGAGACAAAAGAGGCCGCTCTGGCAGCCCGGGGAAAACCCTTCTCGAGGTTAAAAAATCACAAATTAAGGAAAGGAAAAAGCTGATCTTAACTCTGGGCCGCAGGCAGGGAGGAAGGGCAGGATTTTCGCCATTTAATTGGGGTTTTTGGACCATTTAGGGCGGTTTGTTTGCTCCCCTTCGAAGCTGGGAGCGCATCGGTTTTTACTAAGTCACCGTAATAATGGCATAAATAAATAATAATAAATAAATCCAGCTTCTTCCACTCTGATTGTCCTTGGATTTATTGAATTTGGCCATTGTTCCAGGAACAGAACCCTGCGTGCGTCCCTGGCTCCCGGGTTTTTATCCCCTAGGAGCTTCAGGATTGGGCTGAAAGCTGGAAAATAGCTGAGGGGGGGTGGGGGCGAGAAAGAAAAAAAATCAAATAAATGTCAGGATGGGTTCAGCAGCCTGTGCCAAGTTTGTGCCATTATTTGGGTGAAATCCTCATGATTTCTTTTCTCTCCTGGCTGTGGGAGGGGATACCCCCCCCCAAGACTTGTCTCTGCAGCGGGTGTTGCCTGAGCTACCCCGGGGGGGGCGAAAAATGCTTTGGCTCCGGCTGTGCCGCCGGCGTTAGCCACGCTTGAGGGGAAAATCACAATCGCTGCCGCAACCGGCTCGTTCCCGGCAAGAGCCGGTCTACCGGAGGGTGTCCGTGTGGGGGGCTGGTGGCATCCGTGCCGGCTGCATGCCATGGAGATGGCCCAGTTGGGGGGTGCTGGTTGCCAGTGGTTGGGTTTGGGGGGGTTTGTTCCCTTGGTTAAGGTGTGTTGAGGTGATGGGGAAACTGAGGCACAGGGTGGGAGCGAGGGGACAAGGGGTAAGGGTTGGTGCGGTGTTGGGAGGGGAATGGGGGGGACACACATGTTTCACCACGCTGTGACCCCAGGGGATAAATCCCCCCCCCGCCCACCCTGAAAGCCTTCGCTCTGCTCCTCTTCCTCGGCAGGATATGGAAACCCGAAGGGGTTTGTCCTCATGGGGAGAAAGGGGGAAGGCTGGAGAAGGAAGAGGATGTGGGCTGAGGGGGGAACAGATGGACTGGGAGATACTGGGCTCCCGGGAGCACATCTGGATAGGAGAGGTCTGAGTGACAGTGAGAACAGCTGGTTTGGGAGCATGGGGGCAACAGCTGGATGGGCAGCCCTGGGGTGGCAATGGGAACAGCTGGAATGGTGTCATGGGGGACACATCTGGACGGGAGAGCCCTGGGATCACAGTGAGAGTAGCCGGAGGGGCTGCGCAGGGCTGGCAATGGGAACAGCTGGATTTGGCCTTGGCGAACAAACAGCTGGACGGGAGAGCCCAGGAATAGCCACGGCCACAGCCACAGCTGGGGGAGGCTCCTGGGGAGAAGGCATGAAGTTCCCACCCGTCTCCCGGAGCAGGGAGAGCAGCAGCGAGGTCATTAAAGCAGAAAGAAAAATACATTAGAAACGTTCAACTGCTCAGCGTAGCCTGAAATGTGCTTAAGTCGGTCCCGGGTAAACAATGAGACGGGATTAATCGCAATTAGTTTTCATTAAAAAGGTGGCATCACCCTCTCCTGCTTCCCAAGGGCTACTCCCTGCCTTCCCGGGGACCTGGGCATCGCACGGCCGGATCCTGCCTGCGGCAGGTGGGTGGAAACGTCGTCCCCAAGCTCGGCGGCTGCGGGGAACCACTTTATCTCCGCCGAGGCAGAGACGAGGGGCCGGCGGCAGCCGGAGCTTCAAAGGGAACCTGCAAATCCGGCGTATGCAAAACCCCAGCCAGCGCCGCGGATGAACAGGACGTGGCTCCTCGGCCTCCGCCAGCCCGCGGCTGTGGCACCGGGCAGGGCTCGGCCTCGGCGTGATGCTCAGCCTGGGGAGATGCTCAGTCTCAGGGTGATGCTTGACCATGGTGCGATGCTCGGCCGTGGATGCTCAGCCTTGGGATGACGCTCAACCTTGGGATGATGCTTGACCATGGGGTGATGCTCATCCCTGGGGTGATGGTCAGCCCCAGGGTGCAGCATGACCATGGTGCGATGCTCGGTCTTGGAGTGATGCTCAGCACCAGGATGATGCTCAGCCCTGGGGTGGTGCTTGGCCATGGGGTGATGCTCGGCCATGGGGTGATGCTTGATCATGGGGTGATGTTCAGCTCCAGGAAGATGATCAGCCCTGGGGTGATGCTCAGCCCTGAGGTGATGCTTGACCTCAGGGCAATATTTGGCCTTGGGCTGGTGGTGCTCACCCTCGACACATGGACCTGGTTTTTGCAGTCCCCCATCCTCGGGCAGGACTTTTGGGGCTGGGGATAAGCCAGCACAGAGCTCTCAGGAATGCACCGGGAAGGGATGAGGACGCTGTGTCCTCCACGGGTGCCACGATCGGAGGTGCTGACAGCCAGTGCTGGGCTTCCCGAGGTGCCAGGTGCTGCTGCCAATGCCACCGGTGGCCTCATGAAGTGGGGACTTCCCAGTGGCTGGCACATCCCTCCATCCCTTGGAAGAGCTGACTGACACGAGCTGCCAGGTCTCAGCTCACCACAACCCACATCTCGAAACACCTCCCAGGCAGGAGGGATGGAAAGAACCCACGTTGCCTCCAGAACAGGGCAAATTTGGTCATTTTTGGGACTGCCCCACACGTACCCAGCAGCCCTCTCCCTCACACCAGCACCAGCCATGCCCGGCAGCTCATCACCTTCTCCCTGACGGCACCAGCCTCGGGCACAGGGAGTGATTTGTAAATATTTAAAACCCAACTCAAATCGCCAGTTTGCGGCGCCGACGGGCGAGGGCTGCGGTGAGGAGGCAGAACCCTGCCGGGGGGGCCAGGGGCACGAACCTGGGATGATAGAACCCCTTCTCCTGACCCCACCAAGCACCCACCTCGCAGGGTGCGCCCATCACCGGCGGCGATTCATCTCCGGCGCATCACCAGCGCCTGTGTAACCGGGGGGTCCGCGTCCCCCGCCCCCCCAGCGCAGCCCCCGTCATTAGCACCCAGAAAATGTTGGGTTTCTGGCTGGGAAAACACGGCGGAGCTGTACATTAAACATCAAATTATAAAATTAACAGATTCAAACTGAGGATGATTTGCATGTGCAAATTAACTTAATTACCACTCTTCCTCCCCCGAGCACCACGGCGTGTGCGCGAGGGCCCGGCACAGCCACGGCCGGCGGCAGGTGCCAGCGCCGGGGACCCTGCGGTGTATTTTGGGGGTGAGAGTGCCAGCGCCAGCTGGGGAGGTTTTTGGGGGGCGATGGCAACGCCGCCAGCTGAGCGAACGCAGGGACACGCGTGTGCGCGCACATGCACACGCGTGTGCACGTCTCCGTGCGCGCACGGCCAGCGGCACAAAGGCGGCTCTGTGGTGCGGTGCCCCAGCTCCCAGCCCAGGTGGGTGGCGTTGGCACGGCGCGGGGCGCCGGAAGGCAGGACTGTGTGCTGCCAGCGCGGCCTCGCCGCCGGCACCCAGCGCCGCAGAGCCCGGGGGCAGCGAGCCAGCACCCGGCACCCGCGCCAGCGGCATCGGCTGCAGCTGGAAGACCCGGGGAGACGAGGGCCCTGCGCCGCAGAGCGTGCACACGCACGCACACGTATGCACACACATGTACATGTGTGCGTGCGTGCAGAGGCACACACATGTATGCACATGGATGCGTGCACACGCATGCACATAGGCACACACATGCACACATGTGCATGTGAATGTGCACAGGCATGCACACCGACACGCATAGACATGCACGTGCATGCACACACACCTGCATGTGCAGGCACACACATGCACAGGTAGGCACGCACATGCACAGACATGCACACGCACGCACAGACATGCACACACACATACATGGGCAGGCACACACATGCACATGCCTGCACACACAGGCACAGGCATGTGCACAGACATGCACGTACATGCACATACATTTAGACACATGTATGTACATGCACACATACACACACACACGTGTGCACACACATGCACACCTCTGCCCTGCCTCAATCTCCCCCCATCACCTTTCTCCGGTCCCTGGGCCCCCCCGTGCCTCAGTTTTCCCCAGGCCAGCACCCAGGCGAGGGAGCAAGACTGGGTGAGGCCATGCCACCCCCAGTTTGCCCAGCACACCCAGTAAGAGGGCGAGCAGCAGCTAATCAGGAGAGAAGCAATTAGTGGGGGGGTCTGCCAGCGAGATGGGGGCTGCTGTGGAGGCACCGCTCCCCAAAACCCCTGCCGGGGCCCCAGCAGGGCTCGGGGTGGGGAAGGTCAGGGAGGGGTGACATGGGATCCCGTGCCATGCCGGACGCAGCAGGCATGCCGGGACAGGCCTGGGGGGCCGCAGCTCCACCCCGCGCTGCCCCGCGTGCCCGGCGTGCACGAGGCTGGCGGGATGCACACACACGGGGACTGACTTGGGACCCCCCCGGACTCCCACCACCACAGCAGAGAACGGCCTCCGCTCGTCACACGTGTGGCTGCAGCATTCACGGCCCGTTGGTGCCTCCTCGGCCGCTCGTTCCGGTTCCGAAAGGTCGAACAAACCCCCTGGCCCGGGAATGAATCTCGATATGGAGCCTGCGGACTAGAATAACCCTCCCCAAGCTGCGGTTTTTCCGGGTTGCCGGCCAAAATCCCAACCCCAGGGGGAATCCTGTGACCATCACGGTCGCAGGACGTCAGGGTGCCGTGGGATATCAGGGTGCCATGGGATGTCTGGGTGACGCAGGATGTCTGGGTGCCGTGGGATATCAGGGTGCTGCAGGATGTCCAGGTGCCACAATATATCGGGATGCTGCAGGATATCAGGGTGCCATGGGATATGGGGGTGCCGTGGGATGTCAGGGTGCCGTGGGATATTGGGGTGCCATGAGATGTCCGGGTGATGCAGCATGTCCAGATTCCACAAGATATTGGGGTGCCACGGATGTCCGATGACGCAGGATGTCCAGGTGCCATGGGATAGTGGGGTGCTGTGGGATATCAGGGTGCCGTAGGATATGAGGTTGCCATGGGATATCGGGGTGTTGTGGGATATCGGTGACACTCAGCGATGCTTGGCTGAGGCATGGGAATCAGGGAAGAATTAATTCCGAGGCGTGTTGATTAGCTTTAATTAGCAGGATTTGGCCAGCACAGGGAGCTGAGGGCCACGGGGAGGGGGGGTGAATGGGTCAAGGGGGGTTGGTGGTGTCCCCTCGGTGTCCCCCTGGGGATGGTGACTCAGGGGCTGAGTCACGGCTGCGGTTTCCTTCCCCTAGAGACCCCCCCTTCCGCCCCGGCAGCCCCGTGTGCCCCCTCCAGGGGTGGCTGTCCCCCTCCCGGCCCCGGGACCGGAGGAGAGGCAGGAAGAGGTGAATCAGCAGCAGCGTGAGAAACCTCCGGCGTGCCAGGCCGGGCTGAGGACTGGGCACAGCTCAGTGCACCGATGGCACCAAGGCCGGCAGCCACCGCGGGATCCACGCTTCGCTTCTCGAGAAACCCAACGGGCTGCGGAGCCATGGCATCAATGCCAGGGGTCAGTGGCATCATCCCCAGCACCCACCCCTGGCACCTTGATGGGGCTGAGCTGAGATCTCCCGTGCTGAGCACCTGCCTGGGGCGGGGGAGTCGGCGGGGGGACGGTTTATTTCTGACTACCCTGATTTGGGTATTTTTGGGGAAAGTTCAGCTAAAACAGGCTGGGGAAGCAGATGGCGGCGGGGGGGGGACAGGGGGGACACGATGGTGAAGCACCGAAGTGGTGAAAGCAAAGCACCTTCTCCTGCTGTGCTGGGCCCCACCCTGTGTGGCAGCCCCAGACCCTGGTGTGCCCCCCACCATCCCATCCGGGGGCACCTACTGCACCCCAGGGTGGGGGGGCTTGGCCTCCCCTCGCTGCGGTCAGGCAGCACTTGTGGGGCATAGAGCAGCTCTGAGGGGAGAGTGGGGGGAGCCCCTTTTGCAAGGGGAAACTGAGGCAGGGGGACAGCTATGCGCTCGGCAGCAGAGGGCGAGCCTCTGTGCTGGGGGAGGTGCGAGGCTGAGGCAGGGAAGGGGGAAACTGAGGCAGGGCGTGAGGGGGGTCGGTTTCAGCCCCTCTCCGTGCCAGGGATGAGGGGAAACTGAGGCAGGGGGTGTGGGAGGTGGGTCCCAGCCCCTCTCCGTGCCCGAGAAGGCAGAGGGGGGGATGCCCTTTTGCCGGGGGGGGACCGAGGCAGAAGGATCGGCTTCCCTCGCCTCTCCCCTCCTTTCCCCGCGGGGGCGGGGGGGGGCCTCGAGGCCGGGCCGGGCCGGGCCGGGCCGCCTCCCCGGGGCGGGGGCAGGGCGGGGGGGGCGCAGCCGCTCCGGGAGCGGCGGCGGCGGCGGCGGCTGCTTCACCGCCGCTGTTGCCGGAGCGGCCCCGGTGCAGCCGCAGCCACCGGGCGGGCCCGGCTCCGGCTCCGGTCGCGGCCCCCCCCCCACCCCGCACCGCCCGCGGCCCCGCCCCGCCCGGGCTCCGGTGCCCCGGCGCCTCCCGCCGCGGCGGCGCGGAGCGGAGCGGGGCCGGGCCGAGCCGCGCTGCCGGCGGGCGCAGGTGCGCGGTGCCCGGAGCCCCCCCCAGCCCGGACCCCCCCACACACACCCCCCCCGCCCGGGGACGGCGAGGTAAGAGCGCGGCCGGTGCCCCCTCCCGCCCCCCCACCCCGGCGATGCGGTCCGGTCCCGTGTCGTCCCCCCCCTCCCGGTTTATCTCCCCCCTTCCATCGGTTGCCTCCTCCTGGGGGGGGGGGAGATGGGATGAAAGGGGGTGCCCCCCCCCCCCCAGCCCTCCCCCCTCCCGCCGCCGCCGGCTGCTGCATTGGGAAGCGGCGCTTTTGTTAGCGGCTCTCCGGGCGGAGCGGGCGGAACCTTGAAGGGTCACGGGCTGGAGGGGCCCCCCCGGCCCCCCCGCACCCCCCGACACCCCCCGACATCCCTAACCTGCACCCCTCTGCCCCCCTCCCTTCACCCTGCGGCCCCCCTGCATCGCGCCCCCCCACCCCAGCACCTCCATCCTGCATCCTCACCCCCACCCCAGCGCTCCCGGGGGGGGCCCCCTGGCACCCCAATTCTTCCCCCCTCCCCAGCCTTCTCTGACACCCAGGGCACCCTCCGCACCCCCAGCCCGGCCCGGCACCCCGGCGAGCCTTCCAGCACCCACATCCCGCACCCCAGCCCACCCCAGCACCCCAGAGACCTTCCCCGCACCCTGAGCCAGCACCCTCCATGCCCCTCAGCACCCTGGCCCCCTCCCCCAGCACCCTGGTTCTCCCGCAGCATCCCGATCCCGCACCTCCATCCTCCCGATCCCGCACCTCTGTCCCCAACCCAGCACCCCGACCTCCCCCCCCCCCCGCACCTTTGATCCCCCCCCAGCACCTCAGTCCCTCACCCCCCTCCTCTACTCAGCACCCATCCCACCTGCCATCCCCTCCCACACCCCCATCCCACCCATCAGCACCCCGACCTTCCCCCCCCCGCCAGCCCCGGGACACGGTGATGGGTGCGAGGTGCTGGGGGGCCCCCCCTGAACTGGGAGGATGGAGATGGGGCGGGGAGGGGGTTGCTCCCTGCTTCACCGGGCTCTGCTGTGCCTCCGCCACCTCTTTGGGAAGCAGCCGGGGCTTGTTGTTTTTTGGGGGGGGGGAAAGAGGGGGGAACTGGTGTGTGCCCCCCACCCCGCAGCCTCTATAGGGTTGGGGGGGGAGATACTGAAATAGGGGAGTCTGGCCAATGCAGCCCCAAAAAGGTGGGGGGGAGTGGCAAAGGCTCAGCCTGCAAGGGGGTGGTGGTAGGGCCCCCCCAGATATCCCACAGGGCTGGGGGAGGGCAGAGACCCCCAAATTGAGGAGAGGGTGCCTGGCTCCATCTTGCTGATGCTGTAACTTTTTCCGTGGTGGGGACAAGGTGGGGGGGATCTGGCAGAAGTGGGGCACCCCCTGTGCAGGGGTGGGGGGGCTGGCACCCCCTGACATCAGGGCAGGACTGGGGACCCCAGTGCAGATGGTGTCTGTGGGGCTGGGGGGGCCCAGCTCCCCCTTTTTTGGGCTCAGCATCATTGCGCTATCTGTGGATTTGGGGGGGGGGTAACCCTAAAATAACGTGGGGTGGGGGGTGCTGAGCCTGACCCGAATCCTGCTCTGTCACCCCCACCGTGGGGTACCCTGGGCACCCCCTGACCCCGGCATCCCCCCTGGCCCCCCCAGGCCTGGCCTCCCTCCCACATAACCCAGAGCACTCAGGGTACTGGGACCCCCCCAGGCCCCCGCTGCCCCTCTGGTCCTCCCCTATGGGATGGGAGGGAGTGGGGAGCCCCATCTCTGTGCAGGGGGCTTTGGAGGGGGCCCAACACCCCCTAGAAGAGCGGGGGGGGCCCATGGGGCTGTGCTATCAGCTCGGGGTGACCTTGGGTGAGCACTGCCTCGCACTGTGCCTCAGTTTCCCCTCTGCCAGACAAGACTTGCAGGGGTGCAGAGAGGACCCCCTCCACCCCAGTGCTGGGCGCTGCACCCAACCCCTCCACCCACCCTAGGGAGCGGGGTGGGAGAGGACTTGTCATGGGTGACTCCCCCTCGAGGACACCCACCTCTGCTTGTCCCCAGCACCCGGGAGAGGTGGGGATGGTGGTGGCACGTGTGGCACCACTGTGCCCACCCCCTCCCGGATCCCCTTACCCTAGTCTCCTCAGGTTGGCTCCGGCGGGGCCGGATCCTGCTCCGGGCTGGCTGAGCCCCACATTGTGCTGAGACGGGGTGCATCGGCTTGGGGAGGCCCCCTCTGTCCCCCCACCCCAGCAATTTTAGCCACAATTTAGGGCCTGAACTGGTGACACTGGACAGCAGCTCCCGGCCCCGCACCCAGCAGCCGGTGCAGGATTTGGCCCTGAGTGCCAGGGTCCTGGCAAGCGCCGTGTCCCTCCCCAGCACCCAGCCATGGGCTGGTGTTGGTGGGTGCGTGTCCCCGCTGGGTGCCAGGGGCCGGATCCAGGTGGGCGCTGAGGTGCTGAGCATGGGCAGCGGCGCTGCACCGGCCCCACCGAGACGCCCCTTTTCGCAGCGTCCCCGGGGTGACACGGGAATTGGGTCACCGCTGTCACCGGGGCACGTGGCTGCGGTGGAGAGGTTTTGTAGGGGGGGGGCTGGATGTGATTCTGGGGGGGGATTCAGGCTCTGAGGGTGCTGGGGGGCAGCTCAGCCCCCACCAGCAGTGCCGGCGCCGACGGTGTTTCGGGTGCAGGGGGGAGACGGTTCCTCTCCCCCCCCCAAAAATGCTCCCCAAGATGTTGTCGCCGCCGTTCCCGTAAACAAAGGGAAATCACCAAATCCGACTCCCGGCAGCGACAAAAGCCACCGGTGAACCGGCCTGCGCCGCACAGGGACCGTGGTGGGCTGGAGGTGGCCGTGCACACGCGTGTAGGCATGTTGACACGTGTCCACGCGTGTAAGCGCGCCGCTCCCCGTGGCAGAGCTGCCCTGGGCTGCTGGGGGGTTGCGGGGACCGCGGTGATGTCCTTAAACCAGGAGGTTTCCGGTGGCTTTGTGGCCCTCCGAGCCCTGCCAGGAGCCCAGGTCCCAGGCCAGGGTGGTGACGCGCCGGGGCTGAGTGTCACTGTCCCCCTCGGAGGCCCTCGCCGCTCGCGCCGCACCATGGTTTGGCTCCCAGTTAAACCAGTGGCTCCCGGTAAGGGTCTTTGCTCCCCACCAACGCTGGGAAGGCTCAACCCGGCCACGAGGCCCGTGCCGGTGCGGTGCTCGCCGGGTACCGGTGCTGGATGCAGATCCCTGCTGCAGTGCCGGACGCGGTTTGTATCCTTAGACAAGCCGGAATATTTTTAATTAAACCTGCCAGGTTGGACGCGATTTAATTTTTCAGTGGGCTGAGCCGCACCGGCCCCTCGGTGCATCTCCCGCGCCGCGGCCGCTCCAGCCGTATCTATTCCCGGCGTTGCCGTCGATGAGGTTTTCCTACCCGGTGCAAATCAGCGGGTGGCTTCCCCCATGCTGGCATCTCTGGCTGTGCTGGGCGAGCGGGTTGCCACCGGCCTGGGCGGGATGGTTTCGCGGTGGTGCCGGTGCGGTGGCATCCGGCGTGCGTTCGGCGACATAAACAAGTAGTAAAGAAAACCAAGAGCAAGCCCGGTTCCATCTGGGCTGTGCCGCTGCGCTGGCTTAACCCGTTTGCATCCGATCGCTGCCGGCATCACCTCATCGCCGCCGGCATCGCCCCATCGCCACCGGCATCCTGGGTGCTGCATCCCCGGGGTGCTTGGAGATCTCTTCTTCCCCATCCTTCCATCCCCAGGATGGTGATGGATGTGGCTGCCGGAGCACGGTACCCAAAACGATGTTGCCGTATCCCTGGCAACGCCCAGCCCCACCACGAAGGGGACCCGGCGGCCGTGGGGACCCCGTCACCGGCTCCTTGCCGGGGACCTTGGGGCTTCAGTCGCGGCCCCCCGAAAGGGGCGATGGAGGTTTTGATTCCCTCGGCGAAGGCGGGAGGGAGAGGAAGAGCGATCGCCTGGCGTGGTGGAGGTCCCAGCGGGGCCGCCGTGTGCTAACAGGATTTTACTCCCTATTTAATTACAATTTTGTTAAATTAAAAAAAGAGAAAAAGAAAAAAAAAGGGGAGGGAAAAAAAAAAAGATTCTTTTCGTCTCTTTGTGCCGATTCCCGGCAGCCGGTTAATTAAACCGGGACTGATGAAGCCACCGGTCACTGGAGGAGGTCCCTGGGATGCCCAAGCCCAGGGTTTGGCAGTCGCAACTCGGTTCTGGTTCCTCCCAGTTCCTCCCAGTTTGGCCGCTGGTGCTGAGGCTGGCCGTGATGGTGCAGCGCCGTGCCAACGTGCCGTGGCTAATCCTCGGCTCTTCCCTGGGTAATCCTGCCCGCCGGGATAATCCCATCAAACCCAGCAGCGCCGCGGCTGAGCTCGGTGCCGGGTTTGGTGCCGGGACACGGTGGCCCTGGGGAAGCAGCGGCTTCGCACACGTCCTCGCCGGGGTGACACGGGGCCGCGGGTGCCAGTGGGGAAACTGAGGCACAGAGCAGGGGACAGCACGTGGCTTCATGATAGCGGGGGAAAAGGATGGAGGGGGTGGCAGCCGCCCCCGTCCCGGTGCCAAAAACAAACCCAAGGTGCTGGAGGAGGGTGGGATGGGAAGAGGCACCGGTGACAGCACCCCTGGAGAGACTGGATCCGGCCCGGGTTTGGGCGCTGGGAACGTAACTGGGTTTTATTACCAGTCCCATCCATCATCTCCCTCCGCGGATGTCGAGATAAAGCACCGGTAAACTGGGAAGCGTTCGGAAGGCGATTCGGGAGGCTGGGAGCCAGGAGCCAGCCTTGCCTCGCACGGGGCCGGATCCTGCCCGCGGCAGCAGGTACGGAGCGTGGAGCTGCAGATAGTCCCGGCAGCTGCCCCGGCACCGGCTGCACCCCGGCCTTCGTGCCACCTTTCGGGGAGCGAGCGTGAGGTCAGCGCTGGGAATAGCCCAGGAGCGCGTGCCGGGGCCTCATCCTGCTCACCTGGGCCGGGAGGGGCTGCCCGGCCGCCCACGGGTGCATCGCACAGCCCCTGCTGCTTGCACGTGTGCGTGGCAGCCCCGTGCACACGCGTGTGCAATACAGCAGCCCTGTGCGCAGGCGGGTGCATATGCACAGCAGCCCCATGCACGCGTGACACACGCGTGACAGCCGGTGCACACACACCTGCACACACGTGATACCCCGTGCACTCACACCTGCTCACACGTGTGACAGCCAGTGCACACACTAACACCTGCACATACATGACATGGAGCACACACACTGGCACACGCATGACGTGTGGCGCACACATGCTTGCACGTAGGTGGCACACACTTGTGACAACCACAGAGCACACACACATGTCGCCCACACGCCTGCACACATGTGACAGCCAGTGCCCATGCTGACACGTGCACACACATGACACCCCGTGCGCACACCGATACCTGCACACCCATGACACGTGGTGCACACATACCAGCGCGCACACATGACACCCGGTGCGCGCACCCCTGTACACACGTGACACCCCGCGCACACACCCTGGCCCGCACACGGCACCCACTGCACCTGCCCCTGCCCACCCGTGTCACCCGCTGCACGCGCCCGTGGCCCTTTGGGATCCTCGTGCCGGGCTCCTTCTGCCTCCGAGCGGTTCCTCCTCCATGACTGCGAATCCATAACCCTCATTTCCCTCCTCGCCACCACTGGGCCCTTCGCGGCACATCTGCCCGGGGAGGCACATCTGGCGGGGCCACCCCAGGGACGGGACCTTGTCACCCATCCTGCCAGGAGCTTTGCAGCGTGGGTGGCCTGGAGCACGCGGTGGCAGTGGGGATAGGGCCAGGCCGGGGGTGCCGGTGGGTGCTGGTGGGTGCCGAGTGGGCTTTGCGGGCACTGCCAGAACAAGGAGCTGTTTCGAGGGCAGCAAGGGAACACCTGAGCTTCTGGCCAGGCGGGAACGCAGAGGCAGCCGCGAACAATGGCCCTTTGTTCCGCGCTGCCACTGGCATCCCAGCCTGCATCCTGCATCCCATCCCGCATCCCGCCTGTACCCCATCCTGCATCCCATCCAGCATCCCGCATCCCATCCCACATCGCAGCCTGCACCCTGTCCTGCATCCCATCCCGCATCCTGCATCCCATCCCACATCCCAGCCTGAATCCCGTCCTGCATCCCATCCCGCATCCCAGCCTGCATCTCGTCCTGCATCCCGTCCCACATCCCATCCCGCATCCCAGCCCACATCTCAGCCTGTATCCCATCCTGCATCCTGCATCCCAGCCCACATCCCACATCCCATCCCGCATCCCAGCCTGCATCCCAGCCTGCATCCCGTCCCACATCCCATCCTGTATCCCACTCCGCATCCCACCCCACATCCCGTATCCCACCTCGCACGTGCATCCCACCGCACATCCTATCTCACATCCTGCATCCCATGCTCTGGCAGTGTGGCGGTGCCAGCACCCAGCACCCGCGCTAGCCCAGCTCCGGTGCATCCCACAGCCCAGTGGGGGCTCAGGGCGCTGGTGCCACCTCCCGCCCTGTGGCTCCCACCCCTCCCCGGCCATGGCGGGATGGGACCCGGCTGCGTGCGGGGCAGGTGCCACTGCTGAAGCCTTCGAAGTTGGCGTCTGCAAAACAGAGAGCGGGATGGAGCCGGATGGCACCGGTGCGGGTGGCATCCGTGAGCCTGTGGCCTCGCCACGAGGAGGAGGAGGAGGAGGAGGAGGAGGAGGCTGCCGCCGGGTGAAGGCTGGGCTCACGTGCCACGGCCCACGCCCTGGCGCCGCCAACCGCTTCCCACCCTCCTGGCACACCGGCTGTGCCAGGAGCTGGCGGTGGTGGGAGTGGGTTTGCCGGGGATGGCCGCGGTCCCTGTCCCCACCTAGGTCCCTGTCCCTGGGTGTGCCCAGGAGGGGGGTGGCTGGGCGGAGGGAGACGGGGGGTCCCAGAGCAGATGCCCCGGGTGGCAGCACACCCCGGGTGGCAGCTCTGGGGCCACCATCACCGCAGGGACAGCGTGGGGACCCCGGGGCTCACCCACACCCCTCGCTCCTCTCCGTACTGTTTCACTGAGCAGACGGGACGTTTAGTCTTATTTAAGTACTATTTTTATTATTTATCTATTAATTAATGAACATTTTTTATTTATTTAACTACTTAGTTAACTAAACTTTATTAAGGCTTAAAACATGATCCGACAGAGGGGCTGAGCGCTTCCTCCCGGCCTCTCCGGCACCGTCTCTGGCTGCTCCGGCTGGGAGTTGTTATTGTAGGGTTGTTTTCTTGGGATTGGGATTGATTTTGGGATTGGTTTTTGGCCGATGTGGGTGCATCCAGTAACGCTGGGGCTCTGTGCCCAGGTTTGTTATTGTAGGGTTTCCCGCGTGGGGCTGGGTTTGCCTCTTGGCTGTTGGGGTTGAACCAGGAGCTGCACGTTCTGCCCGCTCAGGGACCGGGCACCCTGGGGATGAGGCACCCTGGGGACATGGGATTCATGGGGATGGGCACCCTAGGGACGAGGCACCCTGGGGACATGGGATCCCTGGGAACATGGGCACCCCAGGGACATGAGCTCCGTGGGGATAGAGGTTGTGTGGGGACAGGGCACCCTGAGGATGGTGCTCCTTGGGGATGGGGTTCCCTGGGGACATGGGACACCCTGGGGATGGGGCACCCTGGAGACTGGGTTCCTTGGGGACACGGGCTTCCTGGGGATGGGGCACCCAGGGGTGCCCAGGGGAAATGTGGTCCAGGGGACTAGTAGGACATTGGGTGGGGGCTCCCGGGAGTGGTGGCCAGGCTCAGGGTGGGAGCAGGGGGTTCCCCCTTCCCACGCCAAGGGGAAACTGAGGCACGAGGCCAGAAGTGGTGACTCAGAGCAGCCCAGACCTGCTCCTGCCAGTGGGACCTGTCTGTGGCCACCCACGGCCGGGGCCATGCGGGTGCCAAAGCGGGGTGCTGGGGTGACACTTGGCAGCCCGAGGGGATGCGGTGCCGGTGCAGAGCCCCTGCGGTGACACAAGAGACCAGGGAGGAAGAGGCGGGTGAGTGCCCATGGGGGCAAAGGGGGATGTGTGACTTTGGGGACAAGGGGGACCAGGGAAATGGCTGTCTTGGGGGGGGGGGGGACAGGAGGGACATGGTGGGATGTCTGTCTGTAGGGACAAGTGCCTTGGGGGGGTGGCAGGACAGGAGGATCCATGTGCCCTGGGGGGACAGGGGACAAGAGCTGCGATTTGGGGGGGGTCACAGAGCAGCCATGTGCTTGGGGACAGGGGACAAGGGCTGTGAACTGGAGAGGGGGAGGACAGCACCCCGGGGTGCCCCCACCTGCCACCCCACTGTCCCCTCCACGGGGTCTATTTTGGCGTCAAGCGTGACACCCCCTCAATAGGAAACCGTCCTTAATATGCAGATGAGTATGTAATTAATATGCAAATTACTGTGCATCTCTGGCCGGCCACCAGCCTTGGCATGGCAGGAGGGATACGCCGGGGACACCCAGCACCCATGGGTGCCACCCGGTGGGTGTCGAGGGTGCTGCCAGCACCTCGCGTCCCCCTGGGCACCCGCGGTGGGCGACGCGTGAAAGGACGAAGCCACCCGACGTGACCGTGGGGTCCCCAGAGCCCGTGTCGGGGGGTCGGACCCCTTTGGGGCTGGGGGGGGGGGGGCTGGACGCCTGGGTCCCCACCCGAGGGGGGGCGTGGGTGCTGGGGAGGGAAGGGGGCCGGGGGCTATAAACGGCAGCTGTAAGCGGAGCCGGTAACCGGAGCGGGAGGCCCGGGGGGGACATTTGAGCCACCGGCGGAGCCGCGGAAGCGCCGAGGTAAATGGTGGGTGCTGTGTCGTCTGTCCCCCCCCCCCCGCCACACCAGGAACCCCCCGTCCCTGTCACCCGCATGGGGACCCCACCGACGCTGGGGTCCCCACATCCTCTTCCCTCCCCCTCCTCCGGCTCAGGGGGTGCTGGCTGCCTGCAGCCCCCCCGGGCAGTGCTGCCTATCGGGGGGGGGGCACGGTGCCAGGTGCCCGGGGTGACATTTGCTCCGGGGACAGCTGCTTCCTGGCTCCGCCATGTGAACCGGCCCCGCCACGGAAACCGGGGGGGGCTCAGCGCCCCCCTCCCCGGCAGCACTAGCAGCTGGGGGGTCCCCACAGCCTTTTTTTTGAGGGGGGGGGCGGGGAGCTACTGGTGGTGACCCCCAAACCCTTCCTGTGTGCCCCCACAGGGCGAGGGATGCTCTGGGGACCAGGAGCCGCATTTTGGGGGGGGGGGGGGGGCATTTTCCTTAATGCTGCTTCTAAGGGCCTCATTAGCATATCTAATTGCTGATTAATTGCGTATGGGCGCTGGGTGCAAATAAAACCCGGCGTTGGGGGGGGGGGGGGGTGTCTCACCAGGAGGGTGTCACCGAGTGGGCTCGTGCCATCTGTTCCCCATGTTACTTGGGGAGGGTACCCCGCGGTGCCACTCGGGGTGTCCCATGAGTAGCGGCCCCCCCCCCCCCCCCCCCCGCCAGGTCCCCGGCTGCGGTGACAGCTGCTGGAGGGGGGTCGGCGGGGGGGTGGTGGCTCCGGTTACGGTGACATCAGCCCTACCTTCCCACCTGGCGTGGGGGGGGGCACAGACCTCCCTTCCCCTGGGGGGGGGGTCTCTGGGTGGGGAGGGGGGTTACACGACAGCTGAGCTGCTTTCGGGACGCTGGAGCCCCCAGCGCCATCGGGGCGTCCCGAGGGGGGGGACGGGACACCCACCCCCCGGCTATGGGACCCAGGCGGCCGAGCCCCCCCCTCCGAGCGGTGGGACCAGCGCTGGCCCGGCCATAGCGGCAGAGGCGGTCGGCGGAGCTCAGGTGGGCAGAGTGGGGTGCTGGGGGTGCGGGACACAGCGTACCCCAGTGTACCCCCCTCCATGGCGGGCACAGGGGGTGGGGGGCGCTGGCAGCCCCCGCTGTGGGGCTCGGGGATTGCTGCAGCCCGCAGAGAACTGCAGTGTTGGGGGAGGTGGGCAAAACTGGGGGCTGCCCCCTCCTTCTTGCCCCATCACCCCTGTCTTGGGAGTCAGGGAGATGCTGTGGTGGGGGCAAGGAGCTTCTTCTGTGGAGGGTGAGGGCCTGAGCGTGCTTTCAAATGGGGAAACTGAGGCACGGAGCAGGGGGCTGCACTAGGAACAAGGATAAGGGACATGCCCGAGGCTCTTCTGCCACTCGGTGTCGGAGACTTCTGGGCTGGAGACCCCCATATCCCCCCTCGGACCACCCAGCACATCCCCGGCCCGGCCACTCTGTCCCCACCCGCTGCCTCAGTTTCCCCACAGCCATGTTAGGGACCTGCACGGCGACTGTCCCCTCTCCTTCCTCCACCACTGCTGTGAATGGGTCCCTGTTTGTCCCCCCCTCTCCCCGCCGTGTCCCCTCCGCTCCCTGCCGTGTCCCCCTCCTCCCTGCTGCCTTTTCTTTGCCTACACAATCGCAGGCATTTATGGCGCCGGAGGCTCCGGTTACCCCCCGTACCAGAAACGTCTCATTTCCCTCTTTTTTTTTTGGGGGGGAGAAAATTCCCCCCTGTCCCCCTTCTCTGCGTCAGCATCACCAAACCTCTGGGTTATTTTCGGCGTTGGCTACAGTTGTGCTGCCAGCATGGCCAGTTTGGCCACGCCGGGGCTTTGAGGTGTGGTTTGGTCTTGTAGGCAGCTGACGGTTCTTTTTTTAATAGAAATAGATAAAAAATAATAATTAATATTTTTATAAATAATATCTAATAAGGGGGCAGTTCCGTTTGCTCCTTGGGCGAGTGGGGAAACTGAGGCACAGGCACGGTTCATGGCTGGGTATCTGCGTGGCATTGGCCATGCCCAGGCTGTGACACCATGGGGACGGGGTCAGTTGTCCCTGGGGTCCGTGACACCATGGGGCTGAGGTCACTTGCCCCCAGGGGTTATGACACCAGGTCGTACCCCAGGGGGCTGTGACACAGCAGGGTCGGCGTCAGATGTCCCCAAAGGCTGTGACGCCGCGGAGGGGACTGTGATGGGGACAGTGCCGGGTGTCACCCGCGGCTGGTGACACCGCGGAGAGGATGGGGACGAGTCTCCCCATTGGCGTCCTGGCACCGTGACCCCAGCCCACGCAATGTCACCCCCCATCCCCGGCTCCCCGCAGGGGACGCGGTGGCGGGAAGGTGACGGTTCGATCGGAGCCGCTCACGGGATTGATCATCAATTAAATCTCTGCCTGGCTGCTAATTACCCAGCCCCCGCCCCGTCCCCACTGCCCACGGGGGCGCATGGCAGGACAGTGATGGTGGCCTGGTGCAGTGGGGGCACAGTGCGGGGCTGTGCGGGGGTGCCACACGCGTGGTGCTCCAGCGTGTCCCCAGGGGTTTTCCGAGCCACCCCGAGGGCATTTTGGATGGGGGGAAAAGTCTCACTGGCTTCATCCGTGTCCTGTGTCCCCATGTCCCCGTGTCCCATGTCCCTGTCTCCCCGTGTCCCCATGTGCTGTGTCCCCGTGTCCTCATGTCCCCACATCCCCATGTCCCATGTCCTCATTTCCATATGTCCCTGTGTCCCCATGTCCCTGTGTCCCCATGTCCCATGTCTCCATGTCCTGTGTCTCCATGTCCCGTGTCCCCACATCCCCACGTCCTCAGCCCTGCTGCACCCCTTTGCCTGGGGTTAGTTACTTGGTGGCCATGAGCAGCCGGCGAAGCCCCAGTTTGGGCCCAGTAGCCCCAGTTTGGGGGCGGCGCGGGGGCGGCTCGGCAGGGGCGCGGGGGCCGCTTTTCCCAGCATATTTGAAATTCCTCAGCCGGGGAAGGACTCGCTTCCCTATTGCCAACCCCAGCCACATCCCGTGCCGGTGCCACCCTCCCAGCGCCAGCGCCTTGAGCCCCCCCCCGACCCCCGAGCCACCCCCGCCAGCACCGCTGATGGTTTTGGGGTGCGGGTGCTGCAGGGTGGGGGGGGTCAATGGCACCCCATGGGGAGGGAACCCGGGCATCGAGGTGCATGCTGGCCCCCTCCCATCTCTCCCCATGCCCGCAGGTGTGGTGGGTGCCCACCCGCCTCGGGGGACACCATGGGGTCACCTCCCCGCGTCCCCCTCGTCCTGCTGCTCCTGCTCGCGGCAGAGAGGCCGGCCCGTGGCACCTTCCCCGAGGAGCCCGGTCCCATCGCTGTGGCCCCCGAGGACTGTGAGTGCCCACCGTGGCGTGCGGGGCGCGGGGGTCAGGGTGCTGCAGCAGTGTTCAGGGTGGGGGGCACGGCTTGGCATGGAGAGGGGACAGGGGTTTTGGGGTGAAGGCAGGAGGGGGTACTATGGGCAGGGGTTTTGCAGTGAAGGCAGGAGGGGGCACCCCTAGGAAGGGGTTTCGGGATGTTTTGGGGTGGAGGCAGGAGGGGAGTACCCATGGCCTGGGGTTTTGGGATGAAGGCGGGGAGGCAGCACCCACAGGCAGGGCTGGGTGAGGGTGGTCACCCTGGCTGGCCGGGGGTACCCAGGTGGGTGGGGGTGCCCCGGCAGCATATGACTCCCCGTGTGTCCCCCCCAGACGTGAAGCACTACGCCGTCTTCGTGGGCCACGGCACGACCCGCCCCCTCGGCCCCGACGCAGGGGGGACCCAGCGCCTCAACATCCAGCGCATCCTCAAGGTCAACCGGACCCTCTTCATCGGGGACAGGTCTGACCCACGGCACCTCGACCCCCCCTGACCCCACCCAACACCCACGCCAACCCAGGGCACCCCAAAATCCACCATGGGGCACCCCAGCAGGTTGGACACCTCACGGGGGGCTCCAACAGGGCTGTCCCAGTCCTGCTGATGCTCATTGCCCACCCCAGCACCCCAAATCTTCCCAGCGGGAAGTGGATCCCACCCCCCCAAACATGCCTGACTGGGGGCACGCCCCTGGAGTACCCCCAGCATCGCAGCTTGGAGCCCCGTGGAGTGGTGACACCCATGTCCCCCTCCCCAGGGACAACGTCTACCGCGTGAGCCTGGAGCCCAGCGGTGCCGGTGAGATGCGCTACCACCGGGTAAGTGCCAAGAGCCACGGGGGTGCCAGTGGGTGCCAGGGGCGTGCCGGGGGTGTGGGGGGTGCTGTTGGCTTCTCCCCAGCCCCACGCTGGGTTTTGTGCTCCCCCCCCACAGAAGCTGACATGGCACTCGAACCAGCACGACATCAGCATCTGCCGGATGAAGGGAAACACGAGGTACGGTGAGGGGGGTGTGAGCACCCCGTGAGACCCCCCGGGTGGGGATCCAGCACGCTCCATGCCCCATGTCACACAAAGCCACCCCGTGTCGTCCCCCCCCACCCCAGTGTCACCCTCCGCCTCCCCCCTCCCTGCCGGCGGTTGTGTCTCTGTGATTTATCGGCCGCCCAGTTAATTAGGTTTGTAATTAATTATCTGGGGCTCGTGGATCAGAGCGGGCACAGCCTGGCGTTTGCCGCAAACCCGATTCCCAGGTCCTGTGAACACCATTTTGGGGTGAAAACCCACACACACACCCCAAGCCAGACCCTGGGAGCCTGGGCGGGCGCACCCAGGGGTGGGGGGCGCGGGGGTGGCGCGGGGGTGATGGTGCCCTCTCGCCGGCGCAGGCAGAGTGCCGTAACTTCGTCAAGGTGCTGCTGGTGCGGAACGAGAGCCTCCTCTTCGTCTGCGGCACCAACGCCTTCAACCCCGTCTGCGCCAACTACAGCGTGAGTCACCCACAGACCCCCCCCCCAGGCCGGGGTGGGGACACCTGGGACCCCCAAATGTCACCCCCACCCCACGTCCGGGTGACTGGCTCCACGGGCAAGGGATGTCCCTTCCCGTGTCGCCATGGCAGCCTGGACCCCGCTGCCTGTGCGGCATCGCTCATGGCCCCGGCTCGCCCACCATAGATGGACACACTGGAACCCGTTGGGGACAACATCAGCGGCATGGCCCGGTGTCCCTACGACCCCAAGCACGCCAACGTGGCCCTCTTCACAGGTCAGTGCTGGCACCGCCGGCGGCGTGCCACGCTCCCTGCCCGCCGCCCCCCGCCCCGCGCCCGGCTGATGCCCCTCTCCCACGCAGGGGGGATGCTCTTCACCGCCACGGTAACGGATTTCTTGGCCATCGACGCCGTCATCTACCGCAGCCTTGGGGACAGCCCAACCCTCCGCACCGTCAAGCACGACTCCAAATGGTTCAAAGGTGCCTCCCCTGGCGCGGCGCCCACCACGTACTGTGCCATGGCGTGGCACGTGTCCCATTTCACGCCACCTGGGATATCCCTGACCTTGCCACTGTCCCCGCAGAGCCCTACTTCGTGCACGCCGTGGAGTGGAAGAGCCATGTCTACTTCTTCTTCCGGGAGATCGCCATGGAGTTCAACTATCTGGAGAAGGTGGGAGACAGCCCCACAGTGGCCCGAGACACCCTGGGGTGGGGACAGGGACAAGGGGATGGTCATCAGGGTTGGGTACCAGGTGGTGATGGGTGTCTGTCTCGTAGGTGGTGGTGTCCCGGGTGGCCCGGGTGTGCAAGAACGACATGGGGGGCTCACAGCGGGTGCTGGAGAAGCAGTGGACCTCCTTCCTCAAGGCCCGGCTCAACTGCTCCGTGCCGGGTGACTCGCACTTCTACTTCAACGTCATCCAAGCTGTGACTGACATCCTGGAGCTGGACGGGCGCCCTGTGGTGCTGGCCGTCTTCTCCACCCCTACCAACAGGTCGGACCCTCTTGTGCCCAGCTGAGAACCTGGGGCTGGGCTGGGACCCCTCCGTGTGCCCCAGTGCCCGTGGGGGTCATGGGGGACAGGTTGAGGTGTTCACCCCATGCCCGCGTCCCCCCAGCATCCCTGGCTCGGCCGTGTGTGCCTTCGACATGACCCAAGTGGCCGCTGTCTTCGAGGGACGTTTCCGGGAGCAGAAGTCACCCGAGTCCATCTGGACACCTGTGCCCGAGGACATGGTGCCAAAGCCCCGGTGAGTGGCGTGTCATGGGGACAGGGCTGGGGACAGCCAGGCTGGGACCAGCAGGAAGGGGCATGGCGGGGAGGTGGGGACGGGGATGGGGACAAGGTCAGAGATGGGGACAAGGACAGGGACGGGGACAGGAATGATCAGGGCTGGTACCTGCAGGGAGAGGGGTAGGGACATGGATGGGGAAAGGGACAGGGACATCAGGGCTGATACCAGCAGGAAGGGTGGAGGGGATGGGGACAGGGACAAGGACAGAGATGGAGACGGAGATGAGGACAGTCAGGGCTGGTATCCACAGGGAGAGCGATGGGAGTGGGTGTGGGGACAGGGACAGAGACAGGGATGGGGACAAGTACAGGGATGGGGACAGGAATGATCAGGGCTGGTACCCACTGGGAGGACGGAGATGGGGATGATGATGAGGACAGGGACAGGGATGGGGACAAGGACATCAGGGCTGATACCAGGAAGGGTGGAGGGGATGGAGACGGGGACAGGGATGGGGACAGGCAGGGCTGGTACCAGCTGGGCTGGGGACAAGGCCAGCATGGCTGTGGGGACACTGAGCCGTGCCGCGGCCGCAGACCGGGTGCTGCGCGTCGCCGGGGGATGCGCTACAACTCCTCCAGCACCTTCCCCGACGAGATCCTCAACTTCGTCAAGACGCACCCGCTGATGGACGAGGCGGTGCCGTCCCTGGGCAACGTGCCCTGGATCCTCCGCACCATGAGCCGGTGAGCGCCTGGGGCAGGATGCGGCCCCAGGAGGCCAGGGTGTGCTGAGGGGTGCTGGGGGGTACTGGTGGACACTGGTGGGTGCTGGCCGTAGCCTCTCGTGCCGCCCTTGTGCATGCATGCCAGCGCCAGGAGACCTGATAAATCTCATAAACTTCGCAGTCGAGATTGTCTCATCCTAATTAAATCTGCCTTAATTGCTGCTTGACCGGGAATTAATCAAGTGGCGTTCTGGGGCCGGAGCCTCCTGCCGGCGGGGCAGCCGGGGCGTGCGTGGGGCTGGGGACGGGGACGTGGGGATGGGGTTGGGGACGCGGGGCTTGGGACAAGGATGTGGGGCTGGGATGAGCATGTGGGGCTGGCGCTGGGGACGTGGGGTTGGGGCTGGGGACAAGGACATGGGGCTGGGATGGGGACACGAGGCTGGGGACAAGGATGCAGGGCTGGGGATGGGGACATGAGGCTGCATATGGGGACGTGGGGCTGGCGACCAGCTGGGATCCTGCCAAGGGGCTGGGGGGACCCGGGCTGGGTCTGGCTGGGTCCTGGGCTGGGTCCTGGCCAGATCTGGACTAGTTTCCATCTGGGATCTGTATCACCCCTCGTGCTCCCTGGTGACCCTCTGCTCTGGGCCAACCGCAGCCTGTCCATCCCACCGCGGGGTCCCAACCCTCTACCTTGCCTCATTTTCCCCCTGCCCAGGGACATGTGGGCTCCCACACACCCCAACGCCCGCTCCATTCACACCACACAGGTACCAGCTTCGCAAGATCGTGGTGGACAACGCAGCGGGGCCATGGGGCAACCACACCGTGGTCTTCCTGGGCTCCAGCACGGGCACCGTCCTCAAGTTCCTCATCCAGCCCAATGCCAGCACCAGCCCTGCGCCTGCCCCCCCCGGCAGCCAGAGTGTCTTCTTGGAGGAGTTTGAGACCTACCACCCTGGAAGGTGGGTGATGGGGGACTGGGAGGGAGGGGAGGAGTGGGCGGGGGTGGTCAGATGGATGGATGGATGGGTGGATGGATGGTTGGTTGAGTGAGTGGTTGAATGCATGAGTGGGTGGGTGGCTAAGTGAGTGAGTACGTGGTTGGATGGATGATTGGGTGGTTAGATGGTTGAGTAAGTGGATAGTCGGGTGAGTGGTTGGATGGATGGATGGATGAGTGGTTGGATGGACAGGTGGATGGTTGGGTGAGTGGTTGGATGGGTGAGTGAGTGAGTGGTTGAATGAATGATTAGATGGGTGGATGGATGGATGGATGGATGGATGGATGGATGGATGGATGGATGGATGGTTGGGTGAGTGGTTGAATGGATGGGTAAGTGGTTGGAGAGCTGGATGGGTGGATGGGCAGTGGTTGAGTTGATGAGTGGGTGGATGGATGAGATGTTTAGGGAGGGGTTGATTGATGGTTGTAAGGTGATGGGAGGATGAATGAGGTGGCTGGGGAGGGAGGGAGGGAGGGGATCCGTCAGAGGGATGCAAGGGGTGGATGGGTGAATGGGATGGGGGAGATGGGTGAGATGCCCTCACCTGGACCAGCCTGCGCTGGGGCCAGCTCTGTGGCAGGCAGGCGGGGATCAGGCCCGAGGCCACGCTGAGCTCTGCCCCATCCCCAGGTGTGGCCGGGACACGGAGGACGAGCGGCGGCTGCTGGGGCTGGAGCTGGACAAGGCGGCGGGGTCCCTGCTGCTGGCCTTCCCCCCGTGCGTGGCCAGGGTGCCTGTGGCTCGCTGCCAGCAGCACTCGGGTTGCATGAAGTGAGTTGTGCCAGTCTCCACCACCCCCCGGGGTGGGCAGAGGGTGGGGGGCTGCCTTCCCATCCCAGGAATTTGGCCTGTGCCGAGATCCCCCTGGGAAGGGCTCAGCATGGCTGGGAGCACAACTAGGGGAAACTGAGGCACAGCACGGTGCCGGGCCAGTGGGGGCTGGGGTGTCATCGCCCTGTGTCGGGGCTGATCCTGACGTCTCTGTTGGTGGCCAGGAACTGCCTGGGCAGCCGGGATCCCTACTGCGGCTGGACGCCCGAGGGCTCCTGCGTCTTCCTGGAGCCCAGCCCCAGGTAACGCTGCCGGGCCCGGGCTGGGGGGGACACGGTGAGGGGACAGTGGGGTCTGAGGGGCTCCCTGGAGAACGCTGGCTCCTACCTTACCGCTGAGACCCAGCGAACTCATCACTTGCTGAAGCAAGCTGGGAGCCCTCCGCCGGGCTATTTGGGACCGGCTGACCGCCCCCTCCCCAATTTGTACCCCCCCACCCCAGGGTGGCCTTCGAGCAGGACATCACCGGCGGCAGCACGTCCCACCTGGGCGAGTGTGAAGGTGAGTGCAGGGCAGGACCGGGGCTGGGGGCCGCAGCGGTGGCACCGCTGTGCCCTGACGTCCTTGTCCCCACTCCGTGCCATCACCCAGGGCTGGTGACGGAGAGTTTCGTGGACGAGCCAGATGGGCTGGTGTCGGTGAACCTCTTGGTGATCTCCTCCGTCGCCGCCTTCGTCATCGGCGCCGTCATCTCCGGCTTCAGCGTCTGCTGGTTCATCGGCCACCGGGACCGCAAGGAGCTGGCGCGGCGGAAGGACAAGGAGACCATCCTGGCACACAGCGAGTCGGTGGTGAGCGTCAGCCGGCTGGGCGAGCGGCGGGCACGCGGCGGGCAGCCCGGTGCCTTGCTGGCTCCACTCATGCCCAATGGTTGGCCCAAGGAGTTGGGGAAGGTCACCCACCACGACCTGGACTCGGGGGTGCTGCCCACGCCGGAGCAGACCCCGTTGCAGCAAAAACGCTGCCCCGGCGCCCTCCAAAACTGCACCTGGGAGCAGAGTCACAACATCATCAACGCCGCTTTGCGGGACCCCGGTGGATCCGGTACTACCGTCGCCGGTGCCGGTCGGTTGCACTCCGGTTCCGGCCGCCCGGCTCGCGGCATCCCCCTCTCCTGCCATGCCATCCTGGTGGACCAGGAGCTGGAGGCTGAACTCAGCGACTCCTCGGGTGACGGCCATTGGGGTCGGGACCCCCAGGAGGGTCCCCGTACCCGGCAGCACCCATCCGCTGGCACCCGCCGCCCGCCTCGCAGCTCCTACGGTGACTTCACCGGCACGCCGCGCCCCAGCCCCGATCGCCGACGGGTGGTTTCGGCACCCAGTGGGGAAGGGGGTGACTTTACCGAGGGGCCACCCTGGCACCCCGAGCAGCTGAACTTCAACGCCAACAACGGCACGGGCCGCCCCGGTGCCCACCTCAAGAGGAACCACACGTTCAACAGCGGCGAGACGGCGGCGGGCGGTTACGGGCGACATGGCACGACACCCCGGGCACCTGGTGCCGGGCCCCCCCGGGCGCTGACGGACCTGCACCACCTCCTGCGCTACGGCGCCGAGCGGACTCCCTCGGGAAAATAGGGTCCCGCCGTGTGTGCGTGTGCGTGTCCCCCCACCCAGGGCACCCGTGGGGTCCCCCCAGCTCCCTGGGGACAGGGAGGGGTGGCCGGGCAGGAGCTGCGGGCACAGGGTGAGATGCTGCGTGGGTGAAGGTGGGGCTGGGGGGGGACAGGCACCCCCTGGTGTCCCCATGGAGGATTTGAGGTGTCTGTGGTTGGCGTGGGGCAGTGCCCTGCGCTCCAGCTGCTTTACCCAAGGGTGTCCCCGTCCATCCCGTTCCCCTCCCCAGGTTGGACCCAGGGACCGTGGCCCCCTGGGAGGGGGATCCCTGGGGGGCAGCAGGATGGATGCACGGACATGGGCTGTGCCCCCCCACACCCTGCAGCCCCTCGGACCCATCGGGCACCCAGTGCGGGGGCTTGTGGGTGCTGCCAGCACCCTGGGGACACCCGGCTGAGGGGGGCCACTGGGGTGCGTTGGTTGCAGTGATGAGACACAGTGAATATTTGGGGTGCAGGGGGGTGGGGGGCCCTCAAATGCGTGTGTTATCCCCCCGCCCCCAGCCTGGGGTCAGCCCCTGCCCAGTGCCAGCTTGGCAGGGTGGGGGGGGCTCATCCATGCCCCACCCCAGCACCCCATTCCTGGAAAGCACAGCTGGGTGCAGGGGCTCTGCTGGGGCCGGGGGGGTCCCCACCGAACCCACTCTCTGCTGGCAAAGGGTGCCCTTTCGGTGCCAGCCCTGCCCTGCCCGGGGGTGGCGGGTCCCCGGCGGGGGGGTGTCAGGCTGTAAATAGGGTGGGGGGCGGTGGGTGCCCCCCCCCCCCGCGGCCATGCATGCGGCCGCCCGCGGTCTGTACCCCGCGGCCCCAATAAACGCCCGTTTACCGGAGGCGACTCCCCCGCCGCTGCCTCGGCACGTTCTTAACCCCCCTGGGACCCACCAGCCTCAGGCGGGCTACACGGGGCTGGGGGACACACGGGGACCCCCTCAGTGTGCAAAGCCCCTGTGGGCACCCCCCTTCCCCATGCACGTCTGCGAGGACTGACCCACCCCGTGGGCACAAGCATGCACCCCCCATCCATGCACCCTCCCTCCCTGCTTACAGCCCCCCCCGTGCACCCACCCACCCGTGTTCACACACTCCCCCTGCACCAACCCCCCATGCTCACCCCTCCTCAGGCACCCCCACCCCAGCATCCCCACCCTGGGCAACCCCACCCACCCACTCCCAGCCCCTCGGGGTCCCACTGCTCCCCACACCCATGATGCGCCGTGCCTCAGTTTCCCCCATGTGGTTTACAGCCCCGTGTGCTGCTGGTGGCGTGGTGGGTGCTGGGGGTCCCAGAAGGTCCTTGAGAGAGGTGGGGTGGAAGGTGTGTGGGGGGTGTCACTGCTTTGTCCCCAAGAGCCACAGGGTGCAACAGCGACGCGGTGACGCCAGCACCCTCACCCTGCCCCGGATGCTGGCACCCGCGAGCTGGCACTGAAAGCGGCGATTTCCCAACCGGCACGTGAGGCCGGGCCACCAACCCAACCCCCCCGCGGGGTGACGGCCACCGAGGAGCTGGGACGGTCCCCGAGGAGCCTCGCCGGTGCCTTGGGAAGGTGAGGGCAGGGCTGGGGGGCTCGAAGTGGGGTCAGGGCCGGGGGGGCGGCAGGGTGCGGGGCCAGTGGCGGTGGCGGCACGATTTGCCCAACCTTCGAGTGACAGCGGCCGCCTGCCCACAGCCCGCCACCATGATGCCACCGGGCCGGATCCTGCCACCACCGCTGCTGCTGGTGCTGTTGCCGCTCGCCGCCGCCACCACGCCGTGTTCCCCCCAACCCAATGCCACCCATTTCGTCTGCACGGAGCCCACCCTGAGCACCTTCCCCTCCGGGCTGCCCCCCACCACCCTGGCCATCTCGGTGGAGTTCACGGCTCTGGCCACCCTCCAGCCCACCGCCCTGCTCGGGCTGCCCCGGCTGCAGGAGCTCCACCTCTCCTCCAACCGCCTCACCGCGCTCCCCGAAACCCTCCTGCGCCCCGTGCCCGCCCTCCGCGTCCTCGACCTGACGGACAACGCCCTGGCCGACCTCCCCGCCACCATCTTCGCTGATGCCACCCACCTCCAGCACTTGGTTCTCCAGGGGAACCAGCTGCGGGCGCTGCGACCCGCCTGGTTCTGGCACCTTCTCCAGCTGCGGTGGCTCAACCTGGCTGCCAACGCCTTGGCAAAGGTGCCACCAGCGGTTTTCCGCCCGCTTCGCTCCCTACGTAGCCTGGATCTGTCTCACAACCGCCTGGTATCCCTGGCACCGGATGCACTGGCCGGGCTGTGGGCACTGGAGCAGCTTGACCTGGAGGGGAACCACCTGGGCACGCTGCCACCCACCGTCTTCGCGCCCGTACCAGCCCTGCGCCTCCTCTTCCTCCAGGATAACGAGCTGCGGGCACTGCCTGCTGGCATCTTTGTCCCCCTGCGTCACCTCCACGTCCTCGACCTGGCGCGGAACCGGCTGCAGGCGCTGGAGCTGCCACCCCGCTCCCCCAACACTGTGTTGGATCTCGACATCTCAGGCAACCCCTGGGTCTGCGAGTGCCAGCTGCTGGCGCTGCTGCGGCAGGCATCCCCGCGGCTCGCCGTCACCCGCGAGACCCTCTGTGCCAGCCCCGAGCACCACCGGGGACAGGAGGTGGCCGTCGTCGCCAGCCAGGTTGGGGACACGGGCTGTGAGCCCAAGGGGGACGGGCAGCGCCCGCCAGACCCCTAGGCAAGGGGCTTTATGTCACCCCAGGTGCCCAGGCATGTCACCTCCCTCACTGCTGCTCTATCCCCAGTTAAGACGAGCTCTTCTGGGGAAACTGAGGCAGGGAGACAGGGGTGCAGCTGTCCCCATCCCAATGGCCCCTGTCCCCATTGCGTAATGCCCATCCCCGTGGCCTCCAGCCCCTTCCCACCCAGCTCAGGCTGTCCCACGTCCCCGTCCCCATCCTGCCTGGCACATGTCCCTGTCCCCACCCCACAAGAGCGCATTAAACATGGTCACCTGGTGCCACCACACACCTTCTCCTGCGTGTCGTCCTGTGAAGTCCCTGGGGATAAGGTGGTGACGGGCCACCATGTCCCCTGGCTGTGCCCATCCCACACCCGCTGTGTCCCCTGGCCATGCCCATCCAGGCCACCCTGCTCTGCCACAGGGCCACCCCTCAAGATCGCCCACCACCCTCGGGTGTTGCTCACCACTGGGTGACACTGCTGTCCCCCGGCCTGAGCACCCACGGGGGCTGGGGGAGGTCTGGGACCCTGTGGGGCTCCGCTTGGCGTGGGGACACCCAGCCTTGGGTGCCCCGGGGTGGGGACACGTGGCAAGGGGACCCCTGGGGTGGGAACACCCGGTCTTGGGTGCCCCCAGGTGGGGACACGTGGCCGGGGGCGGTGGCTCGGAGCCCCCGGTCACCCACCCGGGCCGGGGTGTTCCCGCCGGTGTCGCCCGGGGGCGCGGGACGTTGCGGAGCCTCCGGGGCAGGATCGGGTCCCCTCGTCCCACCGCGGCCCCACGTGGGAGCCTCCACGTGGCGACACCCCCCTTCAAAACCCGCCCCCCCCGACCCGCCTCCCCTTTGTGATTGGTGGCGGCGAGGCCCTCCCCTTCGCTGATTGGCTGCCGCCGCCAATTATGAATACGGCGCTGGGCGGGGGCCGGGAATCGCGACCGGGGATCGCGATCATGACCGGGAGTCGCGACAGACCACCCCCCCACCCTTCCCGTAAGTACCGTCGGTGGGACTTGGCGGCAGCTGGAGGGTTAAAAGCCGGCCCGGGGGGGGTGTGGGGACTCCCTGGGGGGGCTCTGGGGGTTCCCGAGGGGGTCCTGGGCTTTCTCGGGGGTCCCCGGATCCGTCCCCGCAGGGCCCGGGGGGGCTCCGGGGGCTGGCGGGGGGCAGAGCCCGCCCGCGCCGCTGAGAGCCCTGCGGGAAAGTGGGGCTGGGAGGGGGTCCCGGTGTCCCCTGCCAGTCCCCCCCCCCTCCGTGATGGGTGCTCCGGAGCACCCCAGGGGACATACCCCCCCTGCGGAACCTGTCCCCAAAGACTGAAGGGGACACCCCCGCGGGACCCAAGGGGACCTGCCGCCCGCGGGACCTGCCTTCCAGCCCCCCCCAGACCCCCAGGACTTGCCCCCGGGGTGCACAGGGCCAGGCGGGGGGGGGGCAGCAGGGCAGGGGCGCTGCCGTGCCCCCCCGGGAGCTCGGGTGCAGCCGCGGGGCAGTGGGACATCCGGGGGGGTGCGGGGGGTGGGGGGGGGGCTGCTCCGCCCCCTGCGGTGGGTCCTGGGGCTGCCCCAGCCGACGTGCCGGTGACCGGTGGCACGTCCCCGCCGCGGGCTTGCGAAAGGCGAATGAATCCCGGCTTCCGGCTGAATCACCCAAAAACCCTCCCCTGACCCCAAACGGGGCTGGGGGGCACCCAGGAGGGGCCGGGGGACCCAACGTCGCTGCATCTCGGCAGGGCGAGAGGCCAGTCCCATCCCCAAACCCCTTCCAGACCCACCATGACTCCCCCTCGAGCAGCTCGGAGGCCTCCAGCTGCCTCCCACTCATGTCATGAGTTGGTGGGTCTCAGCCCTCGGAGGGGTGGGGGCTGCAGAGGAGGGGGGGGCTCAGCCCCACCGTGCGCTGCTCTTCTTGGCACAGCGAGAGGTGGCCACAGGGCTCAGGGCCACCCTGGGGGTCCACGCCGGGCTCAGCCACCCATGGACCCCGTGATCTTTCTCTTCCCACCGCAGCCTCCGCTGCCATGTCAGCCAAAAACACCGCGCCGGCAGAGGACGGGCAGGAGCTGAAGGTAGGGGTGCAAGGAGTGTTGGGGGGGCTGAGGGCATCGCTGGGGGCCCCAGCTCACCGCCATGCCCCCCCAGCAGAGCGTGGTGAGCCGGGTGGCCAGCCTGGCCCTGGTGAGCTCAGCCTGCGGGATGGTCTCCACCGCCTACACCTCCACCAAGGAGAGCCACCCCTACGTCAAGTCCGTCTGCGATGCCGCCGAGAAGGGGGTGAAGACGCTGACGGCGGCGGCGGTCAGCGGGACTCAGCCCATCCTCACCAGGCTGGAGCCGCAGAGTGAGTGGGGCTGGGGGGGGCAGCACCCCAGGAGTTTTGGGGTGCCCAAAAACCAGCCCTAGCAAAGCTCTTGCAAGGCAGCAGGATGTTAAAACCACCTGGGTTTATGGCTCTAGTTTCCACCACCGATGGATACACCGGCAAAGGGCTGGAGAAGCCGGAGGAGATGCTGGGGTGGGGCAGCATCCCATGAGTTTCAGGGTACCCCAAAAACTGGCCTTAGCAAAGCTCTTGCAAGGCACAAGATATTAAAACCTCCTGTTTTTCTGTCTCAGTTTCCACGGCCAACGAATACGCCGTCAAAGGGTTGGAGAAGCTGGAGGAGAAGCTGCCCGTCCTGCAGCAGCCCCCGGAGAAAGTAATGGCTCCTTGGGGGATGCGGTGGGGGGGGTCCAGCGCTGGGCGAGGTGCTGGGACACGGCGTCCCTCTGCTGTCCCCTCCCAGGTGGCGGCAGGGACCAGGGAGCTGGTGTCGTCCGCCGTGAGCGGAGCGGTGGGCCTGGCCCACGGCGCGGTGTGGGGCGGCGTGGAGAGGACGCGCTCGGCGCTGAGCACCGGCCTTGGCACCGTGGGCCGGCTGCTGGCCACGGGGGTGGACGCGGTGCTGGGCAAGTCGGAGGAACTGGTGGAGTGGTACCTGCCTGGGACAGACAAGGAGCTGGGTGAGTGCTGACCGTGCCCTGTCGGAAACCAGCTCTCAAATTTGGGGGTGCCAAGCCCCCCCTGAGACCCCCGGCCAATGCTGAGCACTGCCCCGGCATCGCTTGCACCCGGTGCCCCTGCTTAGCCCCTCACCATGGTGCCTGGGCAGCTCTGTGGTGCCAGGGCACTGGTGGGCCCCACGTGGTGCCCGGGGCCACCACAACACCATGCAGGGGACAGTCCCCACCAGCGGGAACCCGAAGCCGGGGAACGCGGCGCGGCGGTGGGTGACCTCTCACCTGGAAACCAGAAAGCAAATATAGCCCCGTGCCACCCGCTGTGGCTATTTATAGCTTGGCACCGGGTAGCGGTGAGCAGAGACGGTGCCATGTCACCGCAGACATGACCAGAGAGGCCACCTGGCTTTTTGGTGACACCTCCACATGACCCAGTAGCCAAGCGTCCTGCAGCCGGGCACCCCGTGATGGGGTGCGGAGCTCGGCATGGGGCGCTCATCCCAGCGCCAGTGGTGGGATGCTCTGGTGCCCAGCGCAGTGGGATGCTCTGGTGCCCAGTGCGGTGGGATGCTCCGGCCCGGTGGTTCTCACCCCCTGGTCCCACAGCGGCAATGGTGGCGGGCGTGGAGGTGGCCACCACGCCAGAGCAGCAGAGACGGCGGCAGAGCTGCTTCGTCCGCGTGGGCTCGCTCTCAGCCAAGCTGCGGCACCGAGCCCTGCGGCGCTCACTGGGTGAACTGGAGCGGGCACGGCACAGCGCCCAGCAGGTCCTGGCTCAGCTCCACCACATCTTCGAGCTGGTAAGGATTTGGTGGGCACCATGCCAGTCCCCATGCCCACCTGGCACCGCCCCGGTGTGCTCCCACCCCAGGTGTGCTGTCCCCCCAGATCGAGCAGGGCCAACAGAGTGTAGACAAGCCCCTGTATGGTGCTTGGCAGCATCTCCACCGCATGTGGCTGGAGTGGAGCCAGCAGGATGCTGTGCCCATGGAGGAGAGCAAGGTACAGGGCGGGGGTACCATGGGGGACACTGAGGTATGGGGTGGGGGGCCATGGTTGTGGAGGACACCAAGGTACAGGTTGGGGGACTATGGTTGTGGAGGACACCAAGGTATGGGGTGGAGTGGGGAGGGTCATGCCCATGGAAGACACCAAGATATGGGGTGGAGTGGGGGGCCATGCTCATGGAAGACACCAAGATATGGGGTGGAGTGGGGGGCCATGCTCATGGAAGACACCAAGGTGTCGGGTGGGGGGGCCGTGCTAGTGGAGGACACTGAGATAGAGGTTGGGAGACCATGCTTGTGGAGGACACCAAGGTATGGGGTGGGAGGATGTGTCCATGGAGGACACCGAGGTGCGGGGTGGGAGGTCATGCCTACAGAGGACACTGAGGTATGGGGTCCGAGCCGTGCCATGCAGGGGGAGCATGGCACCCCAGGGCCGCCGTTGCCTGCCGGCTGCCTCGCAGGTGGAGGTGCGGACGCTGGCCATGCTGCGCGGGCTCCTACGCCAGCTCCACGCCGCCTGCACCCACCTGGCCGCCGGTGCCCGGGCTTTCCCCAACAACGTGCAAGAGACGGCGGGGCACATCCGGCACGGCGTGGAGGGCGTCCAGGCTTCCCTCGCCCGCGCCCGCTCCTTCCACGACCTGTCGGGTTTGGTGCTGGCGCAGAGCCGGGAGACGGTGACGTGGGCACAGTCAAGCATCAACGACCTGCTGGCATACGTGGGGCAGCGCGCGCCCCTGCCCTGGCTGGTGGGACCCTTCGCCCCCGTCCTGGTGGAATATCCGGAGGACGTCCCAGTGGAGATGGCCAAATGGGAGGGCTGCGTCACCGTGGCGGGGACGCACCGGGTGCCCGCTCCCCCGCGGCTCTGCAGCCAGCCCTGAGCCTCCGGCACTGCCAAAATGGGGGAGCGCCCACCCGCCCGCCCCACGGTGGCGAACCCCAGCTCCGCCGGGGATGCGGCGACGATGGACTCGGTGACCCGCCGTGGGACCCTTGATGCTGCAGCCGGGGACTCATTTGGGGAGGGAGGGGACGGTGGCACGCGGAGGACAGACTACGCGGGGTCTGGGGCTCCCAGTGATGTCCCTGAACCCCAGAAGCGTCGGGATTTCTTGTCTGAGCATCTTTGAAGCAGTTGAAAGAGGAAGAAAACAACTTTTTAGGCCTTAAATTGACTCGTGGCCCGTGGCACCAGCTGTGGCACAGCCACCGCGTCCGAGGGGCTCAGCAGAGGCAGCAGAGCTGGGGGTGCAGGGTGACCCCTCCGGGAGGGTTTTGCCCATGGGGTGCCAGGATGGGGGAGCAGGATGGGTGCCAGTGGGGTGCTGAGCCGGAGGGTGCTGGCGGGGTGCCGGGGTGGCTGGACTGTGAACCGCAGCCGTGTGGCACTGGACTTCGTCCCGGTTGTCACCAGGCTGGACGCTGTGGGTGCAGCGTGGCTGTGGCACTCAGCGGGGTGACACTGGGTCCCCTGGGACCGTCCGTCCTCCTGCCACCGGCACCCGCTGCAACCGGTCGGAGCTTCTCCGCTGGGTGAGGTGGGGGAAAACAGCGGGACCCCCGTTCTAAGGGACACCCCCCCCCGCCCCGGGTGGATGGGGGAGTTGGGGGGAGTCGGTGCCAGATTCGTCCCGGAGGGGTCAGTCTGGGAGTGGGGGTCGGTGTCGGGGGGTCGGTACCGCCTGGTTTGGGTGATCCGGGGGTCTTGGTTGGGGGGGGTGGTGAGTGTTGGGTCCCGGGGGGTCGGTGCAGCCCGTTCGGGGGGGATCTAGTCCCGGAGCGGGTAACCGGTCCTGGGGATATTGGTGCAGCCTGGCCCGGGGGGGGAATCGGGTCGCCGGGAGGGGGGGTGGAGCCCGGTCCCCGGGAATCGGTCCCGGGAGGGGTCGCTGCCGCGCCCGGCGGGTCGGTGCTCCCGGACCGCCCCGGGCCGGCCCCGCAGGGCGGGTCCCGGTCACATGCGAGCGGGGCCGGGCTCCGGGGCTATAAAGGCCGGTGGGGAGGGAGCGGGGCGGGTCTGGAGTTTGGTGTCGTCTCCAGCGGTGAGTCCCGGTCCCTCCCGTCCTACGGAGGGGAGTAACTTAGGGTTTTTCCATCCCCGGGGTGAGTGGGGGGTGTTTGGGGGAGTCCGATCCCCCTCACGGTCCGTGTCCCCCCCAGCACCGCCATGGCCACCAGCGAGCCCGGGTCTGCGCAGCCCAAGGCAGAGGAACAGCAGGTCAGTGGGGGCGAGGGGGCGGAATTAGGGTGGGGGGGGTCCAGGTGGTCCCTGCTTGGGGACAGGGCACTTGGGTGGGCTTGGAGGGACCTCAGAGTACCCCAAAGCCATCCTGGGGGGGGGGCACACGATACCCCCCCATCCCCTATCAGATCTGGGGCTCCATCACCCCCTACCCTGACCCCTTTGCCCCCCCAGAGTATCGGGACGCGGGTGGCCAACCTGCCCCTGGTGAGCTCAGCCTACGGGATGGTCTCCACCGCCTACACCTCCACCAAGGAGAGCCACCCTATGTCAAGTCCGTCTGCGACGCCGCCGAGAAGGGGGTGAAGACGCTGACGGCGGCGGCGGTCAGCGGGGCTCAGCCCATCCTCACCAGGCTGGAGCCGCAGAGTGAGTGGGGCTGGGCGGGGCAGCACCCCAGGAGTTTTGGGATGCCCAAAAACTGGCCTTAGCAAGGATCTTGCAAAGCAGCAGGATGTTAAAACCATCTGGGTTTATGACTCTAGTTTCCACCACCGATGGATACATCGGCAAAGGGCAGGAGAAGGTGGGGAGGCAGCACCCAATGAGTTTTGGTGTACCCCAAAAACTGGTTCTAGCAGAGCTCTTGCAAGGCAACAGGGTAGGAAGAAGCTGATTTCTCATATTTAATTTCCACTGTCAACAAATACACCTGCAAAGGGCTGGAGAAGCTGGAGGAGAAGCTTGGGTGGGGCAGCATCCCATGAGTTTTAGGATACCCCAAAAACTGGCCTTAGTACCTTGCAAGGCACCAGGATATTAAAACCTCCTGGTTTTCTGTCTCTAGTTTCCACGGCCAACGAATACGCCTGCAAAGGGCTGGATAAGCTGGAGGAGAAGCTGCCCATCCTGCAGCAGCCCACGGAGAAGGTAGTGGGGTGGGGTGGGCGAACACCCTTGAGGTCCCCCCGAGTGCTGCTTAACATAGGGTTGTCCACCCCCCCAACCAGCTCATCTCGGACACGAAGCAGCTGGTGACATCCACGGTGACCGGGGCCAAGGATGTCCTGACCAGCACCGTGGCTGGGGCCAAGGACGCGGTGACCAGCCGGGTGACGGGTGTGATGGACATGACCAAAGGGGCCGTGCAGGGTAGCGTGGAGCTGACCAAGTCGGCGGTGAGCAGCGGCGTCAGCACCGTCATGGGCTCGACCGTGGGGCAGATGGTGGTGAGCGGGGTGGGCTCCGTGCTGGAGAAGTCGGAGGAGCTGGTGGACCATTACCTGCCCATGACGGATGAGGAGCTGGGTAAGGAGCTGACTGCAACCCCCTGAGATGTGCTGGGGTGTGGGGATCCCCTTGGAAGGGGGTGGGTAGAGCCTGGGCAGGGCAACGTTGGCTCTATCTGGTGGTGGTGGAGCCACCTCAGTGGCTCCTCTCCCACAGCCAAGCTGGCCACGGCCGTGGAGGGCTTCGAGACGGAGCAGCAGAAGCAGCAGCAGAGCTACTTCGTGCGCCTGGGCTCCCTCTCGGCCAAGCTGCGGCACCGAGCCCTCCAGCACTCGCTGGGCAAGCTCCAGAGCGCCCGCCACAGCAGCCAGGACCTGCTGGCCCAGCTCCAGCGCACCCTTGACCTGGTAGGACCCGTCCCTGTGTCCCCCCACCCTCTCTGTGCCACCCTAGGTGTGGCCGACCACCCACTCTGGGGCTCTGCCTCCTGTCCCAGGTGGAGCACCTCAAGTTGGGCATGGACCAGAAGCTGCAGGGAGGGCAGGAGAAGCTGCAGCAGATGTGGCTGGAGTGGAGCAAGAAGCAACCAGGTGGTGGCAAGGACCTGGTGCCACCAGAGGTAGGTGGAGGGCAAGGGGGTCCCTAGGGTCAGCCCCATGGTGTGTCCCCCATCCCTCACTACTCTCTTGTCCCCCCACAGCCGGTGGAGTCAGGCACACTGGCCCTGCTGCAGGGCTTGACGCAGCAGCTCCAGAGCTCCTGCCAGCCCTTGGTCTCCAGCCTCCAGGGTCTCCCTTCCAGCATCCAGGAGACGGCGGGGCAGGTCCGGCACAACGTGGAGGAGCTCCGGGCGACCCTCACCTCTGCCACTTCCCTCCAGGATGTGACGAGCAGCGTGCTGGCCCAAGCCCGTGCTCGTGCCGCCAAAGCCCGTCAGCTGATGGACGAGCTGGTGGAGCACGTGGCCCACAACACCCCCCTGACCTGGCTGGTGGGACCCTTCGCCCCTTCGGGCCAGCGCTTGGTGGACCTGGAGATGCAGTAGCATCTTCTGGGGTGGGGTGATGGTGGTGTCCCTCCACTTCCAAGCCTAGATAGGAGCATCTGCTCACCCCTGCCTGCCCCACCTTGCCCATAACTTCATCCGTGCCTTTACGGGGTCCCCTCCTGTCTGCCCTGCCTGCAGCTCTGTCCCTTGTCACCTGTGCCAGGGACAGGCAGCAAAGTGCCTTGATTCCCCCAAGTGCCTCCTGGGGTCACCTCCAGCCCCTGACTGGATCCCCCGTGTCCCCTTGTCCTCGGTGCCTTCAAGCCCCCAGTCTTGGAGGTCTGGGAGGGCTTGTGACACAATAAACTAGTTAGTTTTGCGCTGGAGTGCAGCTTCTTTTGGGGTGGGGTGGGGGCAGGGGACAGAGTGGCATCAGCATTGCCATAGCTGCATTCCAGCCTGAGCAGGTGGCTCTTGCCCCTGAGCAGAGCCTGAGTGGCTGAAGGGGAGTGCAGGGGGTGCGCTGGAACACGCCCCCCCCCCCCCAAAGTCCGAGGGACCCCTCATGTCCTGGAACTCCCCACTCAACCCAGCAACACCCCCAGCCTGTTCCCCTGCCCTGGGTGCACAGGAAGAGTGAGTGCAGGGTGGCCCTGGCAGCAGGATTGGCCCCCCCCCCGCCCTGGGCGGCAGAGTCAGGTGGGGGGGTGGGGTAGGACCTGCTCATCCTGCTGGGAGTGAGGGGCAGCACCCTGTCCCCCTCAAGCCTGGTGTCACCCACACCACTGGTGGCAAGGGCACTGGTGAGGGGGGGTGCTGAGCAGGACCCCAGGGCCCCCCCAGCACGGCTCAGCCCCACACAGCTGGTGTTATTCGGTGTGTGTTCCCCCCCACCCCCAGGGGCTGCAACAGCCAAAGGCAATGGGGGAGTTTGGGGAGTGGGAGGGGGACACACGACACCCCCAGACCTCATATCCACCTTTAACTACCCCCTACCCAGAGCAATGTCCCAATGGGGCGGGGGGCTCACACGAGCCCCTTGCTGGGGCACCACGGGGCTTAACCAGCCCCTCCCGGGGCGCAGTGACACATCCCTGTGCCCCCATCCACCTTCCCCAGGGTTGGCATCTGGGTCACCCCCCCACTTTTCTCCATGTCTTCCCCAGCCCGAGGATGGGGCTGAGCCCCTGGTCCCGCAGCGGGCAGCAGTACCCACCTCACCCCATCTCCCCCCCTCCTGCTTCCCAGGAATTGGGCAAGAGGCACATGGGGCTTTTTTTTTTTTGGGAAGGGGTTTTATTTGGGTTTTGTTTATGGAGAGTTGGAGCATGAAATCAACCCTGGGAAATAAAAACCAACCAGCCTCTCCCCAGGGCCGAGTTACGGCAACAGCGGCCTCGAAGCGGGAGCAGGGGGGGCGGTCAGGGCATCCTCCCCCCTCCCCGGCACAAACAGCACTCGAGGACGCAGTGTCTGGTTGAGCCGGGAGCGTCGTTTTTATTTTACATGTACAAAAAGCTTCGGATCTTTGCAAAAGAGCAGACAGACAGACAGACGGAAACGCTGCCCAGTGCGCAGCCAGATGCTGCCCCCGGTTCGGTCCCTCCCTGGCTAAGATAGGAGAGAACACGCTATTTTACTCTTTTTTTACCCAAAAGATGGTGCCCAGCCCTGCTGCCTCTGTTTGAGGAGAGGGTCACCCCTGGGCCAGGGCCAGAGGAATGGGGGGGGGATCCATGGGGGCATTTTCCAGTCCCAGCTGTGGGCAGGGGGATGCTCCTGCCCTTCCCCTCGTCACAGTCAGCGATGCCTCAAGAAACAGACACTAGGGCTCCTGGTGCTTTTCATTAAAAAACCCTTTATATTCATTTCATGTCGCTTGAAATCACAAGAAATGAGGGAGGAGGGAAAAATAAAACAAAACAAAAAAAAACAAACGAAAAAACCCAAAACGAAACAAAAAAGAGGAGACAAATACAGACAACCAGCACAGCCCCCCCCGCGCTCGGTGCTTTCGCGGGGCGGGGGCACAGGACAAGACTTGGGACATCAGCTACTGTGTGACTTAGTGAAGAAACTCAAGCAGGGGACGAGGCAGAGGCCGGTCTCCCTTCGCAGCCCCTCTGCCTCCTCTTCCTCCTCCTCTGGGCAGGAGCCCCTTCCTCAGCTCTCCTCCACGTCATCCACAGCCTCCGACTCCCCGCGAGCCCTCTCCCGCTCCGGCCCGGCTCGCTCGCCCTTGGGATAGTCCTGCACGCTGCTGGGGGAGAGCACAGGCATCTCAGCGAGGGTCTCCTCTGCCCGTCTGCCATCCCCTGCCCGCGGCAGCCCCTGTCCCCACCCCAGGATCCTTCCCAAGCTGGGAAAAACCTGACACAACTCAGAAGACCACCCCCCAAATCATCCATGCAAGAGCCCACCTGGGATTGTGTCACATGCAGGGACCCAGGGGGATTCCAAGCCCCCCAGCTCTGTCCCTCACACGCTCACTTGTTGTGGGTCTCCTCGGCGGATGCCTCTGCCTCTCCAGCTCCCGGCCCTTGGCTTTTGTCCTTCTCCTCTGTGCCCTCTGCTTTTTGGGACAGGGATTCACCATTCACAGGACCTGACAAGTCTAAAGAGAAGAGAGAGGCTCAGACACTCAGGTCACCGTGTCGGATCTCATCCATCCTGACCCATGAGGGGCTGGGAAAGTTGAGGACCCACGGCCACAGGTTGTTCCCACCCAGGCAAGGGACACCCAGCCAAGACCGAGGGGACCCCAGGTGTGGCCTGACCCCGGTAGCTACAAGAATGGCCCCTAAGACTCCATCCCCCAAGCCCAGAGACAGGCGTCGGAGTGGATTTTCCCCACCAGCTCCTCTGGAAGGCTCTTGCAGCATCACCAGAACGTCCCCAGGCAGCGACTCGGCTCCGAGGGTGGAAGATCTCAGTCACCAGCTGCCTGCGCAAGAGCCTGAGCCAGCGTCCAAGGGCGTCTCCGCATTCCTCCATCTCCCCAGTGCCTTGGACCAGCACTCAAGCTGGCAGCGAGGAGCCAGCCTGAGCCAAAACTCAGCCCAGAGGCACCCAAATCCAGGGCGTGGGCGCCAAGGTTTGCCCTCTGCTCTCACTGCCGCGAGCAGTCCATATTCAGTCCTTTCCCACTCTTGGCACTCCAGCAGACGAGGGACTGCAGGTGCCATGCATGGCTGCCCATCCCCTCTGCCATCGAGGTCAAGAGCCACCCCCTATTCATGTCCCCAGTCCCCACTGTGTCCCTGTTTGTGTCCCCAGCGGGATGTGCCGTGCCCTGTGGAGGGCCTCGGGATCGCTACGTGCCCGGACAGAGCAGGGAACCGCCCTGAGACATGCAGGGAGCGTTACCAGCATTTGTCTCCTCTTCCCCCTTCTCATTCCGTGTCTCCCCTCCCGACAGCTTCTCCTGGCCCTTCTCCGCCTCCCCCTTGTCCTTCTCAGGTCCAGCTTTGTTGGCTTTCTGGATTGCCTCCATCTTTGGTCCCAGCACACGCGACTTCAACCGGGTGTAGACTTCGGCAGCTTTCTCCATCACATCCTTGTTTGCCTTGTAGCGACGGATCTGCACCAGAAAGAGGGAGGAGGGACACCCTCGTTGCCAGGGTGGCCCAAGCAGGCTCGCTCGCTGCCTCCAGGCAGGGACTCAGCCCTCTGCCCTACCTTTTTCAGCGTAGCCACCACGTCGGTGTGCTTCTGGAGGATGTGAGAGGTGACCTGGAGCGTGCCCAGCTCCTCTAGTGCGTTCAGACATCGCTTGATGTCCTGCAAGGATGGCACCAAGATCAGAAGCTGCCTGGAAGTCTCTCTGTGGGTACCTGGGGCAGCGCTGTGTGAAGCACAGTCCCCTAATGCCACCCAGCATCCAGAAAGGGAAGAGGAGGCTCAGCTGGGCCGAGCACCACCAGATATCACAGCCAGGCAAGACTCCCACGGTGGCCGAGGACACAAGCAGGGACCTCCCAGGCCAGGCCAACGCTCTGGGACACTCACCGGGTTATCCACTTTCAGGGCAAACTTGATCTCGCTGTGAAGCTTCTGAAGTTTTTCTTCGACTGTGGGTTCTGGAACAGCAAAAGAGACAGGTCGAGACATCAGGCCACCAGAGGAGCGCACGGCACTGCCCAGAGCCTGGGACCTCTCCCCCCATCAAGGGTTTGGTTTCCACCTGCATCTCCAAGCCCAGGGGCCTCTCTGAAGAAGATGGGTTGGGGTGTGCCAAGATCGGGAGGGGATGTATATAGTGAAGGTCATCACCTCTGCACACCCTGTAAATAACTTTCTAACATGATGCTGGGGCCACAACAGCGCTGGGAAGGGCCCCAGTACAACCACACCGATCCCTGTGGGAAAGATCCTTCCCCTTCCCTGTGATGGGGGAACTAGCCCTGGATCCCTTCTCTCCCTCTCCTCCCCTCTGCGATGGCAAGCAACGGCTCTCTCACCCTTTTTCTTCTCCACCCTCCTTTCGGGGATCAGGTCAGATTTCTTTCGGCCTCGTTCCACTTTCAAAGGCCTGTGGGAGGAACAGGAAAGAGGGACGATCATTCGGGTGAAACCACCCGCTTGCCGCTGGGCTAAGAAGAAGGGTGAGGGCACACATCGGTGCATCCCCCCCCCGCCTGCCCGACAGCACGAGCCAGGCAGCAGAGCCCTGCCGCGCTCCACCCACGCTTTCACACACATCTCCACACTCGCAGGCGGACAGGAGCCCTGAGATGGCAGCTCCCCCGTGCCCCAGCTTCCCAGAATTGCAGAAAGACAAAACCCCAAAGTGATACCCCAAGGATCTCCCCTTACGAGGCAGGAAACACCAGGGAAGCTCAGCCTGGTGCCCCCCAACACCCTCCTGCAGCCCCTTCGGCTCTAGGAGACAAGAGGGGAAACAGCCTGGCCCCTCCATGGGCGCTGCTGGCCCAGGGGCAGCGCCAGGGGGAGCCCCATCCCCACCCCGGGGTGTCAGCCGGGGGGCTGGGCAGCAGCAGAGGAACGGCCCCGGCCCCAGAGGAAGAAAGCCCCGCTGCGGGCAGGGGAGATGCTGACTTGTTCCGTGGTTTCTCCTCTGCTCGGCCTCTCTTCTCCTTCTGATTCGGTTTCCTTGACAACTCCGAGGGCTGCTTCTTCGCCGGCTTCTTTACCTTGGAGGAGAGAACAATGCAGGCGAGAGCGGCAGAGCCCTCCCCGCTGCGGGAGGGAGACGGTGCCCCGGCTGGGCACGATCCAGCACCCAGGGCACCACTGCTGCAAGTCAGTTTGGGATTGGGGGCATCCCCCCCACGGGATGGAAAAGAATTCGGGCTGCAGCACAGCAGCGCGCTGCTCCGAAAGAAAATATCCCGGCACCCAAAGTGGCCCACCCAGCCTGCAGTTACCCACGCGTCCTGCCAGACCTCAAGATCTTCAGGCTGCTTTCCTGGCTCCCCCTCCGCAGGGAGGAATTCACCAGGCTATAAGGGTGACCTTGCCTCTCCCCACAGGCAGCACGGCTCCTCTGAGCCCTCTGCAACCCTTCCCTGTGCTCCAGCAGAATCCGGCTGATGCTCTCCAAGCTCCAAGGAGGGCAGTGGAGCAAATCTGATGAGTGTGGTGAGAGGAAGAGCATCATGGGGATGCGAGACCCACAGCTGGATGGGGCATCCCAAGCCAGAAGAGCTCCTGCTTACAAGGCATGGATGTGCCTATGGACACAACCCTTCCCTGTGCTCCATGGGCCATCCCAGGGTAATGCAAGACCGGGACAGCAGGTCCCTGCTGCTCCTGGAGGTCCCTGCTGACCTGACCTGAGAGGATGGGCTGCCTATTTGTCCCCAGCTCCCCATGGCTCTGTACTCACCTCTTTCTCCAGCTCCAGTTCAGAGTCCGAGGAGGACGGGGCCTTGGCTCGACCTTTCCGGCCTTTTTTGGCCACTTCATCCTCTGCACTGCTGTCTGAGTCCGAGTGCATCTCCTCGCTCTTCTCCGCTTTCTCCTTCCTCTTCTCTTTCTCCTCTTTCTCCTGCTCCCGGAGTCGACGGATCTCTTCCTCCTGCTCCCTCTTCCTCTTCTCCTCCAGCTCCCGCCGTCGTTCTTCATCTCGCCTCTTCCACTCGCTGATGCGGTCCACGTCGCTATCGCTGTCACTGCGAAGGACAGAGCACGCTTGGACCCCGTGTGCGGAGGGGCGGTGGGTGACCCTCCAGCCCAGCCCCAAGGGTGACGGGGTCCCAGCCGATCTCACCTGTCACTGCTGGAGCTGGTCGGGACACGCTCGGGCTTCGGTTTCCTGCCACGGGGCTTGGGAGGGGGTTTCTCAGCTGCAAGACAACGATGAGATGTTCAGCAGGAGCCCTGGTTGTCCCTCTGTTAAAACAGCCCCAAACTGCAAGGCAGAAGGGCTGGAAGATGTCCACAACACAAGGGGACCCCAGAGCCTCAGGAACCCCCAACCTCACATGGTCTCCAGTCCCCTGAGGCAGCCAGCAGTGACCCAGCGGTGGTGTAAGAAGCTTCCTCGGCGTTACCTGGCTTCCTGCCCCGTGGAGCCTTCTTCACAGACACATCCGAGTCCGAATCGGAGTTGGAGTCCGACTTGGTCATGTCCACAGTCGCATTTCCCACTTCCAAATCCGAGTCCACTTTGGAGTCTGAGTCGGAACCGGACTCCACTTTCTGCAGGCACAGGGTGGGGTGGGAGCGGGAGGGTGGCAGCAGCCCAGCAGTGTGCCCCGAAACACAGCAGCACAGGGCACAACCAGGCCACTGGGGCAGCAGCCAGGTCCCTCCTAGCACTGAGCCCACACCCAGCCTCTGGCAGAGCCCAGACCCCCCAGCCCCACTCCAGGCAGCGCAGACCCCAGGCTCCTCTCCAGCTTCCTTCCCACTTTTACCTTCTTCTTCCTCCCTGCTGCTGGCATCCTCCGGGGAGCCCTGGCCACTGGCTTTTTCTCAGGAGTGAAGTCCTGGAGGAAAACACAGATAGGAAGAAATAGGGAACAGTCTCACAACGGTTCAGAAGCCAGTCAGGTTCCCTCAAGCCGTTGCCCACCCTCCCAGACAGTGATGCTCTTCCTACAGCCCTTTACCCACCACCCTGCCAGCTTCCATAAGTGTATCCCAAAACCCGCTCACCTGGTCACTGTTTTTTTCCGACTCGGAAGACGTTTCCGAGTTCTCCTCTTCTGACAGGGAAGGGCTGCCCTGATCCAGGTCACTGGAGGATTTCCGAGGTCGTTTTGCCACCGGCATCTGATATTCGAGAAGTGACAACGTGAGAGAAGCCCACTCCCCCTCCACCCACAACAGAGAGCCAACGCTTGCTGGGAAAGGGCTTTGCCCAGCTCTTCCCAGGAAAGGGCTTTGCCTGGCTCTTCCCAACCGGCCTTGTGAGAGCAGCCACGTGCACTCAGAAGAGATCTGCAGCTCTGCTTTCTCCTCCAGGCTGCAAACCACACCAGGACTTGGCCATCTCACCATCTCACAGACAACATGAGACAGCTGCGAGACCCCCCAACATGGACTGAACCCCATTTCCCACCCGAGAACCCAGAGGGAGTTGGTTTCTTCACCACCTCCTGCCACGGTGGGTCTGACACGCTGCACGGTGGATGGAAGGTGAAGCTCCGTGGTGGACCCATGGACTGTATCGGTGTCCTCCTGACCAGGACACCCTCCCGTCCCCGCTGCGTGGAACCACCTCAGCCCACACTCACTTTCATAGCCAGTGACTTTCGCTTGAGCCCACTGTGGTCGCTGCCTCGATCCGAGTCCTCATCGCTTTCCATTTTCTCTGTGGCGACCGCAGCCATGGCAGCGTCTTCCTCATCGTCACCTCCGTCGCTTCCTCCCATCGGGTCGTTCTCGGGAACGTCGCTGTCTGAGGAGCTCGCAGGCTAAAGACAGCAGAGAAGAGAGCTGTGTTATCCCCCCGAGGGGCCTGTGGTGTGTCAGGGGAGAGGAGAAGGGGCACAAAAGGGTGACAAGCGACGGACGGCAGCGCTGAGCAGAGGTGTGCGTGCAGAGAAGCGTGGGGCAGCGTCCCCTCCCAGCACAGAACCCTTCAGCGTGGCTCTGGGGCAGGGGGACAATGTGACCAGCCCTTCAACGAGGACAAATCCCCTTCTAATTCCCCTGCACCCCCTTCTCAAAGCCCCTCACGCCCCATTCCAAGACCACTAGCAACACCTTCCCTCTGCATCCCCCAGCTCAGCTTCCACCCACTGCTGCCACCTTGCTCCCTTCTCCTCCCGATCCTCACGCTCTGCCAAAGACCCCCGGAGAAGCCCAGACCCGACAGCCCCTCCTGGGCCCAGACCCCAGCCCTCCTCTGCCCTAACGGCGCCAGACAAGCAGGGCTTCAGCCTCTCCTCCAGCATCAAGGAGCAGCCGCTCTCCTCCGGTGGGCTGGCATCAGCCCTTGACTCGGGTCAGGCCTCTCTTCCTTCTCAGATGGCTTCACCCCACAGCACATCACACACCTTCCCCACAGGGAAAGGTCCACACAAGAAGTCCAGCGTGGCAGCCACCGCTCTTCCCAGTTGGGATCTCTTGCGTCCTGCTCCCTCACTCCCATGTAGGGAAGGTCTTGTGGCTTCTCACCAGCCCACCATGAGGTTCCTCACGCAAGGACATGGCACCCAAGGGGTTTTCTAGAGCTGAGATTCTTCCAATGCTGGAGCCTTTCTGCTGGAAAGCCTCTCCTCATCCTTGACTGTTCCTGGCACCTCCTTCATTTAGGTCACAAAACCAAAAAAGACCTCTACTTCAGTGTCTTCTTCTGCTCCTCCAGGCGTTTTGGCCACAAAACACAGTTGGCGTTGGCCAACGCTCAGCCTTGCTGGGGCCGTTGGCATCGCCTCGGTCCCTCAGTCACAGCAGGTGCTTCACCAACAGGTTTCTTACCCCTGCTGGGAGTCCATGGTGAAGTCCCGCGACAAAGCAGGTGCTGCCTCCCTCACCATCACCAACCTCCCGCCCAACACGCCCAAGTTCTCCAGGTTTTCAAGCACCTCTGTGGTCTCACCTTACCCTACATCTGCAGTCCTGGGTCTGACCATCTCCTGCAGCTACTCAAATCACGTCCTCTCTCCTGCACCACCAGCGGCACGGCCCGGGGGGCTCATTCCCTGGGCCTGCCTACCTCCAGACCACCTCGTCCTTGTAGCTCACCTTAAAAACCTTCCTCTGCCTCTTCAGACCAACTGCCTACGAAGCTGCTTTGGACGCCTTCTTTGTAGATCGCTACACAACAAATTGTATCACACAATTACGGTTACGAAACGGCCACGCAAGCAATGGACAGCAAAGAGTCGTCTCCTGGCCTGCTCTGAAGCCTGCTGAAGAAGCAGCCCAGCAGCTTTTGGCTCAGGACCTCGGAAACAGATGAAGAAGGGGATAGCGGACCCGTTGGCGCATAGGTCCGGGAGCCGGGGACAAGCAAGCCTCAAGTTCTAGCTCAGACAACGAAATCCTCGGCAGTTTTGGGCAAGTGGCACAAAGCACATCCCCTGGTTCCACCTCGAAGGTGGGGCAAAGGCATCTTCCTCCAGAGGAGGAGGAGGAGGAGGGCCGACTCCCTCAGGAAAGAAGAGGGCAGGGAAGGGAAGCTACTCCAGCCCCGAGCAAGCCGATCTGCCAGCTGGAAGCGCGTAGGCACCGTAGCAATGAGAAGCAGAAAAAAAAGGAGAGCAACTCGGAGGAAAGGAGAGATGGAGGCGCCGGCAGCCCACGTCCTCGCTGCCCCCCCGCCGCGCGAGGCCCGCACTCACCGGAGGGGCACTGTAACTGGCGTGAGGGTTGTTCTGGATTTCCCACAACCCCTCGTTGAAGCCTTTTCTCTTGTTTGGTTTCCCATATTTGTCTTTATATTTTTCGTAAAGGAAGAGATCTTTAGGGCCCAAGAAGGCGCTGGAGAGAAACAAAGCAGAGGTGAGCCCGGAGCAGAGGCGGCGGGGCAAAGCCCGGCGAGGGGGGCGAGGCAGCGCTTACGTCTCGTGGGTGCCGAAGAAGAAGATGGGGTACTTGTTCGGTGGGGGTTTCACGGCGCCGTCCGCGATGTCATCGATCTGAAAGGAAACCCAAAGCAGGAGGTGGTCAGAGAGAGCAGCTTGGGCATGTTCTCTGCCAGGCACGTCAGCCCCGGCTAGCAGCGTCGGCCTCCGGCACCCGCGCCCCGCTTGGAGGCAAGCACGGCAAGAAAGCACCTGGAAGGGGACTTTGCTACACACGAGGGTCCCGCTGCGGCGTCGGGGCCCAGCGGGATCTCTAGAAGAGTAACAGAAGGGATCCGGCACGGCGGCTCCACGGCTGGAGCTCGGCGCGAGGTCGTCTCTCCACCACCGGGCTCAGCACCCAGGGGAACGCGGGGCCTCGTGCTACTCCCCAGAGATCCATCGCGCCAGCCGCCTCGGGGTGGGACGCCCGAGGGAAGCCCCCTCCAGCCCGAAGCAGGGGGTGATGGCTCCGACTGAGAGTCCTTCCTGGCTGGAGACCGGCCGCAGAAAAAGCCCCGTTGCGAGCGGGGCGCGTGGGTCACCCCGTCTTCTTCCTACGCGGCGGCTCCAGCGCCCGTCTGTCCGCTCCATGTGGTCTGGGCTGCGGGCAGAGCCGCAGGCGGGAGCCTCGGGGTGCGTGGGGGCTGCCCCGCATGCTGGGGAGGTCTTCGGGAGCGGGGGGAGCCTTCCCCAAAAGAGCAAGCGAGCTAAAGCAGGAGGGGCTGCAGACGCCGGCGGTGCGAGGGCTCTCCCGGAACGACCGAGTCCTCTCGGCGCCAGGCCAGCCACGACAGCACGGGGATGGCATCCCAGATCTCACGGTGTAGTGTAGCCATGCATCGTCGTCTCCAGCACCCTGAGCCTCCCCGGTACCTGCCGGCCCCGATCCCACACGGTTTCCACCTCTTCCCATCGGACACCTTCAGCGGACGAACACGCCTCGTGCTCAGCTGCCAGCGGGGATGGCCACAGACCCCCGCCCGAGCCCCCGAGCCACCTCGTGCTCCCCTCACGAGCACATCAGACACCGGCCCCCGCTCCCCCGGGTCTCTTCCAGGCACCACCACGGCACAACAACACCACCTGGCCAGTGGGACCAGTCGTCCCCCACCACGTGTCCTCCATCACCCCCCCAAACCGCACCAGCACGCTCCAATCCTGCACCTCGCGAGCGCTCGGCCGCAGCCCCCCACATGCGTCACATTCGCGCACCGTCCCCACCGTGTGACCCCCCCCCCCCCCATCCCCACCGTGTGCCCCCCCATCCCCAACAAGGGACACAGCCCCAGACCCTGCTCTGTCCCCCCCCAGTCAGAGAGCAGAGTGGATGACGTCCAGGCGGGGAGCTGGGAAGGGGAAAGGGGAATCTCTGGAGGGGCAGGACTCTGCTGGGCAGTGGGAGGATGAGGATGGAGGGCGAAGGGCAGGACTCCTCTGGGATGCTGGGGCAGGGGGTGGGCTGTGAGGGACACCCCCGTGGAGTGCCTGGAGCACCAGGGTCCCAGGGTGCAGCGGAGGATGGGGGTCTGTGGGGAGGGGGGTGGCAGGGGTCACCCCAGTATGGGAGAAGGTCCCCAGGCCAGGGGTCCCGGTGGGTGAAGCAGGGCTGAGGCCCCATGCAGTTACCCCCCGCAAGGGGGTCAGGGTCTCCCCTGGGTGCAGGTGAAAAGGGAGGGCTCAGGGGGCCATCAGGGCAGAAGTGGGGTCCAGGGGTCCTCTTGCACAGGGCTGTCAGACACCCTCCTGATGAGGGGTCCCCCACAGCTCTTGCCAGGTACAGGCACCAGTTTGGAACCTCTATTCCTCCCTTGGTGCAGGTGCCAGCACAGGTGCCCCAGCCTGGTGTCGGATCACCTCCCAATACAGGTACCAGCATAGGACCCCAATTCCAGTCCCGGATCCCTGCCCCAGTTCAGGTTTCTCCATCCTGGTACAGGTGCCAACATGGCACTCCCCCTCCTGGGATAAAACCCCAGTTCCAGTATGGGTGCTGGCGTGGGAATCCCCTTCCCAGTGCAGGACCCCATCCCAGTACTGGGCTCCCATCCCAGCATAGGTGCCCGTACAGGATCTGTGCCAGTACTGAGCCCTCATCCCAGTACAGCTGAAGACACTGGGTCCCCCATCTGGTACAGAACGCCCCATTCCTATACTGGGTCCCCATCCCACTATGGGTGATGGAATGGGACCACCCATCCCGGTACAGGACAGCCCATTCTGGTACCAGGTCTCCATCCCAGTACAGGTGCTGGTATGAGAGCTCCCATCCCGGTATGGGATGTTCCAACCCAGTACAGGTGCTGGGATAGGACTCCCCATCCCAGTACGGGTGCTGGTACAGGCCCCTTAAGGTCCACATCCCGGGACAGATTCCGGTACGGGTGCCCCATCCCGGTATGGGACAGCCCATGACAGCACCGGGTCCCCATCCCGGTATGGGCACCGTTACGGGATCTCCATCCCAGTATAGGTGCTGGTATAAGTCCCTCATGCCGCTACCGGGCGCCCATCTCGGGACAGGCGCTGGTATCAGGTCTCCCATCCCGGTACAGGGGACGCCGTGCCGGCACCGGACCCCCGTACCGGTGTGGGTACCGTTATGGCATCTCCATCCCGGTACAGGGGGCCCCGTGCCGGTACCGGATCCCCGTACCGGTGTGGGTACCGTTATGGCATCTCCATCCCGGTATGCGCCCCCCAGCCCAGGACGGGAGCCGGTGCGTGTCCCCATCCCGGTACCGGCCCCTCATCCCGGTACGGGATCTCGGGCCGGGCCCAGTCCGGCCCGGGCCGCCCCCCGCCCCGCCGCGTCCCGCCGCCAGCGCGGCCCCGCGGTCTCACCCGGGCCGGCCAGTGCGGGTACCCCTTCATCTTGGCGAAGACGAGGTCTCCGGGCTTGAAGCTGTGCGGCATGGCGGCCGCAGGGCGGGGCGGCGGCGGCGGAGGCCCAGGCCGCGGGCAGCACCGGGCAGCGGGGCGGCGACGGCCCGGCCCGCAGGATGTCCCGCCCCCGCCCGCGGCGCCAGCTTCCGTTGGCTCGGCGCCGCGTCGCTCCGCTGTCTCGTCCAATGGGAGCGAGGCGAGGGCACGGCGGGATAACGGGATTGGGCTGCGCCGCCAGAGGCGCCGAGGAGAGCGGAGCTGAGGGGCGGGGCTAGAGGGGGCGGGGGAGGGGGCCGGGGGGGCGTGTTGGGGTGAGGGGCCGGGGGGCGGTGAGGCTGTGGGGGGGACATGGGGCTATAGGGTGAGGGACAGGGCTATAGGGAAGGGGTCAGGGCTATAGGGTGAGGGACAGGGCTATAGGGAGGGGATCAGGGCTATAGGGTGAGGGACAGGGCTATAGGGTAGGGGCCAGGGCTATAGGGTGAGGGACAGGGTTATAGGGAGGGGATCAGGGCTATAGGGTGAGGGACAGGGCTATAGGGTGGGGGTCAGGGCTATAGGGTGGAGACTGGGGCTGGGCCAGGCTGAGCAGCTGTAGGGCCAGAGAGGACAGGGCTGGGGTCCGGGGCAGGGGCACGTGGGGGATTTCAGGGGAGGGGTTTGCCCCTGAGCGTGAGCTCTGCCCTCGCCCTGTCCCGTGCCCCATCCCATGCCACCACTTTGGCCCCCCCGGCCTGGGGATGTGGCTCTGTCACTGCGCCAGCTCAGCCAAAACCCTGCCAGAGCGCTGCCAGCGCCGCGACCAGGGGCGCCTTCCCCTGCACCCTGGGGCCGAGGGGCCATCCCGGTGGGACCGAACCCCACCTGGCCTGGGGTGGGTGGGAAGTGTCCTCGGGACGAGGACAGGGCCACCAGTGAGAGCCCCCTCGGGGACAGAGTTAGACCCGCTTTATCTACCTTGGCTTCTAAAACCTGTGCTAAACCAGCGAAGCCGGAGTGAAGCGGTGTCGGGAGCTGGCCTGGAAGCTCGCCGTGCTTTTAACCTGGTCTTAACCCGCCCGCGGCGGCAGCCGGAGCTCCCGGTGCCCGGCGAGCGCCAGGCGTGTACAAACCACAACCCACACCCGGGGCAGAAATTATTACAGGATGACTGTAGCGCTGGGGGGAGGTAAGTGGGGACAAACTCCATGATCTTAATTAAAGGTCTTTTCCAATCTAAATGATCCTACGGACTGTGGGCAGTGCCCAGTGCGGCGTGACGGGGACGTGTGCGGCTGCTTTGGAGACGAGGGGGAATTCCTCTGGGCTTGGCAGGAGGGAATTTGGGAAGTAAGGGGTGTTGGGGAGCAAGCAGGGTCGGGGGGATCTGTGTTTCTTCACATCACCCTGCAAGTGAGCGCTCACTCCTGCCAGGTTGTGCCGTATCCCGGGCTGTGCCATATCCCGGGCTGGGCCGTGTCCTGGGCCATGCCATATCCCGGGCCGGGCCCTATTGCAGGCTGTGCCGTATCCCGGGCTGCGCGTTGGCTTGCTGGCGGTGCAGAGCCTGCGGTGCGTGACTGGCACTGGGACAGCAAAACCGTCCCCGTGCAGGTCTCAGGGACCGTGTTCTCTCCGCAGCATCTCCTGCCCCGTGGGCACGCAGGTCCTGGTGGCACCATGGTTCAGTGCAGGGGTGCCCGATGGCCATGCAGGCGCGGGTCCGGCCTCCAGACGCGTGTTTCTGGTTCCCAGTACCGCAGTGGCGGCCCAGGCGCCGGTCGCTGTGCCGATGCCAGGCTGGCGGCCGAGTTGCTGCCACCAAAGGTGCGGTGCCAGGGCACCATTCCCGCAGCTGCCGCCTCCGTGGGTGAACGCGTGAACCCAGTTTGGGACGGGCATCCGCTGGATCCTGCCAACGGCGTGTTCGCTCTCCGGGGACCGGGGGGGGTCTCTTCCTCGGCAGCGACTGTCCCGCGTCCCCACGAGGAGACGGAGGAGCAGTTGTGCCGCGCGAATAAACTGGCACGAAGCTTCCCGGCTCGCCGGAGCGTGTGCCCGCCCTCGAACCCCGAGCCCGCCGGCTGCTCGGACCTGCCTTGTGCCCCTGCCCGCTCCCAGGGGGCAGGCGGGGGGCGGCAGGCGAGGAGAGAGAAAAACCTCCCCGTGTTGGCCGGCGGCTGCCTCAGCCCGGGGCCGGGCGAGCTCTGCTGCCGAGGGCACGGTTTGGTCGGGCCGGGGCTGCCGGTTCGTCCCGGGGGCACCGGGGGGCTGCGGAGCGGGGGCGCTGGGCGCAAACCCGGGGGAGCTGGGGGCCGGGGGGATCCGGGGGTAGCGGGGGCACCGGGCCCGCCCTCGCACGCAGCCGCCCCTTCGGGTCGCCCTGGAGGACCGCGGACGCCATAGAGTGGCGGGAGCGCAGAGCGGTGCCACGGCCCGCGCCATGGCCACGCCCCTTCCCGTGACGGTGCCGTGGGCGGGGCGGAAGCGTGGGCGGGTCGCGGTCCCCGTCCCGGTGCCGGTCGCCGTCCCGCCGCCATGCGCAAGTTCTTCCAGGAGATCAAGGCCGACCTGAAGTTCAAGAGCGCGGGGCCCGGACAGAAGCTCTCGGAGCCGTCCCGGTACGGGGTAGCGGGGGGACCGTCCGGTACCGGTGGGTCCAGCGCGGGGAGGACGCCGTTCCCGGGCGGGGCGGGGCGCTGCCGTCGGCGAGCCGGGCTGACCAGGCGGCAGCCGGGCCCGCTCTGCCCAGCTGTAGGTGTCCGCGGCCGTCCTGCGCCCGGTGCCCCCCGGTGCCTGGGGGGTGCCGGGCCGAGGCTGCCCGGGAATACCGGGCTGGCACCGACGCCACCGGCCATGGCGCCCGGTGGCCTACACTCACCGCGGTGCCCAAGCTGCCCATCCCACGGGGAGCCGACACTCACCGGGCAACGATGCTGCCGGTTCCCCAGCTGCCTCCCGGGAGCACCGGGGCCATAAGTGCTGTTACGTGTCCGTGGCCACGGCCGGGCCGGTGCGGTTACGGGGCTGTCGTCGTCTTGGCGCAGTGGCCCGGGCACGAGTGGGGAGCCCGTCTCCTGCTGAGCTGTGCCACTCCGTCCTGCCCAGGGCCCCCAAGGAGAAGCCGAAAGCGGAGCCCGCGCCGAAGCCGCGGCAGGGACCGACCGATGAAGCGCAGATGGCGGCGGCCGCCGCGCTGGCCCGCATGGAGCTGAAGCCCAAGGCCAAGCCGCTCTCCTCCCAGGAGGCCATCAAGAACCAGGGTAGGAGCTCGGAGCTGCGGCACTGGCGTAGGGATGGGGCAGCTGGACGGCGGGGCTGGCTGGGATGGTTGTAGCTCCAAGCTGAGCCCGGAGAGGGAGATCCCAGCAGCTGCTCGGGTGCGGCTCTCGAGGACGTTTTGGGGCACAGCTGGCTTCAGAAGCTGCTTGAGCATCACAGAACCGGGGGTCATGCTCACCTGTGGACTCTCAGGCAGAGACAGAGCACCCGGGTGGGTGTTCGCTTCCCCAGGGTGGTGCCGCGCGGTCTGAAGCCCTCTGAAACCTGCGGAACCTTTGTGTCGTCCGCCGCCGTAACGCGGGTTTGTCTCTCCTAGTGAGAAAAGAGCTGATGGCCGAGGCAGCTGCCAGCGAGAAAGGGTTCTCCGTGGAGGAACAGGTATGAGAGACGCTGCTGCTCCCTGATCAGCGCCCTTCTGTGCTGCTCTCTCCGTCCCGTGCTGTGCTGGGACACAAAACCTTCCTGCGTCCAGTTCGGTGCCTGGCTTTGTCTCGTAGGATCTCGCCTCCCCAGGCAGGGAAGGGGCAGCCGCCCCCTCTGTTTCAGGGGTCTACTTCATTTGCCCGCTGACCGGTGCGGTGGTAAGGAAAGACAAGAAGGAAGAGCACGTCCGAGAAGCCATCCAGTCGGTAAGCGCCACGTCTGTCCTTCCGTTTTAACTCGGCTTGTGGCGTGGGTCCCCGCCAGCAGTGACCTCTCCAACCCTCCACCTTCTCCCTGTAGAATTTCCGCTGAAGGGCAGCTCTTCCGCTGTAGCCGTTACAAACGCCTGTCCAAGCACGCTCCCTTTGGCTTGCTGGAAACGCTGGGACTGGGAACTCCGTCCCTGTACTGGTTTTGGCTGGGACAGTTAATTTTCTTTGTAGCAGCTCGGATGGTGCTGTGGTTTAGATTTGTGATGAAAACAGGATTGATTACACACTGGAAATGGCTAAACTGGGAAGCAGTGAATAAATTCCTTTGCTTGCGTGCACACAGCTTTTGCTTTACCTCTTCAAACTGTCTTTAGTCTCACCCACATTTCCCCCCCCCCACCTACTTTTACACCCTTCTGCTTCTCTCCCCCATCATGCTGCGGGGGAATGAGTGTGGTGCTGAGCTGCTGGTCGGGGTTAAACCACAACAGACCCACACATCCCTTTGTGCAGAGTAGTGTCAGCTCCCCCCCTGACCAGCTCCTCTCCTTCTCCCCCAGTATTTCTCCGTAGACCCGGTGGCTGCCTCCATCATGGAGATTCACACGTTTAATAAGGACCGGGAGAAAGTACGAGTGGGCGTGGAGACCATGGCCAAGTAAGTGGGCCGCGGTAGCGGGGCTGAGCGAGCACGTAGCTTGTCCCTTCCCTGCAGGGCTAACAGGCAGGGAAGGGGGGTTTTCTTCCTGTGCTCCAGGCACGTTCTGAAGAAAAAACCAAAGCCAAACACTGGGAACAGTCTTAACTGTCAGCTGAAATAAGGTCAGCATCTCAGAGATGATTTAAGAGTTGGTCCACTAGTCCACGAGGTTTGGCAGCTGCTGGTTGAGATCAGCCACCCTCATCTTCTTTCTGCACAGGCGTGAAACACTGATGTGTTTTACTTTCCTCAGTTTTTCAGCTCTTATCTGGGAGAAATACTGTTGAGGTCTCTCAATCTCTTCTTACACCTTGGGGTAGTGTGTCTTGAGGTGCCTGCTCTGATCCATGCAGTGCATTCCTCTTTCTGCAGATACTTGGATAATATCTATCTCCATCCAGAGGAGGAGAAGTACCGGAAAATCAAGCTGCAGAACAAAGTGTTTCAGGTGAGATAAGGACTCCTGCAGATGCTCTGCCTAGGAAAGTCCTCGCCTGGAGCAGACTTACATTGAAATTCTTCCCTTTTCTTGCAGGAAAGGATAAGCTGCCTGGAAGGGATAGACAGATTTTTCCAGGCTATCGGGTTTGAGACAAAAACACTGCCTGTTCCAGGACAAGGCAAGAAATCTAAGTGTATTAAACAGGAGTCAGGAGTTTTGAGTGGTGGTGGGACATCCAGGGGAGGGTAGCGAGGCAGCTTTGGTTGCCGAGAGCTCCGCAGACTGTAACAAAGGCTGTTACTCCAAGGCTGTAAGAGAAACAGCCGCTCACCCTGCAGTTTCCCTGTTCAGACAGTACGTTTTCTGGAGATCTTTGCCCTTTATATTTCGTATGTTACTTGTGTAAAGAACAAGAGACTCAAATCCTGTCCTTTTGGTTGTAGAGACCACAGAGGAGTACTACGTACTGAAGGAAGAAATGCTGACCAGGTTGGAAGACCTCAGGGATTACAAAGAGCAGCTTTTAAGCTCTGAGCCTGTGAGAGCCCAGCTGGATCGCCAGCTCTGTGTATTTAAACCATCACCTGAAGCTGCTCGCTTCGAGCTGCCCAGTGACTTTTATAACCTCACTGCAGAGGAGATCAAACGAGAGCAACGGCTCCGGTGAGCAGGTGTAGAGGGCGGGCACTGACTGCCCAGGGGGCACGCGGTGCCAGCCATCAGTCTTGTACCTCTTCTTCATGCTAAAAATTGCTTTCTCTCCAAAGGACAGAAGCAGTGGAGAAGGCTTCGATGCTGAGGACGAGAGCCATGCGAGAAAAAGAAGAACAAAGGGAAATGCGGAAGTACAACTACACCCTGGTGCGAGTCCGCTTTCCCGATGGATACATCCTCCAAGGTCAAAGGACTTCTTACCCTTTCTTTGTGCACCTCTAAAAGCTTCTGAGAATACTTGTCGTGCAAGAGCTTTAATAAACAGGCTTGAGGTGTGCTGAACACAGCTGGAGGAATAAACCCAACAAAAATCAGAGTGGGGTAACATTTCTCTAAGAGCTGTTCCCATCTCCGAGCCCTCCAGGGCTGGGACTGTCAGCCAGGGCTGAGTGGAGAGGGAAGAATCTCAAGGTGTTGTTAATTAAAGTGTGCTCTTCCCAGGCTGCTGTGAGCAAGCTGGACTCATTAGAGCAGTTTGTTAGAGTCACCAGCATGAGGTTGCCTGTGTGGTGTCAGGCTATACAACATTATAAATCCTCTAATTTTGCAGTAGAACTCTGGAAATCGTTTCAGGCTCTCCCCACTCTTTGTTACAGGCTGGCAGGGGCTTGCAACAATCAAAATCATATTTTTCTTTGGGGATTCTGCTTTTATACTTCTCAGCTGAATTGGGCTGTTTCTGTGTCACTGAAGTAGTTCATAAAGTTAGAATCAGTATGTGAGCCCCACGAAACCTACCACAAAAGGGTAGATTTGGTAAATGTCAGACTCTTTCTCAATATCTCACCTTGTTTTCTCATGGCAGGGACTTTTTATGCACGAGAATCTGTATCTGTGCTCTACAACTTTGTGAGAGAAGCACTCAGAGATGACTGGCTGCCCTTTGAGCTCTTGGGACCTGGAGGTCTCAAATTGACTGACGAGAACTTGGCCTTCAACGAATGCGGGCTGGTAAGCAAAAGAAAAAGATAGCTGGTACCTTCCACATGAGTTTTCAGGTTGTCAGAGTCATCTGCTGCTCATAACTTAGGGGGAAGTTTGTGTCTTCTGCTCTCAGTACTGTGAGTTGTGCTCTGGCCCTTCTTTTTAAGCTCAAGCAAACAAATAACTGCTTGAAGGCTTCTGGCTCAAGGTTAGGAAGCCTGTCTGGAAGGAACTGCAAGGACCTACCCTCCTGTAGCCAACGCAGGCCACAGTAGTGTGCCAGCAGCTCTGTGAGAGGCTTAGCACCCACTCTGGGAAAAGAGGGAAGGCAGCAACTGTGAGGCAAGCGCAGCTCTAGCATGAGGCCACCAAGAGAAAGCCCAAAGCAGCATCCCCTGAGGAGCTTCTTGCAGAAATTCACACCTGTCCTTTTTAGCTGAAATGCCCTGTGTAAGTTTTTCCAGGTCTGTGATCACATGCAGCATGTTATGAGGTCAAAGTATAACATTAGCTTAATAACAGGCTTTTCTGTTCCAGGTGCCCTCAGCCCTCCTGACTCTCGCCTGGGACGCAGCAGTCATGGCAGACATTCAGGCATCAGGAGAGGAGCAGCCAGCAAGCCCCCTGAAACCAGAACTTCTCTCCAGAGTCCAGACACTGTCATGAAATAAAGGAGAGCGGATTCAGTGCTGGTGGTTTTAGACTGGGAAAATGAGGGAACATACAGACTCTTGGAGCTTCCAGCTATGTGACCTCAGAAATGACTTTTTAGCTCTGCAGAGTGGGAGTCTAGATTCTGTCATGTCACACCAACCCTGCAGTCACCTCCACAACTCCAGTAGCCAAACACTAAGGCAGTCTTGCCCAGTAAGACACTGACAGGACTGCTCTGAATGGCTTTTAAAGCCAAGTTCTAGCAGTGACTGCTTGAGGTGTTTCCAAGACCACGATGAAGCGCCACTGTCCTCCCTTGGAGGAGGGGTTAGGTCATAGTACTAGGCTGGATTACCAATCAATTGAGCCTGGATATGGGGCTGGGCTTAGAACTCAGCTTTTCCTTTTGCTTCTGTGTGCACTGTAACTCCTATTGGAGAGAATATATTTAGATAAAATTATGCTTACTCGGATTAAATGGAATATTTAAAGACTCAGTTCTGTTTAAAGTTATTTGAACTGCATTGCTCTTAGAGATGTGAAATGCAGATGAGCTACAGCCAGTGCTGGGGCTGGCACTGGTGTTACTGGTGCAGCTGTGGCATTACCCACTTTTTCACTTCAAGGCACCTGCAAACAGAACAGGGGACGGACCAGGAGACTGACAACAGGCAACAGCTATTTGTACTGCCCACTGGTGAGATTAAACCTCAAACTATGGCCAGTATTTTAGGAAACTAATCCATCAACTCACAAGCCATATAAAGTTAAAAGCCCCAGGGAGTTTGCTATATACATAAACAAATTTGATGCTAGTTCAGTCCTTTATACTTCAATCTGAAAAGTTTTTCTGTGGGGTAGAAACCACTTTTTATGTATATGGTGTCAGTTGCAGCAAGCTGTACAGGAGACTGAATCTACCCCGGTAGGTGATTAATACTGGCCTATCCCAAAACAGGAGAAACAAGTTGCAGGGTTTTTTTGTCTTTTCCAAAGGGTAAAGCCCTGCTGCTGTTCTCTGTAGCAAGTAAGACCACAAACAGGATCATATAGATAGCATAAATTCAAATATAATTATACATCATTTATACCCAAGGCCATGCTATACAACATTATGAACAGAGTAATTCCCCCAGTGGCATCACAATAAGCTTATTTCAAAAGTCCCTCCACTAGTTTTAGAGATAACTTAGATACCTTCCATTACAAAGAAGTATCAAAATTTCAATAATGCTTTATTAAGGTCAGATTAATATGCAGTATTTTTTAAGCTAAAAACTAGAACTAAAAATTTAAGCTTCCATCTGGTCTGAAGCAGAACAAAGTGCTGTCTTCTCTTTACAAGAAATATGGAATACTTTCAAGTATCTTGGTTCAAAGATACACAAGGTTTAAAATTTTCTAACTCATTCTACATACATACAGAGAAGTTAGTAGGCATTTAAGTCTCAAACTGTATTAGATGGGCTGACCATGCTGGCGTCCTGGTGAGTGGCTCCTGTGCCACTGGATTCCAAAGCTGTTCCAGTAACTGCCAATGTAGAATCTGCAAAATAGAAAATGTGTTGGTTTGGGGGTTTTTTGTTTGTTTGTTTTTAAATATCCTCATTAATCTAGCAGAATTTGACTGCTCTGTGCTTTATCTGTCTTAGCTTGTCTGCCCATATCTGTTGCAAGTCTCCTTTTCAATACTATTTGAAAACTGGTTTTAATATGGGGTTAACATCAATCCCAAATAAAATTACTTCAACCGTAAAAAGGATCTTCATAATCTTTTCAGTGCATTAGACTCAGGCAGACTTAAAACAAATAACAGCTGCATGTGTGTCAACAAAGCCCGAGGAAGGCAAGCTACTGAATAGCATCCCCGTCCTCAGAAGAAGAGGTGACAAACCTGAAGCGTGGCTTTCATCTCGCTGCAGTCTTGTAATAAGCAAAAGCAGCTTAAGATTAAATGCAAAGCTTCTTGCCAAACAGCTGTTAAGGAAGGGGAGAGGAGGAACTGTAGCACCAGCTGAGATAGAAAGGAGAACCCAGATATGTCTAGAATGGGTCACTCTACAGAATTTAAGGCTTTGGGAATACACACGAGCTCTTATCTATCAATTAGAGGAGCTGCCCAACACAAAAAAACCACTTTCCTTAATTCAGGTTGTGCCAGTAGCATTGTGAAAGTTCTATTGTGAAAAGGCTCGGCGGTTTTGAAAGTGGTTTAGAGGAGCTGAATGCACATCGTGTGGCTGGTGTTAAAGCCACTGATCTGTATGAGCAAGTATGTATAGTTAAAACCTCGCTGAGATGAAAGGAGTCGCTCCACATCCTCATCCCACTGTTTCTGAATCCGTAGCCTGAAAGGATACACTACAGCAGCAGAGCTTTCAAAGCTCTTCTCCAAGATAACTGGGACACAAACATAAGCAACTGCTTAGACAGTGGAGCAAAGCTGCACGGTGTTGATCAGAGCCCTCACCTGTCAAACATCTGAGGGCTTGGTTGTTATCTCATGTTATTTCCTCCAGAACAGACAATTCAGCCTGCACCTAAGACTTCAAGGCGGCAGCAGAGGGGAAGTTACACTCCAAACCTCGCCAGGCCTGGAAGGGCTCTGAACAGAAGTAGGCACACCTCAGACTGGCCCCGCTCAGCAACGTTTACTGATAGTTCATGGATCTTCTGATACTGACCCCAATGTTCACTTTTCTTACAAGAAAACACAAACGGTAATGCTGGCAGCGAAATGCTAGTCACAAGGACTCCGCGTTACTTCGTCGGTCGGAGGGAGAAGGAAAGAAAGGGCACGAGCAGGTTAGAGAAGACTGTAAATAGCAAAGAAGCATCGAGAATAAAACATAAAAAAAGCAGGGAAGTACCTAGAGTAAAACACCCAGAGAGAAGAGCACAAGGCTTGGTGAAAAGAGTGGCAGAAAAACTGCAACATGTTTAGTCACACGCTGCTCCCACTCTCCTTTGTGGGAGCAGGTGTCTGCCAAGAGACCACAATCAATTTATTTTCCCACCTTTGCTTGGCTGTATATCAACAATCATGCAGTCATCATCTTCCTCATCTTCCTCAGTGTCTGCCTGAAATCCATCCATCTCTGCAGCTTCAGCCTTAAAGAAAAAAAGGTACCAGCTGTGTAACAGCAAACTGACAGCACCAACGTGTGAGACCAAGCAGAGCCCGTGCTGGGAAGGACTACAGCGGGCACTCCTCACGATGAGGGCTCACAGCACCGTCTGGTCAGTTGGGCATATTTGTAGGGAAGAAAAGTAAGCCACTCCTGGCTCCAACAGACACTGACTTTGGATAAAAGGCCTCCTCTGCTGTGGCACATACAGCAGGAAGCACGCCAAGCTTCTGCTCCAAGATGTTTCACCATCACACAATGCGATGAACAGCCTACGCACCGAAAAGTCAGTTCAAAACTTAACTGAAAACCGACTCGGTTTTGTAGTTTTTTTGGAAGAGAAAAATCTTTTCCCACTCTGGTGGATGATTTTGGATGCTTTCTTCCTTCTGAAGCTGGAAATTACTTTGCCTATCAAGTTTGAAGTGTGTTCTCCCCCCAACTCCTACCTTTGCCAATTAGCTTCTGTTCAGGGAGGGGTGACAGCTCTTCCCTTGGTGACCCTATTTTCTGCCATGGCAGCAGCACTAACTACTCACTCTGAACCAAGAAAATGAATACGAGGAGTGATGTAAACTGAAGTTGCCCACCATTGAACAGCTGTGAGTGGTTTTGGGTTGCTTTTTCCCCCCCCTCAACTGGAACTGTGGAATGAAAACCTCACACGTAGAACCTGGTCCTCACCTGCTACAAGCCGTTCCAAGAGAAGAAATTTTAAAATGTTTACATTTTCCAGTAAAGTCACAGCTCTCAGATTAAGTATTCCCTTCCTACACGTGTGCAGGTACTGCCCACTTCAACGCCGAGTTCTTCTCTGCAGTTTATGTAAGAGCACCTTTACTTACACGAGTCTTGGCGTGAGCTTCATGGCAGAGTAACACGTGCCAGGGGCAGAGAACCTGGCAGCCGTGACCTACCAACCGTTCCTGGGCTCTCCCCAAGCTCCAGCCTCGCTCGACAGGAAGGACAGGATCTCCATACCTGAGCAGCACTGATTTAGACATCAGGCATGAAAGGCTTCCAGGACTCTGACCCCTTTGCTCTGAGCTGCACAGCACCTCACCTCACCTCACAAGGGCAGCTTGCAGATGCTTTCAAGAGCTTTGAAGAATTCAGGCTGGTGATGTCATTCTACCCAAAGCCTTTGTTTTGCTATTTCTGCTCAAGTAGTTGGTTATAAGCAGAATTTCCAGTGGGTGCCAAGTGGAGATTTTTTATCTCCGCTTTTATTTAGTGTTTAAGAAAAAAACCCAAGCAGATGGAGTTTGGAGGCTGAACAGCTTCTCACAAGTCTGATCCCTATCAATACTTGAATGCAGAGCTTTTTCAGTAGAAAAGCGAAAAAAAAACCAAGAATAAAGTGGGAAGAAAAAGCACAAAAAGCCCTGCCTGTGGCTTCTTTCCTCACCCCCTTGTACACAGAGGACGAGGAATAAATGCCCTGACAGTGCAGACCCTGTCCTACCTGTAAGTTTGGAGGCAAAGAGCTGACAGCAGCAAGCTTCAGGACCTGAAGCCTTCCTGTCTTAAATGCACAGCAGAGCTTCACCCAGCTAAAGCACCCATCACATACTTTTCAGTCACCCTTTTGGATGATTAAGGTCTTAATACTATCTGTGGTTACCCTGAAAAGCAGAAGCAAATAACAGGAAGACCACAACAAAGCTTAGAGCTAGAGTAGCAACTACTCCAAAACGATCTCATTTTTGTTCCTATGAATCATTACATTTTTAAACCAGCTCTTGAAATTCAGCTTTATGTGTGACAGCATAAGCCAGAGACTTTACAGACCATTAAGGGTTGAGTTGCAGCACGTGGGAACCACGTTTAATCAGTACACATGCAACTGGTGTAAGCCACCAGCTCAGGCTATACATCTGGCAGCCACACAGGCACATAAAAACCTGCATACAAATTATGTACAGCTGTAAAACCAAGGCCAAGCAGACACTCAGAAACTATTCACAGCTTGGATGCAATCAGCTGCCAAATAGCAGAAAATGGGAGAACAGCAGGAGAGCAACACTTCAAATGGAACAGGCAGCCCAAGCTGGAGACGCACAAAAGAAACTCGTCTCTTTGGAGCCACATAATTTCACTCCTTTCCGCATAAAAAGGGTCTTTTTGTGTTCAGGACAGCATATGTAGCTTAATATTTTGACTCTGCTCATCCAGGCTGATCTGGGAGGCACGCCAGGACACTCGCCTACAGAAGATGCACAGTTACATTCCTGCTGCTCTTTATCCGGGAAGAACGCCGTGACAGGCACTCACCTGTTCAGCATCCCGAGGCCTTTTCATGAATTTGGTGATGGACATGCTTCCAGTGGGCTTCCTCTTGACCGACACGGGGGTGGCCTGCAGGACCGCCACACCTGGCACGCTGCCACCCTCCTCCTTCCCTGAAGAAGGGACTTGGGTGACATAGTTCCATTGACAAGGGACGGGGAGATGCTCTTGGTCAAAACTCTTCAGCACCTCAGAGTGGACGTACCAGCACATCCTATACTCAGGTCTCTTCTCGTAGACAGAGTTCTCGGAAATGATTCGCTTTAGCCTGGCTTTGGAAGGGACACCGCTGTCCTCGCCAACAGGCGTCTGCGGTCGGGAGGTGTGGGGGCTCGCAGGGCTCGTGTCGCTACAGTCGGCAGCTGCGGTCACATCGCTGAACAGTCCTTGCCGGCAGCACTCCTGGAATTCCTGGATGATCACTTTGCTCCCGTTCACGTTGCCGTGCAGCAGTGGCAGAAGCTGGCCAAGGACTGCAGAGAAAAAAAGGATGGACAAAAGTCATGGGGAAGAACTGTTCAAAGGTTGAGAACAGCCAGGCTGACATAACCTATCAGTACACATGCTCCAGAGAGACAACAAGAGATTAATTTTAGATATGAGATTGTAACAGGAGCAAAATTTGATGTAGAAAGTCACCCCCAATAACAATGACCCCCTGAAGTGAAAGCTTCAAGCCCTACTCTAGCTTTTCGGGGCATTATTCCTAACCTGGCGTTGATCACGCCCAGGAGATATTCAGCACTGAAACCTGTCACACAAACTAAGGGACAATAAATGTTCTAACAGACAATTAATGTTCTCCCCCTAATACACAGGTCAACGGGCTTGAGCACTTCCAGTAAGCAGTCCTAAATCCCAGTCTACTGAAGTCCTCTCGGCTTTATTCCTAGATTATCTAGAGCAAGAGTTTTTGGAGAGCGTTAACTAAGGCCATACTGGATGCGATGCCGGAAAACCCCTTTCCAAGAACTCTCCTAGAGAATCCTTGAGTTTCAGACTCATCATAAACAGGTCATTCTGAATTTGACACTCAACACAAAAATCTATTGTCTCCAAAGCAGAGTACAACAGTGCATAAGTACAACTACTTAGCCCTTCAGGTCTTACTTTGCTGATCTTTTGCTCTTTTTTTACTACATTTCTGTATCTGCTGTTCTTCCTCCGCGACAGATGAATCCAGGATACATGCTGTGAACTGCTGGAGAACCTTTAGGTCCGCGTTTACGCTGCTGTCATTTTCTGCGCTTTCCCAGACGCAGCCAATTTTCACAGGCTGTAGAACATGGAACCTCTTCCCCTTGGCCATCAGTTCGTCCCACTCCTTTGCTTTCAGCTTTTGACGAACCTTCTGATTCTCTGGATCGCACTCCTAAAGCCACAGGTGAGAAAGAACTCGATACATCCATTCCAGCGAAAACAAAAGCTTTTCAGACCTAGCTTTTTACCGTGTTCCCTGAGCTACAGAAGCCTGCTCCTGAACCGTGCAGATCTGAGACGAGTTAGTTACATCACTGCCAAGACTACACGCTTTCTTCCTCCGCCAGTATTTACTACACGATTCATTAGAAACAGAGATGGAAATCCAGTGACACTCAGTTCACTTACTTCCGTCACTCCTTCATCTTCAGATAGGTACCCATGGGGTACAAAAAACCCATCGTCATCATCTTCATCCTCTCCCTCTTCTTCATCATCCTGAAAATAAACTCTGGTTATTAGAAATGACACTGACAAGTGCAATTGGGTCAGAAAGCTGTTTTTCAGCACGCAGAATCCGTACCCCTTCGCTATGGGAGAGACTTTCTCCAGGTTCCTCCTCTTCCCATTCTTCATCACTATCTACTTCATAGTCCAGTAGTCTCTACAAGAAATGCCGACATGCCATTTCTGTAAGTAATTTGAGAGCACGACGCCAGACCCCCCCTTCAGGGTTTCAAAACTCATTAGCAAGAGGGAACACGCAAGTGGATCAGAAGTCCCAGAGAAAAAGTGAACTTGGCCAACCGCACATTTATTTCAGGAGCATAAAGACAGACAAGAATCCAGCTACACTGTGAGGTGCTTACACTGTCCTTTGACCAAGGATTCCTGGGACGGATCATAGTGGTTTTCTTGTTCCACGTGCCCCAGTATGCAGGACGGTGATTCTCACAAAACTGCAGAAGTTTCATTCTACCAAATTTCCCCCGTTCAGGAACAGCATCTGTTTTGCAGTTATCCACTACCACCACATCACTGTTAAAAGACGACACCATTCAGTACTGACAGAACACTCCCCTGCTGCTCAGGAAAACATCTTCTAGAAAGCATCTGCTCAGTCATAATACCAGCCCAGAGGCTGAGCTCATTAGAACAGGGTGTCCCAATTCACCTGCAAGAACATGGGTTCCAGACAAGCCACCTCCCTCCTTAACTACAACCCTACACACAACAGCAGCTGTTTTAGATACAGTACGTTTACTTTGTAAAACTATCACAGATGAACACTACTAAAGGCCAGCAAGTGTCCACAAGATTTCCTGCAGGCAAGGATTCGGGAAGCATTGCATGGAATGAAGGAAATCTACATCATAACGTACTGCTCCCCATGGAAACAATTCTCATACAAAATGAGTATTCAAAGAGAAGCCCCATCCTTCCATCATCTCCAATATTAGCACAAGACTACCTCAAAACCATTCTGCAGTTTGTTATATTTAAAAAAAAAGTGAAGAAAACCCCAAAACACAGACTAACCTGTTTACTACGTCGGTGCTGTTATTGACAAAAGTAGGTCCAGTTTTACGTGGTTTACGACACTTTAGATCCCTCAAGAAAGAAACGTCACTATTCTGTGCACGCAGGAGCTTATCCAGCTGTTCTAAGAAGTCTGGATCCAGGGCAATACGACAGAGGGGAGCTAAGACCATGTTCTCCTTAATTTCAAAAGGAGCAAACTTTCCACAAGAGCCAGCAAGAATCTGAAATATTAAGTGAGGATTTTTAGGGTCTAAACACCTGAGAAACTGCAGCACCAACACATTTGAGATATACAACAAATCTCAGTACCAGGTGCTGATGTCTGAATAAAGATTTAGGTTAAGCCCTTCCTATCTGAGACTCCAACAGATCTTCTCAAAGGAATTTAGGTCTTTACAACCAATAGAGCAGAAGACAGAGCTGAGACTAATTCAACTCCAAACTTCTTTTGTAGCCTTTGCTCTGATCACAGACTTTTTTTTTTTTTAAAAAAAAACACTGTAGACTTTTGAAATTAAGAAGTTAGAAATACTCTTTGTCCACCTAAGCAGCTTTAAAGGACAGACTGGAAGGAAATCAGTGTCTTTGTTAGAAGGCAACTGATGAAAGACCAACAAAACACAGGAATAGCGATATCTCACCTTCGGGGCTTGTGGAGTCTTTGGTTTCTGGAAGAACCTCGTAATTTCTGCTTTCTGTGCATTGATACGCTGAAATCAGAATCAAAATGCAAATTATAAACACAGAGGTAGGACAAGGCCTTATAATTCAAGGTGAGCGCATGCATGACCCAACTTCAAATCCAGCGAGGTATAAAGTTCAGCTATCTAAAAGCTCCTGTAACAAAACAAAAACAACAAAAAATTGTCCTCCTCCTCAACAAAAAATTCTTCTCTATCACCCTGATGTGGATTCCAGTGTCACTGCTAAGACAATGGATCAAGTTCACTCATGGGCATTGGAAAAAAAAAAAAAAAAATCAATGCAGAAAAGACTAACAGGGGAAAGCAAAGACACCAACGCACGTCAAAGTAACAGATAAGAAACCTGCAGGACACAACTGGTGGAGAAGCATCACCAGATCAGACTGGACAGGCTACATCCCAAATGGATGTGCTCACTCCCAAGTGGCATGACCGTGAGAGGGGCACCAAGGCAGGATACACTGCCTGGAGAATCACGGCAGCTGCGGGAGCCCCGTGGTGAACGGCTCGGCAGCTGTCGGCGGGGTGCCAGGGAGCCCATTAACATCATTTCACCGTAGCAGAAGAATTTAGCAACAAGCTAGAGAAAACATTTACCTTTTCCTCCTCTCTTAACCGTTTCTCCTCTTCTTTCTTTCTCTTCTCCTCAAGTTTCGCCCTTTAACATAAAGTTCATTTTAAATGTCACAAATCATGAAGTGTTTCTTTGCACTGAGGAAGAGGTGAGAAGCCCCAGACCTCGACTAAGACCCTATCATGCCAGGCAAGAAGATAATCTGTTAATTCAGTCAAAGACCACACTTGGTTGAGCCTACAGAAGACTCTCTTCATTCCTTCCAAAGCCAATATTGACCTGTTTGAGTCACAAAGTAGTCAGACTGCTTCATAGAATCATAGAACCATGGAATGGTTTGGGTTGGAAGGGACCTCAAAGATCATCTAGTTCCAACCCCCCTGCCAAGTTTCCCTCAACACCAGGAAAGGGTATTTACGCTACTATCAAGTTACAAGCAGACAGGGCACTGGTAGCAGCAACGTGCAAATGCACAAGCACGACCGGTCAGGAAGGGAAAACTCAGCGGAGTGCGACGGCTCTTTTCAGCCATTTCACGAACAGAATCCCAGTTCAGCCCACAAGCAAAGTGTGCTGCTGAGGACAGGATCTAGTGTCCACGGTCTTTGAAGCATTTAAAATGCATCCCATGACAGAGGCATGTGCTGGTTGACCAGTACAGCCTCTTGAAGGGACAGTTAAGGTGGGCAGGGACAGGTGCTGACATCACCACACGTTATTCCCCAGGATCTGCAGAAACCAAGCCACTTACTCTAAAGCTTCCTGCCTCTCCTTGCGCTTCTCCTCCTTCACTCTCAGCTTCTCAGCTTTTTCCTTTTCTTCTTTTTCTTTCCTTTCTCTCCTTTCTTTCTCTTTCAGCTCTTTCTCCTCTTCTTTCTTCTTCTTCGCCTCCTCTTTAGCTCGCTCTTTCGCAGCTTTCGCCTCTTCCTTCAGCCTTCCCTTCTCCTCCCTTTCTGCTTGCAACTTCTGCAGCTTGTCCGCGCGCTCCTGATCCTGGTTCAGAAACAAACCTTTACCAAGTTGTCCTCCTGTGCGCAGCAAAAGCTGCTGCCATGAAAACTGCACGAAAATAAGGACTTATTTCCTTCAGCTGAGACACTAAAGCCTTGCACCCGCCCAGCGCTGGACCTGCAGCATCATTTCTAGCTCTCACAAGGTTATTAACCACAGCTACCTGCTCCAGCTGAGCTACCTTGTGCTGGCTCTCTGGAGGCATTAATTGTTCTTTTCTCCTAACAAATGGAGGCGTTTCTATTTCCTAAATATCAAGGAAAGCTTTGTATTCTGCTGGTTTTATATTTGAGTCATCTTCATTACCAACGTAGCATTATGGAAAATGATACAGGTTTTTTTTTTTACATTATCTTTAAATATTATTTATCTATTTTAAGCTTTCAGATCCTTTCCAAAATACTTCCTTTGGAAATACATACCTCATGAACTAAGCTTTCATGCTTTTATATCAACATAGGGCTACCTACCATGGTATAACGTTGAAAAGTGAAATTAGATCTGATTTTGCATTATAAACCCGTAGGGATTTTTCTGACGATGTTTTTCACTATCTCAGGCAGTAATGCCAGTCTCCAAACTCTGGATTGTGCAGCTGCTTTGTCAGACCTGGAGCTCACAAAAATATTGTCACTTGTGCTAGTCCATTTTAGATAATCAGACAACACCAGGCGTCCTAAGCTTATTTAAAAGGTGGTATGAGAACACGGCAGGGAAGATTACACTGAAAGTGCTGCCCTTCACAGTATTTCCTCCCAAGGAGACTGAAATTCTCATTATGGGCCTACTGACACAAAGCAGAATGCACTAAAACATGACAAATTAAAGAAAAATAGCTTCCCTATGTTGCAGGCATTCGTGACTTCACCAGGAAACTAGGGTATGTCTGTGCTCAGACATACAAGTATCCTCCCTGTGTAACTTCAGTTTTGTTTTATTTACTTCACATCTCTTCTTGGCAACATCCAGACTTACTGAACAGCATCACGACATACAAATAACCACAGAAGGCAACCAACACACAAAGTGGTGCCAACAGTTAAAAAAAACCCAAACAATATCATGAGAACTGAGTCATGGTGATCAGTGAAAACCTACTGGGTAGTCTGGAAAATGGTGTGAAGTTAACAGCAAGATTGGCAGGTCTACTTAACTTCCAGTGTAATAAAAACTTCCATTCTCATCGCTCAATCGCTCTCAACATTACTGCTATTTTTAATATACGTATAGAATGGAAGAAAACAACAGACTGGATTTCTATATGGGGCACAGGAGCAGGCTCAACCCCATATAGCTTACATAAAACACACAACAGCCCCCTACCAACTTTATAAACTAGTTACTAAAAATCACAATTAAAATAACAGCCAGTTTTCCAGCAGGCAAAGCCCAATCGTACAGCACTGACGGCTCAAGGACTCCATGTGATCCATCAGCCTCCTTTATATTTAGCGTTTTATGACCGAAAGCAGAACGGACAGCAAAATTATTGCACTGCTGTTTTGTTACAGAACAGAGTTTGCTAACGAGCAGCATCCAAGCAAACAGACACCGGAGCTCGAGCATTTCCAGCAGCAACATCCAACGGGTTCTTCAGCAAGCCATGAACACAGCGCCCCATTTTCCTCACCTACTAATGAGGAACAGATCCTACGTTTCGTGGCTTAAAAGAGGGAAGGGTGGGAACATCAAAGCAGGAGCCAGCCCTAAATAGAAAGCTCTTGGGAGATTTCACCTGTATCCGTCCACTTAAGCTGCACCTACCCCCTCTCTCAGGAAGAGTTTGAAAAAAAAATTCTCGAAGGCATTTTGACAACATCTACAGTTCCTTCATCTCTGAGCAAAGCGCACCGAAACGCGGTGCAGGCCACCCACACCTCATCACATATGCATTAGGAAGCTCTGGAATGAGCCAAGTACTTTAACTGCATGCATTAGGATTGTTCCATATTCATCAACGAGGAAAACCAGGAAAAGGGATGTTCTGAGTGGACCAAGATGAAGTGCAAAGGGCTTTGCTTACTATTCAATGCAAAAGCACAGCGGGTTAGCTTTCTATGTCAGTGAAAATGCCTTACTCTTTGCAATCTCAGCTTCTCCTTCTCTGCCGAGCTTTTGTGGAATTTCTGAGGTACCTGGAATTACAAAATGCAAGTTTTAGAGATCCACATTATTCCCTTTCCACGAGGCACTAGAACTCTTCCTAAAAGAAGAGCAAGCTTTGTCTGAATTACATTACCATCGTTCTCACAGATTAGTACATCCAGTGACTGCAGCATTCCTTCGGGACAGGACACAGGGATACAGCTCGAGCATATCTAATGCCACCGATTCACACTGAGGCCTGAATACATCCGAGTGCTTCAGTTTACATTAAGTCCTCACGTTCCCAAGTTTTGCATAAACAAATCCCTCCAGTCTACTCAGTTCCGAAGTACCATTTGCAAGGGAATATCACGTGCAGAAAGCCAAACAGAAGCCAGAGCTGCTCCAAAGCACGAGAGCACAAGAGGACATTTAATTATAGCAAAGTCACTTCCTTTGAGTTCAACTTGCTTTGTTGCTTTTTTTTTTTTTTTGCATCCTACCACTTACTCCTGCTATGATATTTAGCTACAACTTCCTGAACACTAGGACTATTATCCACATTTTAATGCTGTTTCTTCTTGTAATCACAGCCCTCTTGCTCTTCCACTACTACTAGCACATCAACTCCAAGGTTCCAGCAGATCACATTTCTCAGAAAGCTGTTATTTATAGGGGGGAAAAAGGTATTTTATGTTTAAAAGCATTTTTCATAGACCAGTCAAAGGCTTAATTTGTCAATATTTCATCATACTGGGGATGGTTTCTTGTATCCTCCTCTTCCTTCTCCTGCCATTCGCAGCATAAGGCACCATGTTTAAACTCTGTGACTAACACAGACCAACTGCTTTATTTTCTGTACTCAGACATTGAAGTTTACACAGTGCAAAGCTGTATCAGGAGATTCTGTATTTACCTGACAGAAAATAAGTGTTCTTTCAACTGGGAGCTTTAGTTTATCAGAGCTGTTTTCACCTGGGAAAATAAACATGCCAGGACAGACGACCGTACAGGTCGAGGTGCAGATTTCCCATTTTGGCAGGCAGCATGTGAGCTATTCCAGCCTTACTTCACACCACAGTACACCAATAATTTGTTCACGTTATCATATTACACCAGGAGTCAAGTAGTTTTTTCGTTTGTTCTGCTACACTGGAAATACTTCATGCCTGCTTGAGTTTATGTATTTATTTTAAGAGATGAAAGATTGGGAGTTTTAACAGTATAAAAATTGATCATTTTCCTTGATAAGCATGCAGTAGAAGAAATGGAAGACCTGTCACATCGTGAGCTTCGAGCCCCAGCTAACTCATCCACACCTCCTCCAGGCCAGTGAGGTTTTTCCTCACCTGTGGGACAGTCTCTCCTTAAACCCTGGAGGGATAATTGGTGAAAATCAATCTTAAAAGGCTCAAGATGGCACGAGGAGGAAGGCTACCAGCCACTTTTGTCCCTTCACCCTCATTTAACTGAGCCACAGACTTAATCCTCTGCCTCTGGCAGCACAACATTGAGCCACCCCTCAAATACCCTCCTCATTTTCCCCTCTAATAATATAGTTGAGCAAAAAAAAAAACCCCAACACACTGGTCAGATAGTCCAGCCTAACCGTAGGTGAGGCTTAATGACAGCACCCAAGCACATGTACCACGACTGCTCTGCTTCACAGGTTTCACCACGGGCAACTGTGCTCCCCTAAGAGAAACCCCCACTTCACACCTTTGCTCACCTCTTCCCCAAAACGGTGGGGCTGTGAATGGGCATTTGAGCCACATGAATGTTTAAGCCACCTCTGCAGATCCTGTTGTCCTTAGAAGCTTCCCCTTCAACACAGCACCAAAAAAAAAAAATCACGTTTGGAGTCTCTTGCTGGAGCAGAGCTACTAAACTGGATTTAGGATTGCAGTAAACCATCTCACTCAGAGCTAATTTGAAGGTGTTACTTCACTGCCCAACAGCATCACGCATCCCCAGGAGCGCTGCACGTGTGGTGACTTCTCCCCGAACAGCTCCCTGCCCTCAACAGCGTGCCCGTAACAAGATGGCTGAGAGCACAAGCTCTGCACACTCAGCTCAGAGGAGCCTCTGTCTCTCTGACTCGTCCTCTGTCCTCACATATGGATCTGCAGTTCCACTGATGCACCTCAGAGCTGGAAAAGTATCTGCGCTGACTGGTGCTGGGGTAACGTCCTCTCACAGGAATTGCAGCAACTTCATTAAGGGCAGATTAGAGGCTGTAAAACATCACCTAATGGACACAACTGCTTTTGGATGCTGCCCTTATCCCAATTACCGACATGCTAACTCCCAGGGCACGCACTTCGCCAACAGTTCACAAGAAAAATACAAAATGAACCTGTAACAGAGTTAAAGTTACATTCATGCGATGCCAACATGCCGGCAGCTCAAAACCAGGCAAGATTTAAATCCTTTAGCTATAGGATTTAAAGGAATATTCAGAAGGGCAATAATTTGGTTATGATATTAATAAATCAACAGCACTTTCCATGCAATTCTCACGATCTCTGTGAATATCCTACTTGCTCTTCTCATTGCAAGTGTAGGAAACCATACAACCTATCCACAATGCAACAGTTTTTAAAAAGACCCAAGAAAAGAGACCAACCTTCCTAACAGGCGTTGAGGCAGCTAAAGGACTAGTATTCCTCTTTGTTTCTGCAACAGGCTGCACCTCAGGCGAGCTCCCAGAGGGAGAGCTTAGTGAGGAATTGGTAAGTCCAGAGTCCCCTTCATGAGATGATTCCATAGTCTCATTTTCCGACATGATGCTTCCATCCGGAGAAGCGACTTGAGATTTCGTAGTCATAATATCCTCCAGGAGCACTACAGGCATCTTTCCCTCAAAGATGACACCCTTCAGTTCACTCTGGTTTACCTTCGTGTTCTCCACGTTGTTGCACTCTGCTAACCCGGAACGCGACTGGATTCCATCCACCAAATCTTCATCTTTGTTTGCCACAGCTTCACACGGCGTGTCAGTCTCTATCGAGCCATCCGCTTGGCTACTCTGAGTGGAATTCAGGCAACTCAATTGGTTTATCTCTTTTCCTAGTGTGCCATTAGCTATAGCTACGGATGAAGATGCTTTTGAATCAAAATTAATGTGGTCTACGTCATTGCTGAGTCTATGGCTAGAGCCCTTTGTCAGGTCAATAACAATTACAGTTTCATTTGTGTTATCTTTTGTCTTTTTCTGTATAAAATGGTCTAACGGACCCTTTCCGTTAACAAGTTTTGGAGCAAAATTCACATCTGAATCCAACTGGCAGTCGTTCTCCACATTGTCCAGGAACGTACGCGATGCATCTACGGAGGAATCCTTACTTGGATCAAAACCACTTTGTGAGCTCTTTACTTTTTTGACTTCTAAACCTGCATCGTATTTTTCCTTTGGTACAGGATTCAAGCGTTTGAATGGCAACCGAGCTGAAACAACATTTTATTATTTTAGTCACATCGTACAAGTCACTGGAGCGGGGGGAAGGGGGAGAATCAAACATCAAGACACTTTATTAACTCTTAAACACAAGAATTAAACAGATTAGCCAGTTAGGGCCAGTTTATTACTGCAAAGCCAAGAGATGTCACAAAATCGGGTCTGACACCTTGGAGCACTAAAGCCACACGGAGTGACAGCCATTCCCCCTGCAGCCTTACCTTGCACGAGCCTCCGCGGAGGAACCGCCGCTTTGTCTCTGCACTCCATGGCTGGGAGGGAAAAACACCGTTTAAATCAACACCTGTGACACATTCCCGGCGAGCTACTCGCTTCCCTGCGACAGCCGAGCCGCAGCAGCGCTCGACAGCTCTGCCCACGGCGGGGCGCGGGCCGCACAAAGCGGCCGGGGCGAGCCCCGCCAGCACCCCTCGGGCTGCGGGGATCTCCGCACCCGCCGGGCTTCAGGCTGCCGGACACCAGCCCCCCGCCGGGGCCGGATGGGGGGGTGGGATGGCTGGGCAGGAAGGGGGCGGCCGGTGAGGCGGCGGGCCGGGCCCGGGCCCGGTTCCGGGGCGCGACGGCGGCTGCTGCGCCGCCTTTGTTACCCCGGGCAGGCCCCGCGCACCCCGCGGCCCAACCGCCGCCGGAAACACACCGCACCCCAGCCACACCGCGGCCCCGACTCGGCCCTACCTGCCACGGCGGCCGCCGCGGCTCCCGCCGCTCCTCCGGCCGGTGGCGGCCAACCCGTCCCGGTCCGCCCGGCCCGGTCCCGCCCCAGCGGCGCCCGCTCGTATTTGGCGGGAGCCGGGGCGACCCCGCACCGCGCCGCGCTGATAGGCGGAGCGCGGCCCACGTGACCTGCCCTTCCGCCCGCTCCGCCCCCTTCCCGCCCGCGTCTCGCGAGGTGGGTGGGAGGGAGGCTCGACGCCCGGCCTCGCCGCTGCCTCCCGATTGGCTGCTGCGACGGCCGTCGCTGACTGGTGGCGGCGGCTGTCACTCTAGCCCACTGGAGGTGTTAATTGGATAGCGGGGTGAGGGAGAGCGGGGTGCCGGTGGGGCCTTACGCCTTGGCGCGAGGCCTGCCCGCTCGCCGGGCAGGAGCCGAGATAGCAGCGGCGCCGTCCCGAGGCCGCCTCCAGGGAGCTCGGAGCCGCCTTTCTCCACCGGGCAGCGGGGCGGGACCGCCCACCGCGCTGCGCCGCGGAGCGGCCCGAGCCAGGGCGCGAAATGGCGGCGGCGCCGCCGACCAATGAGCGACAGCCACTGCGGTGCGCAGGCGCACAGGCGGCAGGCGGCTGCCGCGAGGGATTGTGGGTGTTGTGGTTCGGCGGCGACGCCGCGGGACCGTTTCCTCACCGGTGCGGTGGCGGGTCGCCCCGCGTCCGCCTCACGCCCTTCCCCGGCCCGGCCTGGCTGTCCCCATGTCCCACACAGTGTCATGGAATCACGGAATGCTTCGGGTGGGAAGGGACCTTCAAGACCATCCTGTTCCAAGCCCCCTGCCATGGGCAGGGACACCCTCCACTACACCAAGTTGCCCAAAGCCTCATCCAACCTGACCTTGAACACTGCCAGGGATGGAGCAGCCACAGCTTCTCTGGGAAACCTGTTCCAGTGCCTCACCACCCTCAGAGGGAAGAATTTCTTCCTTAGATCCCATCGAAATCTCCCCTCTCTCAGTTTAAAGCCATTGCCCCGTGTCTTGTCACTACACACCCTTGTCTAAAGCTCCTCTCCAGCTTTCTTGTAGCCCCTTTAGGTGCTGGAAGGTGCTGGAAGGTCTCCCCGGAGCCTTCTCTTCTCCAGGCTGAACAGCCCCAACTCTCTCAGCCTGTCTCCAGAGCAGAGGTGCTCCAGCCCTCGGAGCATCTCCGTGGCCTCCTCTGGACCCGCTCCAACAGCTCCGTGTCCTTCTGATGTTGGGGACCCCAGAATCCCCTCTCTCGCCCTGCTGCCCACGCTGCTCTGGATGCAGCCCAGGACACGGGTGGCTTTCTGGGCTGCCAGTGCCACGTTTCCCGTGGAACGTTCCGCAGCTGCGGAGCTGCCGCCGGCGTTTCCCACCGCCCCTCACCCCTCCGAGCACCTCCCGGGAGTCAACCAGGGATGGCGCCGCCACACGCCGAGCGCCGCCACCGCGGAGCCAGAGCCGGCGCCAAGATGCGGCTGTCGCAGAAAGCCACGAGGCGGCAGGCCCGCTGTCGCGACAGAGCCGCCTCTCCGCGCAGCTCAGTCGCAAAGGGAGGCGGCGGCGCCCCGCCGGCAGGGGGCGCGCTGGCACCACGCGGCCGGCACGGCGGCGCTCCGGCCGCGCGCTGCTCGGTGGTGCCGGTGGCGGCGCTCCGCCGGGCCGGCAGGGCGCGCGCGCGGGGCGGCTGCTTCCTGGCGGCGGCGGCCGCGGCGGCGGGAAGCGGTGGCGGCGGCGGCCGGGCTTGTGCGTGCCGAGGCGTCCCGCCGCCCTCAGGCGTCCCGAGGCGGCCGGCAGAGGCGGCAGCATGTCGGTGGCGGGGCTGAAGAAGCAGTTCTACAAGGCGAGCCAGGTGAGGCACCGGCGACCCGCCACCCCTCCCGCCGTCGCGTTCCGGGGGGGTCCGATCTCCCCTACCGGCGCCCCCTGCTCCGCCTCGGGGACCTCTCTCCCGCTGCCGTCTGCCGGGGCCGGCTCGGTGATGCCCTCGTTCCTGCCGTTGCCCCTTCGTTCCTGCCGTTGCCCCCGCGTTCCTGCCGTTATCCCCTCTCGGTGTCCCGGTCCGGTGCCCGTTTGTGCCCGTTGGGCATCACCCCCCCCATACCCCTGCCCGGTGGCCCCTCGTACCCTCCGGTATCTCGGTCTCGCACCTTCCTGGCAGCGCCCGGTTCTCCATGCGCCCCCGACGCCCCCCACCTTCCCCTGCCGGTGGCTCCTGGCCATCCCGGAGCTCTGTGTCCGTGCCGCCGTGGCAGGGCCGGGCCAGCGCTGTGCGGGCTGCTAGCCGAGCAGAGTCCCGCAGCATCCCCAGTGCGGCCCCTTCGGATGCTCCCCAAATCCTGGAGGGAGCTCGGGGGGTCCCGGGGCCGGTCCCGTAACCCCCCGGGGCTGTTGCGGGGCACCGGCGGAGAACCGCGTTTGCTGTGAGCCAGAGGGTCCTGGGGTGATGGGGTCCCGGGTAATGGTGGCACCTCAACACCCAACGTGTCCTTGGACTTTGCAAGCAGAGCGAAATTTTGAGAAGAAAAGCCCTGGAACGTGGTGGCCGTGCGGGATTCGAGGTCGTAGGTGGGAGTCACCGGCCCCGCTAACCTCGGGTGGCAGCTGCAGCCCAACCTCGGGAAGCTCCGGCTTCCTGGAGAGCAGCTGACGGCAGGATTTTGGGGTTGGGGAGGGGGCCTGGAGCCCCGGCCGGCACGGGAAACGGCTGCGGGATGTCGGAAAAAACTTGTCAGATGTTGTGATTTTTAGCCAAGCGAAAATTAATGCCGTTGTCGATTGCTCCAGTGGTAAAACGGTGGGTTTACGTCGTCCTAAAGCGAAGATCCTCCAGTGTGGCTGCTCCAGCTCGGGGGGCTGTGGCTCTATCCCCAGACGGATATTCCCCATGGAATATTCTATTCCCCAGGGGAATCTGTTTCTAATGAGGTTCATGAACACCTCGTCCTTCGGCCGTTCTGAGTGGAGTTATCCTTCTCCCTACTTGCGACCACCACTGAAATTAACAGTCGGGATTTTTTTTTAGAGTATTTTTAGAACGATTCTGGAATCCCAAACGCTCCTCTGCTTCCCTCAGTCGCTGCTTTTCTGACCCCATTTTAATTTTAAGATGAATTTTGCGGGGGTCTACCAACAGCCCCTGTTTTCCAGGCACAAAGTTTCAACCCCTTGAAGCTCAGCCCGAGCGTGTTTGCTACGTGTGTTTCCTCCTTTCTTGGCCGTGTTGACAAAAAAGCATTTTGCTTCAACGGCGAAGCAAAAGAACAGATTCCTTAAGTCATTCCCCACCCCCTTCCTCGCAAACCCTGGCGTCGTGGGTGTTTTTACGACTTCCATGGGGGAAGGTTGTGCCGAAAACTCAGAGTAGGAGGATTTTGCTGGCGTGGATGTTGCTGTGATGGTGTTACAGGGCAGTTAGAGGTGAAAGCCCGTGATGAATCAGGAATAGTGTCTAAAACCACCATTTTAAAAACACCTGATGACGCCTTTCTTGGGGGAATTTATTGCAAAACGAAATCATATGTGGTCTTTGGTGGTTTTTCTTTTTTGTTCCAGGTGTCTCTTTTCTTAAAAGGAACCATTTTGGCTGCTTCTGGAAAATTTAAACCCGGTGCAGCTGCCCAGGGAGAAGTAACTTGCCCGACATGCAGACTTGGTGGCCCGTTCACCTCTCCTGCGTGCACGCTCGGGCTGCGTTCGGTGCTGTGTTAAAATGGGAGGTGGGGTGTACGTGCGATTGCGTCGTGCGTGTTGGCAGCTGCAGCGTGAACTCTTTCTCGGCTCTCGTTGCGGTGGGGTTGTGGGAGCTCATTTAATCCAAAGAGGCCAGGTTTGGTGTGAAGTTTTCCGCCAGTATGGGTGAAGTGGGTGGCTTTGCAGGGACAAGAGGGATGCGATCCTCTTTTGGAGGTGCTGCCACCCCCTTTTCAGTGCCCCGGTGATGGGGACAGAGGTATCTGTGTTTTAGAGATGCTTGAACTGGGAGTGACTGGTTCCAGTGTGGCCATTTTTCCGTCTTCTCCTCCTCTCCCTTCCCTTTCCACCCTTCTTCCCTTTCCCTCCACCGGTCCCACTCCTCAGCCACCCCTTGGCTGAAGGCGAGGAGGATTAGTTATTTTTTGGCTCCCTTAAAGCTGTCGGACGCTGCCAAAACCAAACATGTGGAAGATCTTTCCTAAAGTGTTATGCTTCGTTCCACGGCTGTTGTTAATTGAAGAAAAACGAAGCCACGACCAAGGTCTGCAAGGACCTCGGCACCGCTGGAGCGGCAGGTTTGGGATCCTCCCTGCCTCCCCGCACGACGAGGGGGCCCATGCAGCCTCCTCGGTAGCCCGATGGCGCAGGGCTTGGCTCGTGGGCTTCTGCCGTCTGATTCCTGCGGGCCCACGTCTTCCCTGGGCGAGGCAGCCGGGCACCCACGCGCAGGAGAAAGCTGAGATAGTATCCTGTAGAAAAAAAAAAAAAAAACAACAAACCCAAACCAGTCGTGCTGGCAAGTGCTGCAGATGGTGAGCAGTTCTGTGTGTGCGTCCAGAACAGGTTTTGCTAGTTCGCAGCAAAATGTTCTTTTAAAAAAAAAAAAAAAAAAATCCGGCAGAAAACATCCTTGCAAAAGGAAGGAGGAGAAACAAGAGCAGCAGCAGCTTTGAGCTCCAGCATCATGAGCTGGGAGCAGGGTGGGAAGTCCCGGCACAGCCCCTGCTTGCGGGTGTGAGACCGGCTGATCCCGGCCGCCGTCCAGCCTCGATCCATCAGCATCCACTCAGGAATTTGCAGGAACTTTGTGGTGTAGACATGGCTTCGTTTGCACCGTTTGCTTTTTGTACAGACCGATCTAAGTCCTAAAAGCCTGGAAAACTTTCCGTTACCCTCTGGATACGGCAGGCTGTGCACGCGGAGCTGCTGCCTGTGCCGTTCCTGGGAATCTGGTGGTTATTGAGCGTAAGTGGGATTGTGGCTACTGGTGCGTGGAGCAGCAGCCCTGCCTGGCACCGGCGAGTTTATCAGCCCCGGTTAGGAGGGACAAGCCCTTGGGTGGAGGCAGTGCTGTTGTGATACGGTGGTGGCAAACGTGTCCCCTCCCTGTGTGACAGCGGGACTGTCCCACCTATGGGTGCCGGGGGTGTCCGCCTGTGCCAGGCAGGGCAGACAACGTGCCCTGTGCAGCCATGGCTCGGCGGTGACCACGGCATGGCAAGAATGAGTTGCCAAATACTGTCATTTCAGGTAGAACAGAGCCCCATCCCTGGATGTGTTCAAGGTCAGGTTGGACTCATCCAGCTCATCCTTTGAGCAACCTGGTCTAGTGGAAGGTGTCCCTGCCCCTGGCGGGGAGGTGGAACTAGATGATCTTGAAGGTCCCTTCCAACCCAAACCATTCCATGATTCCATGACACAGACATGTTTTTTCTACGCCGGCGGTTGGGCTCGGGGAGCAGACTCGCCCCAAGCGAGGGACGACAGCATCACTTTTTTTTTTAAGCTGGGCTGATACTCAGCCCTGGGCGCTGCCGTCGTTCCCGAACAGGATTAACGTGCTCCCAAAGCCTGTGTGCTCCAAGCCCAAACCCTGCCAGGCCCGCCTGGGTTTAGGAACTGGGATAGCAAGCGATGGCGCGTGCCTTGCTGCGCCCAAGGAGTCCTGGCCCAGCACACGGACCAACAACCTCCTCCTCCTCCACAAGCGGAGTGAAAAAGCCGATTTCCTAGAGGGGACGAGGCGAGTGCTAATTAAAACTCGCAAGCCCTTGGCGTGCACGCTTTTTCCCGAGCTTGATGACTGCTCTCAAGGCTTCTGAAGATATTTGTGAACGTGAACAGCTACCAGTTGCGTTTGCCTGGCCCGAGAGCCGGGGACGTGCTCTGGAGCCTCTGACAGCCATTTCAGCCCAGAAGGACCACGCGATTCCCGAGCTCCGGATGTCGGCAATGTGCGTTTTCCGGCCAGTTGTTAATGACCCTAAGAGCTTCCTTCCCCGCAGCTCGGCACCCAGGTGCCACAGTGCGGTGGTGTCCGCTCGGAAGGCCGAGGCAGAGGAATCCACTCCTGGATGTGCTGCCCAGGGACGGTTTGGTGATGGGGGACAGCACACAGCTGGCGGGCAGGGATGGCATTTCTCCTTTTTTATTTTTTTTGGCCTTCGTGGTCATTTACTCTTTCCTGTGCTGGATTGGGATTTCCTTTATTTCTCTTTGGGTGAGGTTCTTTCTGCAGTGGCTTTGCACCGTGCTTTCAGATGTATTTTTTTTCCCTCTCCCAGATGATGCATTTTAACAGCTATTTTTTGCTTTTTTTTGAGGTTAAGTCAGTCCTTCTAGCGTCTGGCTCTCTGGGGCTTTCTCCTGTAGGCACGAGATGCCTTTCCGCTCGCTGCCTTTGCTCTGTGTGCAGCTGGGTGGTGGGTTTCTTGGGACATCACAGATGCACTGTGCAGCACAGGATCTCCCGCTGGAAAAGAAATGGGAAGTGCAGCGTGCAGGATAATCTTCCACATGGAAAACCAAACCTACGAGGCCTCTTTCTTTGGCCAGACCTTATCTGTCAGTGCCCTCTCTTGCTGCAGATGGTTTTGATTGTGCCTGCCCTCCAGCTCTAGCTCACTCCTGCTTTGTGGAGGCTGACACACCCCAAGTTCATCAGAGAGACCATAGGATGGTTTTGGGTGGGAAGGGACCTTTAAAGGTCATCTTGTCCAACCCTGCTGCAACACGCAGGGACATCTTCAACTAGATCAGGTTGCTCAGAGCCCTGTCCGACCTGAGCTTGAATGTTTCCAGGAATGAGACATCTACCACCTCTCTGGACAGCCTGTGCCAGTGCCTCACCACTTTCAGCATAAAAAATTTCTTCCTTATATCTAGGATCTTCACCTGCTGCAGCTTTTTGGATGGCGAATGTGAGTTGAAGCTCTCAGGACAGTGCCAGTGCCCAGAGACTTTAGAGGGGCGGCAGAGCCCCCCAAGACAGGCCAGTCTCTGCTCTGCAGTGGCTTGAGAACTTCATGCTGACTTGTCTGGAATCCTCCAGCAATTAGTAGACCTGAAGTGTGCTGTGTAGTGGTTTTTCTGCTTTCCCAAAAAGCCGAGAGGTGTGAGCATGTGTGGGCAGCGGGGCTGCCAGCCCCGTCCGTGGGTGTCATCCTGGGGAAGCCCTTGCTGGTGCACCGGGGCTGAGACTTCACCCAGAAGAGCACCCAGAGCTGCCAAAGGAGGAACCAGGCACCCGGGGAGGGGTTGAGGTGCTATTTTGGGTTCACGTGTTCTTTTTGAGCTGTTCTGGTGAATTTTGCACACCCGTGCCGTGCCATTGGCAAGAGAGTTGGCCCATCCCTCAGCAGCAGGGTCTGGGGAGTCAGAGGGGATCCTGGCAACGGGTCACTCCTTGGCTTTTCCGCCGCGGCAGTGGCTGTGCCTTGATGACGATGACAGACTGAGGACTGGGTGCCACGATGGCAAGCGAGCAGGTGATTCCTGGAGGAGGTAGTTTGCAGCGTCGGGCTCTAAGTTCCTTATCTATAAATGGGAGTTTGAACTGGGGAGTTGAGGGATTTTGCTCATTCCTGCCAGCCTGGCCTTCCCTCCCACAGCACCTGCTGTTTGCTCTATTAATATTAACCGGGACTGGAGTCCCCTGCAGCCTCCTTAGTTTATCTTTTGATATTAATCTGCTCTCGAGGCAGGAGGAAAGCCGGATTTGCTCGAGCAGAGCGTGACGTCCCGCGTGCTCAGCTTGCCATCGGGGTCCGGCCGGGAGGGAGCCGTGTTCGGCAGTAGCCATCGTCTTCGCCTGACACCCCAGAGCCCCGAGCAGTTTGCCAACATGAGCTGAGTATCTTCAGGATATCTTGCAGAATATCTTCACCTTCACTCCCTCTCTTTTTCTTGGCGTGATTTGTCATCGATGAAACGCCCGGCACGGCGGTGATGTTGTTCGGCTGGTTAATCATTGCTGGAGCAGCCCCATAATGGAGCAGTTTTCAGCTTTTTCTCATTATTTCTCAGCCTGGAGTCGCAGGCAGGGGATGGCTCCTGTCTCTGCATCAGTTACTTTAACTCGTTTTTTTTTTCCCTCCCCTTTTAAAATTGCTTTCACAGTCATTGGGCTCTGGTAGTAACGAGAACTCAGATTCTTGGAAGGCAAAGACAGAAAACAGAGGTGGAAAACTCCAGCCTTCCGTACCCAGCTCCATTTGCTCCCCTCCTCGTTCCTAACGTCAGACAGGGGAAAGTGTTATCCTGCAGCTGGGGAAATCTGGGACGCAGAAAGGATACGTGACTCAGGGCTGGGGGGGGCGGATTTTACGGCATTAGGAGCGCGGATTCCTCGTCATCAGCATCTCGCCCCGCATGATGATGCCTTCCCGTCTCCCTCGGGGCTTTCTGTCTAAAATGATCTGTTTATCCAACTATCTGTTTTCACAGGTTATGGGTGAGCTATTGAAAGTGGACGGTGCCGAGGGGGATGGTTTCTGGATGCGGTGGAAGGAAATCCTTCCTCCCCCTTCTCCCTGCCAATACTTTTCTCCTGGGAAAGAGCAAAACAGGGATGAGATCAGACAGGCTGGCTTGTAAAAGCTGATTCATTTCTTTAGCACATTTATTTTTTTTTCCTCCTTCTCTTCCCCATCCCTACATATGCCAGTGCCTTTTGCCAGGGCTCGCAGCCTCATCCAAGCCCTGGGTGGTAGAAGCGGAGGGATGACAGCCGGTGCTGGGAGCAGGGCAGCTCCTCCTGCCCCAGACTGCAGAAATACCAACGTAAAAATCAAAACCGCAGGCTCGGTGCTCCTCGGGGAGGGAATTTGTGCGCAGTGGGGTGTGAGGGGTTATTACAAGCCCTGAGCCTGCTGCAGCTGGCGTGGATGGTGCTGTCCCTTCTGGAGGAGGCTGCTGGTTTGCACCGATCCCAAACAGGATGCTGAAGTATTGAAAAGAGCAGAAATAAAAGAAATCCCTGATCCAAAGGTCTCGGGTTTGTCATGCCGGCTAAACTCATTCACATGGAAACTCGGTGATGCATCGAGATGCTGATGCTGTTTCGTAAGGCTCCTGTGCTGCAGAGGGCTGCGCTCCTGGGCCTTTCCATCTTTTTAATCGAGCTGATTAAATCATCAGCCCGAGCTGTGAAGTCAGGGACCCGGAGCTGGAGCTCCTGTCAACGGGGTGACTTTTCCTGCAGACCTGCTCCTTCCTGATTTGTGTCCCCCGTCCCCCTCAACTGCCCTGGCTGTGTCCCAGTCTTCGAGTCTCTGTGCAGAGCCGAAGCAGATGGGGAAGGATCCGGAGTCGTTGGGCTGGGAAAGCCCCGCAGCATCGCTTTAGCTTCTCTTTCCATGAGCTCCGGTGTGACATGGCTTACTGCAAGATTCAGCCCCTCTTGGCCTCTCCCTGTGATTATAAAAGCGATAATTACTGGGAGTTTTTTTCCAAAAAGGTTTCCTCTTCCCCTTGGCCTCCCCTATCCCTTTAGTCAGCGATCCCATGGCTTTCAGGAACGGGTTCCTGTTGACAGGAAAGGGCTGTGTTTGGCCCAAGCTGGAGGGACAAACACAAGCGGCTCTTGGGATCCCCTCCAGCAGCCGCGTGGCTTCGTTGCTGGACCCGGGTTTGCCGATAATACCTGGGGGTGCTGGCGAGATCGTCAGCCTGCCGGAGCGCGGGCAGGGGTGTCCCCGTCGTGCTGGGGTGGGGGGACACACACACGGTCCCCCTGAGATCCTGGACCTGCTTCTCTTGCAGCAGATGGAGAGTCCATCAAGAGAGAGTCTGGGCTGCTCTTGCTTCCAAGAAAAGCCTTCTAGCCCCTGGAGTGTGTAATTAGCGTTGTTGCCGATGCCTTATTAATAGAACTAGTCTTTTTTTTTCTTTTGAAGCCACTGGGAATTTTAGAATCTTCCTATCATATTAACTGGCTATTTAATAAAGTTCATGATACTGTCACTAATTAGATTGCTTTTCTGCTCAAAAAAAAGAATTAACCTCATCTCCATAATGAAATTCTGTCTTTCAGACAGAAGATAAAATTTGCATGATTAAAGCTTTAAAGGGCTTTTTCTAATTGAGAAAATGCTTCATAATTCATCCTAGAGCTTGAAAACCAGGCTCTATCTTCTTGTTGGCCCAGACTTTATTCATCAATGATAATTTATTAACCACTTTCTTGACCAAATCTGGTTTGACTTTACAGGACTAGCTATATTTAAACTTAATCTTGCCACCCTCATAATGAAAAAGGCAGAAAAATGATGAACAATTACCTACGTACGAAGCAAATCCGCTGCGTAAGAAGGTGCTGTTCTTGCCAAACAGGATGTTTTTCCTTCCCCTTGATTTTTTTCAGTGTAAGCTCAGTGATGGAGCATCTTGTTTGTTGCCGGCGCGTGTCTCTGCACGTGGTTTTGGGTGAACTTAGGGGGCATTGGGCAGGCACAAATCCGGAGCGCCAGATGTTGGTTGCAGCTATTCTCCCAGTAAAGCTCCTCCTAATTGTATTGGGCGAGTTTTCAAGACGGAGGGAGTCCAGGCTTTCGTGCTTGACAGGGATAACGTCATCTAAACGTTATCCACCAGCATTTCTGGTACAGATATTGCTGTGGCTGCAGGGTAGAAAGGCAATAGTGATGCATCAATAGTGTCATCTGCAGAGTAAAAGCAAACTCCAAAGTGCTGGGAGGGACTTTTTTTCAACTTTAAAAAAATCCTTCTGAAATTAATATTAGCAAATGTCAATGATGTGCAGCAAGGAAAAAAAAAAATGGCTTTGGCATCATCTTGCATGGGCTGGAAAAACGACAGAGTACCGGGGTGTGGGGAAGGCTCCCGCACAGAGTTCTTGGAGGAACCGATGCCGGAGTTTGGTCTGGTCCGGCACGCCGGTGCCGGCTTGCTCCCAGCAGTCTGATGGACATCTGTTTGCTCGTTCCCACTCTCCTTTTCCTTAGGATGCTGTGCTCTGGCCTGATAGCCACTAAGCTTTTCCTAGTATTCAAATTAACAAGGAAAACGTGTATTTATAGTGTTCTCAATTATTTCTCGCTCTCTTTGATGTTTGTATACACTGAGATGTGGCTAGGTCTGTCCTGGAGTTTTTGCTTGGCCAAGGCTGTCCGTGTTGAACGTGCCCTGCTTGGGGCTCCCTCTGCCCCCTTCGAGTCAGGAGGAGGGTTTTTACCTTCCCTTTGAGGGAGTTGAGCACTGCGGGGGGGGTCTCATGAGAACAGAGCAGAGGGGCAGAATCCCCTCCCTCGATCTGCTGGCCACCATTTCCATGATAGTCTCCAGACTCTTGCTGTTTTTTCCCTCTGGATGATCCCAGTTAGTGTCATGCACCCTGAGGAGGTGTTTTTTCATAGAATCATAGAATGGTTAGGGCTGGAAGGGACCTTCAAAGGTCATCTAGTCCAACCCCCCTGCAAGGAACAGGGATACCTCCAACTAGATCAGGTTGCTCAGGGCCTCGTCCAACCTGGCCTTGAACGTCTCCAGGGATGGAGCATCCACCACCTCTCTGGGCAACCGTCTTTTTTTCTTTTTTTTCTTTTCATCTGTCTTGGTTTGCACAGGAGCAGAAATCCCACCTGCAGCTTTTTCTGCAAGCTGTCCTGCAGCCGTGGTGTTTTCTCCAGGGACATACAAGTGTCCTAAGCTCTCCTGTTCCTTCTTTTTTTCCCCTTGCTTTTAGTGAAATCCCTAGGAGCGGCGTGCGGGTGGGAAGTCGGGGCTGATCCTCCGAAAGACAGGACTGCTGGGTGCTCTGCCTCCGTTTGTCGCTGAAGCTTTGCAGAAGAGGACGCTGAGGATTGCAGTTACTAGGAAGCTCTTGTAGGGCTTTGTCCTCTTCTATCACATCTAACGAGCGAGGAGCCGCTCATCTTTTTTCCCTTGGGTCTGCAGAGGTCGGGTGGAGTTGCTGAGAAACGATGGCTCAGCAGCTTTGCGAAAGTCGGGCTGTGATTCACAAAGGCTCTTCCGAGATAGGACGTAGGGAGGTTGGGCAGGAAATCTGGATACAAGACAAATATTCCACGTTTCCCCTTGGTTTAGTGAACTTCCTCTGAATTGCTGTCGTCACTGCGAGTGGGTGAGAAGGGCATTGCCGGGGGAGAGAGGAGACCTGCTGCTTTTTTGCTTATGTGTTTTTGTTTTCCCTGTTCACTTGACCCATTTTTTTTTTTTTTTTCCCAGCTGAATAGAAATTATGTCTCATTTGGTACAGAGCATGCGAGAAGTAACTAATAACAGGAGAAAATATTTCTGATGCAAATAGCTTCTGCTGACTGTTGGGAGGTGCCCCTTTCCCTGCAGCAAGAACATTTCAAGTGTCTCCCCACGGTCAGAACTGCATATCGAAACCTTTCTGCTCTGGGCTGAGTCTGATTTTAAGGCAGCGTTGTGCCTTTTCGGCAGTCTGGCCTGTCCCTGGCTCGGCGCTAGCCAGGGCAAGCTGAGCAGGTGGCTTCTGCTCGGGGAAGGGAAGGAGGCACCAGTCTTTGTCCTGCTGGGAGAGTTAGCGTGGGGAGCACCGAGACTAAGCATCGAGATGAGCACGGAGCTAAGAGCCTTGTAAACAGGGATCGCAACCAGGATTTATAGAATTGTAGAATGGTTTGGGTTGGAAGGGCCCTTAAAGATCATCTAGTTCCAACCCTTTTGCCATGGGCTCCGTGATCTTGCCGGGCACAGAGGTGAGACTGTAGTTCCCTGAGTCTTCCTTTTTTCCCCTTTTTTAAGAAGAGGAGTTACGTTTCCCCTTTTGCAGTCAGTGGGAACTTCACCGGACTGCCACGACTTCTCAAATATGATGGATAATGGTTTAGCAACTTCACCTGCCAGTTCCCTCAGGACCTGCGGATGCATCTCGTCAAGGTCCATGGACTTGTGCACCTTCAGGTTCTTTAGATGGTCTCGAACCTGATCTCCTACAGTGGGCGATTCTTCCTTCTCCCAGTCCCTGCATTTGCCTTCTGGGACTTGGGCTGTGCAGCTGGAGCTCTTGCCAGTGAAAGACTGAGGCAACAAAGTCATCGAGTACCTCAGCTTTCTCCATATCCTGGGTAGCCAGGTCTCCCGTTTCCTTCCAGAGAGGGCCTACATTTTCCCTACTCCTCCTTTATCACTGACGTACTGATAGAAGTTTTTCTTGTCGCCCTCGATGTCCCTGGCCAGATTTAATTCTCCCAGGGCTTTAGCTTTCCTAACCTGATCCCTGGCTGCTCGGAAATTTCTCTGTGTTCCTCCCAGACTACCTGTCAGGCTACCAGCCAGGAAAGGACGAGTCCCCGGCGCAAGCAGGCAGTGGCTGCCTTGCGATGTGTGTATGTGCCCTTCTCTGGCCCGATCTCCACGAGTGTGACCTGCTGGCTGCTGCTTAAGTTATTTATTTATTTTTTTTAATATTATAAATTCATGCTGTCCTCGTTCCTCTGAGCCCATCTGCTCGATGGAGATGAGTCACTCGATAGCGCTTTGAGTAGGTGATTTGACAGGTGGCTCCCTAGAAAGCTGTCTTTGCAGGCGGCAGCTCTTTCTTCACGGTTTCTATATGATAAGATTACAACCCGAGGTCACTTTGAAGGCTTGCTGCCTTGTTGGGAGAGAAGGGAAGGGGCTCTTCATTGTTCTGGCCTGACCTTCCTGCTCAAAATCAAGGCAATTCCTCCAGCGTCGGGTGGAGAGTGGCTAGATCCCCATCTCAGATGGTGAGGGGGTGGAAAGCTCTGTTTGTTTCTAGACACGTTTTCCTGGAGCACGTGTCTGGAGGCAGTGGAGCACCTCTACGTGCCTTTGCACAAGCACATCACTGATGCTCGGGTGGGACCAGCCCTCCTCGTGAAAGGTGGGAACAGGAAAAATAAAGGCAAGAAAGATCAGGAGAAGGTCAAGGGCTGGATAACAAGAGTAAAAATTACCCCTGTGAGCTCTTTATCAGGGAGACCAGGCAACTTTGGTGGAGCAATCAGGTGCCCCAAGACAGGTCAGATCAATGGCAGGGCTGACGTTAGGGACCAGCAGCAGGGTCTTGCTCGGAGGGGCAGGAGGGCAAGAGCTTCGGCTGCCGTTCCTCTTTTATTCGCCCCGCAGCCCGACGGGGATGTGAGAAACGGCGAGATGTTGTCTACCGAGTCACATCCACCTTCTGTTTTTAGCTCTGCTGAGAACCTTCTCTTGGCAGTAGGCAAATCGCTTCCTCTCATGCTCTTTCCTCTTCTGGCACTTGTCAGTCTTCTCTCCTTAGAGCGGCAGCTTTTGGGGTGAAAAAATCCGGTGTGTGCGGCTGTAGTGCTGAGCTGCGCCAGGACCACGGAGCTGCTGGGTGCCTCCAGTCCCCCCGGCTACTCGGAGCATCGGGATGTGCTCGGGGAACGTGCCTTCCTCTTCGGTACAAGGCTGGTGGTAATTGTTTATCCCCTGTTCCCCACAATAAATGCTTAGATCTGCTTTCTTCTCCTTAAAGTAGGTCAGAAGTTGCTCAGAGTAGCGTGCACTTTGCCATGGGCATGCTGGTCTTTCCTTCAACTGGGGTGTCTGCTGCCTTTCCGCAGCATCCTTCCTTAAGAAAGGATGCCTTCTGTTTTTTATTGAAAAAAAAGCTTAAAAGCCTCTACGGAGGCAGAATACAGTCAGCTCGACAACGCTGATGTGAACAGACAGAACTGCAGGCTGGCTGGGGAGAAGAGGGGTGCGCACAGCCTGAAAGCTCCCGGTGGGTTTGCATCAGCTGCCGCCGCTCTGCGGGAACCGGCCGCTTGTCTCTTCCCAGTTCCCAACCCCATCCACTCACTGCCTTTGTGGCCAAGAGCTGGAGATGGAGCCGAAAGGGTGAGACCTTGACACGACATACACGTGTTCTGGATCCCAACTGGTGTCTGCTGTCGGACCGGCACCTTCCAGTCTCACCTCGTTTCCAGGGATCGCACCGGGAAGGTGACAATTAACTTTTAACGAGGCACTTTGTTGGCGCGGACAGGCAGCACATCAGAGCTCAGACATCTGCAGGGCATTGCCGTCGGCCTCGAGACACCTCCCAGCACGAGCCGGTTCTGCAGGCACGGTGGCGGAGACGTGCGGGGTGCTCGGGGAGGACCCCGGGGTGTTTTCCAGGCGTTGCAGCTGGACTCCAGCACCGCCGAGCTCCTGCCTCTCCCAGGCACGCTGTTGGAAATGGAGCGTGTTTCCAGGAGGCTTTTTGGGGGCTCTGCAACCCCGCCACTGCCGAGCCCCGCTGGCTGCAGCCTGGTGACTTCACCCATTTGCCACCCATCTATTTTAGAGCTTAAACACACACGCAGCAACAGAGTAAATTGTCACGTTGGCTCCGTGGAGCCGTGACCATCCAGCTGCCTCTGACACTGTGATGATGAAGCTACCGGTGAAGATGACTGAAAAATTACGCTTAATGCCAGGGAGTCACACCATGCTGAGCTGGAGCAGTGGCCATGGCTTTTATTTAGGTTTTATGGAGCATCCCACAGATCCGTGCCACCGGGCACGACCGAAACTGGGCACTAGTGATCCCAATTAGCCCTGGTTTTCCTTAACTGCTTCTCCGTGTCCCTACCAGGCTGTCATGTTGTACTCAAGCCCCGTTAAACATTTTCAGCACCTTTTTTAATTATTTTCCAGACTGGCTTTTTCCACTGGACTTGCTCTTTCCTGGTGAAGGCAGCCAGGGTAGAGCTGCTTGTCTGTTTGCTCTTCTGTGGTTTGTTTTTTTTTTTAATTATTATTTATTTCTTGAAGGGAACTTTCTGTTGAGGATTGGAGGGTGGCAGGGAGGAAGAGGAAGGCTTTGATACACCAGCATCTGAAGGGATAAGGTTTTCGTTCTACTGCAGGCAACTGTTTTGAATGCAAGGATGGCGTATGTTTGATGTGTTATAAATAGAGCTGTTTGCTATGGAAAAAGAAAGCAAGTTTTTTTAGAAAAATACAATTTTTGTGTTTTTCTTGGTGTGTTTTGCTTGTTTGAGGCTGAGGGAGTTAGGGATAATTTCCCATTTTAAAGAATGTCAGTTTGTCATGAATTTCACTAATGATGCTGTACAAAAATCTCCTTTTTCTTTTTTTTTCCCTCCACATCTTTCACACCTCTGCCAACAGCAGCCCCTGGGAGCAGCGCAGCAAGGCCACGGTGCAGAACAGCTTGTCCTGTTGCTCCGAGCTGGGACTGCCCATCTCCTGTTGGAGAACAGCCACGTCTTCTGCTCACAAAACCTCTCCCAATCTTCTGACCTCCAAAATATATCCAGGCACATCCTGGCCAAACACACCTGCCATGCGGTGAAATGTGCTGAGTGTGGGTGAGGAACGTTAATGGGGATGATGCTGCAACCAGCAACGAGGGAAATGCTGCTCTGGGGTGGGAGCTGCTGTATCAGGGTCCTTCTCCAGGTCTTTTGGGACCTGTTTAGGTTTCGGTGATGGTGTGGGCAGACTGGTTCTGTCTGTCCGATCCATCTGCTTCATGTAAGGATGTCCATAGTCAGGAATGGACACTCAGGTCTCTTTCTTTACTGCCAGCATGTCCTGGCGCTGAGCAGCAGTCAAGCAGATCATAGAATCATGGAATGGTTTGGGTTGGAAGGGACCTCAAAGATCATCCAGTTCCAACCCCCCTGCCATGGGCAGGGACACCTTCCACTACACCAGGTTGCCCAGAGCCTCATCCAACCTGGCCTTGAACACTTCCAGGGATGGGGCAGCCACAACTTCTCTGGGCAACCTGTTCCAGTGCTTCACCACCCTCAGAGTGAAAATTATTTTTCTTATGTCCAATCTAAATCTCCCCTCTTTCAGTTTAAATCCATTGCTCCTTACCCTATCACTACGTACCCTTGTATGAGATGGAAATTTCGAGGAGAGGTGTGTGGATTTTGTGTCGTGAGTTGGGAGCGGCTGCGCAGCCCTCCCTTGTTTCTCCCCCACTCCCAGCTGTAAAAGAGAAACCCTCTCCATACACATACCATTCCCGCCTCTCCCCGTAGCCGACCTCCCGCCACAGTAGTTAAACAATAGGTCTTTCTTTTCCAAAGACCTTCCACCAAGCACAGCCCTTTGGTGCGTTTCGAACAGCGACGGGGAAGTCGGATATTGCTGGCATTCCCATGCCCCTGCGAAGGAAACCCATGGAAGCCCCCGTCAGCCGACGCTCTTCAAAATGAGGCTGCAGAAACTGCAAAGCGTGGTCAGGAGCAGCCCGTCGGTGGCCAGAAGTGGCCGTATCTCATCCCTCTGGATGAGTTCTGCGGAGGAAGCAGGCTGGATGCTGTGCTCCTGGGGATGCTCGCTGGGGTGGGAGCCACCGCGCCCCGGCATGATGCAGGAGCCCTGCACCAGCCTCGAATTAAACGCCTCCCTGCTCTGATCTCAGGTCGGAGCTATCTAGGGCATGTTTTACCAGCCAACGTCCTCTTAATTAAACATGGATGGGAAGCGAGGGATTGATTCCTGGCTTCTCTATTGGAATTTGCGTGCACCGTCTGCTTCCACCCTTTTCCCCCGCCCTGCGGCGTGGGTGGGTTGGGATGCCAGGTGAACAGCCCTCCCCTTTTGTAGCAGTTTTGGTCTCGCTGCGCCGTGACGCTCGAGGGTATCGCCTTGTGTTAATATTTGCTGTAGGAAGCGTTTGCCTTCGGCTGCCGTGGGCTCCTGGTCCGGCACCGCGCCTCTCGCTGAGCTGCGGCAGGGCTCGCGTCCGCTTCAACCTTTTAGTATGTGCCCCGTCCTGGCAGGGCTGGGAGATGAAAGAAACCAGAGAGCATAGACTCGTTTTCGTCTTTCACACCAGACCAGCTGCTGTGCTTCAGCGTGAGCCCGGGAGAAAGGATTTGGGCCACTGAATTTGGTTAACGAGTTGCACGTCTTGCCTTGCACCGTCCCTTCCCCGGCTTCACATCTGTCTTGGTCGCAGTGTTCGCAAGCGGTTAGGGCCCCAACCAGGGGAAGGCGGATGTATCCCGAGTCTTCTCTTGGCTTCTCGAGAAATAAAAGTACAGAAAAATTGTCACTGCATCCTCAAAAAAGCCCCCAAGCTGCTCCCTGGAGGAGGCTGTGCTGGGATACGCACCGGCAGCATTTCACCACCGCCCTACGGTTTGCTGAACCCAAGCTGGACACTACAAGAAACACATGGATGTTTCCTTTCTTCCTTCCTTCCTTCCTTCCTTCCTACCCCATCCTGCAAGCAAAGGGCGAGCTTCCTGGTGAACTTGATGCCTCCCCCCAAAAAAGGCAGCCACTGGCTCGCTGCCTCTTTGCCGGCAGCGCGATGAGATGCGCGATGCGGCACTCGGAAACTTGGCTGCCGGTCGCGTCGTGAAGCTGTAGGTTCAACAAGGAGCCGGCGAGGGCTTCTCCTGGCTCCTGTCTCGGCTAGCGCCGAGGGGGAATCTGCCGTGGTTTGTCTCCATGCCCAACAGATTTGGAAGCGCGGGGATAGGGATGGAGTCGCACACAGTCCCTCCTTCTTTCCTCCCGTGATGATGCCTCCCAGTTTAATTAGAGCCAGCGGGGAGAGAACCTCAATCTTATTATTCCATCACAGCAGGGCACCAGTAGCATTTCTTGGACGTCAAAAGGAGGATTAAATTAGTCTGTGAGCGAGGTTGGTTGCTTGGTTGGTTGGTTTATTTCTTTTTTTTCCCCCTCCTTCACATCTCTTGGAGCTCTGGGAGGGTGTTAAGCCTCCGAAATCGCTGCGGTGACGGCTGCCTTTGACATGGCATGCAGTCCCTGATTACAGCGGAGCTCCCTGCCAGAGGGGTTATTTGCAGCTTTCTGGGCTGCAAATTCATGGGTGGAGAAAAGTGGGAATGGAATTGCTTGGGATAATTGTACCCTTCCCAGGTGTATTAACAAATAAAGGAGGTTTCCGGAGGTGCGACGTTTACGGAAGGCGATCCGTGCCATGCTGGGGTGTGTGGCAGCTCCTTTCTGCAGGATTTTTGGCAGGGCACAGGCGACGGGCAGCTGGGAGCAGGTTTGCTCTGCTGAGCTTGCCCTGGCAGGCAGAGCAACAGCTTCGTGGGGTTTTTTGGTTTTTTTCTGGACTCAGTATGTCTACAGAGGAATGTGCCCCCCCTGAGCTCGGAGCCGGCATGCCAGGGTGTGTGCTGGCACCCCAAGTGTGGAGCCAGCATCCAAAAAAAAAGAAAAAGCAAGAATAAGAGAATGGTTTGGATTGGAAGGGACCTTCAAGATCATCCTGTTCCAACCCCCCTGCCGTGGGCAGGGACACCTTCCACTACACCAGGTTGCTCAAAGCCTCATCCAACCTGGCCTTGAACACTGCCAGGGACGGGGCAGCCGCAGCTTCTCTGGGCAACCTGGTCCAGTGCCCCACCACCCTCATTGTAAAAAATTTCTTTCTTAGATCTCATCGAAATCTCCCCTCTCTCAGTTTAAAGCCATCACCCCGTGTCCTGTCACTCCACACCCTTGTCCAAAGCCCCTCTCCAGCTTTCTTGTAGCCCCTTTAGGCACTGGAAGGTGCTGGAAGGTCTCCCCGGAGCCTTCTCCAGGCTGAACAGCCCCAACTCTCTCAGCCTGTCTCCAGAGCAGAGGTGCTCCAGCCCTTGCATCATCTTCGTGGCCTCCTCTGGCCCCGCTCCAGCAGCTCCATGTCCTTCTGATGTTGAGGACCCCAGAGCTGAACGCAGCACTGCAGGAGGAAATCAAGCTCAGAGCAGTTGCCCGTCTGCCGGCAGCTGTGGGATGATAATGTCCCTTCCAGCCTCTTCCCTGTGCTCACCGGACACGGCATGGCAGGGTGCAGGGCTGGGCCATCCTGCCATGCTTTCGCTCAGACCTGAGAAGATCTTATCCAAGAGTTAAGCAGGAGAATTGAATCCAGAGCTCAGCTGGGTGAACCAGGAGAGCAGCAACCCTTTGCTTTTTCCCCAGTGCCTGAATGTCAAGGGTGAAACTACAGCAATCCCTCTTTGTCTGCCATCTCGAGCCCTCTGCTGAACCGTGGAATTCAAAAAAAAAGAAAAAGACACTTCCCTTGGTGCAGCGAGGCCCCGAGAGGCTTTTGCCTCGTTTGTCAGCCTCGTTGAACCCATCGTTTTGGCCCTGCGGTGATTGATGCTGTGCAGCTCTGTGCTTGGAAGAGCTCTCCGTGCTCCCCAGCCTCGTCTGCGCCGCCTCGGCAGCGACGAACGGTTGCTGATGTCTCCCCACCGAGACGCCAGAAGCTTATCGGCCGTGGCAGCGATATTCGTGCTCAGGACCCCAAAGTCTGGCTCTTGGCGTATCGAGGGTCTTTGAAGTCACACTAGTTATTTATTTATGTATTTTCTCCTCCCTGTTTTGGCATCTGGAAATGGGATTTTGCTGAAACGCTGAAGATCTTGTTCTTCTTCGTAATAACAAGCATTTCTTCTGCGTGTCCTGCTTGGCAGCTTGATTTATGGGGGCTGAGCGTGGCACAGCACGCAGGGCAGGGAGGCTGGCGCGGGGTCTCCCAGTGCTTTTGAACCTGGATGATTATCTAAAGGGTTTTTTTTTTTCCCCCTCCCACTCTTCCTCAAAAAAAGTAAGGAACCGTTTTGAATCCCCGTGGGAGCAGGAGGGTTCCAAAGGAAGAAAGACTCGATAAAATCAAGTATTTGATGTTGAAATAAACAAACCTGTATTGTTCGTCCAGAACTGGAGTTTTGACTATAAACAGGAGAAATCCTGGCGATGCCCAGCGGCAAGTGCCTGGGAGTCAGTGCCTGTAACCTAGACCGCTTTTGATGTCTGTGTAGGTAATTTGCTGTCCCTTTGGACCAGTTTGGGGTGAGATAATCACTAATTTTGGCCGATCCGTACATCCCAGGCGTTCCCTCTTGCTTTGCCCCACCAGCATGGGGCTGGGAAGGAAATTTTCCTCTCTGTTTGGGCTACAGGGAAGAACACTTTTAGGTGGATTTAATAAGGTGCTGCTTATCTTTCAGCTCGGGCAGTGGAACGGTGAGGTTTAGGGAGCAGGAGGCTTTTCTTAGACCAAGTGTTATTTAGAAACAAGCTGATAAACCCTTCACGCAAATAGCCAAAAGCAGCCCTGGCTTTTGCAGCTTGTCAAACGTCTCACTTCCTCGCTAGTTTTAGAAGAGGTGTCAGAGAGGCGTCGATAAATGGTTTTAAAAACTTTACTGTGGTTTCTGCAGATCTCTTTATCCTCCACTTATAAAGAATTCAAACCCCCGTGTCCTGGATGCCAAGCTCCTTCAGCATTTCCCCTAAGGGTGATGGTTTAGGGTTTTGGGTGGTCTCTGTTCTCGTGCCGGCTGCTGCCCGTTCGTTCCCTGTTTACTCGTGTTTTGCCATGTGGGAAACTGAAGCCTTGGCTCAAGGTGGAGCCGCGAGACAATTCTGCTGCTTGCTTTTTCCAGCAAGTGTTGGGAGTTGGAGGCGCATGGTGCGATTTAAGGAGCTGCGGAGCTTCTGTTGGGTGAGGAATATCCTGACTGAGCTGTGCTTTGGGAAGGGTAGGAGATGCTCGGGGTTTTAGTGGGGCAATATTAGCAAAGAGCTGGTTTTCTGATGAGCTTTGGGCCGTTCCTGCCACCTCCTTTGTCTTGCAGATGCTGTCTGGACCACCCCTCTTCCCTTTCTGTCCCAGGGACTCACTGCATGAGGTATGAGGAACTTTAAGGAGTTAGTACCGTGCTTGATTCCTCCTCCCTTGTTCTTTCTCTGCAGCTGGTCAGTGAGAAGGTTGGAGGGGCGGAAGGGACCAAGCTAGACGATGACTTCAAGGAAATGGAAAAAGTGAGTAGGGAACAAGAGAAATCTCTAAAATTGCCCGTTTAACTCCTCTGTGACCTTGCCAAAGCCCTGGGCTGATCTTCAACGCTGCTCAGTCATTTTGTCTTTCCGACAGAAAGTGGACCTGACCAGCAAGGCGGTTACAGAAGTATTGACCAGAACAATAGAGTACCTCCAGCCGAACCCAGGTGAGTGCCTGGACTTTTCCTATCCCCTTCCCTCTGCCCTCCAGTTTTCCAGGGAAATGAGCATAGAGGGCAGAGAGGCATCAGAGAGAACCTTTTTGGCCCCGAGATATTGGTCACCAGCCCACGTTTGAGATCGGGCGACTCGGGTGAAGATCCAGATGCTGCTCTTGCCCTGTGCTGTGTTCCTGGGCCGTAAGATGCTGGTGTTGCTGTTGAACAGTGAAAGAACAGACACATCTTTTGCTTTAGACCTAGAGAGGCTCTGAAGGGCACCCGTTTTTCTTGAGATGTCCAGAAAAAGTGGCTTCTCTGGGCTGGGAAGGGGTGGCTGGCTTTGTAGGCATCGCCTCTGGAGCCTGCTGTCCTGCCTGCGTCCAGCCAGCTCGTTCAGAGAGCACTCCAGGGACTATGGGAGGGCTGGGGAAACTCCTTTGGCCTTCACTGGTGAGCTGTGGGGAACTATTTTTGCTTGCTGTCTTGGAAAAGAAACTTCTCTTTTCGTAACGGTTGATATTTCTGGTAGATGAAGACAATGGGGCTTCTTGGCTTTGGATTTAGATTTTTTTTAAAAAAGAAAAAAAAGAAAAAAAAAGAAGTTGGCAGTGGCCAGCAGCTGCTGGCAAGTCCAAGTAATTGCAAACCCGGCTGTGGCTGTTTCTGTGCCAGCTTCCAGAGCCAAGCTAACCATGCTCAACACGATGTCGAAGATCCGTGGGCAGGTGAAGAACCCCGGCTACCCGCAGTCAGAAGGGCTGCTGGGGGAGAGCATGATCCGATACGGCAAGGAGCTGGGCGAGGACTCCAACTTCGGTGAGTGTCCCATGGGGCCAGCTCCCCGCTAGGAGCATGTGGATGAGATGGCGAAGGCTGCTGCCAAATTTCCAAGCTGTTATTCTAAATTCTGGAAGGGCTGCGTGATCCTTCGCTTCACCTAACGGTGCTGGGGGCTTTTAAAAGAGGTTAGAAGGCAGGGAAGGGGTGAGTACAGCCCAAGTGTCCTGCATCCCAATCCGTGGCATTTTGTGCAAAACCACCACTCAACACTTTCTTATTAAACACCGAGATAAATGTGCGTGTAGGAAAAAATGCTTCCTTGCTTCAGAACTGAACAACGGTGATGTGGAGACTCGGTTGAGCGAGATTGGGAGTTTTACGGTGCGGTTTTCCAGCTAGAGCTCTGCTAGAGGGATGCTGTAGCCAAGAAATCTTTTTGCGTGGCGATTTCTCGTAACCACGTGTGCCTTGCAGGGAGGAGGGGGGTGAAACCTTTTGGTGACATCAGTTTTAATCTGCTAAAACATCAGCCCGCGCACGTGACGGAGCTGGTACAGCGCACAGCTGTCTGATGGCTTCCAGTGCAGGGAGGAGCCTTCGTGCCTCAGGAAAATTATAAAGCTCTGGCTGCTCCGTGGGAGTGATGAAGGATTCTCGAGAGCGTCTCTGGCCAGCTCAGAGCCCCACGTCTCTCTTGGCTTACAGGAACCAGAGTCATTACAGAGAGCAAAGGGGGAAGGAAGTTTTTAGAAGAACACAGCGAACCTGATTTCCTTTAATAGCCTCTCTTTAAAAGAACACTTAACTTGAGAAATTTCTGTGTTAATCCTGTGTCCCTCCCTAGCACAGGTTATCTAGAGTTATCACAATTGAAATAACTCTTCTCGTATATTTATTTTTCCAGCTGGACAGTAGAGTGATGATGTTTTCACTTTACCCTCTGTTTCACTTGTACGTTCTCCTGTGCTAACGTAACGCTGAAACGGTTGGTTTGCCAAAGCTGCACGGGAATAATTTTGTCTATAAATGGTTTCCACTGGAATAAAAAGCCAAGAGTAAATATGCTTTGCTGCGAGTCCGTCTGGCTCAGCTGTCGTTGGGGCAGGAGCTGTAGAAAAGCACGAGACTAAATAGGTTTTGATAAGCAACTCTGAGCTCTCTAATTCAGAGGGGGGGGAGAAGGGATAAGCTGGTCCTGGTAGAGGTTGGTGTCTGAAAGGAATAAAAGGCTGCAGGTTTGCTGCCAGTGTCTGGGGCAACTTGAAAAGTTGGTCAGAGTGCTCTGGACTTCAAGTTATCAGAACAAAAGGATGGCTGGGCTGGATCAGCCCGAGCGTGCTGCTGCCCCCCGCTGCCCCCCGCTCCTCTTGCCAGCAGCAGCCAAGGAACAGAGCAAGGCTAAAGTGCTGCATGGCCAGTTAGCAGCTCAGCGACTCCCTGAGCTAACAGGGAGTCTAAAAATACTGCTTTTTGAAATATTTTTACTTTTTCCTTCCTTTGTGTGGTCGATAGAGACTGTTCCTGTTTTTCAGAGGAAAAAAATGAAGCATGTTAGCGAAGTGCCTTGTGCTGGGCTCGGAAATTTGCTCCAGATAGAAACGTGGGGGTGTTGGATGGGGATGGAGCTTGCACATGCTGGATGTCTTGGCAGAATGGCCCTGCATGCAGCTGCCACGGACTTCAGCTCTGTTTAACTGGCTGGCCCCTTCTCCCTTCTCCCTTCTCCCTTCTCCCTTCTCCCTTCTCCCTTCTCCCTTCTCCCTTCTCCCTTCTCCCTTCTTCCTTCTCCCTTCTCCCTTCTCCCTTCCTTTTCTCACTTGAAGGCGATGCGCTTCTTGATGCTGGCGAATCTATGAAGCGGTTGGCTGAAGTGAAGGACTCGCTGGATATTGAAGTCAAACAAAATTTTATTGATCCCCTCCAGAACCTATGTGACAAAGACCTGAAAGAGATCCAGGTAAACACCTCAATGTTTTTCCTCTCCTCCTCATCTCTTTCGTTTCTGGCTTCTCCTGGCTCTCGGTGCATGTAACCACTTGCTCTGTCGTGGTGGGAACCAAGGACTTGCATAGGAATCGGGTCTGTTCCCTGGCACTTTGTGTGCTTTCTCTCCCCACGTTCACTAGTATTCCCTCCCTGCTCAGCACTGCTGCTGCTGCTGCTCCTGAGCAGCTCATGAGGCTGGATGCAGGTTTGAATGGTTCTTCATTTACGGTGTTTTGTGGAGGATGCTGTGAGGGTACGTCCCAACACACTTTCTGGGCTGGCTGGGTTTGGTTCTTAGTGCTGTGACCTCCCAGCCGTGTTACGTTTATTGCCTGGCAATAAACTTCCCAGTGTCCTTCACAGGTGTTGGCTCTGTTCTGTTAGCCTGGATCCTACAAGACAACTTTGAAGCTGTGAGCAAGGTTCCCTCTAGGTCTCAGCATCTCAAGAAGGCCCTTTGGTGTCTCGCCGGGGAGACACGGAGCCCGGTAGCTCCATGTGCTACCGCAGAGACAAGTCTGTGCAAAGCACGGCCAGGCTTTGTAAGAGGATCCATCCCCATCTGTAATTCAAAGGCCGCTCTCTCCAGTGAATTTTCACTTACGGTGGTGTCCCAGATAGAATAACCACCAACTACTGTTTCCGTACTTACCTCTACTCCAATTCTGCCAAATTTAAACAGAGCTAATTAAGCTAAATTTAAACAGCACTGCCCTAAGCAGTCAGGGGATGCGATGCCCAGAACCTGCATCCCCATTCCTGACCTCCAGAGATCCCCGACGCTCTTGGGGAGCTGAAAGTAGTGGGCCAACTCTACCTTCCCAAACGGCTTGCATGGGGAGCACACCCAGGCTGCTCCCTGCAGTGTTTTCCTCCAGCTCTCGGCTGGAAGGGGGTGAAATCCTGCTGCCATTTCCATTTTTTGAGGGTTGTTTTTTAGTAAAAAGTCCCTGCAGCCATGGCAGTAATCCTCTGCCAAGCTGAGTTCAGACAGTCCACTCCTCCCTGTCACCTTGCAGCAGCCATGCAGCACAGCTCTCCTGTCCTGGAGCCTCTCCGGAGTTGGAACAAAGGTGGGAGCCACAGAAGCGTGTGCTCCAAGATCAGGTTTCTGAAATGAATGAACTTGACCTGTAACTAGAGCTGCCTTCCCAGCAGGAGAGCTTGGCTGCTCCCAGTCTCTGGCTCTTCCTTCTTTTCCTTTACTGTTCATAACCGTCCTCTTCCCAGCACCATCTCAAGAAGCTGGAAGGCAGACGCTTGGACTTTGACTACAAGAAGAAACGACAGGGCAAAATCCCCGATGAGGAACTTCGACAGGCCATGGAGAAATTCGAAGAGTCCAAGGAAGTAGCAGAGACCAGTATGCACAACCTCCTAGAAACCGATGTGAGTGCACGGGGGCAGCGCCGGCTTCTCCGCCCCGTGCTGAGCGCTGCCAGGGGGGTACACGAGGGTGAGATCGCAGAAGTTAGGCACAAATTTCCACTCTTGCTTTTGCAAGTGCGGTTTTGCTCTCTGAATACCTGGATCTGAGTGCCCGGCACGTGGCTCGGTGGGATGCTGCTTCTTTCTGTAGCCCCTCTTCCTGGCCCAGCTCTTGGCCAGAGGAGAGGCCATGGTTTGTACCAAAACAGATCTCTTCTCAGCGTGCTAGTGGGAGTAAGTTTGGGCAGGTAACGCAGCTTAACGGGGAAGGGTTTGAACAACTGGTGAAGCCCAGAGCATTATAGGTGTCACTGCCCGACCTCTGATGTCTGAAATCCCAAACCTTCTCCTCGCCTCCCCGGGGAAGTTCCCCTTCGTACACCTTCCCCAGTGTGGTCTCAGCCCCCGCGTGCAAAGCAGGAGTCTCCTGTCAGCTGGGGAAGACCCATTCATCCCACCTCGGTGTTGATTCTCGCAGATCGAGCAGGTGAGCCAGCTCTCAGCCTTGGTGGACGCCCAGCTGGACTACCACAGGCAGGCAGTGCAGATCCTGGACGAGCTTGCGGAAAAACTCAAACGCAGGTGAGTCCCAAGGGTGCTGTGGGCACTCTCAGGTTTCACAGCCACAACCTGTCCCTGTGGTACTTGTCCATAAATACTGGAGTCTCCCTCTAAATCTATCCCCTGGTGTTAAAGCTGCTTCTTGCAATCACTAGAGCTTCGATCCGAACTTCCTCACGGCTCCTCGCGCCGTGGGCGTTGAGCCTGGGAGTGTCCCCCAAGAAGTGCTTTTTGGCCAGACCCAAGATGGAGTCGGAAGTTGCATCACGCTGTTGGAGCCGATGGCTTGGGTGTCACGAGCTGGACGTGCCTGTTGCCCTGTGTCACCTGGAACTGCCTGGGCTAGAGCCTCGGTGCCATTAGCTCCAGTTGTGGTTGAGGGGTTACCTGGACGTTGGCCATGGTTGTAGCCCAGAAAGGTCCATATCAAGGGGCTCCTGGTTGCTCTGAAGACCAGAAGGTCAATGCCACGTGGTGAGGATGACGTGGTGGCCACAGGCCAGTGGAAGAGCACCTGCATCACCTCCTTAAAGACAGGCATCTATGAGCCCTCTGCCAGAACCCTTGTTTTCCAACAAGCCCTGCTCTCCCTTCCATCTACGTGGTGGTCTCCTGGTAGACCCTGCCGCAGATGTGGCACCGCCGCACACGCTCAGGAGTTTGGAACCACGTCAGCTGGTGAAAGGCAGATGGGTGTCTGGCACGCAGGAGCAGGGAGAGCCGTGGAGCTGCCTGGTCTTGCTGCTCTCCCCACCCCTCCTTGAGTGCCTGACCTCCGCGGCAGCCCCGGGGAACGTGCGGTTGCTGCCGAGGTGCCAAGAAACACAGGGGTGCTGTTGAAATACCGAGCGAGCTGGTTGACACGACCGCCGGGACTGGCACGGTCGTTCTTCCTGCTGCTCTGTCTCACCTGAGCAAGCACCTCCCTGAACCCTGGCCGAGGAAGGAGAGATTGGGGCTTCCCCGCAGAACCCAGGACGTGCCTTCCTCAGCCTGGCATTGCTTGGACAGAGCCAGGGCAGCCTCTCCACTTCTCGGGGCCGTTTGGCGACGCTGCCCTGCTGTCCTTTCCTCCTACAAGAAACTGCTGAGTGGATCCTGTGTCTGGTTTGAATTAAGAAGAGTTGGGAGGATCTTGCCAAGCTTGAGCTTTCAAACTGCAGCACGAGTGTCCTCTGCTGGCCTGGATTGCCTGAGACACCTCCATAGAGAAGCCTGGGACATGTGGCTCTCTGAGGGCCACATCCCAAACCCTGGGCAAGCTCCAGCTTCAAAACACCCCAGTGCAGAGGGTTGTGCAGATTCTTGTCTACAAACCAATTTGCTCCCTCGCGTAGCCACCGAGGAGGACAAATACTATGTCGAACTCACCGTGTTCTGTTTTGTATTTCACTTTATCCACGTTTCTTTTCCTTCTTCCAGAATGAGGGAGGCCTCTTCGCGTCCCAAGCGGGAATACAAGCCCAAACCCAGGGAGACATACGACTTTGGAGAGGCTGACCAGTCTAACGGGGGCTTCTCTTGCAATCCCACCCCCAAAGTCTCAGGTAAAGTTGTCCTGTGCGTGTACACATACAGGTGCCTCTGCAGCAGCCTCCTGGGGATGGAGGGGAACCACTCTGCCTGGAAATGTTTCTGGTGTCCTGGATGTGCCTGCACCAGCTGGTGGCTCTGAAAAATGGCAGAAATGCCTCTAGACTCGGGCTGTTTTATCTTGGGGGCCCAGCAGCCTTCATTATACTGGCTTTGGGGACGTCCCAGTGGGGTCTCCAGTCTGGGCCACTCGCCTCTAGTCCCCACTCAGTGCCAGCAGTGGCAGACAGGAAAAATGAAGCATCTCTCCCTCCCTCCCCGTCTTCCATCATCCTTCATTTGTTCCTCCCTGGTCCCGGCCAGACAGGCGGGTTTTCTAACACAGCATGTGGGCCGCCCTATTTGGTTTGTCCTAACAGATCCTCCCTTCGGGCCCTGCCTTTCCCTCTCTCCACTTCACGTTGTTTTAAGCACGTCTCTTTTTGTTTGGAAGCAGCTTCCTCCTCTTTCCGATCCGACAAGCCGTCCCGGGCCTCCGTCAGGAGTATCCGTGAGTTTCCTCCCTCTGCACTGCATGGTGTGTGACCATCTCTCCCCATCCCTCCTCATTCCTCCTTCCATGACACTGCTGCTTGGAGCTCCTAATACCTCCGCGCTGAGCCTGGCCGGCAGAACAGCCTGGCTAAGATAAGCTGAGCTAAGCCTCCAGTTAAACCCGCTGCTTTATATTGGTATTTACCACCCCAAAGCTGGGGCCTTTGCTCACCTGGAGGAATTGTAGCAACTGTTGTCACGCAGGCACGTCCTGCATGGGACCAAAGGGATCAGATGCTCTTCCACGAGATATTGGGCATCTCGAGGATTACCCCGTTCTGCCTACAAACACCCCAGCTTGGATCTCTCCCACGCTTGCTCGTGCTGCAACCCCCTCCGTACCCCGCTGCTGGGGGGAGCGGGTGGAGCCTCGGCACACTGAGCGGGTTTTGTGGGCTCTGGTCCCAGCTGGGCAGCGAGGAGCCTTGAATGGGACTGTAGGGTCTGCAGGTCAGCATCACTGCTGAAGGGTCCCACTGGGGTACTGTTGGGGTCCCACTGGGATCCCGAGGCCGGGCTGGGTCTGTGGCTCAGAGCCATCGTGGTGGGGAAAGCTCGTGGTGGTGCAGCAAGGGAGCAGGAGGATTTGAGGAGCTCGGGGTAAGGGAAGTGCTGTGGTGGTGGGACCAGCCTGGTGTTTTGGGCAGTTCTCTCCAAAACATGAACCTGCTTGTCTGCCGCTTTTGGTGTTTTCCCAAGTTCTAACGCTGGGTCCTTTCTTGCTGTGGGTGTTCAGCGGAGCAGACGTGCTGGCTGCCGTTCGTGCCATTCCCCCTGCCCTGGTTGGAAGAGCTGTAGCACAGAGGGAGGGGAAGGGGAGTCCTGCAGACCCCAGTGGTCTCTGTTATCTCGATCCCTTTTCAATAGGATCCCTACGGCTGCAAAGCTGAGCACCTGCCCGTCCCAAAATGTTAGTGCACAGACAGAGCGAGCACTTTCTCTGCTATTAAAACATCCCCTTGGCAGTTGAAAGGGCTGATGTTTAAATCACGGAGCTGAGATGTGGGAAGGACACTTTGATTCTTCTCCCTGTTTTTGGGGGGGGTCTTGCTGCTAAGCCATTTGAAGCCGTGTGCGCAGAGAGGCAGTCACAGTCGTCTCCCTCCCACCACCCTCGGGGTGACATCCCTAAAGGGACCCCCCTGGGGTCCTCCTCCACCACGTACCGATGGCTGACCCCACCATTGACTAACCGAGGGACCGCACAGCAGCTTCTCTCATCTCTGGAGGAACAACGTGGCTTTTCTGATCTAACTTAGGTCGGAATTTAGCTGAACCGCAGGGGAACTCCGAGCAGGAACAGGCAGCACATGGGGTGCTGGAGGTGGGACTCCGCTTTGGGAGAAGCTCGTGAAGGACGTGGTTGCCGCGAGATGGCGGAGGGACAAGAGAGCTCAAAGGCAGTGAGGAGTTGAAGCTGAGTTTCGTACTTCACCGTGGTGGGGGCAAAGCGAAGGGCCAGCTTCTCCCGGGCAGGGCAGAGCCGCGTTAGGAAACCAGTTGTGTGAACCCCGGCTCCGGCAGAGCCGACGATCCCGCACGCTGTCCGGATCCGGCAGGTGTCCGTTAGCACCAGCGGTAGGAATCCCCGGCGTTGGCAGAGCCGGGGCTTTGAGGAAGGGGGTGTGCGGGGGTCCGGCTCACCTCTCCCCCCCGCCTCTCCCCGCAGCCCCCCTGGACCAGCCCTGCTGCAAGGCGCTCTACGACTTCGAACCGGAGAACGACGGCGAGCTGGGCTTCAAGGAGGGCGACATCATCACCCTGACCAACCAGATCGACGAGAACTGGTACGAGGGAATGATCAACGGCCAGTCGGGCTTCTTCCCCCTCAACTACGTGGAAGTGCTGGTTCCGCTACCTCAGTGAAACGGCATCGCTCCCGGCCCCGCTCCGCTCCCGCGGGGCTGAGCCTCCATTCCGCCTCCATCCCAACACGGCCCCACCGCCGGAGAGGGCCACTGTCATCTCCGTGTCACCTCGGGGTGAGATTTGCCACCAGGGAACAAGCCAGAAGGGTCGGACGGCCCCCCTCACCCCGTGTGAATTTGGTTGTTTTAATTGTGGTTTTTTTTTTTTATTTTTTTTGTCCTTCTGGTGCTTGAACTTCGGTACTTTGCTCACCCTGCCGCGTCCCCCGCCCCGGCTCTACGTTTGCCGCGGGCCTCTCCCTCTCCAGTTTTTGTCTTTCTTTTGGGTCGAGCATCCGGATGAGCCAGGTGGGAGAGCTGGGGGATGCATCCTTCGCGCTGAGCATCAGCGCGGGGAGATGTGCAGCCCAGAGGCAGGGGGTGAAGCACCCCCCGGCTTCACCAAGGGGCAAAACCTTTGTCCCCCCCACCCCGTTGAACACTACCCCTCTCCCCACGGCTGCCCACCGCTGCAGGACCCCAGTTCTCCTCGCTCCCGAGGGCTCAGGGGAGGGATGCTGCAGCACAGCGACACTACAACACCCATCAAACACTAAGCTGACCCCACGGCGCAGGTGCTGAGTCCTGCCCGGGGTGCCGAGCTGTGCCCAGGGTGCCAAGCTGTGCCCAGGGTGCTGAGCCCTGCCCAGGGTGCCAAGCCGTGCCCAGGGTTCCAAGCCCTGCCTGGGGTGCCGAGCCCTGCCTGGGGCTCTGTGCTGTCCCTCCCCACCCTGGAGAGAGACGGAGCAGGGATGTCCCCTGCCTGCTCTTAGCCTTCTTGCCCCCTCCCCGCGGAGCTTGACTCCGAAGGGGGTGGCTGCTCCCTTCTGCCCTTCGTTTTGCTTCTGGACCTTTGGCTTTTCCTGCTGCAAACTCAGACCGAGTCCATCAGAGCTGGGGGATCATTTAAGGGAGCAGGGGGGCACTCGGGCCACAGCCCGGGGTCTACCCACCATGGAACAGAGCGGGTCGTGGCTCCTCTCGCCGGGAGCCGTCGGCACCCCGTGCCGCAGGACCAGGACTCGGTGGCCATGGGGCCGGAGCTCAGCTGATCCTCATGTGCCTTTCTTGCACCCCCCTCCCCACACCTCTGCCCCACGGCGACCCTCCTTGCCACTGGCTTGGGTGGGAAGAGGGATCGTACATCACGGCACCGATCCTGCCACCCCCTTACCCCGAGCCTCCCAGCGTGTTACGGGGGTCAGGATGGGGCCTGGCAGCAGCGGTGCTCAGCCCACCTCCCACTCAACTCTGTGGTTTTCTTTGCTAGAAAAGTGGTCTTTTCCCCAATTTCTTGGCCTCGGCCGGGCTCTGGCACCCCTCCTTGGCTACCACCATGCCCACCTGGCTGGGGGCTGAGCCCCAGCTCCACCCCGGGCCCGTGCTGCGGCACATCCCCGTCCCTGCTGCTCCCAGCTCCCGTTACAGCTACGCAGCCCCTTTGTTAATGGTTTTCACGGCGCATGTTGATGTATGTCCGATCCCCTGCCACGCTGTGCTCCAGGCGGGCTGACTGGTGACCCCGGTCCCAAACTGGGGGGGCACCAGGCAGCTCCCCCCCGCTCCCAGCAGCATGGGGAGCCCCAGGGACTGGTGTCCTTGGGACCCTCGCCTCTGTCCACTTGGCGCTGGGGACCATGGTCGCATCCTGGGAACGCTGGCTCCTGCTCAGGTGGATTGAAATGCAATGTTAGACTGTTCGGGTTTTTTGGTTTTGTAATGGTTTCTCCTGGTTTTTAGGGGAAAGAAAAAAAAAAAAGACGACCCACAAATCTCGACTTGTATCTCTGAACGAAAGTATTAAATGTTTTCTTCTTTCTACCGGCTGCGTCTTCTCCGTGAGTGCCAGGCTGGGCTGTGGGGCCGAGATGGGATGGAGGAGCAGCCCTGGATGATCGGCCTCCTGGTCCAGCTGGATGGTGGCTGGAGGCCACCAGCACGGTCCCTGACTGCGAGCGCCGGCGAGGTGTCCCCAGGGCAGCGGAGCCGCGCGCTGGCCACGTCTCGGGAACTGCTCTTTAATCAACTACCACTTCCACGAACAACTTACAGCCGAGACTCCCACCACCGCCACCGCCCTCCCCTCCACCGCTGCCCCCGGGGCCGCCGCGGCCGTGGGGCACCCGGGCAGGAGCTGGCGGGGTCCCAGGACCCCTCGGATGAGCTCAATGGAGCGGCGGGCGATGCGGTGTCCCCGCGGTGCTGCCCGGCGCCGGGTCTGGGTGAGCCCCTTGGGCTGGGGGGAGGCTGCCGAGCCGAGCTGAGCCGAGCGCTGGCTGCTGGGATGGCAGCTGGTCCGAGTCGAAGGGGGGGGCTCCCGGCCCCTCAGCTGCTGAGCTTGAGGAGGCTGTAGATCTGCTCCAGGATGTGGGTGAAGCTCTGGTCTTTGGGGGTGCGGGAGGCCAGGGAGCCCTGAGAACGGGGACGTAGCCCAGTTAATTAAAACAGTTGGGTGGTTGGAGCTGAGGCCCCGGCTAAAGCCCCCTCCCCACCCAGCCCAGCGGAGGAAGCCCCCTTCTCACCTTCAGCTTGTCCAGGTAGGTCTGATCCTGACTCCAGAGCTCCTGAAACTTCACCAGGTCGGGGGCTCCCTTGTAAAACTCCACCAGCAGCGTCTGGGATGGGGGGCGGAGAGAAGGGCTGCAGGTCCTGGGGCTGCCCCGGGGGTCGGGCACGTGGCCCCCCCACCCCTGTGGCACCAAGACCGCGGCAGCACGGTGGGGATGGAGAAGAGATCATCGCCATCACCGGGGCTAACGGCAGGATGGGGACCGGTGGTGGAAGCCCACCGAGCTCCCCCGATGGGGTTGGGGAGTTGTCCTTGATGGGGTGGATGGGGGTTTTGGGGCCCCCACCCCACGCTCACCATCTCCTGCAGGACATCATTGGTGAGGAAACCGTCCTGGATGTAGGCCACCTCTACGTCCATGGGGATGCCGTAGTCGTTGGGTCGTTGCTGGAGGACAGAAGAGCGGGGTCACCCCACAGCACCAGCACCACCCCCATCCCAAACACCCCCGCCACCGAGGGACGGCGACCGCTTACCTCCGGTGGTGGCATCACCCAGAAGGGCGCGATTTTGGACTCCACGCCGGGATTGCCGTGATAGTAGGGTCCTGAGGGGGGTAGGACGAGGACCGGGGACAGATGGGGCTGACACGGGGGGGGGGGTGACGGCAGCCCAGCACCCCCAGAGCCGGCAGGGACTGGGCTCTTACCACAGATGAGGGCCAGGCAGGGCTGGAAGCCGTTGCCGCTGCCCTGCAGCTTGAGCTGATAATCCATCTGCGCGTCGATGTCGTGCAGGGACGGCAGTGCGGGGCCGAAGGGGTGGCTGTGGTACCACCCCACCAGCGACAGCCCCCGCAGGAACAGGCTCTGGCAGATCTGGGATGGGCACACGCCGTGGGTCCGGGTCCCTTGGGACCCCCTCGGACCCCCCCCGCACCCCCAGTTTACCTCCTCCTCCACGGCACCGGCAGCCTCGGCATCGCCCAAGCGGCTCCGGCACGGGAAGGCTCGCAGCACCGTCAGCACTGCAGGGTGGGGGGGGACACGGGTGGGTGGCTCTGCCAGGGGCTGGGGGGGAGCCACCCACCCACCCCGCTACCTACGCTGCGTGTTGGTGTCCCACCGCCCGCCCAGGTAGCCCACCACTTCACTCCGCGTCAGGTGGCTGTGGAAATCCTAAAGGAAAAAGTTAAAATCAAGAGTTCAGTCCCCAAAACGACACCGGGGACAACCCCCCTGCTCCCTGCGGGTGTCCCCAGCGCCAGCACAGATGTCCCAACCTGTCCCCCACCCTGGGGAGGGGACGCACCAGGAGCAGAAGGACGTTGCTGGAAATGGCCACGTTGAAGGGCTGGAACTTGTTGATGGCGGCAAAGGACGTCACCTCCACCAGGGTCTGGGGGTTCCTGGAAGAGCCACAGCCCCCATGTCACAGCCACCCCCGGCCCCTTCCCCGCAAGGCTGGCGGTGGCACCCGCAGGGCTCGGCTTCCCATCCCCGTTGCACTCTACCTGGCAGAGTCGCGGGTGCCCAGGGTGCAGTAGCGGACGGGCACCCGGGGTTTGCTCTCCAGCCTTTTCCCCGGGGGGCCAGGATCTGCGAAGCACAACGCCCAGTCACCGCTGCCAGGGCTACCCAGCGTCCCCCCCGGGACCCCAGTGTCACCTTACCTGTCCCCGACGGCTCCGCCAGGCTCTTGCACTGCTGCTTCTTGCTCTTCTCCTCAGGTTTTTTGGCAGCCACCGGCTCCATCACGGGCGCCCGACCTTCCCTAGTCGCCTCCTCCTCTTCCTCCTCGGGCATCTCCTCCTCCTCAGCCTCGCTGGCCAGGCTCTGCGGGCAGCACAGGGCTGGCACCCACCTCCCCCTACATTTTGGGGGGCACCCGAGGGTCCCAGAGACAGGGGTCCCAACCCACCTCCTCAGCGGGTGGCTCGTTGGGCTGGTGCTTGCGTAGCCACGCGGCTTTGTACTGGTCCAGCTTCTGGCCCTTGTAGCGGACGGACGCCCAACCGCACCCCGACTTCTTGGCGGGGTTCACCAGGCGCTTGCAGTGGGTGGCCCAGGCACTGGGCGAGTTGAAGACCTGCCCTGTCTCCTGCCAGGTGATCGTCCCGTCCGCCCCCAGGTCCCCCACGAACTTCTTGCCCTTGGGGAGCGTGGGGTGAGCCGAGGAGGCACCCGCCCCGTCCCCCCATCCCTGTCCCCCATCGTGTCCCCGCTCCGGCCGGGCTCACCAAGTAGTAGATGGAGAGGACGCCGCGGGCCGGCTCGAGGAGCCCGTCACGGAGCAGGACGCGCAGGGTGATGCCGCGGCGGGTGAGCACGGCCCCCCGGGTGCCCCCCGCCGCCTTCGCCCCGCTCCCAGCCTCCGGCTCGGTCTCCGCTTCGTCCAGCCCTGGCTCCAGCTCATCCTCATCCTCCTCCAGGCACTCGTCCCCGCCGGGGGAGGCGGCCACCAGCGCTGAGGGATGGGACACGCTGCGTGGGGTCCTCCCCGGGGGGCAGCACCCATGGGTGTCCCCCCCAAGAGCACACTTGGGTCCCCCACCTCGTGTCTGCCTGCGGATGGGGACACACAGGGACACGGGGAGGGTGGGATGGACACAGGGATGTGAGGACTCAGGGACAGGAGGGTGGGGGACACTGGGGGCCGGGGGGAGATGCGGGGGTGTGAGGACACGGGGACGCGGGGCCGTGCAGACGAGGCGCTGGTGGCCCAGCAGGTCCCCAGAGCCCGGTGTGACCCCAGAGGGGTGCGGGGGGGACACCCACCCCCCCACCCCCCCCGCTCCTGCCCCACGGGTGTCCCGGGGTGCCCGGCCGGGTGCAGGCGCGCACCGAGACTCCGGCGTGCCCGCGCACACGCGAGCAGGAGCACGCGCAGGTGCACACGCGCGTGCACGGGGGTAAGCGTGCGCAGGTGCGTGCGCGCACACGGTGCGGGGGGGGGGTGGGGGGTGCGTGCACGGTGCGCGTGTCCCCGGCCGGTGCGTGCGTGCGTGTGCGGCCGGTCGGTGCGTGTGTCTGTGCGTGCGTGCCCGGTGCGCGCGCGCCCGCCGGTACCTGCCATGCTCCGCTCCCGCCGCTCCCGCCGCTCCCGCCTCCCCCCGGTGCGCGCGGCGGCGGCCCCACGTGATGGGGCGGCCCCGCGCGCCCCGCCCCGCCCGAGGCGGAGGGGGGGGGGGGGGACACCGGCACCGGGGCGGGGGGCGGGGGGGGGCACGGGAACCTGCTGCGGGGGGCGGGGCGGCCCGGCACCTGCCGCACCGGGGGTGGGGGGGGACACGGGGACACAGACCCGCACCGGGGCCCTGACACCCGCTCCCGCCGCACCGGGTCCGCGCCCCGGCGGTAGCTCCCGTCCCGCTGCCCTTCGCCCCGGCCCGGGGCGGGGCTGCCCGGTGCCCGTAACCCGGGAGGGGCCGGCCCGGCCCGGCGGCACCTGCGGCTCCTGCAGCGGCCGCGGGCGGAGATGGCCCGGCCGGTGCCACCGCCCCGGCGGGACCGACCCCGACCCCGGCCCCGACCCCGGCCCCGGCACAGCTACGAGGGCTTCGTGGAGAAACGGGGGCCGCGGGACCAGGTGGGCCGGCACCCCCCGGGACCGACCCCCCGGGACCCACCTCCGCACCGCAGGGACCGACCCCCCGGGGCCCGACCCCAGCACCCCTGGGACTCCCCGGGACCGAGCCCCGGCACCCCCCGGCACCGACCTCCCCACACCACCCGCCACACCCCGGTCCCTTCCGCCGCCCGGGGCCGCGCCGGTGCGTCCCCGCGGAGCCCGGTGTGCCGGTCCCGGTGGCCCCCGCAGCCCCCGGTGGCGGAGCTGAGTCCCGTCCCGCCCCACAGGGCTACCGGCGGGTCTGGGCCGGGCTGCGGGGGCTCACACTCGCCTTCTACGGGGGGCCCCGGGACTCCAAGGTACGGAGGGGGGTCTCAGGCAGGACCCCCGGGACCGGGACCCGCGGGTGGGCTGTCCTGGCCGGGACCTTTGAGACCCCACCCGCGTGCCCACCGTGGGACCCTCTGAGGCTGGGGACACCCCGGGCTGAGACACCCTCCGCATGGGCACTGCCGGTTGGGACCCCCATGTCTGGGACCCCCTCAGGGTGGGACTGCTGTGACCCCTCCAGGCTGGGACCCCAGGACTGGGACCCTCCCTCAAGCTGGGACCCCGGAGACACCCCTGGGCCAGGACCCCCCCGGACAAGAAACCTTTGGGTGGGACTGGGTGGGTTCCCCCAGGCTGAGACCCCTCGGACCCCCAAGGTGGGAGCCCAGAGACACCCCTGGGCCAGAATCCCCCCAGAGTGGACACCCCCAGACTGGGACCCCAGAACTGGAACCCCTAAGGTGGGAGCCCTGGTCTGGGACCTTTGGGTGACACTGCGGGAGGGTTCCCCAGGCTGGGGCAGGGTGAGGGGCAGGGGAACGGGGCAAGGGGGCTGAGGCCTGGCACACTCATGTCTGTGGTGGTGGCGGGCGGGGGGCCCACGCTTGGGTGCCCCCAGCCCCTGGAGGTGCTGGACCTGGGCGAGGTGGTGGCCGTGCGGGCTGCGGACGGGGTCCTCATCCTCAGGCTGAGGGGACAGGAGGTGACACTGAAGGTGAGGGGCACCCCATTGCAGGGGGCACCGAGGGGCTTTGGGGGTACCCCAGGGGGCTGGGGGCACAGGGTGGTGGAGGGACACGGAGGGCACCAAGCAGGGTGGGGAGGGGGCTGGGGGAGACCCGGTGTCCTTGGTGGGGAGTTGGGGACAGAGGGGGCTGGGGGACATGGAGGGGGGCACAGGGTGGAGGGGGACAGGATTTGGGGGGGCTCAGGGTGACAGGGGTATGAGGGGAGGCACAACAGCCAGGATTGGGGAGGACACAGGGAGCAGGATTTGGGAGTACAGAGGGGGGAGGATTTGGGCACTGGTGGGACATGGGGGCTCTGAGGGCTGAATTTGGGGGTACAGAGGAGAGAGGGGACAGGATTTGGGCACTGGGGGGACAGAGGAGCACTGAGGGGCACAAGGGGCAGGATTTGGGGGTACAGGGGATGCAGAAGCACAGGAACAGGGTTCTGGGGGGCAGAGGGCAGGCTTAGGGGGGGCGCAGAGGTTTGAGGGGAGGCACAAGGGACAGGGTATGGGGACACAGAGGGTATAGGGGACAGGCCACCCCCATGGCACCGTGTCCCCTGTCCCTGGCAGGCGCAGAGCCCGGAGGCGCAGGAGATGTGGCGCGGATTCATCCTAACCATGGTGGAGGTGGGCACAGGGCGCTGGCCCTGGGGGGGTCTGAGGGGGTCCTAATGGCACTGACCGGTGCCCATCACCCCATGCCCACCCCCCCAGATGAAGGTGCCCACCGACCTGGAGCTGCTGCCCGGCCACATCTTCCAGCTTTCGGAGGCCCTACGTGAGGAGCGGGACCATCAGGCCACCCTGGAGTGTCCCGTCACCCCCACCCCCCTGGTCACCCCCAGCCCCCCCGAGCCACTGTGAGTCGGGTGGGTTTCGGGGGTGGGGTCTCCATCCTCCCTGGGACGCACTGTGGCCCAGTGTGGCTTGGGTGGCACAGCTGGGGGTGGCCTGGCGTGGCGGGGGGGTGACAGGGCAGGGGTGTCCCCAGGGTGCCCAGCTGCTTTTTCGAGGTGACGCGGCTGGAGGCTGAGCGGCTGCTGGAGCGGAGCGAGGAGGGGGGGAACATGGTGCTGCGCCCCGGGGGACACGGCCCGGGGGTCTCTGTCACCACGCGCCAGGAGCTGAACGGGTGAGTGGGGATGGGGGACAAGGGGTGGGTGGCATCATGGAGCAGGTCTCTGAGTGAGGAGTGTCCCCCTGGGCATGGGTCATCATGTGAGGGGTGTCCCCAGGGTGAGGGTCCCCATGTGAGGGGTGGCCCCAGGGTGAGGGTCCCTGTAGGATGGGGGTGTCCCTGGGGCGCATGTCCTGTGTGAGGGGTGTCCCCAGAGTGTGGGTCCTTATGTGAGGGGTGTCCCCAGAGTGTGGGTCCTTATGTAAGGGGTGTCCGTGGGGTGCAGCTCCCTGTGCAAGGGGTGTCACCCTGGGCATGGGTCCCCGTGTGAGGGGTGGCATCAAGGTGGAGGTCCCCATGTAAGGAGTGGCCTGGGGTGCAGGTCCTCGTGCAAAGGGTGTCCCCTCAGGTTGAGAGTCCCCATGCAAGTGGTGGCGCCAGGGTGAGGATGCCCATGGGGTCCGGGTCCCCATGGGGCGAGGGTCTCCATGCAAGTGGTGGCCCCAGGGTGACAGTCCCCATGGGGTGAGGGTGCCCATGGGGTGCGGGTCTCCATGTGAGGGGTGGCCCCAGGGTGAGGGTCTCCATGGGGTGCGGGTCCCCGTGCGAGGGGTGGTCCCAGGGTGAGGGTGCCCATGGGGTGTGAGTCCCTGTGCGAAGCGTGGCAGCCCCCACTGACGCAGCCCCCCGGGGCAGCACGGTGCTGCTGAAGCACTACAGGGTGAACCTCGTGGACCAGGGCTACGTCATCGACGTGGACACGCCGGTGAGTGACGTGGGACAGAGCTGGGCTGGCCCTGGGGACAAGGACCCCCTGGCACCCACCTGAATAGGGCACTTGGGGTGTGGGACCCACAAGGAACTGGCACCCATGGGGCCTGACAACCTCAAGGCTGGGTACCCCAGGAAGTGGGACCCCAAAAGTGCTGGGACCCCCAGAGGGTGAGACCCCCCCCAAGGGACTGGGACCCCCCAAGGCTACAATCCCTGGGAACTGGGACCCCCAAGGGACTGGGACCCCCAAAGGGCTGATACCCCAGGGGGTGGGACCCCAAAAGGCCAGGGACTCCCCAAAGGGCTGAGCCACAAAGGACTGGTACCCCAAAGAGACTGGGACACCCCAAAGCACTGCAACCCAAGGGGTTGGGACCCCCCCCCCCGCCCAGGGCCCAGGAGCAGTGGGCATGGAATGGGAGGCTATAGAAGGGGGGGTCTCCATGGCGGGGGGGGGGTCCCCAAGTGACACCGTGTGCGTGTGTCCCCCCCAGCATCGCTGCTCCTCGCTGGCGGAGGTGGTTCAGTACTTCGTGGAGCGCAGCAAGGGCAGCCTGCGGCCCCTGCACCAGGAGTACAGCCCGCGGCTCGGTGGGCTCAGGGGGGGCTTGGGGGGGGGCCAGGGGGCTCTGGGTGCTCAGCGAGGTCTGGGGGGGGGGGGTCTTGCAGGACAGCATGGGGTGCAGTTCTGGGTGGCTGGGGTGGTGGAGGGCATCTGGGGGGGGTCTTTGGGGTGCTTGCTGGAGAGCTGCGCGAGGGTTGGGGTGACTTGGGGTGCTGTGGGATGGTTTTGGGGGGGGAAGAGCTGCGGGGGGGTCACAGGCTGGTACTGGAGGTCGAGGGGGGGGGTTGGGGGTGTCAGGGGGTTCGTGACCTCCCCATCTCTGCTCCAGAATTCGTGGAAACAGATGGTGAGAATGGGGAGGAGACCTGGAGGGGGTGTGAGCCCCCCCTGGCTGCCCCCATGCCCCAGCCCCCTCTCAGTGCTCTGAAGCTGTCCCCGAGCACCCATCGCCCTGCGCTGCAGCCGCCCGGGGTGGGCAGGAGACCCCCACCATCAGGGGCCATCCCGGAGGAGCGGACCTACATGAATGAGCAGGGTGAGGCCAGTTGGGCTTGGGGAAAACTGAGGCGGGGGGGGGGGGGGGGCACCCCCATGCTCACCCCTGCCCTTCTCCACAGATGAGCAACCCCCCAAGAGCTCTGCCCCCCGTCCTGCCCACCACCGAGCCCTGCTGCCACCCCACGACCACGGTAAAGGAGGGGGGGTCCGGATGCCTTGGGGAGGGGGGCACAGAGAGCCCTGGAAGTGCAGGGTGTTGCGGGGGGTGGGGGGGGGGTGCCAGGACCTGGACACCTGGGTCCTGCCGCTGGCTCTGGGGACAAGTGGTGGAGCAGAGTGGTCACTCCGGGGTCACTGGTGGGGTGGGGGGGTCCCTGGGCACCCGGGTCCTCTGCCAGGCGGTGACTCCCCCCCCATGGCACAGGCATGGTGGAAGAGCTTGCCAAGAAGCTGCAGCTGCGCCGAGCTCTCATCGAGGACTGATGGGTGCCAGCGCAGTGGCTGGGGGGTCCAGCTGCCCCCCTTCTTCGTGCCAGGAACCAGCTGGGGCAGTGGAGTGCCCCCTGCTCCAGGCAAAGCTGCCCCCAGTCCCTCGTGGCCTGGGCACCCCCCTAGGGCTGGGTGGCATTGGGAGGGGTGGGAGGCAGCAATGGACCTCCAACACGCATATTTGGGGGGTCATCGACCTGGGTGCCATCCCAAATAAAGGCACTGCTGTGCTCAGCCCTGTTGCAGCTCCTCACGCCATGGGGGTGGCACTGGGACACGCCCCAGCCCCCCAAAAAAAGCCCCTGCCCCACCTTGGGCCACTGCCACCCATTGCCCGTGCCCCAGCCACGGCCGTGTCACACCTACATCCCAATTTATTCTTCAGGCTCGAAGCAGCTCTCGGTGGTGAGGGGCGACGTGCCCAGTCCGGTGCCAGTGATCAAGGGGGGGTGGCATGGAGTTGTGGGGAATCAGCTGGCTGTACTGGTGCCAGTACACCCCAACTCTGGGGGCTGGCACAGCCCTGCCAATGCGGCGTAGGGGGGTGGGTTTGGGGTGGGAGGGGTAGGGGTACATTCAGTGCTCTTGCCTGGGGGGTGCCCGCCGAGGGGGAGGCACACGGCCCTAGGGCAGGCTGGCATTGGAGCTGCTGGCCGTGCTGTTGCGTTTCTGGAGGCATTTCACTGCGCTGGGCACCTGCAAGCCCGAGGAGACGTGGAAGCTGCCACACCAGACCTGCGGGCACAGGAGTGGGGATGGGCTGGGGGGAGGCTGGCACAGGGATGGGGGGGGCTGAACCCCACCGTTAGCAGCCCCAGAGGAGGTGCCCAGCCCTGCCTGCCCCTTACCGTGAAGGCAGGCAGCACCGGCTGCGTGAACTTGGCTTTGAAGGTGTGGAGCAGCTGCTTGGTCCTGGCATTGTAGAAGGACAGGAGCCCTGCGGGCACAGTGAGGGGGTGGTCACGGATGGACACAGAGCTTGCAGACCCCCCAGTACAGTGTCCATGGTGATGGCAATGCCCATGGTGGACATGCTGGCACCTATGGTGGTGCAATGCCCATGGTGGATACACTGGTGCCTATGGTGGTGGTGGTGCCCGTGGCAGACATGCTGGTGCCTGTGGTGGTAGTGGTAGACATATTTGTGCCCACGGTGGCGGCAACACCCATGGTGGACACGCTGGTGCCCATGGTGGTGGTGCACATGGTGGGCATACTGGTGCCCATGGTGATGCCCAAGGTGGACATGCTGGTGCGATGGTGGTGGCAAGGCCCATGATGGACACACTGGTGCCCAAGGTGGTGAAAATACCTGTGCCTACCCTCAGCACTGCCCCATCCCCACCCCATCCCACACCCACCTTCGTGGAAGTTGCAGTAGACGCCGATGCAGTCAGGCACGGGCACGTCCAGCACCTTGGCCTTGTTGGCATGCTTGGCGCTGAAGCTGACCTGCAGCCAGTTGTTGAGGTGGAGGCACCAGGAGGCTGAGGTCTTCCCCAGCTGATCGAATTTGCCCAGGCTGCGATATGCCACCCCCACGCCAAAAACTTTGCTGTCCCGGTCGTACCGCACCTCCCAGTAGTGGTCGTCCCCATCGATCAACGTGTCACCTGCAGGCACCGGGCACGGCTCTGCCTGGTGCACCCACAGGGTGCCCCGTCCTGTCCCCAGCCCCGACAGGTCCCTCTGGGTGCCCCATGCCCACCTCCATCATGCCCTGTGCTCTCAGAGCCACCCTCTCCCCTCCGTGTCCCCCATCCCCTCCGGCACCCCTGGTTGTCTGCAGGGTCCCCACCAGTACCCAGTGGGTGCCCCTGGCTCTCACCCAGAACTGTGTAGGACTCGGCAGTGAAGCGATCTCTGCCCCCGCGCCCCGAGGGCATCCTCTTGGGCGACTGCACCACCCTAGGACAGATGGATGCCAGTGAGGAGGGTAGGGCTGGGTTGGCATCACCCAGGGTGGGCAATACTGGGGTGACAAGGGGTGGAGGGTGACATTACCTGGCCGGTGAGTTGGCAGGTGAAGCTGTCCTGCCCTTGCCATCCTTCTCGCGGGCCTTGACGTCCTGCACCTTGCCACCCGTGCCATCCCACTCCACACTGAGCTCCTCCACGCGCAGGTTCTGGTGGGAGGTGCTGGCGTCCAGCCGAAACATGAACGCTGGGGACAGCCACCGTCAGCACGTCCCCCCCCACCTCCCACCTGGCACCGAGGGCTCATAGACCCCTGGCACACTTGGGAAGGAGCAGCATGGGGTGGTACAAGGTGGGGGTGACGGGTGCCCTGCCACCCCCAGCTACCCACCTCTAGTTTCCAAAGTGACTGGCTCAGAGAACTCGCCTGCCACAGCCTTGTTGCACGCCCGTACCCGAAAATTCATGTACTTCATGTCAAACTTCAGCCCTGTGGGCACAGCAGGGTCACAAAGTGGGGCACTGCACCCCTATGTCCCCTACAAAGCCTGGCACTGCCACCCAGCCCCCTGGGACAGCCCCAGCCTCCGCCACCTGCCATGCCCGCTCCCAGCCTGGCACACTTGGGGCCAGTTTTGCCCCCACGCCCTCACCGGAGAGGGTGTACTCGGTGCCCTTGATGCCCTCGACCACCATCCAGGGCTGGTCCTCCTTGGCACGGGGCGGCCCCTCGAAGTTGGTCCTGCGATACTCCAGCACGTAGTGGTCGATCTTGCTGTCCTCGTCGGGCATCCTCCAGGCCAGCGTCACACAGTTATCGGCCACCAGTGATTCCGCCAGGTCGATCTCGGGGGTGCTGGGCACTGCCCACAGGAGCAGCCATGCCAGTGTCCCCCACACACACTCACTGCAGCCCTGCTGCCAGCCAGGGTACCCCCAGCACCCCCAGGGCACCCATAGGTCCCATGGCCTCGGCACCTCAGAGACCCCAGGCATGGCACCCGCAGGATCCATGGGCACAGCACCCTTGGGACCCCATGTGTAGCATCCCAGAGACCCCCAAGTGTGGCACCCATGGGCACTGCACCCTAGGGATCCCACATATGGCATCCCAGAGACCCCGAGCATGGCACCCACCTCATCCCTAGGCACATTGTCCAACCCCCCCATCATCCCTCCATCCCTGGCACCTTCTTGCCCCTCTGGATGAGACACCACAGGATGCCCCAGGCCTGGCGCCCCCCCCTCGCTCTTCACCCTCTCTCCTGGCACCCAGCAGACCCCTTACACCCTGGACCCTCATCCTCATGCTGTCCCCTTGCCAGGCTGGCACAGCCCTCCATGCCCCTGACACTGCCCTTCCCTTGCACCGGGAGAAACCCACCCGCTGTGCCCTGTCCCCTTCGTGTCCCCGTCACCTGCTGCCCGCGGGCGATACCTGGCAGGAAGGCGAGGGCTTGGAGCAGGCGGCGTTCCTGGGCAAAATCCACCATCAAGTGGCTCATGTTGTCGCTCACCTTGGCCTTGAGCGAGAGGCGGAAGGCGGGTGCCATCGTCACACTGCGCGGGGGGCACATGGGGACGAGGGTCAGCGGGGCCGGATGCCAGCCACCCCCCCAGCCCTGACTGCTCACCCCCTGCCCTGTGTGGCTGTGGGGAGGGTGGGCAGTGCCACCCACCACGGGGTGCCACCCCAGCACCCATGGGACCACCCACCACGGGGCCCTGGCTGGGAGGAGGGGGGGTTAGTGGGACTGGGGGCACGGGGGTGCCGTACCTATCCTTGATCTGTTTGGCAGCCTTGAGAGCGCGGAGGAAAAGAGGAGGAAAAAAAAAGCAGGTGAGACAGCAGTGCCAGGAGCCAGCGCGGTACAGCGTGCCCGGACACCCGCTCTGGTGCCAGTGTGGCAGAGCATGCCCGTGTCCCTGCCACGGTACCCCACGCACAGCACCCCCACAGCACAGCATCCCATATGCTCACTGGTGCCCACCCATGTCCCTGCCATGGTGTCCCTTTGTCTTGGGAGAAAAAGGGCACCAGGCAGCTCTGGGGGGTCTCCATGCTCCCGCCCAGCCCCGCAGCGGGCACAGCCAGCCCAGCGTTGCCCCAGCACAGAAAGAAAGGAGGGTGCCCGTCTGGGGTGAGCGAAGCCCCGGAGTGGCATCGACCGGTTGGCAAGGAGGAGAGGGGAGGTCGAGACACCCCCAGCCAGACCAGGACACCCCACCCCGTGGCAGTGGGGACATACCTGGGGGAAGTCATGGTGGTTGGCCGTCTCCAAGGCCTGGTTGGCCGCCTCCAGCAGCTCCTCCGAGCTCTCCAGGGCCTTGGCACATGCTGCCAGCTGGGCCTGGCGTGGGGAAGGGAGAGAGGCAGCGGTGGGCAAGGACACCGATGGGTGGGTGGGTGGGACACGTAGGGGGGGCACTGACCTGCAGCTCGTAGGTGCGGCTGGCGCGGTCCTGCTTGATCTTCATCAGCATCTCGTCCTTCAGCTCGTCCAGCAGCGCGTACAGCGACTGGAACTCGCCCTCCAGGTCCTCCTGCGCCCGCGACGAGTTGGCCTGCTCACAATGCCCCGGTCACAACGGGTGCCACCCCCCCGGTGTGCCAGGGCGGGGGTCCCCGGGGGGAGGGCAGGGTCCCTGGTACCTCCACATTCTGCATCATCTGCTTGAGGGAGTAGATGAAGTTCTGGATCTCCTCATTCTTCACGGCCAGGGTGGTGATGATCTTCCGAAGAGCCTCCTGCCCGGCGCCCCCAGCCCACCATCAGCACCCCCGGCCCCCCCCGTGCTCGCCGCCCCCCGCCGTCCCTCGGCTGCCTGTCCCTGCCAGGCCCAGGCGTGCCAGGCGCCACGGGGACCCAGTGCCCGGGGCTCTGCTGGCACGGCGGGAGCGGGATGACTTGGCAAGTGGGGGGGGAGCAGAGCGAGGGCGGCAAGGGGGGACAGCCTGGCACCCTCCCCTGCACCCCTCCATCCCTCCTGACTCCTCCACCTCTCCAGCGCTCCTCCATCCCTCCCGCACCCCTCCATCCCTCTCGCACCCCTCCATCCCTCCTGACTCCTCCATCCCTCCTGCACCCCTCCATCCCTCCAGCACCCCTCCATCCCCCCCGACCCCCTCCGTCCCTCCTGACTCCTCCATCCCTCCCGCACCCCTCCATCCCTCTCGCACCCCTCCATCCCTCCCGCACCCCTTCACCCCTCCTGACCCCTCCATCCCTCCTGCACCCCCTACACCCCTCTGGCACCCCTCCATCCCTCCCTCTTCCATTCCTCCTTTGCCATCCTTAACTCCTGCATCCCTCCTTCCTCCAGACCTCCATCCCTCCTTCTCCATCTCTCTCTCTCCCTCCCTCCCTCCTCCATCCCTCCTTCCTCCATCGCTCCCTCCCTCCATCTCCTCTTCCTCCCCCCCTCCATCTCCTCTTCCTCCCCTTCCCCATCTCTCCGCCCTCCCTCCCCCTTCCCCATCCCCTCTCCCTCCCCCCCTCCAGCCCCCCCGTCTCGCCCCGCGCCCGGCCCGGCCCGGCCCCACCTGGTCGCCCATACCGGGCCGGCCCCGCCGCCGCCGCCGCCAACAAAGGGGGAGCGGCGCCCCCCGCCCCGCCCGGCCCCGCCCCCCCCGCCGCGGGGTACGACGGGAAGCGTAGTCCGCCCGCCGGGGGCGTGGCCGGGGCGGTGCCCCGCGGCATGCTGGGAGTTGTAGTCCGGACTGCACCCTCCCACACACCCCCCCCCCCCCGGACCGGACCCGCCGCCCCCGTGAACGGGGGGGCCTGACCCCCCCCGAACATGGGCTCCCCCCGGCGAGGGGGCCCCGACACCCCCCAAGCCGGCACCCCCCGGCCAAGGGGGCCACGAACGCCCGGGTCTGGGGACCCCCACCCCACGGCAGGGGCACCTCTGGGGGGACGGGGCACAAGGGTGCTGGGGTGGGGGCAGAGCGGGGGCACTGCCATGCTGGGGGGTAGGTGTCTCCCAGTATGAGATCCTCACCCTCCCAGTGAAGCCATGCTGGGCCCCCCCAGCCCCCCCTGGGGTCAGGATGTGTCCTCTCCTAGGGGGGTCCTACGGGGCTCCCCAAGTGGCATGTCCCATACGTGGGGCCAGGCTGGAGTACGTGGGCCAAGGCGGTGCCATCCCCTGCCCATTCTCTGGACAGCGTCCCCCATCCCGGTCCCCGTTCCCATCCCCGTCCCCATCCCAGTCCCCGTCCCCCATCCCCATCCCCGACCCCCGTCCCTATCCCCATCCCCCATCCTGGTCCCCATCCCCATCCCCATCCCCATCCCCATCCCCGTCCCCCATCCCAGTCCCTGTCCCCATCCCCATCCCCATCCCTGTCCCCCATCCCAGTCCCCGTCCCCCATACCCATCCCCCATCCCGGTCCCCGTCCCCATCCCCATCCCCATCCCCGTGCCCCCACCCTGGGCTGTGCCGCACGGTGGCAGGAAGCCGTGGCGTCACGGCGGGTGACAAGAGGCCCAGACGCTGCGGTGACAGCGGCACTTCGGGGACACAGACAGCTGGGGACAGGGACCCCTCGGAGCAGGGTGGCTGGGCTGGTGCTGGGATGTGGGGGCTTGGGGTCCTCATCCCCCTCCTTGGCGGTGAGTGAGGGGACAGGGCTGGCTGGGGGGGGCGGTGCCCGGGATCCTGTGGCTGGGCTGGGGGGGTGGGGACAGGCTGTTTGGGGGGCACTGTGGGGGGTGATGGGGCTCATGGTGACCCCTGCGTGATGGCCGGGGCGGGGGGGCTGCGGGGGACATCGGTCCTGAGGGGACACCGGAGGGGTTGGGGTCACAGAGCAAGGGACAGACATGGGGACAGGATGGGTCGGGTGCGTGGACAGAGGTGGGTGATGTGGCAGTGGGAGGGGATGGGATGGAGGCAGTGGGGATGGGTGGGGGGACGGGATAGAGGCAGTGGGGATGGGGGGGGGGACACGGGGAGGGGACAGGATGGGGCCCCATAGCGTGTGTGGGGACAGGATGGGGACAGTGGTGTGGGGACAGGATGGGGACAGTGAGTGATGTACAGAGCGGCGTGTGGCCAGAGGCAGCGGCGAGGGGGGACATGCAGGGACCACCGGGGTGGTGGCAGGTGACAGCCCCCTGTGCCCCCGCCGCTGTTCCCGGCAGTGGGTGCCCTGCAGGTGAGCCAGGACCCGGGCAAGGTGTGGGTGCCAGCGGGCAGGGGGGTGACCCTGGAGTGTCGGGTGCTGGTGGCTGAACCCTGGGACCTGCTGCGGCTCGAGTGGGTGAAGGATGCGGGGCAGGGGGTGCTGTGTGCCACCCGCCTGCGCCCCACCGCCCCCGCCCCTCCGGCCTTCTGTGTCCCTCGCCTCCGCCTGGCCTGGCACCCTCCCCGGGCCACCCTCAGCCTCCAGCAGGTGCGGGGTGACGATGCCGGGCTCTACATCTGCCGGGTCACCCTCGAGATCCCCCACCATGGCACGGCCACTGGCAATGGCACCCTGCTCAGCGTCAGCACAGGTACCGGGGTGTTCCCCGCTCTGCCCCTTCTCCCCGGGAGGCCTTAGTGGGGTCCCTGCGACATGGCGTCATGGTGGGGGTCGGTGGCATCGTTGGGAGGTGGCATCATTGTGGGGGGATGATAGGGTCTGTGGAGGGAGATGCCTGCTGGGTTTGGGGTGGCCACGGTGCGGGAGGGATTGGGATGGGGACGGGGACGGGACAGGGACAGGGATGAGGATGGTGATGGGGATGGGGACGGGGATGGGGACAGGGACATCCCTGACTGCTGTCTCCTCACTGGCAGCAGCTGATGGAGAACATCCGGCAGGTAAGTGTGTCCCTGCTGTCTCTGCTGTCCCCTCCAGCCTGGCATCCATGTGCCTGGGTGCCAGCAGTGCCAAGGGGGTAACCCCAACTGGGTGTCCTTACAGGGCTGGTGTGGGGGCTGGCGGGGGCCCTGGGGGGCATGGCTCTCCTCCTGGGACTGGCCCTCCTTGGCTACCGACGCTGGCGCAGGAGCTCAGGTAACCCTGTCCCCAAATACCCCATCCCCAAGTACCCCTGTGCCCATCTTACCCCATGCCCAAATACTCACAAGCCCCTTTTACCCCCCGACACCCCACACCAACCTACTCTCATACCCTGCCCTGGGCTCAAATACCCCTGTGCCCACCTCATCCACATACCCCTATGCCCAAATACCCCCGTGCCCACCTGCACCATGTACCCTGTGCCCACCTGCCCCGCATACCCCTGTGCCCAAATACCCCTGTGCCCACCTGTTCCATGTACCCCCCTGCCCAGATACCCCCATACCCACCTGCCCTGCATACCCCTGTGCCCGTACCCCATATCTTGGGGGTACAGGGCCAGCTATGCCTCCCTCCTCCAACACCCACTGCCCCCCCAGACACGGTCATCTACGTGAACATGCTGCCCGCCTTGACTCGGGCCTCCAAGAAGCTGTCGCCAGCCCCCCCGATGATGGAGAACAAGTACCAGGAGGGCTGCAGCAGGCACAAGACTGTCCTGGCACCCCCCAGCTTTGAGAGGAGCCGTACCCCAATGTGCCGCTAATGCCTGGCTATGGGGGGTGCCCCCTTGATGCGCCCCCGCACTCAAGGCGCGAAGGAGCATCGAAGGGGCACCTCCCCCCCATTTCTGCCATTCTGCAGGAAAAACCCTCAAAAAGCTGTTTTGCAACCCTGTGGTTTTCTGTCTGGCAACCACAGCACCCACCTCACGGCATCCGGTGGCCCCCCCCGGCATACCCAGGCCGGCACACTGAGTGTGGGCAGCTCACGCCCCAGTGCGCCAAGGCGGGGGGTCTGGTGCCCAGCTGGGGCCCAGCACCATCATCTTCCTCCCTGCCACTTGTGTGCGGTCAACCCCAAGCAGTGCCACTCCCAGGCTTTGTCCTCAAGGCCACATCCTGCGGTGGGTGGGTAACATGTGGACCCCCCCACCACCTCAACCGGACCCGTGGGCTCCTGGTGGGTGGTGGGAGTGGGCACAAGGGCAGGAGCCCATGTGGTGGAACCAGGATGGGAGCGGTGGCAGTGCCACCACGCCTTGTTCCAGAGGCACCATAGAGTTCAGTCCCCCAAGAGAGACCAGAGCGTCGCCATGCCAGTGCCACAGAGCACACGGCGGGGGTTGCACATCGGCTTTTAATGGGGAGTGGGACCGGGGGGTGACACACACAGCTGGGGGGGTCCCCGGCAGCGCTGGGCTCACAGGGGCTGCACGGCCACGGGATAGAGCAGGGAGAGATGGCGGGCACCGCGGACGGGCAACGCCCGCGCCGTGTAGTGCCTCACTGCCTCGGGCACCGAGGGGAAGGCGGCTCCGGCGCGGCCCAGCATGAAATGTTGCTCCCGCGTCCGCGTGAGCTTCACGTGCACGAAGCCATGGCTGCTCCTGTGGGCGGGGAGGGGAAACTGAGGCACGCGGCGCACAGCTTGGCTGCCCTTGCACACAAACACACAAACACACGCCAGCACATGCATGCAAGCGCCACATTCACAGTCCAGCCCCTCTGCCTGGGCACCCCGCTGCAACGCCCCCATGCCCGGGTTGTCCCCAGGGCCATCCCCATCTCACCTGAGCGAGAGTGAGTAGTCGTCGGGGCTGGTCTCGCAGTCCCGCACCAGGAAGCTGCCCTCGCGGCACAGTGCCAGCAATGTCTCGGCGCCCGCCCGCCCAATGGGGCCGTGGTACCACCTGCGTGGCAGCGTGCATCACCTCGGCATGCATCACCCCAGCGCATGGCACCCCGGTGCGTGGCACCCCGCCACACAGCCCCAGGAGCTATCTGCACCGTGAGGCAACCTCCGTGCCATGGGGCACCATCCCCACCGCTTGGACCCATCAGCAATGTGGGGCACCCTCTGCGGCATGGGGACCCATCCACCCCACAGCGAACTACATCATGGAGACTACAGCATGGGGCACCCATCCACACCAAAGGGACCATCCATACCATGAGGACTCTCTATGCCATGGAGATCCATCCATGCCATGGTCACCTTCCACCCCATGAGGACCTTCTATGCCATGGGGCACCCATCCTTGCCATTAGGCACCCTCCACTCCATGGAAACCCGTCCATGCCATGGACACTCAACCACCTCAAAGAGACCAACCACACCATAGGGCACCCTCCATGCCAAAGGGACCTATCCATGCCATGGGGCACCCTCTACATCATGAGGACCCATCCATGCCATGGGAATCCTCAACCCCATGAGGACCTTCTATGCCATGGGGACCTGTCCATGCTATTGGGCACCCTCTGCCTCATGGGAACTCATTCATGCCATGGGGCACCCAACCATGTCAAAGGGACCAACCATGCCATAGGGCACTCTCCACACCATGGGGACCTATCTATGGGGGACCCACCACCCCAGAGGGCTGCCTCCATCCACAGTGTGTGACCAGGACGTTGATGCCACCCTGTGGAGGAGGGACCCCCCCCAACTCACGCCTGCTTCTCCAGGGGCAGCGAGGTGTCCACGTGCCTGGGGCTGGGGGGGCAGCTTGGTCTGGTGCCTGCGGGGGGCCGGGGGGGCCGCGGCAGCTGCCGGGACAGGCTGGGGGAGCGCTCGGGGCTCTCAAACTGCACTGTGGGGACAGAGAGGGGGGTGTCACCACACCGCAGGGTCCCAGCACCCCAACCTGCTGCTGGGGGGACACCTCTCAGTGCTGGAGCACAAAGGAATGTCCCACACATCCCCATTATGGCTCTGCCTTGTTGTGGTGTCCCATTGTCCCCCTTCTCCAGGGTGGGACCCACGGGTGCTGGGGCACCCCAGCAGTGGGATCCATGGGTGCCGGGGGATGCTGAAGCATCCTAGGGTGGTACCCATGGGTGCTGGAGGATGCTGGAGCACCCCAGAGTGGGACACATGGGTGCTGGGGGATGCTGGAGCACCCCAGAGTGGGACCCATGGGTGCTGGGGTATGCTGGGGCTGGGGGGTGTAGGGGGAAGGCATGGTACCCATGGGTGCTGAGGGTCATGGGTCAGCAGGACCCCAGAGTGGTACCCAGCACCCTGGGACACCGTCACCTGCGAACGCCCGTGAGATGTGATCCTTCTTCCACTCCCAGGGCTGGTCATACTCGTCGGCTGGGCGCTCGTCGTCGCGGGGCAGGCGGCTGTCCCGGGTCGGGGGTACCCCGGGCCCTCTCCCGCCGTCTCCCACTCCTCATAAGGGGTGTCGTAGAGTTGGGGTCCCTGCCGCGGCCTCGCCCGCCGGCCCTCGCCCTGCCGCGGGCACCCTGGGGACAGGGGGGGCTGGGAGACACGGCGGGGCCAGGACAGGTGGGAGGCGCCGCAGCCGTGGGACCCCCGCGGGGCTGGGTGCTGGGGGGGGATGCCCGGGGTGTCACCCACCTGTGGCCTCGCCGGGCTTCTCGCAGCCGCCCTCGGGCGCTGGGTCCTGCTCCCCCTCGAAGGGCTCCGAGTACTCGCTCTCGCCGAGGCCCTGTGGGTGGGTGCTCTGGGTGGGACGGGACCCCCGCTGCCCCCCCAGGCCCCCAGTCCCTGGTTTCCCCCCCCCGGGACCCTGCAGGCTCCCCCAGGTCCCCACCGTGGGTGTCCCCAGTCCTTTCCCTGCTCCCCTCTCTCCGGTCCCTTTGTCCCCCACCCCTCTGTGCCCTTCCCCCTCTCCCAGTGACCCTGCCACCCCCAACCCCCCCCCCCCCCGGCACCCAGGTTCTCCCCCGGGTGCCCCCCAGCACCCTCCGACCCCTCGGCTCTCCCCGCTTCCCCGTCCCCAGTCCCCTGCGGTACCCCCAGTCCTTCTCCCCAGCCCCTCTCAGTCCCCCCTCCCCGTTCCCCGTCTCCCCCCCATCCCCTCTGTGCCCCGGACCTTGATCCCCAGCCCCCCCCCCTCCGCTCACACCTCTCTGGTCCCCCCACCGGTCTCCAGCACCCCCCCCCTGCCCCATTACAGCCCCCCGGCCCCCTCGCCGCCCTCCCCGGTGCCCGCGCTTTTCTCCGCGCTGCCCCCCGGTGCCCCCCGGTGTCCCCCGCTCCTACCTGCTCCAGCCGACGGGAGCCGCCCCCCCGTTCCCGCGCCCCCCACCCGCACCAGCCGGTGCCGGGGGGAGGCAGCGGGGCCGCGGAGGGCAGCAGCGGGGGGAGCCGCGGAGGGGGCCCCGCTCCCGGTCCCAGTCCCGGTGGGGCGGCGCTCACCGCCGCTGTAGTCGGGCTGGGGCGGGCGCGGGGGGGAGCGCCGGGCCCCCCGGCCCAGGTACTCCCGGAGCCACTTGGCCATGGTGGGGCCACCCGGCACCGGGACCGCGGGCGCGCCGGGACCCCCCCCGCCACCGCCGCCGGGAGCCGCTTTGTGTCGCCGCCGAGCGCGGCGCGGACCGGAGCCCCCGGCCCCCCCCCGCCCCGCGCCCGCCTCGCCGCGGAGTGGGGGGGGGTGGAACGGGCACGGGGGGGCGAGACCCGCGAGGGAGGTGGCGGGAGCGGGGGGAGCACCGGGACCCTGCGGGGGATAACGGGAGGGGGGACACGCACCAGGACCCCCGCGGGGGAGCACCGGGAGGGGAAGGCTACGGGCCCCCCACCCAACGGTGACGGGGGTCGCCGAGCCCCCCAAGTGACATCGGGACCCCGCCCCGTGTGACACTGGGGCAATGGGGGGCACCGGGACCCCCGGACACCGGCGGGCGGCACATCGGGTACAGGGACCCGCCCCCCCGACCCCTCTGGGCTCCCGGGGCTGCCCCTGGGGGGGTCAGGGCACAGGAAAAGGGCTGGGGGGGCGGTCACCGAGCCCAGTGGCTTCGGGGGTCTGGGGGCAACATGGAAACATCTCCCCCGCCCCCCCCCCCCCCTCCCGCTGCAGGGCCACCCGCATTCCCCAGGAAGCTCATCGTGGGGGGGGTCTTACCCCCTCCTCTGCCACGGGGTTTGGGGGGAGCCTTAGGGACCACACTGAGGGGGCAGGAGGGTCGGGGACCCCCCAGCCACGCTCCTTGTATTGTCTCTTCCCAGAACAAAGGTCCCTCCTGGGATCCCAGCCTGGTGCCGGGGCAGGGGGGGTACAGGGAGCTGGGGAGGGGACACGCAGGACCAGGACACGGTGGGGGGGCACACAGTGGGCCAAGGGCACCCCCCGCTTTGCCACCCCCCGCTTAAGCCCCATCCAACACAAACCCCAGGGCTGAGCCCAATATCCAGCATTAATATTTGAAGAGGCTAATTACAACGCATGTGCGAGGAATGCTAATTGGGACAGGGCGAGGGGGGGGGGGGCTGCCTTTTCTCCCCTGCTCTCAGCAATGCCCCCCCCGTCCCCCCTCGAGCCCCTGGCCCTCAGCCCACACCAACCAGCCATTTGTGAGCAGGTTAATTAGAGAGAAGCTGCTCCTCAATTAGAGGTGGGTGCCTTGATAAGGAGGAAGTTAAGAGTGAGAAGCGCCCCAGACCAAGCCCTGGTTGGGGCAGATGGGCACCCACTGCTGGGGTGGGGTCCCTGGGGCTGCCCCTGGCAGACCCATGCAGTCAGGACCCACCGCCCGTCTCCAAATCACTGCTCTGGAAGATGAAGAGGCAACTGGCTCTGACACATCCAATTTATTACCGGGTCGTGGCTGCTGGCGAGCCGAGGAAACCCTATTGCTCTCTGAATGGCAGGGAGGGGTTTGTCACCAAGCTGCTGGGGACGGCGGGGGCACGGGAGGACCTGGGCAGGGGAAGGAGAGGCCAGGAGAGCCCCGTCCCCACGGTGTGGGGCTAGATGAGCCCCCCGGGTCCGTGCTGCAGCCCATGGCACCTCCTCAGCAGCAAAACAACAAGGGATTCAGGCTCATCCCACAAAGGGGGGATCTGAGCCCCACAGAGGGGTCAAGAGATGCCCAGGGCCAGAGAAGTGGTGGTGGTGGTGGTTCCTCTTGCAGCAAAAGAGGGGTGCAGTGCTCCTGCCTCCCCCCTGCAGGGATGTACGGCAGGAGGGAAGGAAGGTCTCGAGGTCCCTCTATTGCCGTGGGAGGGTCAGGGAGTCACGCACCCGGGCCCAGGCATGACGGTGTAGGGTGAGGGCAGTGGGCAACACCAGAACGGAGGAACAGTCTCGGCCATTGCCAGCACTTCCGAACACGTTATGGGTACAAGGCTGGGACACACCGTGCTCTGGGGCTGGTTGGAAGCTGGGTTTGGGCACAGCCAGCGTGGGACGGTGTCAGGGCTTCCTGCCGGCTGCAACACAGCAGCGATACCCTCCTGCGAGGAAGCCGTCTTCTCGACCAGCTCATCCGGGCTCAGTCTGTTGGTGGTGGGAGCCTCCGTGCTGGAGGATGGCTGTGCACCCCGGGCTGGGCAGGTGAAGACGCTGGGACTCCAGATGGTCTGGAAACCCCACTGGGCCCAACGGCTGCGATGCCAGCTCTGCGCGGGGCTCCGGAGAGCAGCTGCTGTCAGCTGGGAGAGGAAGGGGGGGGACAACCCGTGATCCCTGCTCTGGGCTGGCTCGGTCGCTCATCAGTCACTTGTGCTGTCCTCGCTGTCCGAATACGCCCCCAACAAGCCGAGAGAGGACGTGGTGCCCGTTGCTGTGGGAAACGAGCCTGGAAGCAGAGGAAGAGAGCAGACACCATCAGGTAGGGCCCTCCCCACTACCACCAAAGCCCGCCGGCTCGGCACAACCAGCCGCGCGGAAACCGCAAGCCTGCCTCGCCGCTCCGGCGGCTCGCAGCTGGAGACAAGGCAGCCAGAGCTCGAGTCCGAGCGGTGCCTTGCTCCCCCCAGGCTGAACCTCGATGAGGACAGCAAGGTTAAATTGGGTGGATAAGGGGACCCCGCACCCCCCTCGGCTGGAGCCTCCTCCTTCCGCCTTGCAGGAACAGGAGGAAGCAACAAGGTTGGGCCAAGGTTTGTAAAAACCCCTTCTAGCTCTGCAAACCCCTGGCAGGGGAGATTTCAGCCACTGGAAAGGAAGAGAGGAGCCAGCTCTCAGCTTTGACCACACCAGCCGCAAGTGTGAGGCAGCGTCATGGGCAGAGAGCCTCGTGCCAGCTCAGAGCCCAGTCCTTGAGAGATGGGCAGCTCCTCCAGCATCGTGTGGCTGAACGGGCCCTGCCAGCAGCCAGGAGCAGGTGGCTGCGGAAAGCGTATCAAAAATGGGGCAATGATAGGAGCTGTCCGTCCCCAGGGGTCTCCTGAGGGCAGAGGGACTTGTTAAGCCAAAGGCTTAGGATCAATCAGCCTGGAATCAATCAATCCATCAACTCCTCCTCCAAATCCTCTGGCTTCATGGGGTAGTGAAGGATGAGGTGCTGGAAAGCCTTTCTGCTTGTTTTCCCCCACTTCTTTAAAGCTTCCAAATCCCAACAGTTTGGCAGGTTTCACAATAGGGCCCCAAACCAAAGCAATTCTCTTGCTTTCCCATTCCTATCTCGCCGTTGTGATGGTTCCCAGCATCGTATCTGCGCACTGAGACGCTGTTTCGAAGCTTCTGGCCCTGACGATCTGTCTCCAAGGCCTTGGCTTACTGCCAAGGGCCAGGAAAGGAACCTCTCTTCTATTAGGACAACTCCTGGAAACAAGGACAACCCCTTGTTCTTACACCATCATGGTCCCATCTGTCCCTCAACAAGGACTGAGGAGCGTCCAGGCTCTGAAGACAGAGCTAAATGTCACTTGGGTGCTGCCAGACCCCTCCCTGAAGGCCCAGCTCAGGCCACCCCATCCCCACACGGGCAGTTACCGGTGTTGGCCATGGTGCCTTGGTTCTCTGTCCCGTTAGCCAGGGCAGGACCCGGCTTCTGCTTCTTCACTGTCACCAGCCCGGCCAGCTGCGACTTGGTGTTCAGTTTACCCACGCTTCGCTCCCAGCTCTCAGTCTTCAGCTTCTTACTCTGGGGCTGAGGGTCCTGCAGAGTGGAGCAGGGGTGTCAGCATGCTCTGGCCTTGGAGGGGAGGCAGAGGGATGCGGGAGAAGGCGGAGTGGTAAAACAGCAGCACAAAGCACAAGAGACATGAGGACAGCTGCTCTGAGCAGCCAAGGCGGGTATTCTTCCCCTGCCGCGACTGGCACAAGCTAAACAACAGGGATACGGATCTAAATGGCTGCAGAACAGCCCTTGGAGACAAACATCCTGCTGCCTTGTGACAGTGAAATTCAGTGTGGCGTGGCCGCGGGCTGGCCCTGGGACGCCGAGGAGCCAGCTGCGTGCCACAGGGCTGCACAACCTCTGCCAGGCAGGGCCGCGTGCCTGCAGGTGGTCCGGCCACGGAATCCAACTCCCCCAGGCATGAGGATTAGTGCCGGGCCAGGGAACATCGCTCAGATTAACCCCAGCCCGGCTTAGAGACACGGCAGCTTGATTCATCCAACTGGCCAGAGGTCTCTGCAGACACGGATCGACATCGGAGCGCAGCAGCGCAGGGGCCTATCCGCGGGGATAATCCCTCCCTTGCAAGCCGGGCACTGAAAGCTCTTTTGTTCTGCGTGTCTCCAGCAAGGACAAAACAGAACCAAAGGAGGTTTCATCGCTGCAATTTTCAGAGCGATGAAATCGTGGCTGAAGTACAACCCAGCCACCGGCGAGCCCGTCTTTTTCGAGCTGAAAGGGAAGCCACGTCCGGAGCGAGGACGGGGGCAGCTCCCTCCCAGCCTTTGTCAGCAGCCACGGTCTAAAAATCACCAACTGATCCCTGTCTCCTTTCAGCCCAGTGCACAGGGACACAGCCTTGCTGAGCTGCTCATGCGTGACAGGCTCCATCAGCGCAGGGGCAGAAGAGAAAATTCAGGACAGCAGATTTGGTCTGGTTTGGTGGAAGAGCCTCTTGCCCCCTCACTCACCTCCTGCAGGATGTCTGTAGGTTTAATTTTTGCCACAGGCTCTGTGCGTGATTTTGCAGGCTCTTCATCGGAGTCGGAGTCCACCAGCAGCCGCCGGCTCTGGGCCTGCTCCAGCATAGCTCTGCAAGGAGAGAGGTGGCACACGGAGGGTTAGAGCTGGCTCTGTTCCAGCGCTGTGCCGAGCAGCGCCGGCCGTGCACCGTGCCCGCGCCGTTTGCTGTAAGGGGAGCTGGAACCCAGCAGCAGTGCAATGGGATCCACCTTCTCAGGTGCTTTTTAAGAAGTCACGTTCAAGCAGTGCCTGAAGTTTGATAGCACCGAGATCTCCAGCCTCAGCCAGGCGCAGAAACTCTCTTTCCGTGCGAAGACACTTCTCAGGGGCAGTCGGGCCCCTGCAGCAGCCTGGATCTCCCCACCAGATGACCCAGTGATACTAGAACACTCAACCTCCACTTCCCTGAACACTTTGCCATGACAGACTGTCCCCAATCTCCTCACAGCCCGCTCAGGACTACATCCCACCCGCACAACTCCTGGGAACTCAGGCCCCTCAGGCAGGGCCCTGTCTTAAGCGCTCTCGGGGTGCTGAGGAAAGGATGAGACGCAGCCCTGCCTGGCCGGGGCCAGCGTGGTGGATTTCACTCTTCCAGCCCACTCACTTCATCTCTTGCTCATCCTCCTCTTGCTCCTTGCGCTTCTGCTCCTCCTCAAACTCCTTGTACTGTTTCAGCATGGCCTCAAAGTCCACGTTTGCCTGGCGCTGGTTGAGCTCCTTCAGCTCCTGCAGGTTCTCCAGAACCTCCATCTCCAGCTTGGAGTCCTTGGTTCGGTTCTCCAGCACCTGGGTGACCAGAGATAAGTCAGGCTTACGTGAGACAGCAGAGCCTGCCAGCAATCTCCAGCACTGCCTCCCCATCCAGTACGGGGCAGGAAGCACTAAGAGGATCAGCACCATCCTCATTTTTGGGTCTTAACAGAACAGGAAAAACTGGGGCAAGATGCAGCCTGTCACAAATTCCAGCACAGGAGGAACCCTCCTGAGGGGAGGGAGAGTTGACTCCTGCCTCTCCAGAGCACAACAACACTTCGGGAGCCTGGAGACCTAAACCAACGGCTACGAAGCCACCTGTTTTGCTGGGGAAAGCCAGTCAGGGCAGGAGAGAAGTTTGCCATCTGTAGAGAAGGTCACGTTCTCATACCTTCATGGGATTGTTGAGCTCTTCGTCTTCCCTCTCCTTCTGCAGTCTTTTCTCCTCTTCCTCCAAGAGCTTCTCAGCTTGGAAGTTGCGAGTGGCCCCATGTTCCATGGTGTAGTCTGTGTTCTCAGGATCTGTCTAAGGAAGAAACAGGACAGCAAAATCATGGGGCACTTCTGCTCCAGCCATCCTGTGGCCACTTCCAGAGCTGCATGCAAACGTTTCCCAATTCCATTCACATCACAGGGCACACAATCACCCACAGCCTTTTGTTCTGCTTCAGCTGATGTGCTGCTGCAGCCCACCCACGGATGGGCGAGACACTTTAGAACTATAATCGGCCATGATAAGGGAAAATACAATAAAAAGCACACGCCCAGACTCGTCTTTGCTGGGACACCCCCTCCCCATGGGGTCGGCACCTGGTCGCATCCACAGACTACACAGCCTCCCCAGAAAGCGAGAGCACAGAAAATACAGAACATATTTCACCTTGAAAGTGATTTCTGCCAGGCAACGCGTGCACTTGATGTAGAAGCGGAAGATGGGAAGTCCCAGGTACACCTCATTCTGAACGGTCTCCTTCCGGGCATTAAACTTCTTCCCCTTATAGATGTATTCACCACACGTCTTGCATCTAGAAAAGGAGAAAGAAAAGTCTGTGACACATCACAAAAAATAGAGACCAAGAAAAGCCCATGTGATTTTCGGGCTGTGCCAGCCCAGGTTCTGAGCAATGGTTATTTTCTCCTTTGGAAATTCAGTACCCACTCTTCAAACAACCCTAAAATCACCCACAGCATCTCTTCCCTCTCCCTCACCCACTTTCTTCTGGTCTGTGTCACCTCTAAAGGCTGCTGATAGCAGCTCTTCTGCAGCATATGGAGGCAAAACAATTACTAAACAAGCTCTTCTCTTCTATGGCTGCTTCCTTCTGCCTGGCACAGCCTCTCTTACCGCATGTTGAAGGGGGCCATGAGCCGCACCACATACTGCCGGTCCTTTGGGAGTTTGAGCTTTGGGATCTTAGCAGGATCGAAGTCCGGAGGGTAGTATTTCTACAGAGACAGAGCAGAGACGTGTGCGTGCTGGGCGCAGAGTCACCCAGAAGAGTGTGAACTGTGGCAGGCAGGCTCCCAGTTGCCATACCAAACTAAGGCATCAGCTTGGCGCAGCAGGAGCCAGCGTGCCCCCACTAACCAGCTGTGGTCTCAAGTGCCAAACACCCCGTCCACTCCCGGCCAGAGCCAGGCATTGGGGGGTGTGTCTGTCTGTCTGTCCTCGGCCCCAGCCCCTCCAACCTCTGCACGACTTTAGGGCCTAAACCTCTTGCCCCTGCCAGCCCCCTCCCAGTACTGCCAGGAGCCCCAGCCTGGGGATCCCCACCCCCAGCACTCCCCTCCCAGCGCTGTCAGGAGCCCCAGCCTGGGGATCCCCACCCCCAGCACCCCCCTCCCAGCGCTGTCAGGAGCCCCAGCCTGGGGATCCCCACCCCCAGCCCCCTCCCAGAGCTGTCAGGAGCCCCAGCCTGGGGACCTCCACCCCCAGAGCCCCCCTCCCAGCCTGAGAGCCCCCTCAGGGATCCCCCCCTCCGCCTCAGCATCCCCCCAACCGGCCGGGACTCCTCAGCACCCCCGGTCTGAGGGCCAACCTCAGCGATCAGGGGACCCTCCCCAGGCCCAGCACGGCCTGGGACCCCCCAGCCGGGGAATATCCCCCCCCAACTCACGTTCAACACCTTCCGCTCCGACATGGCTGCAACCTCCCCTCAGACACCGGCGCCACCCAGCCGCTGCCCCACGCACTTCTCCCCACTTCCGGGAAGCAGCCCCGCCCCTTTCCGCCGCTCATTGGTTCAACGAAGCGCCGCTCAGCGACTGCCGCCTGTTATTGGCTGCCTCTCGCTGCCTGTCAGCGAGCTCCGTCCACTCCCGCCGTGCCACCGGCGCGCCGCGGCCCGGGGAGCGGTTCCGCCGGCTCGGCCCCGGGGCGTCCCGCCTGTGAGGGGCTGCGGGAGCCCGGGGCGGCGAGCTGAGGGGAGCCGGAGCTCGGCTTCCTCAGAGCAAGGCGGGCTGTGGGCCGCAGGCTGGGCCTGCGCTCCGGCCGCAGACGGTCATCGTGCAGGTAACGGGCTAAAAAAAAGGCTTAAAAAAGGCTGTTTTATATGTGAAATATTCCCCCAGCTGCGGGATTTGGCTTTTGTTCTGTGAGGCGTTTTCTGGTCAGTCTTTGAGGTGGGAGAAGATTACATCAAGTTGTCCTTAATGCAGGTATATTAGTGCTTTTGGCGTTGCGGTGAGTGGGAGAGCTTCCTGGTGGGAGCAGATGGGTGAAATGGGGATTTTTCCCCCCAAACACCAGCGCTGATCGTGTCCCTGAAGGAAAAAGAAGGGCGGAGGCTGGCAGCTCCTTAGTTTCTTGCCTCGCCAAGGGCAGGAGCAGGAGCTGGCCTTTCCCTACAGTTGATCTTGTGATGGCTCCTCAGGTGAATCGGGGTGCGTGTGGCACTGAGCTGGGTGATGGGCTCGCTCCTGGCTGTTGGGTGCGTGTATTAATTAATAAACATTTGGTTTATCCTTTCAACTTGTGTCCCTGTGCCGTTGCACTCAGTAAAGGGTGCCTTGACGGGGTGCCCTGGTGAGGGGGTTACCCGTTGTGGGGCTCCCGGAGCGCCCCAGGGCTCCTTGGCCTGTCGGGACAGACTGAGGCCGCAGCCAGGGACCCTCCGGGCCCTCTGGATGTGGGGTGGTGGTGGAGCGGGGCCTGGGTGGGAGGAATGGCCTCTCCTGGGTGGCACCGAGGTGCCGTTTGCCCCCTGGCCCCCTCAGGGCCTCCCCGTGCCCGTTGCTATGGCTGCCAACACCCTCCTTGTGCCCCACTGCTCTCCAACAGCCCCCTGGGACCCCTCTGGTTCCTTCAGACCCCCTCCTCTGTCCTCCTTTGCATTCCAGAACAATCTTTTCCCTCTCTATGCCATCTGGATGTCTCTGAATCCCTCTGTACTCTGCCCAGCTCCTCCTCACAGCGTCCCCAAACCTCCTCGTGTCCCTGTGGCACCCTTCAAGGCCCCTCACAGCCAGCTCCAGGGTCTCCTTATGCCCCAGAGCTCAGTGTGCCCTCAGCCCTGCCTGAGACCCCTCTTCTGGCCTTTGAGCCCCCCAGGACCCCTGCGCTGTGCATGCAGCAGCTGTCTGGAGGTACAAGGCCAAGTTTGGGATGGTGGAACAGGAGACTGCGTTGTGAAGATGGAGAAGGGCCCATCAGGGAACTCCCTCCAATCTCAGCGCAAGGCGATGCCAAGCAAGAACTGGAGACCGCTGCTGGGGTTTACGGGGATAAAACACGGAATCAGCGAGGGCAATGGTTTGAGTGATCCGTAGGGTAAGAGCTTTAATCCTGCCAGACTCCCAGCAGCAGCGTGCTGCTTTGCAATCCTGGTAATCATTAGGTGTACTGGTGAAGATCCCTGGGTGGGGGGTGCCTCACCGGAGCTCCAGCGTACGCACAAGCACCACTTGACACTCCAGTCCCGCCCTCCTGCTGGGGCTCCGCACCGCGCCCGCCCGCAGACCGGGCCCGACCAGACCGAGGAAGAACCGGGCTGACAGGCCCTGGGGGAGCCGCGCTCGCAGCGGGGGCCGCCCGCGGAGACAGGGCAGACGACACGTCGCCTCCGGGCCCGCCGTCCCCTCAGGCCGCGGGCGCGGCCGCAGCGATCCGACGCCGCCCGCTTTGCGCGGGAAGCGGGACAGCGCAGCGCGCATGCGCAGCTCGTCCGGGCGCCGCTTGCCGCCAGCCGCCGTCCCGGCGTCCCTCGCGCGCCGCCGGCGGGGCGGGCTCTCCTCACACAAAGGCGCAGCGCTGGGAAAATGGCGGCGACGGCAGCGGTAGCGGCGGCCACGGAAAGCGGCGGCGGCAAAATGGAGGAACCGGCGGCGGCCGCGGCGACGGCGGCGGCTCCACCACCACCTAACGGGGCAGGCGGTGCTGGGGATCCGCCCCCCAAGAGGTAGGGTGGCCGCTGCCGGGCCGCGCTGCGGCCTGGGCCTGCTGCGCCGCGTGCGGCCTGCCCGCGCCGCGGGCCCGGGCTGAGCCGGGCGGGCCGGGACCGCCACCGCCGCTCGGGGGGGGCTGTCGGTGGGGCCGCCACCGGGGCTAGGGCCGCTATGGGGGTTAGGGCCGCTGTTCGCCCCCAGGCGCGCCCCGGGAGCCTGGGCGGGGCCTACCCGCTGTGGCGCGGAGGCTGGCGGGTGCAGGGCCGCCCCGGGAAGGCGCGTCCGGGGACTCCGCCAGCGGAGCTCGGATCGGGGAGGGAGCCGGTCCCTCCTCCTGGCTCTTTGTGGACTGTGTAGGCCTCGGTGTACGGCGGCCGGAGATATCCTGGAGTCCTTTGCTTATCCAGCTTGGGAAATGTTTCTGTTGGGCCTTAGCGGGCAGGTTAAAGCCTCCCTTAGAGTTACAGGCTGTACTAGCGGCGTGGGTTGCGATGTTCCCAGTTAACTTCTTATTCTGTCAATGGCAGGTTGGGATAGCTAAGCTCTTCTCGGGCAGTCGTCTGTCATACAGCTGCAAGGTTTGGGGCAAAGTGTGCTCTGTTTCGTGGCTGATGATTTCCCTGTGGAGTGGGTTAGGAACATGAGGGACAGATGTCTCGAGAGTGAGAACTTGAAGGTGGTGCCAGGCGCTGTGAGGGTTGTGTGTCTGATGTCAGTAGAATGCTACAGAAATTGAAAGAAGATCTGCAGGGGTTACAATTCGAGGTCTGTAAACATGGGGATGATAAGCAGAAAAAGCTTGAGCTGCTTGTCATTTTCCCATGTTATTGCCAACCTAATTTTGAAATATTTCATAGTTAGCAGAGCTTTTTTCAATAACAAATCTGTGGAATAAAGAACACGTTTTCATCAGTTAATTTTTGGCCTCAGGCTTTAAACGCTGTGGAGATAAGAGTCAGAATTTGAACTTGATGTTCTGTGAGTGATGCTTCAGATTTGAGGTCGGATTGGTTTTATGTGCTGTTCCTGAGGCGTGTTCTGTAGTTGAGTGTCAGTCGGGTTGCCGGTCTCTGCAGGCTGTTACACCCAGGCCTGTGGCATATCTGTAGCCTGACCCAGAGCTGGCAGATGTGAATAACAGAGGCCGGCTCGATGGTCTGCAGTTAACTGGAGATAATATGGGTATGGTGAGGAGGTGGCCTTATGTCTCAATTTGAAAAACCGCTCTCATCCGCCTCTTCTGTCTGAGTTTGTGGCTTGTGCTTCACGGGACCAGGAAGGCAGTCAGCTTTGCAAGTGTTGCTTTTTGAGAAAAGCATCTGTATAATTCACTAAATAGTTGAACTGTGCTTGTGGCAACCAAAAAAATATGGACATACGCAACTCTCCGTGTCTTCTTTACAATTACCTGAAAGGAAGTTGTAGGGAGATGGGGGTCAGTCTCTTCTCCCATGTTATGAATGACAGGACGAGAGGGGATGACCTCAAGTTATGCCAGGGGAAATTTACGTTAGATATCAGGAAAAATTTCCTTACTGAGAGGGTTGTGAAGTATTGGAACAGGCTGCCCAGGGCGGTGGTGGAGTCCCCATCCCTGGAGGTGTTTAAAAACCGTGTGGATTTGGTGTTGAGGAACGTGGTTTAGGGACCCTGACAGTGCAGGGGGAACGGTTGGACTCGATGATCTTGAAGGTCGCTTCCAACCAGACAATTCTGTGATTCTGTGATTCTTCCTGCCTGTTCAGGAGTGGAGGCAGTTTGGATCCTGGAGAGTGGGAATCCCAGTGCCACCATGGCACACAATACTGTGACATGTAATATGTTAACTAGGGCTAGGGAAGGATCTTCCCATCACCTTCTCTGCCCCTCATGTTGGGTAGTGTGTATGTGGAGCATGCTCGTATCTTAGATTCCGTTTACACCTCAAAGCTCTCTCTTGGCAGCTGAAGCAGAACTGGTCTTACATGGGGAGACGATCTGTTCCTGGAAGTATAAGTAAAGATGTCTGCTTTGTTCAGATTTTTTTTTTCCTGGCCCCTGTTACGTTGGAGTCTGTCCAGAGAGCTTATCCTTTTATTGAGGTGCAACTCTATTTGTAATGTCGAGCTCCGTGTGGCAAAACCACCACGTTTACAGCGATAGTGCCAACATTCATGCAAATGTGTTCTTAATGTCTCGGCAGGGCAGGGGAGGAAAGGGGGATCTGCCTATACTGGATTTTGATTCTTAGTGATTTCTGGTACACTGTTGGGTCTAGGTGGCATGTTTAAGAAATCTTGCAGAGGAATGTGTGTGATAGCTCTTATTTCCTCCAAAGAAACAAACTTCCCTTTCAGTTCCTCCTTCTATACGCATCACAATCAGGAGAATTTTTCCTGAGTCTTGATGAAGCATTTCAGTTCTGTAACCCAAGGGAAAAAAATCGGAATAGATGAAATGTCTTCTAGAAGTAACTACTTTGGTGTGTCATTTTGTGCACATCTTGCTGTAAATTGATCACAGCTACTCGGTGGTTCCTTGCTGGGATGGACGAAGCTGCTCTGGGAATTTCATCTCACCTGTCCTTCCCTTTTAGGGATCCTCACAGACGTGGTGCATTTTGGAGGTTACGTGGGGCTCATTCCTGCTGTCTAGACCTCCCTTAAAAGAAGCTCTGAATGCTCAGTTTTTTCTTACTCAGTAACTGCATATTTTAAGCAATCTCTGTGGGTCTGTACCTGCCTATTCTTGTCCTTCTGGTGTGTGAAAGCCACGGAGGTGGTGTCTGAAGTCCTGCACAAGAAAAAAAAAAATAAAACCTCCCCAAAAAACCCCAAACTTTGCGGCTGGAGTAGTTTCCTTGATGTTTCTTTTGACCTGGCTGGATTTTGTTACACTGGATATGATAAGGAATATGTTCGAGGCTGATGCTTGTCTGAATTCTTTGCAAGTAAATCAAAGCTTGAGGTGTTTTTAAGCTGGCTTGGGAGCCTTAAATGCAGGATTGCAAAAAATGTCTGCATCATACTGCATTACTTCGAAGCGTGTTATACAGCAGTCTGACCCAGGGGGAATGTAAATAGTTTGAGTTTGAGGAGTAACCGTAAAAAACTGGGTGTAACTTTTAACACCAGCACTAATTTTGTATTATTTCTTCAGCCAAGCAGAAGTTGTCAGAGGGATTGTCCCATTTCAAATCTATTTTAGGTTTTTAATTCATTACTCAAGAAGCTTGAGAAAACTTCAGTGAGGGAAAGTCTAAAAATACCACTTTTTGGTGAAATAAATGTTGTACATAACTGAGGAACACTTTTTTTTATAGACCTCTCTTCCATCATATTACTTCCATGCAGAACCCGTGTCTCTTTTGACGTCAAGTGACACCTGATGGCCATGCTCGGAGCCAAATTCCGTTTGCGATTATGGTTGTATCCCTAAAGTACAATATTTTTGTGTGTTTGCTTGTGATGTAGCCTTGTGCCTGGAAAAGTGTAGGCTGCTGTGTAATGAAAACGGGGAACCTCCTCAAATATAAAACTTCACAGACATTGGCATGCTTGTTTGTTGTTTTTTTTTTCCTCCCCTCCAGGCTGTTGTATCTGTTCAGTGATTGAAACGGTTCTTAGAGCCAGAATTTCTGACAGGCTGGGACTTTGCAGGGCTACAGAGATCTTAAATTGAGCAAAAGCTCAGTGTGTGTACAGATACATTTTAGAGACTTTACTAGCTTTTCTTGACTAACGTGTTCTCATGAACTCTTTCTAAAAACGTGTTTCTACATCTTCTCAACCAGCATGGAGTGAACAAGGAGATAAACTGGCTTAGTTAAAGAAATAAGACAGGCTGAAGCTAAAGTATTTAATTCTCCTGTTTTTTTAAATTTTAAATACTGTTATTCAGTGGCATTTGTGTCCTGTTAAGACCTAGGTCGGTTGAAAAACAGTCTTCACTTACAGTTTTTTAATTTTTGACCCTCTAGAGCTGGTATTCTGAAATAATTAAAAGAACTATTCAGTATGTTTGTTGGAATGCACAGAGGCTTTGAATTTGTGTCATCCAAAAACTATACTAATTGGAGGGAAAGAAAAGTCTTGTTGGATAAGAGTCATTGACCTGAGTGTTTAGTTAGATACAGGGTTATTTAAAAAAAATTCTTCTAGTGTAAGACTGCAAATGTAGTGGGTCAAGGTATTATTTGACTTAAAGGTGTTTAAGTAGTACGGTGTGCTAAGGAGAAAATAAATAGGGTGGACGTCTGGTCTGGGGCATTATGAGGAGATGGAGTGAGGCTTGGTCGAGTTGAAAGAGATCCAGCTTGTGAATTGAAAACTTGGATTACATTGGATAAACGTGGGAGAAAACAGTGGGTCTTTATGACATAAGTTGACTGCTATTTGGAAACCTTCGTTCCAATACACTACATAGCACTGACACAGTGCTATTAGTTTTGCAAATAATGTGAATGGATAAGACTTTGGAAGTTTTGATTGAGTTTTAAGAATGTACCAAGTCATGTTCCAAGAGGTGGTATGACATTGATCCAATGCCAGAGTAGTTAATGTGTGTGATTATCTTTCTTTGCTTGCAGTGAAGGTGAACGACCAAGCCAAAATGAAAAAAGAAAAGAGAAAAGTGTCAAAAGAGGAGGAAATCGCTTTGAGCCATATGCTAATCCTGCTAAAAGATACCGAGCTTTTATTACAAATATTCCGTTTGATGTGAAGTGGCAGTCTCTGAAAGACCTGGTGAAAGAGAAAGGTAATGTACAACTCAGGTGGCCAAGTGATGTCTGTCATCTTGCTTGTGGCTGACTTTGTTTGTAAACTTTAGAGTTGACGTTCTGGGTGGACTTAGTGACACGAGTTCTGTAAAAGGACTTCTCGAAGCCTTTTTGGGTGTTGCACAACACCTGCTCCCTGGCAGCCTTCCAGGCGGATAGCTCCTTTACAGGCATGTTGGCATTATAGCTAATAGTGCTTCATCGGAGGTTTTTTTAAAAGAGTATTTTCCTTTGGAGGGGGGGAGGAAATGAGGCTTTTATCAGATTTTAGCCTTGACATACAAAACTTTCCGAAGCATTTTAATGTCTTTTTGGGTAATAAAGGTAGTTATTTCCTGCTGATCTGGTGTGTGTATATACAGCCGTGTCCCTAAACGTCGTAGCGATTTGTGCTTGGATAAAGATCCATACTGCCATTTGATAGCAGTGAAATGTATTTAAGGGTGACCTGCAAAAAACGAAAATCAGGTTTGTGCTTTGGCATGTGCTGCATTGCAGTTAGGGCTTTGGAAATCATGTTCCTGGTGTTTTCCCCTTCCCCACGTCTATTTAACTGTCCCGTGTGAACGGGAGCCGCCTTAGTTTGCTGACCTTAGCATCTTCATCTCTTGAAGAAGATGAAGAAATTGAGCTGACTGCTCTCAGGTGGTGACAAGTCTAAACGGAGTGTTATTTCTTTAAGCTGATGCCCAACTTACTAGTTTTCAAGTCACCTTGGAAATGCAGCGGAGTGGCAAGAAAATACTTGGCTTCTCCATCATTGGAATGTCTCAAAATGAGTTAAAAGTGACTAATACAACCATTCCTCTTGTGGGTCACTTCTAAAATACATAGCATCAGTCATGAACGTCTCGCAAAATAGCGATCAGTGTTCGCTTGTGCTTGAAATAAGTAAGGAATGATTGTTAATGTGTTCACAAGGTGTGGCCTGATGAATGGGAAAACAAATTTCCAGAGGGTTTTAAAATGTTTGTCTTTGGAGGCAAACCGGAACGGAGTCAGCGTAATGAACTTCAGGACTGTATACCCTGGGAAACCTCCGTAATTAGAGGCTGTGAAACACTGATGCCCGAGATTCAGCAGTGGTTTTCTGGAATATGAAGAATTACAGTCTTAAAGACTGCTTTAACAGGCTGTAATTATGCATGGTCCCTTACCTTAAACCATGCTTTCACTGGCTGCACGGGATCCGTTGGTTAACAGGAGTGTCTGTATGTGTAGATGTCTAATTTTAAGCACTATGTTGAATTCCGTTCCAAGTGTCTTGTGGTTTCTCTCCAGTTCACGTGGATGGAAAAGTCCGGGGTGAGATTGTTTCCTGCCTTGCTGTTCAGCTGCTCATTCCAGCAGATACTCCTAGGGGGATTATTGAAACCTCTCCATTCTGTCTGCAGGGCTTGTCATGCTAAACATTGAGAAGCATTGTTCTTGGTTTTTGGGACTGCTCGTTAAAACACAACAGTTTAGACTTGCTGCGGAGTTGCGATTCATTCTAATTAGTCACCGACTTCTCCCAAATTGGTGCTCTTGTGCTGTGCTTGAACTCGCTCAATCGGTGCTTCTTGTCACAAGGCATAGTAGTTCCAAGAACCAGGAATGTGACCGTGGGAAAACCTAAACATTAGAATTCTTGGTTTGTATGTGTAAGAATTACAGGCCAAACGTTCAAGGTTTCGAGAGCATGTGAAACAGATCTGTACACCAAGGGTAAACAGGCGTTTCATGACTGCTCCATCGCTCGGCAGTCGTGAAGGCTTAAGCTGTTAGCAGCAATGGCATGGCAGGTTGCTGAACGTAGGAGGAGTTCACCTCAGTCGGCTGTTTTGCGTCAGTAAGTATGGTTTAGGAGACATGAGCTTTGAGGTCTGCTCATATTTCTGCAACCTGGTTCCTTGAGATGCGTACAGTCTTCTAAAGGTGACTTCTCTCTCAAGAGTAATGCCTTGGTTCAGTCATTTCAGTGTATTTGTTGGTGAAACTCAATTACAGGTATGCAGTATGACATAGTTATTAATGAAATGAAAAAATGTTCTTGTTTGAAACTCCCTTGTATTGGTTGACAATCACTAAACTGACGTCATGAGCATTGATAACTGGCAATTGGTGAACGGCTTCAGGAGAAGAATGAGGCAGCAGTTCTTCAGCATGTAAGTGGAGCCTAAACGTAAGCATGATTAATGCTAATAGCTGTCTTAATCTGTCCCCCTGAAAATGGCTCTGTCGTAGGGAGGAGAATGGTGATCTGCTTCCTGGCAGCTGGCATAAGTGAGGTGATACCACATGATAAAAAAGAACTTGTATTTGAATTCGAGATATTTATTGATTCCTTTAGGAAATACAGAATTTTGTATTTTAAACCTTTTTTCCTGGCCAGAGTAGCGAGATGGTGTACAATCAAGGAGGAAGATTAGCTGTAAAATGAGGCAATACTATGTTCTGCTCTGTTGCAAAGCTGGGAGCAGTTGCAGTCAAGGCCACGCTCGTGTCACATTCAAAGATTCCAGGACACCCCAGAGACTGTTTACATTAGCATAGGTGTCTCTGCGTTTGCTCAGCGCAGAGCTGTAGTGTGGAGCAGGCACGCTGACCTCTTCGTATCGAATCCGGGATGCATGAACAGATGGGAGGAAAAGAAGCAACAAAGCTCCAGCTTCGAGTTTCTGTGAAGAAGAGCAGCTGCTAAACTTCTTGTGCTGCCTTCTGTCTTGCTCCGTATCCAGAAATTTCTGGAACCTTTGTGGCCTCCTGAAGATGCAGCTCATGCCCTCTTGCTGTTGTACGTCATCCCAGATGTTAGTTGAGCAGTTGTTACTTGGATACCAACAACTGTTCCACCAGTACCTGAAGACAGCTGTTAGTGGAGAGTCCCCTGGGTTTCGTTGCCCGAGGTTCTGTCGCAGTGTGCTTGCAGGCTGAAGCTTTAGGTGGGCAGAGAGAAGAGGGTGAATAAGCGGTGCGGAAGTGCTGTGCCACGTGTGACTTGTTCCCCGTTCCTTTCAGCAGGTACACTGATGAGTTGCTGTATTTTCCTTGGCCTCAGCCATCTTTTCAAGGAGGCGCTGTCCTTCATCAGTGGATACAAGCTTTTTCACTTCATCTTTCCTGCCTGGGCTGTTAGAGAGCCAAAATTGCCTACGTGTTTTTCTGGGTTCTCATGGAAAGTGAGATTTCCCTTCCGCTTCTGTAAAAAAACAGCTTGCGAACTTTTCTCTGTCTCTGCTTCAAGAAAAGTGGTTTTCTTCTCCCCTTTTAACTAAAGCTTTGCACATGTGTGAAATGCGCGTCTCTTCCCCAGCCCAAGCCCCATCCCTTGTAAATTTTTAAACTGTCACAAGCTTTGAACACTGTATATGAAGGAGGAGCTGTGGCTAATTCTGAGTTGCCTCACATTGAAAATATTCTATTTTGATGGCAAGGTCCTCTTGAATTGGTCACATTGCTTGTAGTTCTTTACCTTAGAAGATGATGGGACATCTGTATAGTTTTGATGATGTCTTGAGAGGCTGCCTTCTGTGTTTAGTATTTACTTTTGACTCTCTGGGCCAAAGAAATTCCAGTGATATAAAGCATTTACCCCTTTTTCACTTTCTGCGCTTCTCCTCTTGCTGAGACTTGTCTCTCTGCACCTTTCACGCCTTTCAGAGCTTCTTGGTTTGTCGCTAACTATTAAGATCATATTGCCCAACTTCAGAATCTTCAAAGTTCACATCTGTGTCTGAGCTTATCCTGGTTACTTCCCAGATATGTCTGTAGGGGTCGGTGAATCCATCTGAGCCATGCCTCAGGTTGTCATATGGATGTACTTATCTGAGCTTCCTGAGCAGTCATTGGAGAGTATCTGAATGCTGACAGACCAGCCTGGCTTGAACATCCTAATTTTCCATGCAGATAAACTTCTCTGGAAAGTGGGTATAAAGTTTGAGGGATAAAAAAGCCCGGTGACTGTAATAAGTAACACTGGAGATGCCTTTGGTTTGTATTTCTAGTTATTGCCACGATTCCTGCTTTAATCTCTTGTTTTAAGGAACGTTGAGTTTCTGAACTTTCTCAACTGTGAGGTTTACAGAATAAAGCAATCCATCTGTTCTAAGTTAAGTCTTAAAAACATCATGGGGAACGTGTCCCTTGATTATATTTGCATTGACTTAGTGTTTTCTGCAAGTTTTATCTCCCTTTGGAGGCTGCTCCAGTAATAAACTCGAGTTCCTTAAGTAACAGTCTCTTGTGCTTGAGATTTCTTTGCTTGTTGGATATAGGATGTGTTTCCTGATGCAAGCCAACTGTTCTCTAGCAGAAAGAAGATCTACCTGGATCACTGTGCATTTCTTTTGCCCTCTGAAGCAGTTTTAGTACATGGATATCTGCTGTTGGTACTTTTCCACGGCTTAATTGCCAAATCACTATTATAGGCTGCCCTTGTCTGCTGTTCTGCTTTATCCCTGATGCCTGATCTTCTGATATACTGTGGTTTGGGATCTAGGAAAAAGCCAAATAAAATGTGACGCAGCATAAGTTGTTAAAAAAGTTTCCTTTGCTAGCCTCAAACAATAGTCTCCTGGAAGAAGTGTCATTTTGAATCGTTTTACATGTTTTTCAAGTGGAAAAAATGCATTTTTACCGCAGTCGTTCTGTACTCTGGACTGGGTGTCTTGGATACTGAGCTGTTACACTACTTGTGTCGTTCCCCTCCTCCTTGCTTTTTTTTTTTAATTTGGCTATTCAGGAAGTTCAGATGTCCTTTGAAGGAAAACAGCTACTTCAAGATGTATATTTAGTTTTTAACATAGGTGTCTATAAGGTTTGAATGTGAAGCACTGAGCAAAATTGGCACATACTAGATTTTCCAAGTGACAATTGTTGCCGTGAGACTCTTGGAAATCTTGTGGTTCAGAGGTCAGAGGCTTGTTAAAAGAGTAAATGTTAAATCGTATTTAATGTTACGTTCAAGCTTGGCAAACTTCTTTGGAAGTGTTTGTGTGGATCTGAAGTAAGAATTGCAGCTGAATTTGATTAGTGGTTGGGAGAGGAGAGCCCTCGATCCAGGGGCTCAGTAGTGTTACTGGGAGCAAAGTCACAGGGTTCTAACCTGTGGCTTCTGGCCTCCGTGAAACGGAGTGGTTTTGTATTGTAGGTAATCTGGGAATTTGTTGTCTTACGACATAAATTGTCGAATCACATTTGCATTCTTGATCACTGTTTGGTCGGACTCTGGCTGCTGCTGTTGAGATGGATGGCTTCAGAATGTCTTGGAAATGCTGTTTGGACTCAGTACATGGCCAACACATATCACCAAGGACTAGCCCAGGAGGGCTCTTTACAGAGCAGTCCCTTCTGCTACACAGCCTGTGGAAGCAATTCTATATGTACTACGTGATCTCATGCTGTTCGGATTATAGGCTGGAATCAATTTTGTTAGGCTTTATTTCAAGAAGTATCATTTACTTAGTGAAGCTATTGATAGTAATCGAATGCTCTGATCTGCCCTGTCCCTTTCAAAGGGATTTGCTTGTTAGGTTCTGCCAGTCTCAAACACGATCCTTAAAAATATGAATGGATCAGAGTTTTTTTATTCTGTCTAGCTAATTATTCTTTGGCTGGAATGCTGATAATTGCTGAGTTATTTTTTTTTTAAATAAGAAATGGAAATTAAAAAGTAGTGATTTCATTAAGCATTCCTTTCCTTACAGCTTCAAGAGAAACCTTCTAGGATGTTTGTTTTGCATAATGACACTAAGTGTCCTATAAATGGCTGGTCCTGTGGCAGGTCAGGCTGAACAGCTCTTCCTCTCTGTCCCCTGCTAAGAGGTAGACTCCTGACTGTGAGACTCCAGTTCCTTGCTCAAATTACACTATCAATATTCAGACTGGGTCATGGTTTCCCAAGAAGACTGCTCTCCACCTTTCAGTAGTGCAACCTGGAGTCCTCCTGTCTTAAACTTAAAAACTAGGACTTCTGAAAGCAGGCAGAAAAAGTTAAAAACTGTTTTCTTCCATGATTCTTCTGTACGCCAGTCACTTCAAAGGCAGCAGCCATTTCGGTAGTTGTATTCTGGAGGTACACGATACGGTTATGTGGTCACAAAAAGGCAATCCCAATCTTGTGAGGAAAGGTGCAGATGTAGTTTTCCAGTGCATCTTGCCTAGTGCTGTAGACGGTTTTGTCTTCAGAACAAGCATGGCAGACTGTTTAATATCTCTTACTGAAGCTAAAAAATGGGCTTTGTTTTATTATGGCTTAACAAAAGGCTGAAAAACTGCTGAAGTAAACAGTAGCCAGTCAGCAATCTCTTGGTTCAGTCTGACTCCCTTTTTGGAAGTTTGTCTTCAAATCCAGAGAAAAGCAAATAACTGTTCCGAGTTCTGGACCGTGGAGACAAGATTACATACTGTGTGAAGTGAAGGAAACTCGATCTTGCAGACTTTCCCATGGATTTGGATTGCCTCAAGTGGGTACTAAAGATCAAGGAAACTGATACGGTGGAAATAGCTGGCTTTCGAAGCGGAGGAAAATCAAGAACATGTTTAACTATTTTAAGACTTTACTGCATACCTGTAATTGTCCAGTTTTGTGGTCTAGAGAACATGGAGTGTTTCTGGGCTTTCTTATAAGGCAGAGGCTCCATACACGGTTGTTGATTGTTCTAAATTCCCATTGTTTTCTTGGCTTTTCTCCCTTGGTATATGTGTCGTCTGGAATCTGATTTGTAGTTGGTGAGGTAACATACGTGGAGCTCTTAATGGACGCTGAAGGAAAGTCAAGGGTAAGTGTTTGAGAGATTTCTTCTGTGGATTTTCTACATGACAAATGTAACTGTATGGTGGCGTGGAACGAAACGAAGTCAGGAAGGTAGAGAGAGCGTGTATGCTTAGAGGCTATAACGTAGGATCGCTTAGAGCTGCTTTTGGGGCGGGGAGGAGGTGGGATGGGGCCTTGTAAACAGCGTTAGGGTGGTCTTCCACTGCGTTCAGTTGGCGTTGGCTGTTTGAATGACCCACGGACCCTAGCAGTATGTAGTGGTACGGAATATTAAAGCAACACTTGTGTTTTGGAAAACGTCATTGTAGTGGTTTGCTGAATTTGTAAGGCCAGTGCGCAAAAGCAGGTTCTGTAAACTACGCTTCCTGTGCCAGTAAACAGAATTGGGTTCCTAAACGTAAACGTATATTGCCTTCATAGGTACTTAAGTCCGTTAGTCCAGCGACAGCCTCTTACAAGGAAAGAAATAGTAGGAGCACACTTAACTGTCCTGAAGGATATGGATGTAGGGTGAGAGAATACGGCAGGGGTTTCGCTGTACGACAGGGAAGGACAGGTCATGTGAAGCGTGTGGTATTTTTCTTGGAGAATCGGGACTTAGTTCTGTTTGTTACAACTTCAGAAACTACAGTTTAATCCTGTTAATGCATAAGAAATTATATCTTATGGAATTCAAGTATTGAAGGCTTTTTTGGGTAAGATTACATTTATTTTCGCTATTAGGACTAACTAATGTGATTTGACTTGAAAAAAAAAGTTTTTTGTGTGTTTTGTGCTTTTACTTACTTTATTTCTTCTTTCTTCCCTCCTCTTCTCCCTGTTACTCGCCTGTGAAATCATCTCATCAGGGATGCGCGTAAGTTCACTCATGAATTTATAGCACAAAATGAGGAAACTCTTAAAAAATAAACAATGTTCTTAGATGTCTTGTATCCCCACAGTGTTGTTGAATTCAAGATGGAAGAAAGCATGAAAAAGGCTGCAGAGGTTTTGAACAAGCATAGTCTTGGTGGAAGACCATTGAAAGTGAAAGAAGTAAGACGTGCATCTGTTCTTTCAGTATGTTGAATTTGAAGGTGAAGGGGTAGTTCTTAGTGAAGATTTATGGCTGACTCATTTGCAAGTAAGAATAATTGGCAAAAAGCAGGACTCATCAAATAGGATTAAAAAAAACCCACAGTCAACCTTTTTTTACCATCAGCATGTCCTGCTGAACTTGAGTTTGGACATGATTATCAAGACTGAACTTGATTTAAAGATTAGGTGCTGATGGTGGCAGTGCAGAACTTGGCCAAAGCAAGAGTTTGGCTTTAGCTGCAGCTGTACTTCCCTGTTTAGTCACTCGAAGAAGAAACCTGTGGCAGTGGTGTTTGCTCTTGACTGCCTTCTTCTTTAATTCTGCATCGTAATGAATGTATTCTACAAACCGCTGTAGAATGAGCTGGTTTCTGAAATCCTTCAAAGGTGTTTTTTTTCCCCATTTTAATGGCTTTGCTATCGTCAGCCAGCATGGCATGCTCAACTATACCATGAATCAATTCTTAACCCTTGACAAGTTTCAAGTTTTATTCCAGCAGTTCGGAACCTGTAGCTGCAATGAAGGTTCAATTAAACAAAAATAAAAAGAGATGTACTTCAGTGTTAGCGTTGACTGTTGGCCTTAGGGGGTGTGAGCTGTGTTCTTGGCTAAGCAGGCTTCGTGTTCTGTTGTGCCCTGCCCACTCGGTGGTGAGGAGTGAAAGATGTCTGCACTGGTATAAGGTGGAGAACGTGTGCAGCAGGTCTGCCCTTAGCAACCCGCTTCTTGCTGCAGTCTGAGGAGCACTTGAGAAGAAGGATGGAGGCAGCGGGTGGCAGCACTCCTCAGAGCTGGCAGGTGGTTAGAGTAGAGCAATGAATTCTGGGGGCAGCAGCCTGCTTGTGGGCGAAAGCCATCTTCAGGCACTGTTGACCTCTTGCTGCCCTTCCTCTGAAGGAGGAGGTGAAATGGAAGGTGAGAGAAACACCTGGAAATGGTCAGGCACTGATGCGAAGAGCACCTTGGAAGAAAAAGCTGTTGAGAGCGGCGGGCCACGTCTGGGTCAGTTTTCCTGTTAATGATATACTGTTGGTACTGGAAGTCAGATTGCCTGTTGGTATCAATCCTTGAGAAGAGGTGGTTGTAATTTGCCCAACTCTTTGTGAAACTGTTGCCATACTTGAATATTTCTGTCTGTATAATGCAGACAGAACAGAAAAGATACTTGAAATTGGCAAAGAAGCATTTTACTGGTATTAGGGACTTTAGCAACACTTACCCCAGGCAAGTGCCCCAGTCTGTGGAATTAATTAAGTTACCGTGGATGATTAGCACCAGCTTTGAAACTGTCTGGTTCATACCTCTCCTTGTTGGCTGTCTCACTGCTGACAAGCATGAAGGCCTTCAAGTGACATAATAACAATTTATGGCAGCATAGATAAAGTTCTTGCCTGATCTTGGCTTTCTTGTGGAGCTAATCCAGTGTTAAGCCATGCCTTATTTTAACAATAAACTAGGAAATTTAAATTGAGAAGTGACTTGTATTCACTTTAATGTGTTCTCCACCTCAGACTGCTGTGATTTTTCTGTAGCTGAAACACTAATGGGAAAGCGATCCTTTCTCCTGTTTTCAAAATATGCTATTGTTTAGTCTTAAAATTCAGATCAAGATTCAAATGAACTCCAATAGCTTTTATTTTTAAAGCATCTGTGTTTTTGACTAATTCTGTTTGACATTTCACTTTGTTCAGCAGTCTTGCAGTGCTGGTGCATTTTGCTCACTGAATACAGTGACGTTGCCAACCTAAGTAACAGAAGTTCACCTTGCATTGTGAAGGTGCTTACGGTCACTTGCAGTGTAAAGTGAAGTGGCTATAATTAATCTATTTCCTTCCTTGAATTCTTCATCCTATGATTCATGTTTTCTACATGTCCTAAAATTGTGAGATTATGTAGTAATAGGGGGATACATTAAAAGAGGGTTTTCTTTGGGTTAGAAAGCCAGTATGGGGGGAAAAAGTGTTGCCCAAACTAATCTTCTTGAAGTTGTGGACACTGTATCTTGTCTTGTAAAAAAGTTCAGATGAAAGGTAAATTAATTGTTGCATTGTTTTGAAGATGCCACAAGTTAGTTGGCATTCGTCTTCGAAAACATCTCCAGTGCCATTCTGGGTTTATCAGTCTTTGGAACAGATGTAGCTGTGAGGTTTATTTGTTGATATTGAATAATAGACAAACGCTTTCAGAATGAGGGGAAATGAGTGAGTAGGAATAACTGGATAACTTGAAGGGTGCTGATGTGTTGGTTAAAAGAAAATAAACTAGTGGATGGCAATGATATGCGAAGTAGTTGGCTGGAGGTCTGTAGGAAGCAGATAGCCCTGTATAAAGGGAAACCCCTTCTTTTGACTGTTTTAGACATGCAGTTAAACGCCGGCATGTTTGGAATACACAGGGAACAGTGTGGTGTTTGTTTTTGCAGGATCCTGATGGTGAGCATGCCAGGAGAGCGATGCAGAAGGTCATGGCAGCAGCTGGTGGAATGGGTATTGGTCCAGGCCCCGGCGGCCCCGGCATGATCAATATCCCGCCCAGTATACTCAACAATCCCAACATACCCAATGAGATCATTCATGCTTTACAGGCAGGGAGACTTGGAAGCACTGTCTTTGTTGCAAATGTAAGTGCTGTGTAGTCCACAAACAGAATATCTGAGTCTTAACTGAGTTAAATCTCATGAGTTAGAAGAAAAGCCTTAGACTTTCAGCTCTGTTCCAGTAAAACTGAGTAGGAACTTGTTCCGTGGCTAGTCTCGTTGATTCTCAGTGCTAGTGAAGTTGTAAAACAAAATGTATCCTATGTGTTACGGTGTCTGTTAATCTGTATTTTTGAACAAAGCCAAGAATGTTGCATTAAGCTCCGTACCTATTTAAATTTTACTGTATCTCTGTGAAGACTCTCTGTTTCTTAAGATTGCTGATGTCAGGAAAGGAAATCTAAGAACACTAAAGCTGTTTTTTTATGGAAATCTTTCTCACACTTCCAATACCACTTGTCTTTCAGTTGGATTACAAGGTCGGTTGGAAGAAACTGAAAGAAGTGTTCAGCATGGCTGGTGTTGTGGTTCGGGCAGACATACTGGAAGATAAAGACGGCAAAAGTCGCGGGATCGGCACTGTCACTTTTGAGCAAGCTATAGAGGCTGTTCAGGCTATATGTATCCTTGAAGAATAACGGTGGTAAATAGTGGGCAAGTAACTTGGTAAAAAAAGCAGGATGGAAATCTAAATTATAGTGTTACAGGGGAGGATATTGCCATGTCACAGCAAGCCAGGCCACTGTAGTAAATGGAAAACGTAAAGAAAACTGCAAGAGAGAAAAAAAGCCCATCTTGAAAGAATTGTTTGCTCAGAATCGTTAACAAAATGGATTCTCTTTCCCACATGGATATAGGAGTTTCTAGCCCAAATAGTAAATTTCTATCTTTGGGTTGTAGCTAGCATTAAAAGGAAATTTCTGAGAAAAGATTTGTTCTACATTCCTGTGATGGAGGTACAGGAGGAGCGTAACATGCTCATCGCAGTGTAAGATGGCTCAACCTGGTGTGTTCCCTGTACCCTTACACTGTGCAAGTGATGGTTTGCTACGTAGCAATCTACAAATAAAACCAAACAACAACAAAGTATGATTCCATGATTCAAAGTACAGGTGCTTCTGTGTCGTCATGATGTCTCAACTTGTGGCTGTGGTGTGGAAAGGAGGAGAATGTTTCCCTCTTTCCCTTCCCCAAGTGTGTGTCTCTATTTGAATGTTAATTCCATTCTGAATTAATAAGCACGTAATAAACCTTGTGGGAGCAGGACTTCCAAAAAATTCACGATTCACTAACATGGCCTGCTTCAAAATTTGGATATTTGTTGATGTGGAAAGGTTGAGAACTTTTGCATGTTTTCTCCTGTTTCAAGTGCTTAAAGTTTCTGATGAAACATTTAAACACCTAGGCTAGTTTGGAGTCACGTTTTGAGTGATCTCCTAATGAACTTAACCAGAAGAGTATTTTTAACTCCTGTTTTAATTTAAAAAAGCCATTCTTTGAGTAGTCAGTTACTTGGATTTCAAAGCTCTTTAGTTTTGGAGAAGGCAGAAGGATTTTTGATAATCTGTGTGAAGAAGTGACCTGGAGAGGTGTGGTTTTCTGGCTGGGTTTTTACACTCTGCATCCCATAGCACTTAGAGCTTTAAGACTTTGTGGTTCTAGCACTTGAATGATGATCCTTAACGAAACGACAGCGATGTTTAACGGGCAGCTGCTGTTTGACAGACCGATGCACGTAAAAATGGTCAGTACATTTAAATTCTTCCTGCTTTTTGAACTGGTAGTTGTGGATTTTGGGTGATGTGTGGTTTCAAGGTTGGGTTGAAATACTGGGAGGGAAACGTGGGACTTGCCTCGTTCCTAGTGGTGTCAGCTCACACCATGGGGAAAGGTTAATTCTGATTATTGTGCTAAAAGATAATCATAAATACAGTGAAGATCACTTTAGCTGTAAGTTTATGTGGTTTAATTAAATAAAAAAGGCAAGAAATAATTTCTTATTTTTCTCACAAACCTTAATGTATTGAATTGTGTTTAGGACGAACGAGCGTTTCCCAAAGGAGACTTCTTTCCTCCGGAGCGACCCCAACAACTTCCTCGTAAGTCTCTCCTTCATGACCGAACATCTTGTGTTTCTTATTTTGCTGCTCAGCAACTGGGGCCTGATCCCAGCCCCAGTAGGACTCTGGTCCAAACTTTGGAAAGCTGGGACCCAAACTGTCTGAATAATATCAAAGGGGGAAATAGTAAAGAACTGCTCAGTCTTGTGGGTTGGTTTTTTTTTTTGCATACTTCTTCCAGCTCATAGCTAGAAGCTTGTCTTAAAACAATATCCCATTCATGTTCTCAAGGCTTCCAAATCTCAATTCCAATTTGAGGACCCCAATGCCTTGTAAAACCACTGTTAATAGTGGGATTTAACGGAAACGTAATTTATCAGTCAGTAGGGAACAGCATGTCTCCTTTTACATGCTGATATTCTGGGTATCAAATGTTTTTCCTTCAATTGAAAGGGCTGAATTGAGGACCTGAGAGTCTTCCAGGTCCTTCAGGGGGGACCTTATCCATGGATATAAATATCTCAATGGAAGGTATAAAGAAGAAGGAGCCAGGCTCTTTTTGGTGGTGCCCAGAGACAGAGCAAGAGGCAGTAAGCACAAACTAAACCACAGGAGACTCCATCTGAATACAAGGCAACATTACTGTGGGGTGACCGAGTACTGGAACAACAGGTTGCCCGGAGAGCCTGTGGAGCCTCTGTCCTTGGAGATATTCAGAACTTGTATGGATATGGTTCTGGGTAACCAGCCCTAGGTGACCCTGCTGGAGGCAGTGGCGTTGGAGCAGATGACCTCCAAGGTCCCTTTCAACCTCAACCATGCTGTGATAAAATACTGGAAGTATTGAACAGGAAGAGTCTGGGTTGGAAGGGGAGAGCTGGAGGTGGGAGAACACAGGCTTATAAATACAGCAAAAACGTGAAGTGTGGCTGTTAAAGTAATTGCGTTAATTCAGCCAGTTGCTGTTTTCTTGGGCACAGGAACCAAACCTCAAACCTGCTGTGTGCTGCTAACTGGCACAATTTTAGTGATCATCAACCAATCCGTCCCTTAATTCACTTTTCTGTGTGTCTGTCAAAGCCTTACTCAGCAGCAGTATCTTTCATGGTTTTTATTGCTGCCTTGACGTTCTCTAATGGTATTCCTCTTTTTCAAAAGAAAGCCTTTGGGTTCCAGGATAATTATTTTTGTGTAAAACTTGACGAATACCAATGGAAGCCTGGGTTTTGGCCTTTATTGGGGCGGGAAAGGGGTACCTTGTGTTGTTTTAAAACAAGATTCAACGCTTCCTGTGTTTATTATGCTGAGCTGTAAATGAGGAAGTCCTCTTCTCGTAAGCAAAGAATGCCTTTAAGCTGTTGTTTGATGCAAGTGCAAGCAGAGAACTCTTTCTTCCTGATTAACTATAAGAAAAATGAGGGCTTTTTTCTTCTTTCTTTGGACTGGGGAATTCATTTGGGTACAGGAAGATTCCAAATTATACCTGGGAATGATATAATACTTTGTTTGCTCAGAGAAGAGGCTGGCTGTGTGCTCTGAATTCTATAGGTGGCTATCATAATGATAGGTTGAACTTTGTGGTTAAATTCTTACCTACAAGGTAAGAACTTTGGCAAAGGTGGAAATAAGCCATTTGTCAATCAAGGGTAACAATTATGCAAAGGTTAGAAGATCTTTATACTAAATTGCCCACTCTATTCTCCTTAGACTGAGGAGTTGCACAAAACAAGCAGTGTTCTAGCCAGTTATTTTTCAGGAGTCAGCTTAAAAACCAATTAAACAAGTTTTCTCAGTAGTATGATGGAAAACGAATTATGAAAAAAAAAATTTGAGATAGTTTACAGTATATTTCAAGACACATCTACTCTGAATTTACATTTTCATGCTTTAAGTACACACCCCAAAGGGGGAACACAGCAAGCTTTTTGGAGAATGGAAGTCAATTACTTAAGAATAAAACTTGCTGTTTTGTCAAACTATGGAAAGAAGGCTTTTTTGATATCTGAATATTTTCTTCAGATGGTCTTGGTGGTATTGGCATGGGATTAGGACCTGGAGGTCAACCTATTGATGCAAATCATTTAAACAAAGGCATGGGAATGGGCAACATGGGACCTGGAGGTAAGAAGATTACTCCTATGCTTTTGTTTCATGAGAGCTTTAAGCTGTGTAGAAGGTAGATAGCTTTGTTTTGCCTACACAAAAAAGTTGAAGTGTGTTAGGAGTGTTAAAGCCAAATGAGTTTTCGTTGAGCAAAGTAATGAGCTTGATAATAGAAACTGGAATTTAACCAACTGCTCCATTTTTTTTTTTCACTGTGGTCAAGGCACAGCTCTCATTTTCTGACTCTTGAGCATGAGCAGCAGACACTGCAAATATACATTAAACTTTAAAAACCATCTGTCACTTTTAACACTTACTAGTGGGCTTGCAAATCTTTGTTCAGGAAATGTTTAAATAGCACAAGTTTTAAAGAGCCACCTAAAAAGTAGCACACATTCAGCTTTCAATTTATAAATGCCTATGGGTTTTTCCCCTTTGCTGCTTTATTTTCTGAGAAGGAACGTTGCAATCTACTCAGAGTTATCACATGTAAGCTCTTCAGTCCAAACACTGGACATGTTGTATGGTCTCTATTTCTACAGCCAGTCGACTGGCTGAACTTTTGTAGAATTACGTCTGCTATATAAAGCTTTCTCTTTTATTTTGAGGAATGGGAATGGAAGGCATGGGCTTTGGAATGAATAAAATGGGAGGTAAGCTGTGTTTTTTGACATGTATATAGCTTGGGCTTTCTGAAAGTCATGTAAACGTAGCCATGTATGTCTAACAGGCGTTTGTGTTCTATGAAATCATCACCAATTCAGTCATAACTACTTCTGAGTGTTAATAAAACTGCTGTAGAGATAGGGGGAAGGGTTAAAGGCTATAAACCTGTGGTTAAAGGGTTAAAGGCCATAAATCTATGGCCTTAGATAAAACATGACCAGTGTTTTTTGTCATGTGACTTGTTAAAACTGTCCTTGGTTTAGGAGATAACGGTGTGACCAAATGCTGACCAAATTTTGTTTTGTGAATCCGTGGTACAGAGTTGTCTCGGTGCCTGCGGAAATGTTCTGTGAAAGCAGCTTATGCGAGTGAAATATGGTATTAACTCAAAATGCATTGCTAAAGAATCTCTGAAAAATGTTTTCTTTTAGGAATGGAAGGTCCTTTTGGTGCCATGGAGAACATTGGTCGCTTCCCAGCTGGAATGAACATGGGCAGAATGAGTGGTAAGCATTAGTTTTTTTTTTTTCTGTATATCCAATTGCTGACTTGTGTTCTTTGAAAGTGTAAAACTGGAGAGACCCACTAGACTGGTCATCCTCCTCAGCTTTTATTGGAAAAACTTAAAGCTGACACGGTGTCCACAAGTTGCTCATGGCCTTTGAGCCGCAGAAAACTAGTGATTCGTTGGGGTTTCTTGAAGGACTAGTTTAGAAAGAGATAAATTGTGAGATAAATCTGTATTCACCAGAAAGACTTCCCCAAAGGAAAGGGGCTGCCTCAAATGTGTTTGTCTGTATTGAGATGAATCTTGCTTTTTGTTGGGTTTTGTGTGTCTTTAGAATACATGATAGAATGATGAGGAGAATGTAACAAAAACCTTGCCTTGCTGTTAATCTTTAAAAATTATGCCTGTATTAAAAGGTTCTCTCAGGAATATAAATACCCTGAAGAACGTACCCAATGTAATCTTTTCAGAGATGGATCGTGCTATGGGTGGAGGATTTGAAAGAGAATTTGGAAGAAATGAAATGGGAATGTCTCGTAGTTTTGGAGAAACCTTGGAGAGAGGAATAGGTAAGTGCACTAAGCTAAGTACTCTTACTACCTGCTTTTCATACCTGAACTGTACATAAAAATCGTGTGTGTTTTGCTGTAACAAAACAGACTATATTTTTTGTATATATTTATATATATTATTTATATATTTATATATATTTCCTAAACACAGTCTACAGCCTACACTGTAAGGAGGAAAAGTACAGTGAAACCGTGATTTCCTTTGCTTCCTCCCAGACATTGAGGAATCAGGTATAGACTCACACAGAAGAGAACACCTTTCTGTGCAACTCATGCAGCACCAAAATTAGTGTTCTTCTGTTGGACTTTCCTTTTGAACCCCAATGGGAAAAGGAAGACTACCAATATAGCAGATAACTTGGTGCAAAACATTACTTGAACTGAGCAAGGATAGTGCAGTGCTGTTCTGAAAAAAGATTACTGGAATACTAGGAAAAAAAATATACATTTTTAGACTGTCAGCTTTGTTGGCAGTTGTCAATTTTTGAAATGCTACTAGTAAGACACTAATTTTTTTTTTTTTTTTATTCAGCGAAAACTAAGTCCTGCCCCTTCCTGCTACCTGTATAACATTTAGCTTCCTAGCAGGTTGCCCAGTGACTCTCTGGAAATACTGGACCATTTCAGTAATGAAGTACTCAAAACTGCAGAATTTCTGAAACAAAGAACCCCCCAAATATCTCAAGTTAAGCAGACTTCCCCTCGTTTACCAATTTACAGGATTAATTTTACTTGCTTACTGACCGAATCACAACATGTAATAAGCAAGAGGCGGCCCTGCCTGCACAGGATTAGCCCTTCTCTGGGCTACTCTAAAAACAAATGCACAACGCTGCTGGCTTTCAGCTGAAGAAACACTAACTGTTTATTGCTGTTTCTTCATTTAAAAACAAAAAAAAGCCAGCTTGCTTGCACAAGCACAAATTTCACGTAACCCCAAACCATTCAGTGTTATTTAAGGTACTGCTGAAGCTCGAAATACGAAGCAGGATACCTCTGTTCGTAAATGTGGTTGCTTCAGTTTTCTTGAGCATAGGCTCATCTCAGGGTTACATTATCTTTGTTTCTCTTCAGTAAATGTATGTAGATAATTTAAGTACACACTTTATTCGAGGCATTTTCCCCTGAAATAGGAATCAAACTCAGTGTGGTTTTCTTTTTTTTTACAGTGCTGCAGTGCTAAACTTGATTTGATAGATAAGCTGAGATCCTTCGTTACAACAGCAAAATGGCCTAAACTAGGGGAGCGATGCTTTTACTGCAGGAATTCAAAGACTGTGGAACAAAGTCAGGACAGCTCAGTCAAGGGATTTTATGTAGCAGATATAGAAACCCTATTCTTGTGTTTCATGGCTTAGGCAGCCTTTTTATATGTCCACATTAAAAGACCAAGCATGCTTTGTGACTTAATAGTTCTGCTTGTGGTTCTTGCATGGAATTTACTTTCTTTTTCTTGGAGCTCTGGTGATAAGAGGGCTCTTAGGTTTGGCGAAGCTTTTCTTGTAAAAGTTTCCTTGGCTTGGCAGAAGCAATCTTGGAGTTGCGTGGCAAGGATGATGCCATTTCATTCCTCTTCCAAGCAATCTGTATTTGAACTGTCATTTCAGTTACTAAGTTACTACTCCTGCTCTGTAATCCCCAGTGTACTGCACAGGACAGCTAGCAGCTAAGATTATATTTAAAATACTACTTTTACCACCTGATCTTCTCCTAGGTTTACATATGCCTTCGAGATTTTCTCTTTTTATTTTTTTTTTGGGGGGGAGGCTTTCTTTGTGTGTACAGACATTAAGCTCCTTAGCAAAGGGATAAACTCTTCTCCATCTCAACTACAGTATGTGCTGTGGTGGAGTGACTGCTCCCTTAAATCGTGTGTTGTAGTCATGATAGCCTGTGTAATCAACAACAGTACTCTCTTACCATCTGAAATAAAACTTTGCTTTGTGCTCTGCAGCAACAGAGCACACAGTGTACAGTCACTTTTCTGAATGATGATAAAATCATGGAATGATTTGGGTTGGAAGGGACTTTCAAGACCATCTAGTTCCAACCCCCCTGCCATGGGCAGGGACACCTTCCACTACACCAGGTTGCTCAAAGCCTCATCCAGTCTGGCCTTGAACACTGCCAGGGATGGGGCAGCCACAGCTTCTCTGGGCAACCTGTGCCAGTGCCTCACCACCCTCAGAGGGAAGAATTTCTTCCTTAGATCTGATCGAAATCTCCCTCTTGCAGTTTAAAGCCATTGCCCCGTGTCCTGTAAAGCTTAAAAGTGTTTCAGTAGTGTAAGCATGCATTAGGTTGGTTTGTCCCTGTACAATTACTGATATTCTGTGTGTTGTGTTTCAGGTGGTGGAAATGCCAGCATTCCTGGGATTGAGAGGATGGCACCTGGCATTGATCGTATGGGCTCGGGAATAGAAAGAATACCTTCTGGGATGGGGCATGGGATGGAGAGAGTAGGCTCAGAAATAGACAGGATGGGTCTTGTCTTAGATCGCATGGGCTCCAACGTGGAGCGAATGGGCTCAGGAATTGATCGAATGGCCCCTCTGGGCATAGATCACATCGCTCCTAACATCGAGAGGATGGGCCCAGCTATTGAGAGGATGGGTTCTGGCATAGAGAGGATGGGCTCTGGCATAGGCTTTGGTATTGAGAGAATGGGCGCTGCCATCGACCGCGTTGGCACCACTATAGACAGAATGGGATCAGGCGTAGAACGTATGGGTTCTGGCATGGATAGAATGGGTATAGGTATGGAGCGTATGGTCCCTGCTGGAATGGGAACTGGAATGGGCCAAGTGATAGAGAGAATGCCAGCTGGTTTGGATCGCATAGGTGCCACTCCTATGGAAAGAATAGGAATAGATCGTATGGGTGCTGCTAGCATGGAGAGAATGGGCTTGGAGCGCATTGGAGCCACTAATATGGAAAGAATGGGTCCTGCTATGGGACAGGGCATGGGAGCAGGCATAGATCGAATGGGACTTGCAATGGGAAGCAATTTTGAAAGAACAATGGACATGGAACGTGGAAACTTTGCAGGCAATTTTGCAGGCTCCCTTGGAGGAACTGGAGGACCTGCAGCTGGGGTGGCCAGAAAAGCCTGTCAGATATTTGTGAGAAATGTGAGTAGCCGCCTTCCTACCTGTCCTTCACAGATCATGAAATTTACTGGCACTGACGTGATGACATGTGTTGATCTCGTCCGTGCTTGGTTGACTTCAGTCAGAATATCTAATACTGGATGCTGCCAAAGGGGGAGTTAGGCAGGCTTTTGTGAGTTGAAGCCATTTCCTTAACAGGAGAGCTCTCTGCATCTGTAAATGAAGATGCTGAACAATGGCTGTCCCAGGGTAGAAAATATGATTTGAAGAGTTGGCAGGGCTTGCAAGTTGTTCGGCAGATCCTCAATAATGTTCTATTCTTCTCTTTTCGCAGCTGCCTTTTGATTTTACATGGAAAATGCTGAAAGATAAATTTAATGAATGTGGTAAGTTGCTTTATCACTGGTAATTACTCTGAGAATTGAATAGGAATTAAAACATATTCCTATTTTTATGAATAAACAGTAACTCCTGGCTCTATCTCTCTGACACTAGTATCTTGATGAAAATTTCCCTTAGACTCACTGAGACACTGGATCTTAACATTGACCAGTGATGTGAGGATGTTTACCATCCTTGCTATTCCAGCAAGAGTTGTGTAGTGTTGAAATGAAACAAACTCCTGGCCAGCTGATAACCCACTTAACAAATGCTTAGAAAAAGCATCTGTTCCCTTCTCCATCTCAGGGGCTGGGTTTATCGTGTGGATAGCCTCTTGGAAGTTGCAGAAGGAGATAGGAATAGAGATATGGAAGCCCTGAGAACAGATTCTTTATACCAAAATGACCATAGTTATCTGGGAAAATGGTCCTTTAAAAAAAAAAAAAGCTGAATTCAGCTCCTGACTGTTGAGGTGTGCTGTTCAGCTCCGGGGAGTTTCTTCCTGGCAGCGGTTGCTGTGCCCAGTTGCTCCCCAGTACCTTGTGCTGCTTGTCTGATGGCAAAACCACGTCCCAGCCTTGCCAATGGTGACGCAGAGCGTGCGTTGACAAGCTGGACGAGGCTTGTTAGCTTGTGCCTTGCTCCATTCATCATCTGCTGCTGCTGCTTGAGTGAGAATCGAGAAAAACAATTTAAATTAACTCATCTCTTAAACCTAGAACACTTGAAAAAAATTACTTCTAAAGTTGTCCTGTAGCTTTAACTTTCAAAGTATTCGTAGCTTCTAAAGGTGCTCTGTGTGGCTTGAGGTGGAGAACTATGATGGAGAGTTATGTGGTACCTGCTGGGTTAAACAAGACTTTTTTTTTTGTCTTTTTAAGGTCATGTGCTGTATGCTGATATCAAGATGGAGAACGGGAAATCGAAAGGCTGTGGTGTGGTTAGATTTGAGTCCCCAGAAGTAGCCGAGCGAGCCTGCCGTATGATGAATGGGATACAGCTTCGTGGGAGGGAGATCGACGTGCGAATTGATAGAAATGCTTAAGTAGTTGCCTTTTTAACACTGATACCAGATTTTTCAATTTGTATTTTTTCCTTGTTAACCATTTTAATTTGACTGGATGTAAAGGTGTTAAAACAATTCAGTTGCTTTCTGGAGTAATTTTAATTACTTTTTTAACAAATGGATTTCCATTTTACTGTTTTTTGCATTGAAACTGCAATGTGCACAATCTTTTTTTGTAGTTGTGGCATCTTGTTGACATTACAGATGTAAACAGTACGACTTTGATAATAAAAGCAAGTTAAAGATTTCAGTCACAGCATCCGTTACTGGCAGCACATCCTATGCTTGCAAAAATACCTGTAAACTGAGCTCAGTAAACTAGAATTTGTATTTTTCTTGTGAAGTGTCAAGAAAGAATGTTCCTCTTGGTTGTCAGTTTATGACAGTCTTTAAAATGATGCGTTTGCACATTTGTGTTAGTGTTTGAATGTCTTCGGGGTGCAGAGACCTTCCCTTTCCTGTACTCAGACCAAATCGATGACCGCTCTTGGCAAAAGGCTGGGAGCTTCATTTTTCTCCAGTGGCAATGCTGATTTAAAAAAAAAAAATAAAAAATCCTCAGCCTTCAGTTGTGTCAAGGCCGTTCTGAAGGCCTGAACTGAAAATGGATTAAAAAACCCCAAAATTTGGTCTTTTTCTAATGTGGATGTTTCGGTGGAGGCCATGTGCACAGGTGTACTGGTTCCAGTCAGGGGTGAGGTGCAGGTGAAAGGCAGAAGGTGGGATATTTCACCTTCTCCTGCAAGAAATCATAGTTTTAAGAACACAAATTGAAAGTGGGAAATTTTGAGTGGGAATTCTTGTGGCAGGAAAGCTGAAGCTTTATGCCCAAGACAGGATTTCTCACTGTTACCTCAGTTTGAGAGCGATGTGGCTTCCAAAATTAAATTCTTACAGTAATGGGAAACGAAAAGACGTTCTGACTGGGGGCTGGGTCCTCAGAGATGGTGGCACTGAGCAGGTGAGGAGTGAGGTGCACAAAGAAAGGCTCAGAAAGCCCCTGGAAGGGCAGTCGAACTGTAGGGATGATGCCAGATCCTACCCGATGGTGTCTGCACTCTGCTTTGTGATCCTAATTGTGCTGCGAGAGCCAGAGTGGGGTCAGAAATCCTAAATGGAAAAAGAGCTGGAATGGGGTATTGTAGCAATGCGTAGAGCTGCTACGTAGGGAAAAAATGTCTGCTTGATCTCTCTTAACCCTTTCTCCCCTCCAACCCTCAGGATCACGTATTCCCAAGGATGCCTCCTGCATGCTCCACCCACGGAGTTTAGTTCCACCTTTGCTTTCTCAACCAAGAAGATCTCACGGAATGATCTGTCAGAGGTTCCTGCCCTTTCCACACTCCCTTCTCTTGCCCGTTACCCCTCAGCTACCCTGAGAGAAGTATTTGTGGGATCAAACTGCGGAATTAAACTCTGTTGTAGCTCTCCAATTTTTTATAATTACGGTTCATTAATGAAATCCCCTTTTGCAAAGGTAAACTGGAGCAGGGAAGCGTAGGAACCTCAAACCAGCCTTGCTATTGCAGAAAACGTAGCCACGAGCCATGTTTGAGCTGGGAAGTCCTTTGGAGGAGAGACGGGGGCTGCTGCTGGCACCCTGGAGCCACAGGGAGCGAGAGGAACGGACGCTTCACTCGGTGTTTTGTACTTGGGAGAAAATAAAAACGGCCCTACCGCGGTTTTGCTTCACAATAAAAGCGTTCGTTAAAACCGTGTCGGAGTTTCCTTGTAGCGAGGCTTCACGGGGCGCCCGAGTAGCCCCGGAGCCGGCCCCTCCGCTCCCGGGACGGGACCGGGCGCTCCCGGAACGGGACGCTCGCCGGGACCGGGCGCTCGCCGGGACGGGCACTCCCGGGACGGGACGCTCGCCGGGAGGGGGCACTCCCGGAACGGGACGCTCGTCGGGACCGGGCGCTCCCGGGACGGGACGCTCGCCGGGACCGGGCGCTCCCGGCCCGGCCGCAGCTCCGCGCCTCGCCCCGCTCCTTCCCAGCCACGTGGCGGCGGGCGGCGCGCGCGACTGACGTCACCGCGCGGCGCCGCGCGAAGGTCACGCACGCCGAGCTCCGAAGATGGCGGCGGCGGCGGGAGCCGGCGGCTGCCGGGTGAGCGCGGGGCGGCGGAGGGGGGACCCGCTGCCTTCGCCGAGGGCTGGGCCGGCTCCGCGCGGTGCGGATGCGCCGCGGGGCCGTGGCGGGGCGGCGGGAGGCAGCGCCGGCCGCTCTCGGCGCCCTGTGAGGCGCGGCCCGGCCGGGCCCCGCGCCGGGGGTGCCGTGAGGGGGGCTGAGCTCCGTGGCGGTGCCGCGCCGGCGCGGGGAGCCGCCGGGGCTCGGCGCTGGGCTGGCTCCGTCCTCTCCCCTCCCTTCTCACCCCCTGCCCGGCAGCAGTGGCGCGGCCGCGGGCCCGGAGCGGCTGAGGGCCGGACCTGCCCGCCCAGGCCCTGCCCCAGGAGCCGTCCGCCCCGTGGTGGGGGTGCCGGGGGGCGGGGGGCAGCTCCTCTGCCGGCCTCAGCGCCCCTCGTGCGCTGCCAGCAAGCTCAGCCCGGGCCGCTTCAGCCCAGATCGCGCTTGGAGCTCCCAAGGAGTCTTCCTGGAGCTGCTGAGCTGCTCCACCGATGGCCTCTTGCAAGGTGGAAATCTGAACGTGAGTTTTTCCCCTGTGCTGAGCGGGGGAGTAGATACGTGAACCGAATGCAGAGATTCTGGCTTTAAAAATCACTTTGTAGTGCGACGTGCTTTGAAGGTGGGTGAGCTTCGTTTGTGCCCAAAGCTAAACGTGGGATTAAGCGTTTCTGCTCAGTAGCGTGGAAGGAACGCGCCTTTCGGTCGCATGCTGCAGTCGGTGAAATCCAGCGGGCAGTCTGCCCCGAGTTTTCATGCAATTCCTACAGATCTTTAAGGCATGCATGTAATATCTCGGGTTTTCTTGCTTGCTGCAGAGCCTGGCCTCCGTGGGTTCGAAGATGGGCTCTGGAGAGCGTTTCCTTGCTTGGTTTAAACTTCAGAGTTCAGCAATCCGGCTTAGGCTGGCAATCACAGAATCCCAGCATGTCAGGGATTGGAAGGGACCTCAAAGGATCATCAAGTCCAATCCTCCTGCCAGAGCAGGACCACCTAGATCAGATCACACAAGAACGCGTCCAGGCGGGTTTGGAACATCTCCAGAGAAGGAGACTCCACAACCTCTCTGGGCAGCCTGTTCCAGTGTTCTGTTCCCCTTACTGGGAAGAAGTTCTTCCTCATGTTTAAGTGGAACCTCCTGTGTTCCAGCTTAGATCCATTTCCCCTTGTCCTATCATTGGGTGCCAGGGAGAAGAGCCTGGCTCCATCCTCATGACAGTCACCCTTTCCATATTTATAAACATTAATGAGGTCCCCCCTCAGTCTCCTCTTCTCCAAACTAAAGAGACCCAGCTCCCTCAGCCTTTCCTCAGAAGGGAGATGCTCCACACCCTTAATCATCTTTGTGGCCCTGCGCTGGACTCTCTCCAGCAGTTCCTTGTCCAATAAGTAAGAGAGAGCTGAATTTAAAAGCTGTGACTTCACAGAAGCGTAGAAACCAGTGGGTTAATGTATGGCATGTCTTTGAGCCAGCAGGATTTGTGGGGCAGTTATGCCATTGCTTCTTCTTGGAAGTAAAGTCTGGATTTAGCTCGTGGCAGTTGGCAGCACCGTCGCTGATGCCGCAGGACCGGACAGTGCAGGTCTTTATAAACATTTTCAACATGCAGGAGCTTGGTAAAGTGGTGGGCACGTTATTGTGAGCTCGGGCCCAAAATTAAATATTCTCAGCCTACCAAGTGTTTTCCAAAGACTTTTAATGGTAAAGCCCATTTGATTTATCCGTGGTTTGTTTTCTGGGTTTTTTTTTTTGCTTTTTTATTTTTTAGGGTGAGCAGTTTGAGAGACAGTCTAGTAGAGAAAGAGCTTGGGTTGCACAACTTGGTAACGCAGTCCCATCAAAACCAGAAGGTTAGTTTCATAGAATCATGGAATGGTTGGGTTGGAAGGGACCTCAGAGACCGTCTAGTTCCAACCCCCCTGCCATGGCCAGGGATATCTTCCACCACACCAGGTTGCTCAAAGCCCCATCCAACCTGGCTTTGAACACTGCCAGGGATGGGGCAGCCACAGCTTCTCTGGGAAACCTGGTCCAGTGCCTCACCACCCTCAGAGGGAAGAATTTCTTCCTTATATCTAATTGAAATCTCCCCTGTTTCAGTTTAAAGCCATTGCCCCTTGTCCTATCACTACCCGCCCTTGTCCAAAGCCCCTCTCCAGCTTTCTTGTAGCCCCTTTAGGCACTGGAAGGTGCTGGAAGGTCTCCCCGGAGCCTTCTCTTCTCCAGGCTGAACAGCCCCAACTCTCTCAGCCTGTCTCCACAGCAGAGGTGCTCCAGCCCTCGCATCATCTCTGTGGCCTCCTCTGGACCCGCTCCAACAGCTCCATGTCCTTCTGGTGTTGGGGACCCCAGAGCTGAACGCAGCACTGCAGGGGGGTCTCACGAGAGCAGAGCAGCGTGGGCAGAATCCCCTCCCTCGCCCTGCTGCCCACGCTGCTTTGGGTGCAGCCCAGGACACGGGTGGCTTTCTGGGCTGCCAGCGCACGGTGCCGGCTCATGGTGAGCTTCTCATCTTTTACCTGAGTGGAGGCCAGGGAGAGGTCGAATAGATTTTCCCAGAGCGTGGGAAAGAGGAGCTAGGTCAGTGCTGAAAGGCCATTTTAAGGGAGTAAAGACAAGAATCCAGGAGCTCTGCATAGTCTGCTTTCAGGACAGGGTGGTGGACTGCAGGATTAGCCACGCGGTGCAAGAACGTGCAGCTTGTGATCTCAGCAGGGTGCAGCAGAATTTCCCGGTGATCGCTCTGTGGTGAGTGTGTCTCTTCTGTTCTGTGACTTGAGGCAAAAGGTGTTTGTCTCCGACTTCAGGCAGCACAAATAACATGCAGAGGGATCCTGGCTTTCCTCTGCAACTGGGAGAAAGCTATGTTTGGAGCCAGTTTTCCTAGAAAAAACGCTACTATCTAGCTTCTCATCACTAACAGCTGTGTCAAGTCAAAGAGGGGTTTACTTGTGCATCACCATTTTCATAAAAGCAGGGTTCTGTGAAGCACGTGCGCTTTCTCAAGTGATTGTGAAAAGCACGTTGCCCTGTTTTGGATTGCAACTTTGGTTTTGTCGAAATGACCTTGGAAACACGTGTAGCGCTGCTCAAAAACACAGCAGAGTTCCTACCAAACCAGCCTCCAGGGTTTCTTGGCAGCACTTAGTCCCCAGAAGGCTGGTGAATATTATTGTCTGTTGGCAGTATTCTTTCCTTCCGTGGCTCTTCAGGACTGCTGTCGTCTTGTACGGTGCGCTAACCTGACCTTACGTTTTCGTTGCAGAAATGTCTCATCAGTGGCATGTGGCTTATATCCAGAAGATACCCAGTTCCTGCAGTCCACAGGGGTACAGTGTCTGGAATCAGCAGACCTGTTTTAGAGACTCATCAGGTTGGTTAATGGCTGATTTTTTGTTTGTTTCAGGCCAAAAGTGGTTTCCCATTAGAGTAGAGATCTGTTAGAAGTGGATATGTTTCCGAGAGGCATCAGTTCTAAGTTGAAAGTTTCCACTTTTTAAGATATATCTGATGAGCTCAAGGAATTTTGTGGCAGCTGAGTCCAAGTGACAGAGTTCAGGAGTGGTAACTTCATCTGCCAAATTGTTTAAGCTTTAACCAACCTCTGGAGTTAAACTTCCTCTGGAGAAGCATCTTTTTTAGTGCCTGTGTAGATGTACTTCACGGGGCATTAGAAATGCGTTGGACATTTGGCTTTTTTTTTTTTGGTTTTGAGGATAAGCTGTTGCTTTTTCAAGGTAGATGAATGTTTTTTACCACATTTAATACGTTAGAAGTGACCCTGTGCTTAGCTTAAGTAAATCTAGCTGCTGGCTTTGATACTTGTAAATTAATGTCTCTCTGGATTCTGCAACACGTAATGATTTTCTTCAGTCTAGATGCTACTCTTCTGGAGGAAGAAAGGGTTTTATATCAGGTTTTGTGGAGAACATCAAACAGGAATTGGCGAAAAACAAGGAGATGAAAGAAAGTATTAAAAATTCCGAGATGAAGCTAAAAAGCTAGAAGAATCTGATGCGCTTCGAGAAGCAAGGAGGAAATATGTAAGTCTTCCTCATGAATTCCTTGAATGTTTTCATTGCCCAGCCTCTGAGCTGTTACTGTTCTGAATGTGAATTCGGATCTTTCTGCAAACGAACTGTGACTGTTTTTATGTGATGTTCTGCTTGGCTGTAAATATGACTGGTAAATGGATGCCTTAGAGTGGGGATTTATTTTTTTTTTTTAGTGAAAAATCTTTCCAGCAGACCCTTGACTGGATTTCCTGAATAACGAGCAGATAAAATAACAAGATATTAAACTTAATGTTGGCAGTATTTAAATACTTCTGCATTCTTTGAAGAATTATGAACAGCAGTACTTGCACAAGTGAAATGCTGGCACTGGCATGACTTGGTGTTCCTCAAGTAGCGCGGTCCCTACTTCTTTTTTCCCTCAGTTACAGTGTTGATGGTCTGTGCTACGTGCTAAACTGGTTTTGAGGGTTTTCTGTCCTCATAGTTACATGCAGCATGGTTTTTTTTTTTTCCACAGAAAACCATTGAATCTGAAACAGTGAAGACCTCAGAAGTGATTAGAAAGAAACTTGAAGAAATAACTGGTACAGTTAAAGAGGTAAAACACGGCTTTGGAAAAACCTTTTGCTAAGGCAGTTCCACTCTAAGGTTCTGTATTTTGTGTGCATTTGAATTATCACCCTGTTCTGTCTTGGTGAAGGGTGGTTGCTCTTCCAAAGGTGATGGTTGTTTGGAATCTTCAAGGCCAGAGTTGTTAACAGAACTGCAGCCATAGTGTGTGACAGATTTCTATTCAGTTAGTGTGTGGTCAGTGATTCTTCTCAGACTGGGAGGCTGGAGATGGTCCATATGGTTCTGGTACTGTCCAGCAGTAAAAAAAGAGCCTCAAGGTGGTTCTCATGCAACATCATACCCAGTGTATAGATGAGGGTTGGGCAGGAAGTTTCTCTTTCTTGCTGTCTTTGAATCTTTCTTGTTGGAGCTCTCGTTCTTCTGGGATTGGGGTTTTTGGGACTTGTCTGTTTTGGGATCATTAGTGGGGCAGGTTGGGTGTTGTTTGGCGAGTGGTGAGCAGTTACACTGTGCATAGTCTCTGCTCTGCTCCTTCGCTCTCGTTCTGTCTAAACGTGCTTTGGTGTAGCAGCTTAACTGCGTGTGTGGTTATGAGCTGGACGTAACGGTCTGCTAGTGTGGACATAACCATTATCTTTTCAGTGCTGTTGAGGGTTTTGTAAGCATCTTTATTAGCCAAATCCTACTGAAAACCAGGGAAAAGCATTTGGTACCATTACCTCGTTGTTTCCCTTCCTCTGAGCTTGTAGCTTGTGACCCATCCAGCATTGGTTACCTGCTGCCAGCGAGATTTCTGAGGTCCTCAAGGATCTGATGGTGTTGATGCCCAATGAAAGGGTCACCAGCTACTGGCAGAGTCCTTTTAACCTCTTGCATACGAGATCCTGGCTCGGGGAAAACCTGCCGAAGTGATGTATATGAAGATGGATTGAGAAGAGCATTTGCTAATTCTGCAGGAGGAGCTGCGTAGCAGAGAGCTGTCTCAACCCCTTCTGTACCTTCTCTTAGGAAGCAACAAGTACCTGATTGCTTCAAGGGAAAGGGCTGGGGTGTTTTAACTGTGACATCATTGGTCCTTCTCTTTGATGTCAAGAAAAATACGTTTTTTTAAAATCTATGAGTAGCAGCTATTACAGATGCATATGGTCCCACGAGTAGCCAGAATTATTGTTGTGCCCAGAGGTGTTGGCTAATGCTGCAGTGCCAAGCCACGGTGTCCTGCCAAGTCTCCCCAGTCACATGTAGCTGTGTGTTCATCGTAGGTTTGGTTAGTCTCATCATGTGTGCATTGGGAGACCTGCAGCATTCACAAAGAGGACTTAATTTGATTAAATTTTCACTTTAAATGACCTCTTCTTTCCTATTCTCTTTTGTTACAGAGTTTGGATGAAGTAAGTAAGAGCGATATTGGCCGAAAAATAAAGGAAGGTGTGGAAGAAGCAGCAAAAACAGCAAAGCAGTCTGCGGAATCGGTGACAAAAGGAGGGGAGAAATTAGGGAAGACAGCAGCCTTCAAAGCTATTTCTCAGGTACGGGAGTCCTTAGGGCCCAGCGCTGTGGACACAGCTCATTAACATGGAGGTTACGTGCAGGTTTGTGCTGAGTGTGAAATTAAATGCAAAACTCTGATAGCAAGACCTTGTGAGTCATTGGAATAAGCTGGTAAATTTGAGAGAAGTGTTTTGCAGGTGTAGCATCCACTCAGCAACCCTAGAAAAGTGTTAAGTCTCGAGCAGCTGAGCTTCTGCTAAAATGTGTTGCAGGAAAAGTCGGTTGCTGTGCTCGTGGAGTAGGATAGCAAACATCTTCTGTAGACAGGTACTGGTGGTGCTCTTGGGAACTGCTGATTGACAAGCTGACTTGCATAAAGCTCTCCTTTTCTAGAAAATACATAAGGGCTCATGTGTTTTGATGTCAGCCTAAGAAAGTGTTGCCCTTGACTGGTTTCTCGTGCCTCCTCTGAAGCCTTCCTGTAGGAGGAGACACCAGACCAGCTGCAGTATCAGTCGCACCAGTCAGTTCCTCTCTTTCTGTGGTTTTAATAAGACATCACCTGCTAAAAGTCACTTCTACTGTAGCTGCAGATCACGTTATACACCATTTTTTTGATTTTTCTGTATTGAAACCTGTTATCTTACTCCAGCAGCCTCCTAATCTAAGAACTGTTTGTTCTTTCTATGAAAGCAGGCTGCTAGACCAGACCTTATAAGCAGGCAGTGATTTTATAGCACCTTAAAGTAAATTTTTGGAGGCTTAAAGATTTGTTTTCCCTGTAGATGAATCAACCTTTTGATCCGTTGTCAGATTCAAGTTAACTGATTCACAGAGCTTTTGTAGGCTGCGAGCAGTTCTTGTAGCTTTGTTGCACTTTCTGGTATGTTCGTAGAATTTAAAATATTCAGTCTACTGCTTCAGAAGACCAAATATGTTATCTTAGAAATTGTAGTAGCAGTCTCATTTTGAGATCCTCATGGCTTCAGCATTTAGGAGATGTTTTATTTGTATAATCTAGAGCTAGATGATGTCCACGGGGGCTTGTGTCTTGTTCTGTTCTCTGCCAGGTCCCTCAGCTGGTCTTTTATAGGCAGTAGGAACAGACTGAGCTTTGGAACTTTTTATTTCCTTATCCTTGATGTTTAAAGTCACTTAAATTCCAATTTCTGCTTCATATCAGCTGTCTGGCATCTATTCCGTCTAGACCCTGAGCACTGCTGTGACTTTCTTTAGGAAGGAGTCACACTGACTTTGGGTAGGGGAGGATGGCTCACGCTGGCAATGCTGTGTTGGACCCTGTGTGTGTTCTCCAGAAAATTCCTGCATAAAATAAAGTTGAGAAATAACAGCCCCCATAAAGCTGCATGAGGCTTCGGGCTAGATAACCTACATGTCCTCAATAAAAACGCAGATTGGGAAAAAGCTGTATATGGGGTATATATAAAATCCCTTTCTGCCTGCGCGTGTCTGGCTGTGATGGGAGAGTGGACTTGTCGTGCAACTGATCTTTTGTAGGTGCAGTCATTAGAGAAAATACTGCTCAGAAGTTCAGTAGTAAAAGTAGAGCAGCCAAGATGAAGGGGAAACACTAAAAATACCTTTTAGTCCCAATCTCAGTTGGAAGCGTGTGGCAAATTCCCAGCAACGGTTGTGGTGGGATGCAGCTTCCTCTTGGCAGAGTCTGAACTAAGGAAGTGGCTGCTCACTGACAGATCAGTCCACGTTTATCAAGTCCTTTTTCCTGATGTAGCCTCACCCAAGAGGGAGATTATCTCCCACCTCTCCTTTAGTATAAGCTGCACTACTGGGTTTTTTTTCACATCTCTTCTCTGGCAAAACCCAGTTTGCTTCAAAGCTGTTTTCTCAGCTAGAAGATGTGTGGAATTCTATAAAAAGTGAGGCTCCTTTTTGTTTTGAGGAAAGCAGTACTTCTCTTTGTGCAAGCTTGGGCCTAGAACCTCGACTTTATTGACCTTTCAGGTGGCTTTGCAGTTACTTTTTGGTGTCCTGAAGTCTCTTTTCCCCTGCTTTTAGATACGAGGAATCATTCTTCCTTCTGCCTGAGGCTTGTCATTCTGTCAGCAGCTGCTGGGGGCTGATGTGCCAGCCTTCCTCTGACTCGATTTGTTCCAATTTCAACTCTGTAGAAGTTACCCCTTATCAGCCATCAGGTTTGACTGTGTCCATAGCTTCTACTATATTTGCTTTTTTTCTTCAGGTTAATTCAACACAACCATCCATTTGCTGTCCTAGACTGTTAAGTTCTTAAGCAGAAGGCCGTGGTACTGGTGTGATTGTCGATAGACACCAGCAAAGAAGCATTTGCTTATTTTTTTCTTCTTTAATTTTTATTTTTTTTTCCTTCAACAGAAGTGATTTTCAGTTTTTCTGAGAAACAGCGGGGGGAAATGGTAAATGAATCTAACAGGGATATTTTCCTTTCAGGGAGTAGAAACCGTTAAGAAGGAAATAGATGAAAGTGTTTTAGGGCAGACTGGTCCTTACAAACGTCCGGAGCGGCTACGAAAAAGAACGGAATTCTCAGGCGAGAGGATTAAAGAGGAGCGAGTATTTGAAGCTAATGAGTACGTATTGGGTGTAATTTTGAGTGAATGTTTCTGTGTGCAATTTGATAAAGTCTTTAAAACTTAACTACAGGTCAGGGATGGTTAAAATCCAAATGCTGAAGCGAGGCTGTGGGGTGAGGCATGACCTAGCAGAGCAGGTGGGTCTGAGAGCAAATTCTCAGCATAAGTTGATGATCCTGAATTTTCTGATAGTGAAACTGGGCAATTAAAATTATACAGTGGGTATACAACGTTCTGACGTGAGATTTTTGCAGCCCTGAGGAGAAGGACTTGGGGTGTTGGTTGATGAGAAGCTCAGCATGAGCCGGCATCGTGCGCTGGCAGCCCAGAAAGCCAACCGTGTCCTGGGCTGCATCCAGAGCAGCGTGGGCAGCAGGGCGAGGGAGGGGATTCTGCCCCTCTGCTCTGCTCTCGTGAGACCCCCCTGCAGTGCTGCGTTCAGCTCTGGGGTCCCCGACACCAGAAGGACACGGAGCTGCTGGAGCGGGTCCAGAGGAGGCCATGGAGATGATCCGAGGGCTGGAGCACCTCTGCTCTGGAGACAGGCTGAGAGAGTTGGGGCTGTTCAGCCTGGAGAAGAGAAGGCTCCGGGGAGACCTTCCAGCACCTAAAGGGGCTACAGGAAAACTGAAGAGGGGCTTTGGACAAGGGTGTGTAGTGATAGGACGAGGGGCAATGGCTTTAAACTGGAAGAGGGGAGATTTCAATTAGATCTAAGGAAGAAATTCTTCCCTCTGAGGGTGGTGAGGCACTGGACCAGGTTTCCCAGAGAAGTTGTAGATGCCCCATCCCTGGCAGTGTTCAAGGCCAGGTTGGATGGGGCTTTGAGCAACCTGGTGTAGTGGAAGGTGTCCCTGGCCATGGCAGGGGGGTTGGAACTAGACGGTCTTTGAGGTCCCTTCCAACCCAAACCATTCTATGATTCTGTGATTTTTGACTTGGGCATGTGTTACATTTTCTCAGTTCTAACATCTTGCTATTGAATTACGTTTGGCAGGACCTTTGCTTTCTCTGCTGCCTTGCTCCACGTAGTTGTGTATCATTTCTGTGGTGTGTCAGCCTCAGTGGCACAGCGTGCCGCAGTGATACTTGTCAGGGTGTCCTTTTTATTCTCACTCGGAAAGTTATTCGTTCACAGCACCCATCCCATGTCTTCTGTGCTTTCTAGGGAGGCCATGGGTGTGGTGCTGCACAAAGACTCAAAATGGTATCAGCAGTGGAAAGATTTCAAGGACAACAATGTGGTCTTCAATAGTAAGTGTTCCAAAGACAATGGAGTAGCACATTATTTCCCCTGTTCTGTTTCTTGCTGTGTTGGATCTGATGCCATCTGTGCAACTAGTCTCAACATCATGCAAATCATAGCCATTTTTCTGTTGTTGTAGCTGTTGCTGTGAGGTGGTGTGAATGGGAGGTGGGTGTAGCTGACAACACTGCAGCTTTTCCAAGCTGCTCCATCTGTGTCCGGACCCTTCCCTCAGTCAGGCATTGTTTTTGATCAGTCCCTGCTCCCTGTGGGTACCAAAACCTGCTTTTGCCGTTGCTTAAAGAGAACAGAATTCTGTTCTTTTTTTCTATTTTTCTTTTTTTTTTTTGTTTCTAGTTAGATGCACTCTGGCACTGGGGAGAGGCCAGGGCACGCACAGCGTGCATGTCACCAGGGAGAGGGCAGGCAGATCTCTTCTTCCTGACCTTGAGCTTATAACGAGGAAAAATCTTGTATTCAATGAGCTGGTTTCTGTTGTCATCTGCTTAGAACTCTGGAATGTGTAAGACTTTACCTCCTTTCTGTTCTTATTGCCAAACCTAAAAATACTGAATATCTGTACTGCAGTGGGCAATAACTTTTGATAGATATCTAGACAATTAATGTTTCTGAAAGGCATAAAGAAGCCTGAGACCAGAGTCCTTCAGCAAATCAAAATAATCGCTGCCAGCGCACTGCAGGGTAAACGACTTGTTAAGGAAAAAAAGATGGTGTGAAAGCACAGCATAGAATTAACTTTGGATTGTGGTTCTTCCCAACTTCTTTTGAAGCAGAGCTCCTTGGGAGGCATCCCAGAATGGTGTTTTGCATCCCGTTTGTTAGCCTTTCCAAGGAGAGATGCTCATAGCTCCTAAAACTCCCCACGTGTTGCCTCCCTGCCCCTGAGCCATCTGCACGAGCGCCGTGCGTTCTCCAGATTTCACGCGTGTTTCCACGACTCTGGGTTTGCCACTCGGGCGACGCTGCAGATGTGGCTGTGCCAGCCATCACGGTGTGTGCTCTCCCTCATGTGCCACCTGTACCAGGAACGCTCTGTGTTTTTTGGAAGGGATGTAAGCTTCAGGGCAGGATTCCAATTGATAATTGACGTGGTGGGAAGAAGCTTCCCTGCAGGGCCCATTGTCCTGCCTCTACCTGCTGCAGTTCTCGTCCACCTCGTGATGTCCAGAGACAGATAATGGGTTTGTTGAGCCCTTAGTTTGTTGCAACAATGCCACCTTGCTTCAATGGCTTTTTTTTTTTTCCTTTATTGCTTCACCCCCTGCCCTTCTTTCTGCCTTGGAGATTTTTCTTTGCAGTTCTCCTTCCCCATCGATAGCTTCTGTAGTTTTGTGACCTGCTTGGCTTGCTTTCTTGTCAAGGTTGGGAAGTACATAGAGCTGCTTAAAAACTCTATCCTTACTGATGTCTGGCTATTTTATTACAAATTGGCAAGTTCTAAGGTCTGTTCTTGATTTTCCCCTCCCTTAACCCCAGTTAAACTTTCTAGTGTTGGTTTCATGTCGCTATATCCTGCTACCCCTGGTAGCAGACTGAATCAAGACGTGCAAGCAGACTGTTACTGGTGTAAGCAAGCCTGGTGTGTTTTCTGTCTGAAAACCTGCATAGAAGGTCCAGAGTTTCTGGCAGCTGAAGTTAGAGAAACCGTCATTCCCCTAATGACAGTTATTGATAATTAAGAACATTGCAGTAAAACGAGGAGAAAAGTGGCTGTTGAAATCGAAACTTGTTAATCAACAAAGAGATTTAGAAGAGAACTCATGGGTTTAATCTGCATGTTGTTTCCTAATTCAGGAGTGTAGCGGAAGGACCCTGCTGCTCATGTCTCCTCTCCTTTCAGGGTTCTTTGAAATGAAGATGAAGTACGATGAAAGTGATAACGCATTCATTCGAGCTTCCAGAGCTGTCACAGACAAAGTCACTGACTTAATAGGTAATGTTTCTATAAAATTAGGTAAAATTGCTGTAAAAGTGCACCTCCAGCCTTTTAGCTCTGTTCCTAGTGACTGTTAGTGCTGTTGCTCTCCGTGTGTTACTAACCTTTGGGAGAGATGCTGGAGCTGTGTGATGTTTCGCGTGGATCATTATCCAGTATGATGCAGCGTGGCAGCCTGCTACTGGATCCCAAGTGCAGTGCGATGACAAGTGCTTGTTGGGATAAATCTCAAGGTTAACGTAAAGTCTGCAGTTGTTCCCAGGTGACTCTTCCTTCCCTCTGTCGTATAACCAAAGGTCTTGCTCTTGTTTTCTGGTGAGAGTTGTCATACCACCAGTCTCACTGAATTGTTTCATTAGGTGGATTGTTCTCGAAGACAGAAATGTCCGAGGTTTTGACAGAGATACTCAAAGTGGATCCATCGTTTGACAAAGATCGGTTTTTAAAGCAATGCGAGCGCGATATCATCCCCAATGTCTTGGAGGTAAGGTGGGGGTAGTGTGATGCCTTCATTTTGTTTTTGTCCTTTGCTGTAACGTGGAAGATTTTTCTTTTAGTTTTCTGATGCTGAAATTAAAAGGTGGGACAGTATTTGCTTCAAGCATCCAACTTTGCACAGAACATGAGATAACCTTGAGAAAAGGAAGTTGGATCCCACAAAATAATTTAGTTTAAAACCATATTTCATAATTTAGTAAGGCTAGCAAATTTTTTTCTGGCCTCAAAACCAATTAACCATCTTCTTCCATGAGAAATGATATGGGCATCAAAGGGATCGAACCAAAGTAGGTGAATGAACAGGACTGGTCAAGTGATGATAGCAGATATTGATAAGGGAAGGAATTTGATGTGCTACTGGACTCTAAATGATCAGTGACTGCTTGAGAAGAAGAGCAGGTCATGACAAATGGTTCAGTGAACATAGTTCTAGCACAAGTCAGGGAAGTACGTGGAACTTTAAAGTGTAAAACCACTCAGACGAGAGGTGATGAAGGATGTGACTTCAAGTATAAATGGATGTAGTTCCTCTCACTGTAACTGTATGTCAGAAAAGACGGAGTGGAAATAGGGGATTTGAAAAACTGCAGCAGGAATTGTTTTGAGAGATTTGTGTGAGACTGGGAAAACCGAGGCTTGAAGAAACAGATGCTGCGAGAGAGCAAAGTGTTATTTTCTCATCCTACAATGCAGTGCAGTGAGTGATCGTATCTCAAATCGATGCGTACTAATACACAGGTAGGAACATTTATGATACTCCTAGTCACGAGGTAGCGTAATAGGATGAATGAAAAATACTTTGATGCTGACAGATGCAACATCCAGATTGGTGGATAGTTAGGTTTTGTAACTGCTGTCTTTGTAGAGACTGACTTGTGTATCAGATGAACTGTAGTGTCGACAGTGAAATAAGACAGACCTGTCACAGTGAATCTGCCTTTTCCTAACAGTGCCATGTCACTGAAGCAAGCTGCAAAAAATGGGCTCTTGGAGAAGGAATTTTTCACAGGAGAGGTTTTATTTCAAACTGTAGGCAGCCAGCTTACAGATGCCATCAAGTACGAAGATTTATAGGCGTTATCTTGAAAAACACTCTGCCATGTACAACTATCTTTATTTTGAAATCTGCTGAACTCCCAGCATCTGTCTTGTTATGAATTCCAGGTGTTTATTACACAGTGTTTTAAAGATAAACCTTCTCATGAGTTGCAGCGTGATCCTTCTCTTCGTTCTGTCCCCTGAATTTTTCAGTCTTGAAAACTGTGGATCTACTTCTGGTTTGTTCTCCTGCTTCTGTTAGATCCCACCTCCCAGGATTTCTGGTTAGCGTGAGTTCTGCTGACTTTTTGGACAGGAAGATTTAAGATAGCTTTTATCTTAATTATCAGAAGGTTTATGTACATCTGTCTCAGCACGTTTGTGCTTATTGCTCTTTCTCTTCGAAACCTGTCCTTCTTCAGGGCTTCACAAGATGTAGGATTTAAAGTAGTTTACTGCTGGAGGTGCTGATAATTTCAACTCTCTGATATAGGAGGTGTTTTAAAATCTCATATTTTGTTTGATTTTTCTCTTTTAGGCTATGATGTCTGGAGAGCTTGATATCCTCAAAGATTGGTGCTATGAAGCAGTAAGTAGAGCTACTAAAAATGTCTGAAAAGGTTATGATTGTCCCTTGTAAGGAGGTGTGTTGGGCTTTCTTCGCTCGCAAGCTGTCCAGCTGTTGTATCCATGATACTGCTTCCCTGCTTTGCCCAGCTGCTTCCCCACGGAACATGTTCATACGACAAAACACCAGTGCCAGTCAAGCGTACATGCTGGACTTCTGCAATGGTCTGGTTTAAGAAGAGACCTGTTTAGAGACAGGTAGGGAGTCAAGAGCTGAACTCAAACTAGTCTAACTAGCTCCAGTTCCACACTGCCCTGCTTGATTTGGATGGGCTTCAGTAGAGCCTATATCCCAGGTATGGGCTGAGAAGGTGCAGAGACATTCAAACTGTCCCAAAAAGGTGATGATTTTCTGCTTGCAGAGTCAAGCTGTCCCTAGAGCTACCACACAAACACAACTCCACTGCAATATCCCAGCAAATAATCCTGGCAGACTGGAGTTTTTAAAAAATGACAGCATAGATGATCTGCAGCCTGGATAATCTCACTGCAGAAAACTGAATTTATTTGGAAGATGGTGGTTTTGTTTTTGTACTGGGATAGATTTTTAGCATTGGATCTGTTTCTTGAAGCAGTGAATATGAACAAATTATGATTCAGTGATTGTATTATTGTCCACTTAACTTCGTGAAAGCTGATCATTTCCTGACAACATAGGTGGACATTTGTTCTGGTCTTTGCTCTGCTCCAAAATAATTGTGGTGTAGGCAATGCAGAGCCATAGTTCTTCTGTTTCTAAATAATTTAATTGCTTGAAGTGAATGTTCTCCTTACTGATCACCACCACCAGAGGGCTGGAAATGCGCACGCTGGAAGAATATTTAATTTTTTGTGATTAACATCTTTGTAACAATATTGCGGTATGTAAGAGTAAGATATTGAAAGCAGTCTGAAAGTAAAGAAAGCTCTTTATTGGTTCCTGCAGCCTTTGAAATGACACCATGGAATTCCTCTCAAATCTCTAGAGGGAAGTAGCAGATTCACTGCAGTTTAGAAGACAAAAATCAAATCCTTCTAAGATAGTTGTAGTTATAAATTAAGCTCGTAAGTCAAGAATCATCCGTAAAATAAGCCAAGGGAGGAAATGAGAGTCCTCTTAATGAAAATCCAGGAGATAAAGGCACTTGATCAGAATCATACCACAAGCGTTAAGTTTGATACTGGTCACAGAGGTGTTGGAATACAAACCAGTAAGGCAAAAACTTTTGTTGAAGTGGCAATTTTACCAGCCAAGCTGTGGGTTGCTGCCAGCCCGCTGACTTCGGTGTCGTTTGTGGCTCGTAGAGCTGTCTCTGCCTACTGTCCTCAGAATCCCTGATCTGTAACTCCAGCTTCACTCCAGTGACTTTGCCAGTAACTTCTGTAGGATATTTGCATTTAAATGCTTGTGATGAAGGTTAGAAGATCCATGGTGGGCAGGTAGGTGGGGACTGCCTCCTGTTTGTTTATACCTGCCAAGAATATGATGATAGTGCTGGAAGCAAGTAGAAATTTGCTATCCCCAACAACAGTTCTCGATGCATAAATAATGGAGCATATGTGCATGTGCCTAAAAGGAGCCAGAAAGTGCTGGTCTGCCTCCAGGGTCTGGCTGGGTATTAGGAAAATAGCTTGGTTCCCAGACTGTTTCTCCTGTCCGCTGTCGAATCAGAGTCATAAGGGCTTTGGCTATAGGTGTCCATACTGTGTTGTGAACGATGGATCTTCTGTTCTCGCCAGGGGAGGTGGGAATTTTAGTGAGAATTAGGTTACATGGAGCCCAGAGCATTTGATGTAGCTGGTACCTTTCAAGACACGTGTTCAACATATTTGCAAAAGACTGACTTTTGTTCTGATCTTTTTTGGTGGTTCTCTCTGAGCAGAAAATCCCTTTTTCTTTGTGACGGAACTAATTCAAACGTGTAACACAAGTTTGTTGCTTCGTTTAGACTTACAGCCAGCTTGCTCATCCGATCCAGCAAGCCAAAGCCATGGGTCTCCAGTTCCACTCCAGGATTCTTGACATTGACAACATTGATGTGAGTGTCCTTTTCTGTATTTCACCTTGGGGGATGAATTAGAAACTCATGACCTGAGGACGGGTTTTGTTCTTTGCTCCAACTGCTGGGGTTTTTTTGCCTCGTGCTACCCTGGTATTTGCCATTTCTGCTGACAGAGGAGCACATCACCACTGCTGGAGGGAAGAGCCCATGGGACAGGTTCGCTGCTGTGCGATCAAGCCTAAGTTACGGCGTTGTGGTTTGTCTCCTCTCTGCCAGGGCACCTTGGTCTTAATCACCAGCGTATAGGCTGAGAAAGGCTAATAATAAAGGCAAACAGCACTGACCCAGCGCTTTCATGATGGGCTTTGTTGGTGCTTGATCTGGATGATAATGCTCAGAACTTCTGTGACTCGAGGCTGGGCTGTGCTGGAGAGGATATTAGGGAAACTTGACTGCTGTTGTGATGGCTCTTGATGAGTGGGGAGGTGATGGCTGTGAGTGGAACTGTTGCCTCCTTAGGAGCTGTGGTGGTAGCTGGGAGCTCAGGCCAGATATCTGCGTGGTCGTAATGCTCTCAGTGTTCCCTTTATCGAGGAGCCGGAGATATTCCTGCAATACTTAGCAGTAAATCTACACTAGTACTTCCATTTAATTAAGTCCTTGGCGTCATCAGTCACCAGCCGCCAAGTTTTCTTTCAGAACTTTCTTTCCTGCAATGGCAAAGGTATCTCAAAGAAATTGTCACCTTTTGTCAGACCTTTCATATCCCGTAACCAGAGGGATGTGCGAGGGGAGGAGGGGGACAGGGCAGCTGTTCACCAAGGCGTTAGAACACGCGTGGAAATAGTCTGAAGTCAGATCAGCTGTTTGCTTTTGTCATCAAAGGTGCTGACTCAAAGGCAGCAGCATTCCAGACACGTTTTCTGTTGGAACCAAGTGTTATGGCATACTTGTCCAATGTTCTGCAGCTGGGCAGTGTTAGCCTCAATAAAATTATAAGCTGGATCCATTCAGACAGTTACCGTAAAGCCAACTGCAGGGTCGCTCCTGTAGGAACAGACAACATGCAGTTATTTCATAGGGGTCTAAACCCAGCGGGGATCTGGTCCAAGGTAAGGAACTGGGGGATTGGAAGCTTTCAGGTGGAGATGAAAATGGAGCATGGTGATGAAAGGATGCTGTTCCAGATGTTACTGGGTATATTGGCTGGCCAGATGTTTCTTACTTACCACACCTCTGCAAGACAAGAAGTCAGGAATAATTTGGCAGCCATCATGGAGAACCCAGAGGACAAAATCTGGTGCTGTTGGAGGTTTGCCGAAAGGAGAGCTACTGATGGTGATTTTTCTCTACCTGCAGCTCTGTGCAGGAGTCTCTTTTTGTGCCCACATCATTAAAAACCTGGAGTTGGGTGCAGGAGAGCTCCAGATGCATCTGAGCAAACGCCCATAGTGTGAGAGTTTGATGAAAGGACGGTGGGAGCTGACTTGATTAATGAGGGAGGGATTAATTCACAGGGAGCAAGAAGATCATCTGCAGGGCATCTCCTAACCCAAAAAGCTAATGCCTGGTCCTCTTTCTAGGACTGTTTTGCCTTTTGGCCTTGATAGGCTTCTGGTTTTCTCTCATCTGTCTGGGTTCAGAGGAAGCTGTTCCTGCCTCTTTGGTTACTCTGGATGTTAACTGCAGGCATGTGCCAAAGGAACAGGAAAACTTCTGTGGCATCTGCAATTCTCTTGATTATCTTCAGCGATAAATAGCGTGTTCTAAGAAAATTAAAGCTATGGAAGTAATAAACACGATTGCTTTTTTTCTGAGCATCTTATTTAAATTAAAAGCTTTTCTGTACTGTTGATGTCGAGGAGATTCAATTTCGTTGTATGGTAAATAACTTTTTTCCTCTGTAGGTGCTAATTAGTACAGAGCTGTGCATGGATTCTGAGGGATGCGTGGATCTGACTTGTTTTAGATATGTGTATTTTCACGTGAAGTTTCTCAAAAATATTACATCATCTTAGCTGGAAAACGATAGATACAGCACGTAAATGAGTGTTTCTTGTTATGCCGTCCGTATGGCGAGAAAAGGGGATAAGAGGGTGTTGCGTGTTTTAAATTTTTAAATGTGTTTCCCTAGAGGAGATTTATGGGAGCACCTTGAGTGATCTCATCCAGAAAAACAGTTCAGTGAGTTTGGAAAAAAAAAAACAACAAACATTTAGAAGATTTAAGGCAGTTCACGTGCTGCAAGGTTGGCAGTGTTAAAATTAAAATCAGATCTTTCAAACATAAGCATCTGAGCTCATGTTCCAGGTACTTGCTTAAGTGCTCTCTGCTTCACTAGACATCTGCTGCCTTTAAATTTAGTGGGATTTTTGATCCTTGATATTTCTTAGGACTATTTATTTAGCTGCCTAAATGTAGTTTTAAGTATGTGGCTTGTGAAATGGGGTTTCTGAACTTGATGTGATATAAATACTGTCTTGATTATCAAGGTTTTTTTGGGATCATAGCACTAAAAAATAGAGCAATAGCAGTAGGGAAGTCTTGTTGCCTGTAAGGGATACAGCCTCGTCAGTGATACGGTCCTCCTCCTCCTCCTCCTCCTTCAAACCTACCTGCAGATTTTTGTTGTCCAATTATCCATGCCAAGTGGTGTCGTATAAAATGTCTGTCATGGAAAATGGTCTGACAAAGAGCTGTGAGATCTGGTTTTCGATGCTTGGGTGGAAGGCATTACGCAGGCATGAGTCAGGCTGGTTCCAGAAATACAGCCTGGACTGGGCTGGTGTGAGTTACTGCAGAGCAAGGGAAATAATTCCCTTGGATTAAGCAAAGGAGCATTGCTGAGTTTTCCTCAGGGGAGAGTAAAATAGGAATATTTCTATATATATATACACACCTTTGTGAATTATGGCACGGTTTTGTAGCTGTCTCTTGTGATCCATTCTTTATGATGTGATAAAATGCAATGTTTCTGAAACAATCTCTCGTATGCAAAAGAGTATCATCGTGCTGCCTTAAGCTTGAGGTACAACCTTTTTGGATAACACAGCCAGTAACTGGAATTTCTGAAGAGCAGGATACCCTGTCGCATACTGCGTTCCCACAAAAGAGGCAGGAACAGGGTTGTATTTTTTGAGTGCTTTGGGAAACAAAACTGAATTCGTCATTCCTCTTTGCATTTCGGTTAATAAGTTCTTTGAATATTTGATGGAGTAACCTTAGAATAGAGGAAAAAATCCTCAAACAAAAGGTTCTCACCATGAAGTCTTTCTGTTACTTATTTTTATCTAGTTCAGTTGAAGATTCATTTAAAAGCAAGAGAAAAAACTTCAGTTGTACTTTCTTCAGAAAATGTCTTTTTTTTTAAGAGCAGGGTTTCTTTTGGTTTTAGTTTCTAATTTAGAAATAATGGAACAGAGCTCGTTCATATTTCCCAGATTTTTAGACTTGGAAAAACCATGAAAACTCTCAGAACAATTTTGGGAAAGCTTTTAAGTACAGAGAAGACTTCTGGGAAAATGCTGTGCAATAATGTCTGCAGTGTCTGTATTAAGAGAGCAGGTATAACCTGATTAAAATAACTGGATTAGGCTTGGGAGTAACTGGGATCGTTAGCCGTGTCAGGCCGTAGCAGTCGTGTTGAATACTTGATGCTTTTACAATAATCTGCAGAAATTGTCTGTTTTCTAATGGAATTTCCTTCCATTGCAGCTGGCTATGGGGAAGATGATGGAGCAGGGACCAGTGTTAATCATCACTTTCCAGGCTCAGGTCGTGATGGTGATTAAGAACCAGAAAGGGGAAGTGGTGGAAGGTGATCCGGTAAGTGATGCTCCAGGGCTGCTCACGTGTCCCCTGGCTCCCCTGCCAGCTCCCTGTTTTTAGGGATTCATCAGGATGCATCTAGAGCAGGGGGTGTCCGTACGTGCTGCGCTGACAAGGATGAATAATGTTGCATCTTGGGGGTAAGGTCCTGCTTCAGCTCAGTGTGGGCTATTTAGTCCTGTGAGACTCTTCAAGTGTTGCAACCTGTCAATTGAGAATTATGGGATACGAGGAGAATCTGAAAATATCTAGAAGGGACAGAGAAAGGGGTATTTGAAATTCACAGTGAGGAGAGGAGCTGGAGCTAGGACGACCAGCAGTGCTTTCTCTTCCAGTTGCTGTGTGCCTGGCCAGCACACTCCCTGTCCACGGTTATCTCCTGCGAGTTCTGCTCCTTTGGCACCCTCTGGGACAGAATGGAACTGTCCTGCCGTAGATGAAAGCTCCATCACGCAGCTTCCATGTGGTCCTGTTCTTTTTTTTTCCTCCCTTTTCCTTCCATTAAGGGCACTGTAAGAACAGAGCATGAAGATGTTTGGCAAACAGGGCAGGGGCTGGAGTTATTTAAGTCATTTGCTGAAAAAATCTCTGTGAACAACTGGAAGCAGACGTTCCTGGTTTTGGCTGCTGCCTCCCTGCACTAGTACAAAATATCTTTCAGCACCACAAGCCTTTATTTACTGAAACTCTCCCACGTCCAGTTGTGTTCAACGCTGTACATGGTGCAGGCTTCTGATGGGAACCTCTGACGCAGGGTGATTTGTGCAGCAAATCTCTGGATCTCCGTGGATTGTGCTTCGCTGTGGTTCAGCTTTTAAGGCTGTGAGTCCAGCCTGCCTGCTCTGTCGTGAGTGATGCTAAACCGAGCCTGGCAGATGTAACCACAGAACATTTTTGTTACCAGGGTTAATGGCACAGCAGGCTTGAGGAGCCCTCGTGTTCTCTGGAATACCTTTTTTCTCAAGCGGCTCGCTCTCCAGACAGCCCTGGCTTGCTTTGTGTCTGGGCAGTGTTTAAGTAGCTTAATGATATATAATGGGGGACATTGTGAGATCCCTGGAGCTGGCAGTCTCTAGCAGACTTCCATTAAAATTAATACATGTGTTTAATAAATATTGGCTTTTTGCAACCATTCTCTTCAGTCCAGGCTGTAAGTTTACAAAAAAAGGGACTAATTTTAATGATGGGGCCCATCTGGACTGATTTACAACCTGTCACGTCAACTGCAGGGGAGGAACAGCTGATATAGTGATTTCTTGCATTAAATTACTGCATTCCTAGAAGATAGATATTGATGTGATAATTATTGAACAGGATATCAAAGCCTGTTTGCTGTCTGATTTCTCTGGAGCAGCAATAAATCAAGGAGACGCATTAAAATTCTCCATTGGAAACAAAACTTCAGCTTTAATCAAATGTCAGATGCAGACTGGCTGGTAACTATGATTTGGTGTTAACTGCTGAGCTGCTCCTGTGGAGCAGTGAACAAATGACCTTCTAGGGACAAGAAGCCTCAAACTGTAAACTCTCTCTAAATAAAAATCCTACGGTTGTAGCTGCTGCAGTATTTTACTTAGTTGCAGTTGTTCAAGTTCCTGCTGCTGTGCCACACGCTCACCCCCAGTGAGACGTTGGTCGGACCAGGCGTTGTGGTCCTTAACGTAGGGGATCCCCATGGAGCATCACGAAATCCATCTGGGAAAACGAGGCCTCCGCCAACCCATCGAGCAAGGCTGCGAAGCCAAGGGAATCTTTTTAGAATCAGGTCTTGAAGGACTGAGACAGGATGCTGTTTGTCACAGCAGGCTGTGGGATAAAAGGACAAATTTTTGCCTTGCACGCATGGCCGTGATAGAAACCTGCCTTTGGGAGTCACAGATGTTTGCTGTCCCACTTTCTGGGAATATATGCAGCAGCATGCACTGTACGTTGTGGATTAAGATGTACCCTATTAATAATAGCACCAGCTCAGAAACCCAGAAATCTCTCTGCTTTGGAAACACGTAATTTTTATGTTTCATCACGTCTCGATTCCAGGAAGAAAGCTGTTCTGCTCGTTCAGCACTGTGTGCTGCGAGATGGCCAGCACCTCTAAGCTTGTCTGCTCTTCATCCCTCCAGAAATCCTGTGTTCAAGAATGTAAACTTGTCCAGGTGTAGCAGAGCTGTGGTGCTGAAGTGTGTGGTTCCATTGCCTTACGAAACAGATTTTGAAAATCACCAGTCATAAAAATCATCCAAATTAAGGTTGCACTGGCGATGTTAAATCAGTTGTTACCCACTTCATCTTGAGCTTATGCTTAGTGTTCTGTACTCAGGGAAGATCTGTTCGTGTTGCTGTGGCTCGTACAGGCAAAAGTTTTGTTGTTTTTCTTCTCTTGTTCCCTCTCCTCTTCCTTCTGACATATCCCAAACATCTGCATGACTCCGGTTCTCAATCACTTCGAACACTTGTGAGCAGAGCTGAAGCAAGTTAATCTTCTGAAACACTGAGCGAGAATAAAAGGACTTTATGATGTGTGATATTTCTAAAGCATTAGTTTTCTGATGACTGGTCTGGCACAGAAAGTCTCCCCCCTCACATTTACATACCTAAATTATAACCTATAAAGATTCACACATTCCATCAAAAGCGTAGTACTTAAGTACACATCTGGGAGCTGAGCCAGTGCTCAGTCTGATCCCACAGCGATACTTCCTTATCTGATGGAACTGCTCTCCGTGGTTAATGGTGAAATGATAAAATCAGAATCACCTTTGATTTGCAGAGTGGATCAGTGACGCTGTGCCAGATGTGGGCTCCTGCAGCCCGGACCCGGGTGGGCCGTGTCCCCTCTCTCCGGGGAGAGGCACAGCCTTTGTCACAGGTGCCTGCGGTGACTCTGCAGGGAGTCGTTTCCGTAAGACCGTGAGCGATGGCCTCAGGATGTGCTGAGATGTGGCTTTCATCCTCATTCACTCTCTGTGAACAAAACTGCTGCCGTTCTCATTACATGCAGGAAGGATGGAAAAGCATATAGGTGTTTTTTTTTTTCCAGTCTGGAACCCCGTACGGTGGAAGCTCTGTCTGTACTGCAAAGCTTTCACTGCAGAGCTGGCGTGTGTCTGTGGCTGAGCTTGGCGGGATCTGCTTTTCGTTGATCAGCGTCAGGTTTTTTTCACTCTCTGTCTCTTCTGAGACCTGGTGGTGATAATTCCTGGTTAATTTGAGCTGCTCAAGCTGAGAGCTGGCGATGCAGCCGTGGGGAGGGGATGCAGCTCACGGGCTGATGCCGGAGAGGCAGTTACAGCCGCAGGGAAGAACCTAAACTCGGCTGAGGGTTACAGAGAGCAGCACAGCCTGGAGGCTGATCCAATTTGAAACATTTATATTTAAAAAGAAGGTCAAATATTATCAAACTTGGCAGTGGTGCCAGTTAACGTATGTCAGCCAGAGATACTTGGAAACCTTAATTCTGGTTTTGGAAATCAAAAGTTTCTCTCTTCCTGACAGCGCTAAGTTTCTAACCGGAGATGTTGCTGGAGTGATCCTTATTTGTGAGCTTTGGGCTTAGAACCAGAGAGCCAAATCACAAGAGCAGTCTCTGGAGGAAGCGTGGAGCAGGTCCCCGTCTGCTCTGCGCTAGGAGGTCTGTGACCACCACGCACGCTCTAACGACAGGATTTTCCTTCCAGGACAAGGTTCTGCGGATGCTGTACGTGTGGGCGCTCTGCAGAGACCAGGACGAGCTCAACCCCTACGCTGCGTGGAGGTTACTGGACATTTCCTCGTCGAGCACGGAGCAGGTTCTCTGAGAAGAATTGCATCCGAGGGCTCCCGGTACTTCCCCCGAAGCGACGCCGTCTCTGAACTTGCACCAGTCTGCTGTATGATGGACTGTGGGAGAAGGAGGCTGGGCTGGCTCGTTTTGAGCAGGCTGTTTGGTGTGCCCTCGTTACACCAGTCCCTATAATGAACTGGATGAGTCTGACTTACTGGACGTATCTGCCTTACGCTTTGCTGTGTAGTGTCGCACTGTAAGGATGTACGGGAGATTCCAACGTGAATGGTCTGAGACACTAGCAGCTGCTGTTGGCTCCTTTTTTAATTGTGGCTGCAGGAGGCTGGTTTGGGTCCTGTATGTTTCCCAGTGCTTTCAGTGATGGACAGAGGTGGGTGTCGGACAGTGAGATGTGACAGGCCTAGTTCCCATCTCCTGTCATCCTCTGGTGGCCTCAGAGCATCCCTGAAAAGGTCTTAGAGGTGCTTTTAAGGCCCGTTGGTCTTGGCTGACATACATCTCCTGTACACAGTCGCACCGATAAGCCTTCTGTTGCTGCAGCGTCTCGCACTTTACCGAACCAAATACAACCAGGACTTTGCACGTGACTCTTTGTTGGTGTGGAGTCAGAGTGGAGGCGTTGGCATCATCAGGCAGGTTCTTGAGGCTGGTTGCAGGGGTGGAGTTTGCTGCCAGTGATGATATATTATAATATATATAATAATATTATAATATTTATATATCCACAGCTTTGCAGGGGGAACGTTGTTGTTTCTGGTGTTCTGTTCGTTTTGCCAGCCGGTACCGCTGAAGAGCGTCCAGCTGCATTTCTCTGTTGGGTTAATCTGGTGGTGTGGAGGAGAGAGGCTGTAACTGGCTGCGAGGAGGCAGGCAGGGTCCAGAACAGTGGTCAGGAGTAGGGACAGACAGACTAGCCATGAGTGAGTAAATAAACTGCAGTAACAGGTAGAACATCGTTTGTTATGCGAGGTAAGGATGCAGTTCACACACCTACGGCGCAGCGTGTTGTGAACTTGGCTTCGGGGGTGCCATGCCTGGCTGGGGGTCCCACGTAGCAGTTGGAAGACGTCGGAGGGTGAGCTGCTGGCACACTCATGGGGGCTTGAGGTTTTGGGCTTGTGCTGGAGGCTCAGTTTGGGAGCTGTGATGTGGGTTGATTCGTCAGCTGCCTCCTCTTAATGGGCAGTGAGGGTGGGGAGGGGAATTGATCGTGGAACAGGAAATCAAAGGACTGGTGTGCTGCTGTGTTCTGCCTGTGCACAGAGCAGGGTGGTGCAGGACAGCACTTCCTTGGCATTGTGATTAAAGAGAATAATTGTCAGTTCTTCCTCCTCTGGTGAGTGTCCGCATCGGTTCCTTTGAATGTAAATGGGATTATCTCACAGCCCTTGGGTGAGACATTGAACTCCAGCGGCTTTCTTGGAGTGTGGCAAATTCATTAGCAGAGTCTGCCCTGTCCCCTTAGGGGATACCCAGACCTGCTGTCTGGCTGTGCCACCCTGGTGATGCCAGCTGCTCTCAGGGCACGGTCCCTCCTGCCCCCCTCATCACACGGTTGCCTCGCTGGTGCTTTTGCCAGTGAAATAATGTCAGATTTTTACCCAAATATTTTAAGCGCTAGTACACAAACTAAAGATCTGAACAGAATAAATTCCACCGTGCAGAAATCGGCTGTGGAAGAGGGAATGCCTCCCTGCCTGCCTTCAGAGATGGTGGGTGAATGTTTGGTGTGGGCCTCGTTCAGCAAAACTTCTGCTCTTGCAAAACTTTTTTCACTTTTTTTTAACTGATGTTGGGGAAAAAGAAGATCTGAGTTAAGAGTGTAGAAGTGTTTGATCTGCCTGGGACAGCTGCAGCCATGGTGGGGCAGCAGTATCTCCTGTTGGGTGGCTTAACCCATGGATGCTGGGTCACAGATTGCTGCCAGCCCTGCCTGTCCCCTGCGAGCAGAGCTGGTGGTGCCCAGGTGATACTGCAGATACGGAGAATCCTGCCCTGCACAGCACGTTGTGGTGCTGGCTGCTCCCTGGGAGGACTTCGGGCATGTACATGGGACATTCCCTCCAGCTGCTGTCTTGCTCGCTGCTCATTAGCAGGTTTTCTCCAGAGATGCAGTGGCATGAAGGCTCTTAACTGAAACGAAATGAGATTTAAGCCATGGAGGAGGAGTAAGGGTTAACTGCCATGAGTTCTGTGCTGCTGCATCTGCCTGACGTTCACCGGAGTCCGGTCTGCAGCGTGGGTTGGTTGGTCACCTCGAGATTCAAGGTGCTAAATCCACCTCTTGGTTTTTCGACAAAATTGGTGCATGGGAAAGTGAGGGTTGGTCTTCTGCATGAACAAACTTGGTGAACTGCTGTCCTGGCTGGGTCGGAGAGCCCCAGGACCCGAGAGGGAGCTTCAAGAAGCAGCAGAAATCACAACAGCTAAAATGAACCATCTCCAAGCTCTGCTCAGATCCAAGAGATCCGTGGTGGTTGTGGGGAGAGGTGGAGGCTGTTGCTGCCCCGCTCTTCCTCCCTCAAACCTTTGCCCAAGCTCAGACTCGGATGGAACCAGGGACTCCACCACCCACTCCCATCCCTTTTGGATGCTGTTGGGGGGTCAGGTTGGACCTCTGGGCATCTCGGATCTGCCACTTTGCTTTGCAGAGCCTCACTGGGGTGGGATGGGAGTTGCAGTCTAGCTGCCCACCAGGCTTTTGGAACCTCTTTCCCCAAGTCTTGTGGGTCATGATGAGCATCTTCTATAGCGTGTAGGATGGTGTGTCTGTGGGCAGGATCCTGCCTGAGGAGGAACCCGTTTTCCCCTTGCCCTGGGACATCCCTCGCCCCCAAACCCCAACTGCTCTGCACTAAAGGGACGGTGCACACATTTCACTTGCTGCATCTCAGAGGGAGGTGTAACTTAATTTTAGCTCTTGGGATAAATAATTATCTTAGGATTTAATTTTTTTTTTTTAAGTAATTACAAGTAGCAATCTCCTGGGAGCTACGGATAGTTTGGATAGAAAGGCAGCGCTCAGCCTGCACGTAGCAGGAGGAGGATTTTAAATTATTTTTAAATACTTCTCACGAGCAAGCAGATTTACGGTGGGCTGTAAATATTTTGCAGCACTGAGTTGTAGTAGCACCGCACAGGCCTGGGCTTGCTGGCAGCCGCCCCGACAGCACTGCTGTAAAGGCACCAGTGTGTGGAGGGAAACTGGTGGTGCTTATAAATCTCTCTTAAAAAAAGATAATGAGTTGAACTGGTACGGGGAGAGCACCCAGGATGGGGAGATCTGCACCCATGGGGTGCATCTGGGGGCTCAGCCTCTCCAGCCTTTTCCACTGGGGATTAAATGCAATAATAATGATAATAATGATAATAATAATGGTAATATAAACTGCTCTGGCCCCAGTGTAAAGGGCAGTTTCATGGAGATGAAGGTCTTACGGAATCATGGAATGGTTTGGGTTGGAAGGGACCTCAAAGACCATCTAGTTCCAGCCCCCCTGCCATGGGCAGGGACACCCTTCACTACACCAGGTTGCCCAAAGCCTCATCCAACCTGGCCTTGAACATTTCCAGGGATGGGGCATCAACAGCTTCTCTGGGCAACCTGTTCCAGTGCCTCACCACCCTCAGAGGGAAGAATTTCTTCCTTAGATCCCATCGAAATCTCCGCTCTTTCAGTTTAAATCCATTGCCCCTTGTCCTGTCACTCCTTGTCCAAAGCCCCTCTCCAGCTTCCGTGTAGCCCCTTTAGGCACTGGAAGGTGCTGGAAGGTCTCCCTGGAGCCTTCTCTTCTCCAGGCTTCTCTAATTTCCCTTGTTCTTTTGCTCAGAGGTGTTTCAAAAACTTTTCTGCTTGATAAAGAGATTTGGGATCATCGCGACACCACGGTGAATCTCTGAAGTCAATACCCCGTTACCCACTTCAGTAATTTTACCACCGCATCGATTCTATATATTGAAAAAAGAGATTTGTGTCTTTTCCTGGCTTACCTGCTGCAGGGAAGCTGTCCTCACTGCTATTTCTCGCAGCAAGACTCTTCCCCAGCCCCAAATTTTCTTGTCCCTCCTCCAGCACCGGAGTCCCATTTCACAGGTCTCGTCGCGCCGTGACTTGTGCGGCGGTTTCGATAGTTGCTGCTTTCCTTGGCTCTGCTCTGCAAACACATTTAGTCGCTGGCAGTGTCTTTTGCCCAGTGCCCCATGCGTGTTTGGGAAGCCTGGTTTGATTCTGATGAAATACCAGCTGTCGCGTGGCCGGTTCCGCGCGGTTCTCCGTCGGGGTGGAAACGTGCAGCCCCCTTGACGAGCGCTTTCGGAGTCGGGGGTGCATCGGCAGCGGGTGGGAACCGCGCGTCGCCGGCTGCTGTTTCCGCCGATGCGTTCAGCAGCAGCCACGGAGTCCTGGGAGAGAGACTTAGTGGTGAACCCCTCGTGCCAGCACATCAGGCAGCCCTGGTGCTGGGTCCTGGTGCCAACGGATGCTCTTCAACCCTCCTCCTTGGGGAGAGCACCCCGAACCCGGATCATCCCGGCCATCGTGCTGGAAAGGTCAGGGGGAGCAGGTCTTTGTCACAAAGGGTGTCACGTCCCTGGGTGGCCACAGCCAGAGCCTTCTGGATCTCTGCAGGGCTTCTGGCATGGGATGGACCACCCTGGCATGGGATGGACTGTCCTGGCATGAGGATTTGCCCTCCTTGAGGGCAGTGCCACACTGTGGCAGAAAGAAAAACAGACCAGGGAGGACTTTGAGAAGACAAAGCCCAAACTGGGAAGCAGAAGAGGGACAGAAGGACCTGTGGGTGCCAGCCTGGGGCGTGGCATGGACCACTCTGGGCATGGAGCAGGGTGGTGGCACTGCTGCTGGGACAGCCTGGCTCCCCAAGCCTGGCAAAGCCCCATCCAGCTGCCAAGATCTGCCATGGGCAGACATCCCCTTTCATGGCCCAGGACAGCGCGGACCCACCAGCCTGGCACCGGTGGCTCGGGGACACCAGTGGTTTGGGGACACCAACCATCCTTCCCCGCCCCGAGCTGGCAGCAGGAGACGTGGCAGCCCGAACCCCGGGGGACTGTTTGCTCCTGTGAATTTACATTTCATTCATAATGAAGGAAGGATAATTTACTGTAATTAGGGCCTGAACCCTGCCAAAGCAGAGGGGTTTGGGGCTAAGCCAATTAACGGCGATGGGCTACAGTATTTAACGAGCTTGGGGAGGCGGAGTGCCGCAGGGCACGAGGCAGCGCTGAGGCTGCTGTGGGGGGGGGACACACGCAGCAATTACCCTGGGTGACGAAGCGCTGCCCGATTATCCGTCAGCTACCAAGGGCCCTTGTGTTAATCCCGAGTGATTCTGGAGCGAGGGGGATGATTCGGCAGCAGAACGAGTGGGCAGGAGCCACGCGGGGCTGTTTGACACCCGGGCTCAGCTTCCCCCCCGTCCCCTGCAGGGATCCAGCCCAGGATTAGCAGGGAAGAAGCAGCTGAGAACGTGTGGGAGGGTCACCCACCAGCTCCTGCTCCCCATCCCTGAGCGTGGGGTGACTCCGGGGAGACCTTCCAGCACCTTCCAGTGCCTAAAGGGGCTACAGGAAAGCTGGAGAGGGGCTTTGGACAAGGGCGTGTGGTGACAGGACACGGGGCAATGGCTTTAAACTGAAAGAGGGGAGATTTCGATGGGATCTAAGGAAGAAATTGTTCCCTCAGAGGGTGGTGAGGCACTGGACCAGGTTGCCCAGAGAAGCTGTGGCTGCCCCATCCCTGGCAGTGTTCAAGGCCAGGTTGGATGAGGCTTTGAGCAACCTGGTGTAGTGGAAGGTGTCCCTGCCCATGGCAGGGGGTTGGAACTGGTTGAAGGTCCCTTCCAACCCAAACCATTCCATGGTTCTATGATTCAGTGCTGGTCCATCACTCCGTCAGCTGCAGCTGGCAGCATCCTGCAGCGGAGGGATGCAGGACTGCGCGCAAGGATTGATTTGTATTTGTGGTTTTTTTTCTCCGCAAGATTTGCCAAAACTCTCCAAAGATGGCTCATTATTTTCAGGAAATTAAATAATTTTTATGGGCAGAGGCTCTATTTAGAAATTGTAAAGAAACAAACAAATCCAAATGTGCTGCTACAGCTGTTTGGAATTAGCTTTTCTTATAAAATTTTGATGGAAGTGGCAACATTTGCTACAGATATTTTCAGTGGAAAATTTCAGTCTTTTGTGGAGAAAAAAAAAACCAAAACACTTCCCTGCATGGATATATTTGACCCAAAACAGGAAATGTGTTGGTGTTTCCCGATGTTTGGATGTTCCCGTGAAAACGGAACGGTTTCAAAACAAAGAGAGATTTCAGGAGATGACATTACTTTGGTCAGACCCAGTGTTTTCTGTCCTTCTCCAGGTGGTTTTTGGTGGTGGATGTGGGAGGCCGGGTGCTCCTGGCCGGGCTGGGATGTCCCCACGTCACCCACAGTTCCTGATGGTTTGGGCTGCTCCAGTTGAACCGTATCTAAACTGAAATGAGATGCCTCTCCCTGACCCACGCTGGAGCTGATGCTGGTCCCACAGGAGGCTTTGTCCTTGGGAAGGCGGTGGGAAGGAGATGATGGAGTGAGACTACATCCAGCATTACCCCTGCTTGTCCTTGGGAACACCTGTTCTATTCCGTGTGTCCTGTCCGTGTGTCCTCCCATGCATGTGTGCTTGCATCACAGGGACGATGCAGATACAAGTAGCAGGAAAAGAAATAACTCGGATGCAGCCAGGAGAAGCTGCGGAGGTGGGAGCGGAGGGAGGATGCAGAGGCTGGTGTGAGGTCAGGCGGAAAGGGGAGAAGGAGCAAACATGGTCCAAGCTGGATGTGTGAAGCAGCCGCTAAAAGACTGTGAAGCTCTTGATAATTCTTTGGCGGCGTGACAGGAGCAGCGTGTCTCCAGCTCTGCCCTGGCACCGTCCCCAGGAGCCCTGCTGGGAACTGCTGCTCCTCCACCTCCGGTGTCCCCACCCATGGAAGCTGGGGGTGCAGCTCTTGTAGAAATACAGCGAGAGGGAGCAGCCACCGTCCCGGCTGCCTTACGTGCTCCAAGTGACAGGTCGGACCCCGTCGTGGGAGCAGGCTCAGCCCTCCGTGCCCGTGACCACAAGGCCAACTTGCACAGCAGCTGCTGTGGTTGGTGTCCTTTGGACTCTCTAGATTGAAGACTTTTCCTGGGTTTGGCCAGGCTTGGCAGCGACTTCAGGGCTGGCGGCAGGAGTCTCCGAGTGTGGTTCTCCAGCCTGGTCTGCACGTGAAGAGCAGCCTTGGCGAGAGTCTGGCGGCAGTGGTTGTTCGTGATGGTCAGGTGGAGCAGTGTACCAGCCCTGCCATCCCAGGAGGAGCATCCCTGTTCTGCCATCCCAGGAGGAGCATCCTGGTTCCTGCCATCCTAGGAGGAGCATCCCCGTTCCTGCCATCCCAGGAGGAGAATCCCTGTCCTGACCTTGGGTGTCTGGGAAGTGAGGGTTCATCACTCCTCCTGTGGGTATCTACAGCTGAGCTCCTTGCGTGTGGCTCCTCCACCTTCAGTGGAGGTCTCACTGGTGGAGTCTGGCTGTCTCACAAGAGGTGAATCCCAGCCAGCACTTACTGACCAGGTGGACTAAATCTCACTGGTCCAGCCCTTGCTCCCAACATCCCCTTGCTACTCAATGAGGAAGGGTTGGGGAATCCAGCTCACATGCTTTGTAGACACCCTTGGGCACTCGGAGGGCTCCAGTCTTGGTTCCCAGGTGTGGGCTTGTGAGTCCTGTACCCCTCGAGCTCTCTTTCATTTGAAGTATCCCATGGGCTACCTTCCTTCCCTGAATTTCATGTAAAGCCTACGGCTGCATGGTTCCTGGCATCAAGATATGCCTTAACTGCACGTAGTCAGGTGGGAAATGGACGGTTTAAGAGTTGTCCCAAGGACTTAAACCCCAGTTGCCATTGATGTTCAACGGGATGCGTGTAGTGGCGCAAATTGCGGTGGCAGAGACTGACCCGAGTCGAGGGGCCGCGAGCTGCGCCGAGCCAGGGGGTGTAATTGACTGCGGACGGCTCAGGATTCAGCGTCGTCACCGACACTTGGCTTATTGATTTTTTTCTGAGGAGAAATCTAGTTACGTTTCATGAGATCAAGCAGGCACCAAGCCTGGGAGAGTGTAATTTGATCAAGCTGAGCCTTTCGTGCCTGCGGTGCCTAAAGCTCTGTCTCTGGGAAGTGCAGCCGCTCTTCCACTTGGGAGGGAGAGGAGATGACTTGGGACTGGGCCACCCTTTGGGGAAGGTGCTTGGGGACATCGTGCTGCACCCAAACATGTTTTAAACCATTTAAGACCTACATCCTTCACATGTTGCAAGAGAGGTCCTTTCATCTGGCATTGAAGGAGACTTCCTGCACTGCTTGTCCACTGTGGGTGGTTGGGAATGATGGCGTGGCCATTGGTAGCTGTCTCTGGGAGAGGATATCTACGTGTAACTGGTTGCTCTGGTCTGAAGGAGCTGCTGTGTTGTTGCGTTGAGTGCTGTGTTGCCTCAAAAGGAAGCTCTTGGCTTTTGGATCCTGCCCCATGGATGGATGGATGGAGAGCAATGTATCGAAAGAGCCGTGGTGGATTCGCACCAGCTCGTGCTCTGCAGCCTTCCATACTGAATCCATTCAGCGGGAGGAGGACAACAGCTGCACATAGATGAGCCTCGGTGTTTGCTGGAGATGACGCCATGGCTCTGGGCCAATCAAGGGGTTGGTAAGAGGTATTCTGGGTCACTGACCTCATTAGCCCCCTCCCTCCCTATTCCGGCACCTCCATGGTGGCACGAAGATGCTTCAGCTATGAAAGGGCTTGAGGGAGCCTGGCATCCTGGGCACCAACAGCTCAGGTGGGCAGCCAGGATGTCCAGTCCTGCAGAAGGAGATCCATCTTTGGGAAGACTTTAGAGCCAAATGCTGAGAGCCACAGGACGCAGCCTGGGCTTCCTCTGAATCCCTCTTCAGCGGGTGCATCCTCCCAGGAAAAGCCCATGGCAAGACAGGGAAGACCAACTCGTATCAGGATCTTCCTGCCTTTCCCCCTGGCAGAGTGAAGCTGGCAGCCCCTGCCCACCTCCATCTGCTCCCCCTGGACCCACGGAGATGCTGGTGCTGTGCAGGACCAGCTGACGTGTCCTGAGTTTGCCCCCTGGTCCCAGCAGTGCTGGGAGGAAGGAGTCCAGCTCCATCTCCCAGGGTGCTGGGCGTTCATCCCTCCGTGATGGTGGCTCCCATCCCCAGGCTGTCTGTAGGATCAGCGGAGTTGCCATGGGAATGGTGACTCACCGCTTTGCCAGCAGTTGGCTGCTGAAAAGCCGCTCGGTGCGGGGGATGTCCCAGTGGGCTGTCTCCCAGGACGGTGGTGGGGTGCCTTTGGTCCCACACATGTCACCAGTGCTGCAGGATTGTCCTGCCTGCAGAGGCTTGGTCAGGGCTCCTGGGAGCGGAGGGCTTCTTGGCTTTGTCTCCACCTCGTTGCTGCATGCTCTCTTCCCTTGAAGCTGGGGGTTTCTCCAGACTTGGTTTCTCCCAACTGTCCAGGCACCCTACAGGGGTCTGCCGGTAGCTGAGATGGGGTGGTGGGACCAGCATGAAGTTAGGGCCAGCCAGAAGACTTTCCCTTAGCAGAAGCTCAAGGCGACTGTCGCTCCTGCTCGTTGTGCGGTGGCTGAGGCGGTGGTGGGACGTCAGTGTGGGACCAGAGGGCGGGATGAGAGACAGTGAAGAGCAAAACACGGCCGGAGCAGTGCGGTTGGCAGAAGGTGGCCAACGTGACCCACGTGTTCATTGCTGTGAGCAATTGCTACCACCTTGAATGGGTTGGGGAGGGTCAACATGGCTGGTGGTTCATGTATTGTGGATGTTTGGGTGCCGGTTAGAAAGGAAGCAGAGACCTTCCACATCCCCTGGAGAAAACACCAAAGCCGTTGTGGAGGGAAATGAGGCTTTGAACGTGCTGCGTCCTGGGGACCTGTGGGACCTGTGAGGAATGGACCACCCTTCTGCTGCTGATCCGTGCTCAGCGCCTACCAGGGAGGCTTTACCCTCATCTGCCTCTTGTCTTCAGACCGATGTTTGAAGCTGGATTGGTGACATCTCCCCTCTTGTTTGAGTCCCAACAACCTGCAGAGAGAAAAGCTCTGGAGTCTTCTGCATGTCCCTTGCAGAGACTTGTGATTTCTGCAACCATAGTGGCACATCAGCCCAGCAAAGGGAGAGTTGGAAACCAAGTACAAGAGAAGATGACAGCTCTTCAAAGCAGCAGAGTGTTCCTCTTGCTCCCTGAGATACGGCTCAGCCACAGGAGCCAAAGGAATGACTCAGGAGCATCTTTCCTCCTCAGTGCTGCTCATCAGAGCCGTGCCAGCTGTGGGTGGGTGGCTGGGGAGTATGTCCTCATGTCCTGAGTGTTGATCAGAGCACCGATCCCACCACCTTACCCTTTTGCTCAGCAGGTAGCCAGTCTCCCCACCAACCACCTCTACCCTTACGTGTTCTGACACCGTTGAAAAATCCTTCCTCCATCTCAACCTTTTGAAAGTGTGAACCCGTCCGTTTCTTACGGCACGTTGAACAGCTCAAGATGTTGCAGGACCTTGAGCTTGGCTTTCACCCCAGATGCTGCTGGGTGCCCTACCACAACCAGACACCTGGTGCATGGAGCATGGCCAGAAGGTGGAGGGTTTCTGCCTCCTGAACACACTCGAGAACAGAGCATCCTCTAAAACCTGCTGCGTCGTAGCAATGGGAGGGAGTTGGGGACCGGCCCGGCGTTCGTTTGTTGATGAGCCGATGGAGTCCGGCTTGTGCTCCGTCGGCGTGAGCGGGGCGGGAAAACCAAAGCAATGTGGGCGGAGAGGTCCGAGCAGAATCATTTGGGGCCAGAGTGGGGCTGATCCGTGAAAAATCAGGTCTTTTGGCACTGAAGGGCGGAGGTTTGGCCTCGAGGGCAATTCCTCCCTGCGAGAAACCCTGGTTGAAGGAACTCCAATTAGCAAAGCCGCTCATTATCCCGCCAGACTCCCGGCGCTGACTGCAAGAATCGTGCAGTCACCGTGATTACAGACGCAGTCGAGAGCAAATTGCGAGCAATTTGCAGCGGGGCGTTCGCGTGGCTCCGCGGCGCGACGGGTGCATCCAGCCATACGGTCGTTACGGGTCGTCAGGAACGCGGCCGGCTTCTGCGAACGAGAGCGAACCTCTCTGGCTGCATTCGCCCAGCTCGAGGGGTGGAGCTCTTGTCCTGCCGACATCAGGAGTTGGGGCTGGAGGGGCTTTCCTGGCCCCCCTCAGGCTCCCTCGGTGGGGTTGGCTCAGGTTTTTTGGGGAAGGGAGAGTCGTGTACCACGTGGAGGGGTGGCAGAGACTCTGGGTGTTGATATGGGATGGTCTGGGCTGGCCGTGTAGGTGTCCGACGTTCCAGTCTCAGCCCCTGCCCACTCAGCTCCTCACCCGAATCCTTCCTCGGATGGTTTCCTCCTCCTCCTCATCTCACCCCTCAGCGATGCTTCGCTCTGTTAGCTCCAGCCTGGCTGATCCCTGGGAAGAGCCATCCAAGGCAAGTCCTCCTGCCAGCCAGGTCCTGCCAAGCCCCTCGCCTGCCTCCCACCCCTCTTGAGAAGGTGCCAGGACTGCCGAGACCTGGGGGAAGACGTGGTCAATCTCCAGGGACGGTACTGCCTACATTGCTCTCTCCTCCGCAAATTCCAAGAAAACCACCACCACCCATTTTATGACACTGGTTATTTCCTTCCGTCCCTGTCCAGTATCTCCAGTTGGAGCGGTTTAACTTTATTGGAATAGGGAAATACTCATGGGGCATGGAAATCAGCTCTGTCACCTGGTACCTCTGGCACTTACTGGTGCTCCTGTTTGTATGGCAACAACTGCTTTTGGTGTGCAAAGAGGAATGGACTCAATGGATCTCATGGGGTCCTGCTGCCACCACACCTGGCCGCGTGTTTCACAGGTATGTTGCACCCTCCTCTGGTTTATTTTTCACATGCACATCTGTTCGCAGGATCACATCTGTTTCCTTGGAAAACTGGTAAAAAGAGAAGACGCTGCCAACATCCAAGTTACTTCCCCACGTGATGGACTCTAATTCCTGCAGTGTTACTCCATTTGCCTTCTGAGCTGTGTTTGGATTTCTCCTCCAAGCCCTGCTTTTGGCATTCTGGTTCAGTGCCATGTCCTGTCCCCCCAGATCTGTCTGGCTCAGCTTGACGTTCCGCCTGGTTTGGAGGTCTCTTGATCTGCATTACGATGTTGCCTTGAGGGTGGGATTCTACAAGTCATCTGAAATCGAGTATTTTGCTCAAACTTCGTGTCCATCACGAGCGCTGTAAATTTTTTTCCTTTTTTTTCTTGCAGCATGGAGTTCTCTGTAGCAAACACCAGTAATAACCAGCTTGTTGTTCATCACCTAATCTTCTTCTAAGCATATTTCATGCCCCGATTTAGGGATTTGATTGATTTTGACATTAATTAATTAGCAGACCTTGATAGGAAATCCATCTGGTGACCCTTGGTGTTGGCTGTTTTGCTGTACTTGCTCTTGCCCAGAGACGAAATTCTCATTTGAGTCTTTTCCTATTTAGCAGCTGTGTTCTTGGAGACCTTGACTCGCGGCAGAGTTTCGGGTGGCATCTCTACGTACGTGTGGCAGCTCAGATGTTGCCTGTTTCTGATGATGAGTGATGGTCTCTTTTGAGTCTGTGTTAATGCCACGACTGTGCTGGTGCTCAGAAGTAAGGTGAGTGCACAGGCACTGGAATATGGTATTGGGAGAGGGGCCAGAGTGCCAGGTCTCTCCATCTGGTCTTTCAGAGAGCAGCAGATCTCTGTCTGCAGCCCAACTTGCAGTACTGGAGAGGCACGTCCCAGCATAGTCTGCTGGGCCAGCAAGCTGTATAGATGTGCATGCTGTCAGGCACAGCTTGGTCCTGCTCCGTTGAACTGTCCTACCCTTGAACTGTCCTACCCTAAGCCTTTTTAGCTTTTAGGTCAGCATCAGGCTTCAGGCTCAGGTCCCCATTTGCTTATCTGGAAGGTTCTCCTGGCCTGCTTACTCATGGTCCATGCTCACACACTATTTTAATTCTCCTCTTCCCCTTCCCCTTCCCCTTCCCTTTGCCCTTCCTTTCTCCTTTCCTTCCCTTCTCCTTCCCATCCGTTGAACACTGAACTCCCCTCTGTCACTCCTTGAGAGGCAGAGCTGTTCCCTGCCCTGCGGAAACCCTGAGCAGGGTCAGGAAACTGGCATTTTCCCAGCAGGTCCTGAGCGGAAGTTAGACACCTGTGACAGCTCTGACCATGTGAAACACTGTGAGTCTGATGGGGAGTCATAGATCATGGAATGGTCTGGGCTGGAAGGGACCTCAAAGATCATCTCGTTCCAACTCCCCTGCCATGGGCAGGGACACCTTCCTCTACACCAGGTTGCTCAAAGCCTCATCCAACCTGGCCTTCAACACTGCCAGGGATGGGGCAGCCACAGCTTCTCTGGGCAACCTGTGCCAGTGCCTCAGCACCCTCAGAGGGAAGAATTTCTTCCTTGGATCTGATCGAAATCTGCCCTCTCTCAGTTTAAAGCCATTGACCCGTGTCCTGTCACTACACACCCTTGTCCAAAGCCCCTCTCCCGCTTTCGTGTAGCCCCTTTAGGTGCTGGAAGGTGCTGGAAGGTCTCCCCGGAGCCTTCTCTTCTCCAGGCTGAACAGCCCCAACTCTCTCAGCCTGTCTCCAGAGCAGAGGTGCCAGAACTGGGGATGGAAGGTCTGCAAGGAGATGCTGGGGGTCCCTCAGGGAAAGCAAGAGACAAGGGACTGGTTACTGTCCGTGCGGGTTCGAGCTGGGCTCAGTCTGCAAAGGGGGAGTGTGTTCCCAGGTACCCTGTATCCCTGTTCTATACATCATCGCATCACATATGACATTTGCGTAAGGAAGAGGTGTTGGACTTCCTCTTCACAGCCTCCTGAGGGCAAACCAGGGGCCTGTGGAGAGGGGAGAGGGTCGTACTCCAGAAACATGGCAGAAAGCTGGGCAAAGAAATGGAGAAGGGACTAGAAACAGGGATGGGGGAACTTTCTGGGGCAAGTGAAGGCTCTCCTGGAAAGCCTGCGTGAAAGGCAGGAGGCCAGGCCAAGGCAGGGAGGCAGCAAGCTGGATGGGGAGAGGTTTTTTTCCCGTGTTCCATTTGCCTTTCACAATATTATAAATTCAGGTCCTGTCTGGACCTGGAGACTGTCTGAGGCCAGAGGGCACCGCAGCTGCCAGCAGACATGAAGCGAAGGAGGGGCAGGATGGATCCTCCATGGCGATCCCGGCAGAGAAGAGTGCTCTGGCAGGGCAGATGACACCCAACCTGGTGCCCTACGACGTGCTCCAAGAAGGACCTGTCTTGGGAGGGCAAAATCCCTGGAAAGGGGGTTGGGAGTGAGGGATATGTGGGGCAACCAGAGGGCTCAAGGTTGGACAGAGAAGTGTTGGCCAATGCTGGTTTTGGAGCCTCTGACTCCGTGGGGGAGCAGGAGGAGCCCCCATCTCTCTGCAGACCATGTCTCTCCTGGCTCTGCTGCTGAAGTCTGCCCCGCTCGGGCCATCTCGGCGGGAGCCATCTGCCTCGCTAATTTAATGAGCCCCTCGCGTAATGCATGGCGAATCCCGACATAAATAAAATAAAACATGTCAGAGTGGAACCTCTCTCCAATTACAATTCATTAGCGAGCTCTGAGCCGCAGGCCTGACCACAATCAATACTCTTGGTTGGGGAAAAAACAATTTGTGTCCCTCCCCGGGGACCTCAGGAGGAGGCAGGTCCGCCCCACACAGGCACGGTGGGGTCCCACGTGGGTCCCGTCTGGCCTGGGACCCCTGTGTGCGGCACAGGGATGAGGACATGGTCCTCCCTTCCCTCACCTTGCCTCTAAGTGGTGCAGGAACGCTGTTGGGGTCTTGGTGTGACCTGAGGTGGGTTGACCGTAGAGCTCCTGACAGCTTAATGGGGACCTGCCTGGGCTCCTCACATACCCTCTTCTTCTAGGAGCTGTTACACGACTGAGGAGCTGGTGTCAAGCACTGCCCACCCTGGTGTCTGCCATCCCCTGTCCACGGCCTTCTTGAAGAGCCCTGGGAAGGCTTTTGGCCATTCCCAGTTGCCATGGATTGCTGTCATTTATGAGTGAGGCCATCATGTGCAGTGGCTGTGACATGGACCAGTCTGCTCCCCGGTTATTTGAAGGCTTTGGAGATCAGAGATGGGGCCAGAGGACCCAACACTGCTCTGGCCAGGAGCTACTTTTTGCCAACAAGTGGAGAAGTGTCTCTTTCTTGGAAAGCTACAGTCACTCTGTGGAGCACAGCGTGCCAGGGTGGGTTTGTGGATGTGTAATTGCTGCTGGTCCCTGCAGACCATGAGCAGTGCTGGATCCAACCAAGGGCATCGTGCCAACTGTGCTGGCTGTCCCCTGGGGTTCACTGCCCAGGGAGCTGGGATGTCCCTTGCCTGCTCTGTCTCTCCTGGCTACACTCTGCAAATGCTCCTGTTAAATGCAGGGTCAAAGTCCTTGGGAAATGGTGGTATCTCCCCCAACAGACGTCTTCAGGTCTGGATTAGATGGCTTTTGGCAACAGATGTCTTGGCCAGTCATGAGGTAAGTAGCTACCTGGCCCACATCGTGTGGGAGGTCAGAGTAGATGACCTGCTTGTCCCTTCTGGCATCAAGCACCATGACACTGTCAGTGTGTCGGGGTGGTCTTGAGACCCTGAGGGCAAATGGGATGGAATGTCATCTCAGACCTCCCCATGCTGTTGTCTCCAGGCTCTCAGGGCTCTGCCCCACTCATCCTGTTGCGGTTGAGTTCAGACAGGGTATTTGCAGACCGAATCCTTCTCGATGAAGGTTTTGTTGAGCCAGTTCCAAGTTTTATGCGTGATTTTGATGAAATGTGATGATCTGGATGGGTCTCGAACATGTCCCTGGTGACTCCCTCGGTGCACTTGGGTCCTCTGTTCCGCCACCAAATGGCATCTATTAGGGATGCAGCCCGTGCTGCCAGATGAAATTGTCCTCCCTGGGCTTTCTGGCACAGGGTTGTTTCTTTCCAGACTTTAGCATACAAAGTGTTCGCTGCCAAATTACAGCTCCAAGGAAAGCGCTGTGCCAAGACCGATGCATCAACCTCGTTTAAGAACAGTTCATTAGAGGTGGAAGATTTTTTTGTTGGTTTGGGTTTTTTTTGAACGAGGTATATTTCATCTCAGGAACGTACCTGCCTGGCCCAGGCGCAGGTCCATGGAGCAGAATTGTTCCGTGCTGTCTCTCGAGATGCTCGTCTCGTTTGCCAAAGCCTCCGAGATGGGTTCCTTTTGGCGGTGAATGGCTCCAGAATGATTCTTCCCCTTTATTAGCTCAGCCCAAAGTGCTGTGAGTCCTCCCTGGGTGCTCCTGAAGAGGACAGAGGTAGGTTTAGCCAAGCTCGTTGGAGGAATGAGTTACTGAGAAACATTGTGGGTTCTTCTCACTGTGGCTATACCCCTTAGATTTAAAAAAAAAATAAGATTATAAAACCCAGCTTCTTTAAGGCAAATGCTTTAAAAGCACTTTCCCCCTGCCAGAAAACACAGGGAGGAAATGCCACCGTGACAGGTTCTTGCTGTAGGGAAGCGGGATCGTGGGGGGAACCACTCGAGGTGGGATGGTGTCTCGTTTACACGCGGCTGAGCTCCGTGAGCGCAGGGAGACGGATCCCGGGGCGTGAGGAAGGGGGGTGTGAAGGTGCACGTGTTAAACGTGTGAGCTCTTAAATTGCAGAGTCACCGCCGTGGCTCCGGGGTGGCACCGGCGCAGAGCCAGCGGCGCGGCTGAGACACGGAACGGCATTAGAAAAACCAGCCGCGCTCCCGGTTGTCGGCTCTGAATGACGATCCGGGCAGCGGCTGCAGATGCCATCAGCGATTTCCTTCCCAGAGGGAATGCGCTCAACGCTTCCAAACACCGCGTCCACCTCAACGCATCTAGAGGCGGGTGCCCAAGACCAAGAGCATCCTGACGCGGCACGGCTGGTCTGGGGCAGGTCAAAGCGCGTGGCTGAACACGCCGCAGCCGGTGTCCGCCAGCAACAAGACACAAAAAAGCTTCTGGATTCCTTTGGGAAAACTCTCCAGGATGTCCCGGGAGCAGAGAGGAGGGATGGAAGAGACTTGGAAGTCCCGTGGCGAGGTGGGATCCAGCCCATCTGCATTAGCCCTTAAAAGCCATCGCCTTTATGTGTAATTTTGTGCTGCTGGTTTTCCAAAACATCTCTCAGCAGAGAAATGGCTACAGGTGGACAGAGGAACACGGGAGTTTTGTCTTGTCCTCGGTCCTGGCGTGCTTTCAACGGAGGCATTTTCTGAAACGGCTTTCCATCGTTTTCACTCTGCTGCCACAACGTCACTGACCGGGAACTGGAACTATTTGATGGGATTTACATGTATTTCCAAAGAGAAAAAGAATGACATCCCAAAAATACCACCATTTTTAAAAGGCAAAGGCAGCAGAAACTTAATGGAACCATTTTTGTCAAATACACCAAAAATACTGTCTGAGTTCGGAAGAATCCTTTCTCCTGGACGTGTTTCCTTTTGGAAAGGGTGCGACACTGGGATCAAACATCCCGACAAGCTCCGATTGTCGCGCGGTCCGTAACTACGCAACAACGGCCCGGGCAGGAGCAGCGATTCAGCACACGCTTAAATTTCCCTGGGAACGCGTGCCGGGCGTTCGCGGGCGCTCGTGTTTCCGAGCCGCTCCCGCCTCGCTCGCTCTTGCGTGTAGGATGGTTTCTTCTCCAAAGAGCCGCCGTTTATTTTTATCCCCTTCGGGTGCTGCGTGGGTCTGCACCGCGCACCCAGCCCTGCCCTGCCGGGGGATGAGCTCCCGCAGTCTCCGTTGACACCATCGCGTCTGATTTCCCCGGTAACGTCTTAGCATCCTCTGACACCATCTCCCGTAACCATAGATACGCAGAAGCGGTGCACAGAAACACTTTTCCACCTTTTTTTTCGTTTGTTTTGTTTTTATTTCCCCCCCTCCCTCTGCCGTCAGCCTCCTCGGTTATGCGATGACTCGGGCTGTTGCCAAAGCAAGGGTTGAAAATTTTAAGCAAAATGGTGAATTTTTCAATGCAAAGCAGGGGGAGCACCTTATGAGCCCCTCTCTGGCAGCCCAGAAAGCCAACCGTGTCCTGGGCTGCATCCAGAGCAGCGTGGGCAGCAGGTCGAGGGAGGGGATTCTGCCCCTCTGCTCTGCTCTCCTGAGACCCCCCTGCAGTGCTGCGTTCAGCTCTGGGGTCCCCAACATCAGAAGGACATGGAGCTGTTGGAGCGGGGCCAGAGGAGGCCACGGAGATGCTCCGAGGGCTGGAGCACCTCTGCTCTGGAGACAGGCTGAGAGAGTTGGGGCGGTTCAGCCTGGAGAAGAGAAGGCTCCAGGGAGACCTTCCAGCACCTTCCAGCACCTAAAGGGGCTACAAGAAAGCTGGAGAGGGGCTTTGGACAAGGGTTTGTAGTGATAGGACGAGGGGCAATGGCTTTAAACTGAAAGAGGGCAGATTTCGATGGGATCTAAGGAAGAAATTCTTCCCTCTGAGGGTGCTGAGGCACTGGACCAAGTTGCCCAGAGAAGCTGTGGCTGCCCCATCCCTGGCAGTGTTCAAGGCCAGGTTGGATGAGTCTTTGAGCAACCTGGTGTAGTGGAAGGTGTCCCTGCCCATGGCAGGGAGGTTGGAACTAGATGGTCTTGAAGGTCCCTTCCAACCCAAACCATTCCATGATTCTATGAAAGCTTCTCTTTGCTCCGAGCATCCCACTGCCTATGAAGCAAACGTCTCTCGCCCATGGGCACCTCTTCCCATTTAATAAGATGTCCATAATGAACTTCCGACCCAGACTCTGCTTTGACACATGCAGCCCAGCAGCTTCTCTGCTGGGAAGCCGGTCCTGACAGCCTTGGGGCAGGATGACAGAGAGGATGAGGGAATACATTCTGTGCTGCCCCTGCGGTTTTTGGTGCTGCAGACAGGTGTCCTCTGTGATCTGAGGGGAAAACAGCACCAGCACGTCCCAAAGCTTGTGCCAGCAGGACCCTCCCCTCAGCTCTACACCTGGTCAGTCCCTTAAGAGCTTTTGGAGGGTTTTCCAAGAGATGAGGTTCTTCCAGTGTTGGCAGACAGAGGTGAAGGCTCCGCAGATCCCAGCAGGAACGGTTTGTCTTGGATATATCACGCGCCAAAGTATTTTTGCCGGGTAAAAGCAGCAGGAACCCGCAGGAGGTGTGAATTTTGTAGCAGCTGTGACTCATCCTGGCCTTGGCAAGTGTGACGGGGACTGATCTCCAATGGCTCTGGAGCTTGCGTGGAGCAGGTGCCAACCCTCGAGGACACCTGGGAGAGGAGCCACACAGCTCCGGCGGGTTCCTGCCTTTGGCGTTCGCCAGTTCTGTTCTTGTCCCTGTACCTTCTCGTGAAGGTTGTGGAGCCCCCGCAATGCCTGGGAGATGCAAGAGGAACTGGAGGAGGAGAGTAGGAGGTGGTTTGAAAGTCCAACATGGCAGTCACTCCTGTGGCTGGGTTCATCGCCAACCGCAGCCTCCGGACCAGCTCGGTGTGGTATCTCCTGCGCGGCGTTGCAGGATTTTCTTACTCTTTGTGGCACAGATGGGATCACGTTGCTCTGAGATCACCCGTTCTCAAAGCAGACCCAGGGGCCGCATCTATGTCCTCTGCACCCAAGGCTAGGGAGGGTGAGGGGGTCTGAGGGATGGGGACACAGCCTGGCTGTCCTCCCAAAACCGAGGATGCCCTCTCCGCTGAGTGCCCGGAGCAGCCAGCACCCATCCTGGGGAAGGGACGGACTGCGGGCGGTCATGATGCACCTGGCAGCATGAGCCCCCGCCTCCCTGGGAGCTGGGAAGGGGGAGCAGAGGGACAGCGGGTCCCCTGTGACCATCCCCTGCCAACGCGCTTATGGCTCCATCCTGGTTTCAAATCCTTCCCCGTCCCAATTAATCCGTGTGTCCCCTACGGTTTCCCGGAGCTCAGTTGGGCACCCGGAGCTTGGTGACCCCTCGGCACCAGCCACGGCTCTGAAGGCCCTTCCAACACGTTTATTGTGCTGTGAGTCCATTCTGCACCGTGTCAGAGGACAACAGTCCGAGTGACACATTCCAGCCTGAGAAGATGCTGGGACAGGAGACGGGAACACGTGCGGGAGGTTGGAGAGCTCAAAGCCCCTTTTGGCTGGATGAGAGGAAGGGGGAGTGCAGTCACTATCCCTGTGCTCCGCTCCCGGACTTGTGCGAGGACCCTGTGCTGGTCCCTTATGTCCCCCTGGAGCTGCTCCTGACCAGGACGGGGCCTCAGGATCATCTCCTCCAGCAGAGCCCGTTCCCGTGCTGTGACTGCCGTGCTGATCTTATCCTGACCGAAAAACCCCGCGGGGCCTCGGCCTGGAGCCCTCCTGCCTGTCCTGGCACAGGGGCTGCTCCGAGGCCGTGTCCCCTTCCCTGGAGTCCCCCCCAGCTCTGCCTCCTCCCTTGCCCCTTTGCCCACTGGTGCCACCCACATCCTCCTGCTCAGACCCCTGGCAGCGGCATCGCCCGCTTTGGTCCCCCAAAAACTGTGGCACTCCCGAGACGCTCCTCTGTGGCTCTTGTGCATTGTCCCCCTTGCACGGCCACCCCCTCCCCATGGCACCCTGCACCCTGCACCCTCCACCCTCCCTCAGGGCCCCAGCACCTTGTGCCCCCTCACCCCACCAAAATCCCCCAACATCCCCCAAGCATCTTCCCACCCACCCCCTGCTCCCCAACCCTTCCCTCGACCCCACCCCATCCTGCATCCCCACAGCCCGGCCCCCCGGCACCCCCAAGGCCATGCCTGTCCCCCACATCCTCCTGCCCCCCACCGCAGCAGCCACCATCCCTCCCCTCCACCCCCCCAGCAGCCCCATGGCACGTCTACCCCCTGCAGCCCCCCCCCACTGCATCCCCAAGGTCCTTCTATAGTACCACACCCACTGCAGCCCACCCCCCCCAGCAGCCCCCTGTAGCACCACGTTCCCCTGCATCCCCCTCACCATGACAGCACACCCCCCTGCATTCCCCACCCCCCCTGCATCCCCACGGGGGTACCACATCCCCCCCCCCCCATGTCCCACACCCCCTGCAAACCCCATCGCACCTCGTTCCCCTGCATGTCTGCACCCCCTCGCACCCCCCCTGCATCCCCGGGGTACCACATCCCCCCCTCCGCCCCCTCCACCCCCCCCCCAACCCCAGGATACCACATCCTCCCCCCGCCCCTACATCCTCCATACCTTCCCGCATCCCCACGTTATCCCAGCCCCCTGTCCCCCCCCCGCATCCCCCCCCTCCCACCGCCCCGCATCCCCGCACGGCCCCCACACCCTCCCACCTCCTCCACAGCCGCTGCATCCACCCCCCCCCCCCCGCATCCCCCCCTCTACCACCCCCCCAGCATCACCCACCCCGCATCCCCGCCCCCCCCCCCCGGGTACCACCCCCCCTCATCCCCTCCCCCCCCGCACCCACACTTCCCCCCCCCTCCCCAGTCCCGGGCCCCACCCTCCCAATCAGGGCGGGTTGAACGAATTCAAACCGCGGCCCCGCAAAGCACCGGCGGCCGCTCCGGTCCCCCCCCCTCCCCGGTCGGGAACGGGGCCGGTCCGGATGGGCTCGGGGAGCGGCGGGGCGAGCTCGGAGCGCAGGTGAGCCGGGGCGGGGGGGGGGGGAACCGGGGTTGGAGGGGGGATCCGAGGGGTGGGGGGGGCTCCCGGTAAAGTTTGATCGCGGCATCACCGGGGCGGCGGCTGAGCGGAGCTCCGGGGCTGCACCGGGCGCCGCCCGCCCGCGGCTCCGCAGGGATGGGGGGGGCGAAGGGGGGAGCGATCCCGGTGCCGGTTGCCCCCCGCTACCCCCCCATCCCCGGGCTGAGCTGCCACCGGGTGGGGTTACCGGAGGCTTCGCCCGCCGGCGGGGCACCCTGCGGAGAAGCGGGGGCCCGGGGAGGTGGGGTGTCCCCGGGGTGGGTGTGCTCCTGGGGGTCTGAGACAGCCTGGGGGGGGTCTGGGGGAGAAAAAAAAAAAAAGGGATTTTTGGTAGAAATATCGCTACTAGATGAGAAAATCGGGATGGGCGTTCTGGGGAAGAAGAAGTCGAAAACCGGGAATTTCTGCAGCTGCTGCAAAACTGCTGATTTGAGAGTTTTTCTGGCAGGAAGCGGTGGGGTGTCTGGGAAAGACCCCCGGTGCTGGGGGGCCTGGGGGGGTGCCCACCCCCGGGCCCCCGACAGCCACTGCGGGTCGGAGCAACTTTGGAATGAAATCGATGGGATTTCTCCCTTCCCGAGCCGTGGGTCTGTGCGGAAGGCGGGAGGGGGAAGGAACCGCCCGGAGCTTTGGGCCAAAGGAATGAGCCAAAAAAGCCGAAGCAGCCCCAAGGAGGAGCTGGGGGGGGTTTGAAATCGCAGCCCCCACCCTGGGAAGAGTCGGAGCTGTGGGAATTCCGGGTGCGATGCTGGGAGTGTTGGTGGACCCTGTCCACGGCAGTGGGAATTCAGCTCTCCCGAGCCCTGGGAAGACCGGATTTGCTGGAGACAGTTTTTGGTGCAGAGCCTTCCGTTAAACAGGAGGATAAAAGCCGTTGGCAGCGGCAGGTGTGGATTTGACGCTGGTTATGGGTTCCCCCAGCTCTCCACTCCCATCCTCCCCTTCCTGCCATTCCTGGTGATGTTCTGCTTTTTCCCCACCTCTTATTATTTCCCCTAAATCCACCCAAAACCCTGAGGAGGCAAAAATCCTTCGGCTGGCAGGGCAGACCCGTTGGCAGTCCGTGGGGCCGCGTGACCCCGGTTCTGCCAACTTGACCGGTCTCCCTCTCTCCGCGCCGCAAGTGCGTCGTCACCACAACCTGGGGCTGCTGTCCCCTAAAATGGGTGCTCGAGGCCTCCAGTTGCTTCGCCCAGTTTAGGATCAGCTTGAGGCACAGAGCTGAACCACCACACCCAGTGGGAACTTGTTGTTCCCAGTAACGCCGGGTTTGGGGCTGGGGGAGCCAAGGCCCCTGCAAGATGAAAAAAAATTAATGAAAATAAATCAATGCAGTGGCGATCCTCGTCGTTCGTATCGTTAGGAGCGTGCTGGTGCTTGGGTGGGTGGAGGTGGTGGAGTTGCAAACATCCGCTGGGTTTTGCTCCGCGGGTGGTTCTGGTGGTGCTGCGGTGGGGCTGGAGCGCGGGACGGGAGCGGGGACGGTTGTCCTGGCAGGTGGGGTGGGTGGAAGGAGGCTCCATCGTGTGGCACCGCGGCTCTTGCCGTTAGCAGCACAGCCCCGGGCCGCTCCTTGTGGGTGCAAAACGTGTGAATTCTGTGAAACGTGCAAATCTTTGGGTGCAGTTGTCTCTTTCCCGCGCTCCCGGCAGCCCCGGGGAGGCTCTGCGGGACGTGCTCAGGATGGTTCCCCATGGCCCTGGTTCCCCGGGCTGGGGGCCACTGGCTACTCTCACCAACGCGCCGTTCACCTGTTGCCAGTGGCACAGGCTGGGCGATGCCGGCAAATCCCTCTGCTTTCCTCCTGCCAGAAAAATCCGCTCTTTTATTATTATTTTATTAGTATTTTTTTGCCCTCAGCGGCTCTGCCGCACTGTCCGCGGCGTTGCTGGCGCAGCCTTCCCACTCCTCAGCGGGGATGAAGTGGGCTGCACACCGGTGACCAGTTTCCTCGGCCAGGATGGGGCCGGAGTGGCCGGCAGGCCCTGGGCGGATGCCAGAAAGCCGGAGGGTTGTAGCAGCAAACGTGTTTTATGGGCTCTGTGGTTTTCTTCGCGGAAGCTGACACGGGTGATGGGGGCGGGTGGCATCCTCTGGCCGGCGGCTCTGAGCGGTCTCGTGTTGCCAAGTGTCAGTAAATCCTGAGCCGATGTGTTTTCTGAACAGCTGCTCCCGGGAAGAAAACGCCGTTGGGCTGTCGGGTGCCTGGGAGCTGCTCTGATTTTTTTATTTTTTACTGCAAATATTCTCTGCGAAGTAAGTAAAATTGATGGATCTGAATCTAATATTCTGAAGGGGAACTTAATGGCCATTAGGCTGTTCCTCTCCAGCTCGGAGCGCAGAGCTGTGCTGTTGAAGTGAAGGATTAAAGGCGCGAAGATGAAGGAAGAGGGCTGCCGGAGGGGTGGGGGTGGCAGGGGGTTGGATGCTCTGGCGCATGGGGCTGGGAGACGGAGAGTAAGGACTGGGAGCAGAGTCCTGGGAAGCCACAGCGAGGGTGGCAGCAGGAGATTGCTCATACTGGCCAGGGCAGAGCTACGGTCACCCAAAGGACAATCAGTAACGTGGGTGGGAAACGGCCAAATCCCCAGGGATCAGCATCCCTGAAGTGCCTGGTCTGGGCTCCACTCTCCGCCGTGTTCTGCTCGCGACTCTCAAGCCTGTGGACCCTTTTTTGGGTACAGGAGTCAGTCCCTGACCTGCTGCCCAGCGCTGCCCAAGGTCCTTTCGATTGCGCTGTTGAGTCGAGCAGATCAGCTCCTTGGGCAGGACTCGGGATCCGTGTGTGCCAGGGACACCGGCTCTGTCCTGGCCTGTCCTACCGGCTGGAATCCGCTCCTGGAGCTGCTGTGCCGTTCTCCCCACTGAGCCGATTGCCATTTAACTGGTTCCGAAGCCGAGAGCTGAGCCCAACGTTGGGCATGCCTTCAAAGCTGGTGGGAACCTCCAGGAATCTGTTATTGCCTGTTGCCGATGGCTCTGGTTGGCCAAGAGCAATCCCAACCCAAAAGACCTTTGTGGGCCCAGAGCTGGCTTTGGTGGAAGGGGCATCTCCTCAGCATTTCTGGTTGGGCGGTTCTGAGACTCGTGGAGGTGCTACAGGGTCTTGTTGGAGACCTGGACGTGGGGGATGCACCCTATACTGATGTCACGCTTGACAGGTGGGGCGCAACCTGCCCGGTCATGCTCCAGCAAGGCGTGATGGTGGCCGCTGAACTCTTACACCTATGATGGTGCTGGGGTTGGATCTGCCTTCTCCACGGTCTCTCTAGAAGACCACTGGGCACACCTCAGGCATCCCAAGTGAGGGACTTGTCAGACCGTTCTCCACCTGCCCCCCCCGCCACGTAGGCTTTGTGTGGAGCAGCAGGATGCTGCCGTGAAGCTGGGACGCAGCTGAGGTGTAGACCTGGAGCCTGGGAAGCTGCCAGGATCCAGCGATACAGACGTAGCCGTGGGTATTGATGGCCTCTTGTTTGCCTTTCTCCTCCTACCCTGGCAGGGCTTAGTGCCTCCTGGGCCTCTGCGTCCCAGACACCGAGGCAGAACCTCCTTTGGAGAGGATTTTCGTACTTCAAACCGCTGCGTTTGGAAGCACACTGCTGCTGCTGCTTCCATTACCCCGTTAATGGGAGTGTTTAAGAGCAAGAGTTTGAGCAAGATCGTTGTGCCCACAGGAGTGTGATCACTTGAGTCCACGGAAAGGAACAAACAACTCCTGGGAGCTCCAAAACCAGGCAGGACGTGATTTACTGCACTTCTCTTCCAGCCGCGTGCGGGCTCTGTAGCACTAAAAGGCTCTGAAGGGCGTTAACAGGCTGTAGAGCAAAAGCAAGATCTGGTCTCCTCCCACCTTCCAGGGGTGCCAGAGGTGTAACGTCTGGGAGAAAGGAGGTGCCTTGGGCATGGGATGCTGTTGGTGGGCCTGGCAGCGAGCTGGCACCGTTGTCCATCTGTTTGTCCAGACTTTGCTCTCCGATGGAAGGTGCAATGATGTGGGTGCGTTGAGGTTGCTGCAGCTTCACTTGGGTTTCTTCATCTCTGGGTGGGATCTGATATAGATAACCAGTACAGACATACGTGCATGTTCATGGCAGCGCACACGTGTGTGGTCACACACCAACTCTGCAGCACGTGCAGAGGTGGCTTTGCCGTTCCCTCCTCCTCCTCATTCGTGGTCCTGCCTGCACGTGCAACAGGGTGGACGCAGAACCACCTTTTCTGCTGCAAACCTGCTGTCTCAGCGCTGCCTGGGGCTGTGAGTGCCCAGCAGCACCCTGCTTCTAGCCCCTGCCCAGACAGCTCTGCCTGTTGAGCTGGTGGGCACCAGGGAGGGATGGGGAGCTTGCAGGGGTCAGCCAGGACCAAGGGCTGCTGGTTCTTGGCCTCTTCTACAAAGTGTGGAGGTAAAACAGAGTTGTTGGCACAGTTGTGTAAGGTACAGGCAGATGTGCTTGCTGGACATGTGATGGTTGGGTAAGGGGGACCATAGACCCATCTCCCACCTCCTGGCAGGGACTGTAGGAAGATATTGGGGATCAGCTTCGGGCTGGGATAAACCTGCTGGTGAGTAGTGCTGGATCTGGTGGGGTTGCAGGTTCTTGAGGCTGGATGGGGCTGCCCCAAAGAGCTGTTTTCTTTTGCTGTGGCACGTCTGGTGTTGTTGTTTGTGTTGCCATGGCGTTCAGAGACTCAGCCCCAGCGCGGGGTCCCACTGGGGAAAGGCAGGATGAAGGCACTGAGGAGGTGGTCCACCCTGGAGAGCTGGTCATCTAGAAGAACAGGGAGACCTACAGGCCACTGCTCACAGAACCTACAGCCCCCACCAACCCCAGCACTCGGTCTCCTGTCTACCTTGTCCTTATCACTTTGTCCATTTGTCCTGGCCCGTTCCCACCACCACACCATCTCTCCTGGTGTTGGTCACACCTTCTGCATCTGTTGCCTGTACCTTTGCTCCTGCTGCTTGTGTGTAAACGGCTTCAGCTCTGCTTGCCCCTCTGGCTTGGCCAGCCTGCTCCCACCCCTCCTCAATGCTTGGGGGTCCTCCATAGAGCCCAGTTCCTGAGCATGGTGGGGTAGGTGGACCTGGAGACCAGCCCCATAGAGCTGCACCGCATGGGAAATGCTCCTCAGCTTGGGAGACGCCAGTTAATGCAGAGATGAGTTGACAGGACCCTTGGTTGGCGCAGACGGTCTGCATTGCAGCTTTGGGAGTTTGTCTTTAATTGTATCAGGCACGTGTGCTAACGAAGGGATTAAGGCTTGGAAGGGTGAGCAATGCAGGCCAACTTTTCCTTGTCTGCTTCAAGGTCTTGCGTTTTATAACATCCTCTGTCTCTCCTCTCCTTTCCCTCCCTCATCCCTGTCCTCTGCCTGGAGCAGCCTCCTGGTTCCACACTCCCGCACTGGTATCTGGCGATGCTGATCCACATGCTGGATAGGGTCCACTTGACCCCCAACACCTGGCCAAGCCTTCCTCCCCTTGCCCGTTGAGAAGATGGTCATGGGGACACTTTGCTTGAATGTGGGCACTGGGGTGGGATGTCCCTGTGAGGGGTACAGCCTTGCTGTGGCTGTACAGTGGGTCGGAGCAAGGATGAGAGAAAGGATTTACCGGCCCACTTGCAGACAGGTACCAGTTAGAGGAGTAATGTGGCCAAAAGGATGAAGCAGGAGGCTGCTCGGGCTGTTCTGCATTGTATCTCCCCTGCTTCTGGCATGAGTGTGTTGGAAGCCATGCCCCGTGGTCCTGCTCTGCTCCTGCCGTTTGCTGCGTGAACTGGACGGTGGAGGTGGGAGTGGTGAGGGCTCTCTTGTAGTGCAGCACCGAAGGGAGGGGGCTGCCTGGACATCGTGAGGTTCACAGCCAAGTGCAATGTCGTGGTTGTCTGTCCCTGCTCTAGAGTGCAGAGCAGGGGTCACCACCCCACTGCTCGCCTCTGGTTCCGCAACTCGGTGAAAGATGAACTCGGAGCAGAGACTGAGCACAGAGCAGGTTTCGGGTGGAAGCGTGTTCCCACCTGTCCTGGGACCGCTCCGAAAGAACGCGGTGCAATGTTGAACTCCTGCTTGGGTAGACCCAAATCCCTTTGTGTCCTTCTCACTCTGGCCAGCAATAAGGTAGATATTCCCTTCTCCCTGGCTTGTGACTCAGGTGATCGCTCTGCTGAGCTGCAGGGATGATAATCCTTCCAGCACCTGAAGGGGCTACAAGAAAGCTGGAGAGGGGCTTTGGACAAGGGTGTGTAGTGACAGGACACGGGGCAATGGCTTTAAACTGAGAAAGGGGAGATTTTGATGGGATCTAAGGAAGAAATTCTTCCCTCTGAGGGTGGTGAGGCACTGGACCAGGTTGCCCAGAGAAGCTGTGGCTTCCCCATCCCTGGCAGTGTTCAAGGCCAGGTTGGATGAGGCTTTGAGCAACCTGGTGTAGTGGAGGGTGTCCCTCCCCATGGCAGGGGGTTGGAACTAGATGATCTTGAAGGTTCCTTCCAACCCAAACCGTTCCAGGCTTCAATTATTGCTGCTCTGATCCCCCAAACCACTGTCTTGTTTCCCCTTGATTTTATTCTCTGAAGTCCAGAGCTGCAGAGTCCAGCGGTGAGAGCAGCAGTGGGACACAGAACTCTTGTCTGAGGCAGCTGGGTGAGATGTTCCCAGTGCCGATACTTCTGGGGAAGGGCCAGGTCCATTCTGAAGCCCTGGGGTTTTGCAGCGAAGAGCCTGCATGTCCGCTTGGCTCCAGCGCCAGCTGCTTGGCTTTGGTGAAGGCTGGAGGGCTTTGCTGGGCACTGATGCCAGTTCTGTGAGCGGTGGGCTCAGGAACCCACCTCAGGTGGGCAGGACCTTGACCACCAGCCCACAAGTACCTGCAGATTCAAATGTCTTGACAGTGCCCCAAGCAGGTCTAGGGCGGGGGGGGCGACTCTGTGGTAAAGCTGCCTTTGGCAATAGTAGGACATCTGAATCTATAGGAGGTAGCAAACGCTTCCTGGTCTGAAGGTGATTTTTTTGTTGTCTTTAGAAGATTCCCAAGGTTCATCAGCACCAGGATATCTGCCAAGAGCAGGGGAATATACCAGGCAGCATCAAACGTCGGGGCTATCTTTTGTACCACTGAGTTAGTTGGCAGCAAGGACTGGGGAGCCTGGCCCTGTGTTGGGTGAATGTCTGGGCGGGTTCTAGCCAGGGGTTACAACAGCAAGGGGTCCTGGGTCTCCATGAGCACCAAAAAAACATCAGTGGAGGCAGGAGGGTTGAGCCTGTTCGTGTCACTCATCTCACCGTTCCAGCACAGATGCATCCTTGGCCATGGTGTCGTACACTGGAGAAGTTGCGGGTGGCTTTGGTGACAGCCTGGTGTAGGGAGATGGTGATGGCTCAGAGGGATCTGCTTGAGCCCTCGCTGCGATCCAGGGCAGTGCTGTGTCTGTCGTGGATTCAAGGTCGCCCTAGATTTGTACATCTTTCTGGTTTCTCATGCTATATATCATCTGTGTCCGCATCCATGCCCCCAGCGCATCCCTGGAGCAGGCTCTGGATCTAGTTGGACTCAAGAAACTCAGCAACCTCAGGGCAACCACCTTGATCCATGCAGTAGTTGCTGGTTCCTTTGTCTGCACGGCCAGTTTGCTGCTTGTAGAAGTGTAGGGTGAGCTGGGGGGATGCTTCAGGTGCTGGGAGCTGTAGCAGAAGCGAGATTCGATTAGCACCTTCCCTAAGGGAAAGCAGAAATGGGATAGCCTGGCTTCCTGCAGCTTTGTGGCTCTTGCTGCTGATGGTAGATAACATCACTTTGAGTCAGTAGCAATCTGCTCCAGTCACAGGAACAGCATCGATTTACACGAGCTGGAGACCTGGCCCTGGAATCCATCTGCATTTTTATCGGCTCATCTCAGCTGACAGGGGATGTTTGGCTGTGGAGGAGGAGCTCTGCTCTGGGATTGCTGCTGGTGCTTGCTTCAGCTCCTCAGGTCTTCTGCTTGGTCCTGCAACGTCACGCACCTGCCTGCAAAAATTTAGGGGGACGTTCTCAGAGTTAAAACTCTCCCTGGGGCTCTGCAGTTTGGGTGGGCAGCCCCCACGTCCAGCCTTCACAGGCTGGTCACAGTTGGAAGGGGTCAACCAATTCCAGCGAGGTTTTGCCTTCGCTTTTCTCCCTCCATCTCCTGCTCCCGTTTGCCTCTGCGTGGGTGGAGGGGATAAATTCCGGAGCATTCAGCTGCCAAAGGCGGGGTGTTTGCCCTTCTTCCTGGGGTGTTCCTTAAGTAGAGCAATTAACCATGTTGGCATCTGAAAACTTCATCCTCCTTTGTCGGTCCCACAGCAGAGGAAGCTCTTCATGTTCAGTTTCATCAACTCACATCTTTGTAGGACCCTGGCTGTGCAGTTTGTCTGCTGTGGCCCCTCCAGACCTGCCCTTTCCTGGCTGCTGTTTTCTTCTTCTCTCCTCGCTACCTTCTGAGTTTGGCAGGAGCCACTTGGAGCTGGGTTGAAGCCAGAACTGTCCCTGTTGGAATAGATGGGATAGTCCTTGCCAGTGGAGGAGCCTGAACAGGTCCGTGAGCCAGCAGCAGGGCTGGGCTTCTCGTTTGGAGAGCAGAAGCTTTGTGACTTTAATTAGGAGTCCTGGGTTCAACCCTTGGTTGGACCCTTTCCAGTTTGACGTGACACAGTGCCCATATGTGGTTTCAGGAGCGTTTCCCTCTGTTCAGTGTCCCTTTACCTCCCAGCCATGCCCGTTCTAATGCAGCAGCCCAGGATCTGGACGCAGGAGCTGAGTTACAGATGAGCTCACCAGCACTGTGGTGTGTTATGGCTTGGCTGTCTGAAAACGTCAGTGATATAGGGTGGGTTGCAGCTGTGTACGTCCTGAGTAGTGGGTGATAGAACCATGGAATGGTTTGGGTTGGAAGGGACCTTCAAGATCATCTAGTTCCAACCCCCCTGCCATGGGCAGGGACACCTTCCACTACACCAGGTTGCTCAAAGCCTCATCCAGCCTGGCCTTGAACACTTCCAGGGATGGGGCAGCCACAACTTCTCTGGGCAACTTGGTCCAGTGCCTCACCACTCTCAGAGGGAAGAATCTCATCGAAATCTCCCCTCTTTCAGTTCAAAGCCATTGCTCCGTGTCCTGTCACTACACACCCTTGTCCAAAGACCATCTCCAGCTGTAGTGGAGTCAGCTGTCCTTCCATGAGCAGGCTCAGTGCGGGACGGGATGGGATGGGACGGGATGGGATGGGACGGGATGGGACGGGATGGGATGGGACGGGACGGGACGGGATGGGACGGGACGGGATGGGACGGGACGGGATGGGATGGGACGGGATGGGACGGGATGGGATGGGACGGGACGGGACGGGATGGGACGGGATGGGACGGGACGGGACGGGATGGGACGGGACGGGATGGGATGGGATGGGATGGGATGGGATGGGATGGGATGGGATGGGATGGGATGGGATGCTCCTCTTGCAACTATTATCTTCTTCCTGGATTGTCCCACTTTCCACCAGACCTGAGAAACATGCTCTGAAACTGGGAAGCAACATGGAAGGGTGGGAGCAGAAAGCCTTGGCAGAGTTTTTCTTCTGGGTGGGCTGATTCCCTGCCTGAGGTGCATCCCTCTGCCATCTATGAGAGCCCTGTGCGTTCCCAACATTTCTCCCACCCCGCTGGAGAAAGTGGTAGGACTTGAGAGAGTTAAGAAGATTCAGGAGGGCTGACAGAACAAGCAGAATTTGATTAGCAAAGAAAGGGAGCGGACTCTTCCCAACACGTAAAGCTGTTATAAAGTGATCAATTGTTCTTTGCGTCTGCTGGGACAAGAGGAGGAGCGATCAGTTTAATTTGGAGCTAATGAGATTTGGGTTAGATACGGGTGAGATGCAGATTGGCAACCAGGGAGTTCTGGGAGAATCCCCTTCAGCTGTGTTTTAACAAAGCCAAGTGACTGTTTCAAGCATCCTTGGACTTGTTTCAGTGCTGGAGGCAGGTGGTTTTTGGAGATCCTTGTGCTTTCATGAGTTCAGGACGTTCCTTGTTGAAAATCTTCCTGAAGAAAGCTCTGGGGTAGCTTGATGTGATTTTGTTGGCACTGGCAGCACACGTGGCACTGTGCGGACCCGCGGTGCTGGGGGATGGCCGGGGAGGTGGGCAGGCTGGGGTGGACAATCCACCTCTTCCATGTCTACGACCAGCTTGGGTTATTCTTCTGGGGAATTCAGCTCCGTTCATCCACAGAAATACCGCTGTCGCACACCAGCGGTGCCGGGCAGGACAGCGACCCAGACAAAGAATTAATTTAAAATCACTTAATTGCAGCAATGGATTTCTTTGGAGTAGCGCATTTGCCCACTTGCTAAATAATTCATAGGAGAGCCTGGTAATTAAATGCTAAAGACCTGATTTGCTTAGCATTGTTTGTACTTACATTACTATTTAAATGCAAGAAATTACCAAGTCATTTAATTGCTAATTAAAAATAATACTGTTACTTACTGTCTTATAAGAATTACTCAGCATTCCTGTGTGTTGTTTGCGCAGAGCAGAAGCACTCACGCTCTTTTTTGGGCACTTATCTTGTAAACTTACCCCTCTGTTTGTGCTGACGGAAGGCGTGTGCCCCATCTTCTTTTAATGACTATTAAAAACATGAGGAAAAAATGCTAATTAAACGAAGAATGGAGCTGCACAAGCTGCCTGTGGAGAATGCCTAGCTTTGGTCCCCATCTTCCTCCTTCGTTTCCCTGCAGAAGGTCCCCTGGACATGGGTCCTGCTGCACCAGCACTTGCAAGCTCTCTCACTGCATGTGGCCTTGGATGGTGTGTAACGCACAGCGCGGGGATGAAGGTCCTGCAGAGAGAGTGGTCCCGAGCACCCAAGAAGTTGTCTTCAAGTTGGGAGTGACAAATAAGCTAGAAGAACGTTTTTTTAATCCCTGAAGACCTCAGCTTGTTGGCAAAGGCCCCAGAGGAGGCAACGAGATGTTCTGGGATGTTCCATATTGCGCAGAGACGTTAGGAGGGTGAATTAGATGTGATCACCCAGGGACTGGAGGGCTCAGTCTTATGGAAGACCTTCAGAAAGGAAAAAAATAATGGATCAGAGGAGGGATTTGGGTGCAGAGCAGTAGCACGTTGGTCTGGGCTGTCCGAGGAGCAAAAGTCTGCGTAGGCATACCAGAGCGCATGCGTACACGTCGGAGTGTGTGGGAGGGAGAGGAGGAATGTGTATGTATAGGGAAGGTGGGTACGTACTGCACGTGCGTTGTGTGTCTTCATGCATGTGTGTGGTGTGTACGGTGAGCACTGGGAGCGTGTGTGTGTGTGTTGGGGTGTGTTTGGAGCACACAGGTGCTTTTGGGGGTGGATTTGGGTATTTGGATAAGGGCCCGCGTCTGTATTCATGTGCGAACCCGGAGAAACGGTGGCTGGTTCTCAGCTCTGCTGAAGACAACTGGAGGGACGTGTTCAGGTCTCGCTCCGATGAACTCGTCGTTAAATACTCGTAACGAGTCACGCGCTCCCAATCACAAACGCTCGCTCGATCCCAGTTATTACCCAGCTTTTTCACATAATTCCCCCATAGCTTTTGGTACTGGGAAGGGGACAGGCCACATGCACAAGGCCAAAGCAAGGCTGGGTCTCTGCGAGGCGAAGTCTCTGTGTCTCCTTTCCAAGGTCTTCCATGCACGTAGGTGCAGACACAGTTGGTACGTGTGGTCTCTGCTACTTTTGGGGGGAAAAAAAGGGAAAGTTCATCCCCTGCTAACCTGGGGTGCTGTATGGCTGAGCCACCTGAGGGTGCCTACCTACAGGGCATCCTCCCCATGTTTGGTGGGCTTGATCCTGACCTAGAGTGGCTTCTCCAGGACACGGTGAATTAGTGGTAGTGCTGGAAGAAGGCTTGTGTTTTCCTTAGACCCCTGTGGATGAAAATTTCCTGGCAGTATTTTCATCAGCATCCTGACGTCTTGGTCAATATTTTCCATGGGAAAATGTTAACTTTGAGGAAAAAAGTGTTGTTTTCTAAAGGAAAAAATTCCATTGTGAGTGTTAATTAAGATGTCAGGGATCTGCTTTATACAACATTTTGTTACAATGTTTAATGCTGAAGTGGGACAAGTTTTGTCCCTGCTAACAATGGGAATGTTTCATTCTGGGAATCTATGTGTGGAACCGTTTATCTCCCATCAGGCTGATCCTACTGGGGTCTCTGAGGACATCAACCCTGTCCCCAGATGGACTCTTGTCCTGTCCTTATGCATCCTCCCAGGTTCGGAATAATCTAGAGTGAGGAACATGAGTGTCTGTAGCCCAAAGAGGGGCCTTGGAAGGGGCTCTGAGCTGGCCAGGGCTCCAGTTTAGTGAAGGAATCAAATAATCGCCAATAATGGTCTCCCAGTTTCTGTTAGGCTGGGTCATTGCCTTCTATTAAGTGATAAGCAGAAATCCAAGAAGATGACTGTCTTTATACTGCTGTGTGCAAGCAGCTTTGGCCAAAGACGGTTTGCTTTCCACCCTCTTGGACTCTGCCCAGCAAAGAAGTGACTGCGACTTCTGGACAGGTCAGGAGAACCGGTCCTGAGCACGGCGAGACGTGCCGTTGTGTGTTGTCCCCGGGCAGCAGCACTTCTGGAGGCTTTCGCTGGTTGTTGGAGTTCTTGGAAACTGGTCCTTTAGCTCTGGCACCCTCTGCCCTTCCTACTGCTCATTTCACTCTCCAGTGGAGCTCTTCTCCTCACCTGTGTTTTGGTTGACGGGTTCAGCTGACACCTCCCCTACATCATATAGCAGTTGACCTTCATCTCCTCAAGGGCATGCAGCTGATTCCTGGCCAACGTGTCCACCAAGACCTCTGTGTCCTTTGCTGCAGATCTGCTTTCCAGCCATTCGGTCCTGGTGGACGGTGTTGTTCTGGCTCAGTGGCAGGACTTTGTATCTCCTGAGGTTTCTGTTAGTTCTTTCCTCCAGCTTTCCAAGGTTTTGAGGTTACACCTGCAGAAGTATTTCCCTGTGGAGTACATCGCTTGGAATCAACTGCCTGCTCCACTTAAACAATTGGCCTTTGAGTCCAACAGTCCATGTGATTTTTCGCCCACCTCCCTGTCTGCTATTCAGCCCACATCTTCTCAGTCTGTTTTCCAGGATGCAATGGGAAACTGTCAAAGATGAGCCCTTCCTGTCTGCATTTTAGCTAAATGTGACATTTGGCCCAGCTGATGGTGGTATCATATCCCTGGTATCCTGTGTGCCATTGCCTGGTTGCCGTAAGAACCTGCATCAGACGCGGTGAGGTTTAGGCTCTTTCACAGCTGGATCAGCTGGAGGACTTCAGAGGCACCTCTGAACCCAACGTGACTGAAAAGAGAACTGATGGACCCCAGGGGGTAGGGCTGATGCCCTTCTGGAAGGACACCAAAAGCGGAGGATGGGTGGTCACTCTGGGCAGGACACTTGTGCAATATACTAAAACAGGTCTGGGAGGTAATGACCATGGGTGGACCAGCACTGAAGGCTCAGCTGGGTTCTGCAGAGCTGCTTCTCCTTTGGTGATCGATGGACTGGAAGAAAACTAAGATGGGATCTCTGAAAAAATATCTAGTGGATGTACAGACTGGGAGAGCGGTATGTAGGTAATAAAGATGGCATTCCAGTGACGTGGAGGGTTGGATCGCTCGTTCAGCAGGTGCACCCAGCCCATGAGGTGTGCCTTGTTAGAACGAAGGAGGTTTGGGGAAGCGGGATGAATACCAAACAGGACCTGGGCTTCCCACGCGTGGCCATGACTAACACTCAGACGAGATCCTTGGCTGGAGAATTTCAGCCTTGGGCGACAGCAGGGCTACGACTACTGCCGTGAGTCACCAGGGCTGACCAGCAGCATGTTAAAAAATTGGAGAAAAGTCAGTGGAGAAAGTGGCTGATGAGTGGAGATGGGAAACAGAGGCTTTATGGTGAGAGCTTGGGTGATCGGAGGTGTCCTACTCACAGGGTACCAAAGCCTGGCTGGAGAACCACCTCGTTCCACCCAGCAAAGGTGTATCTAAGCCCAGGGGTGAAAGATGGAGCTACATAAGCTCAGGCTGAGTAGAGGTGCAGGTTTTAAGGATATTATTCAGTTACCAACAGCACAGGCAGTTTTCAAAGGATGAAGAAATATCTGCTGTGAGGAGGAATTACCTTCAGGGCAGGTTGAGCACTTCAGCTTCATGACTTTCACTTGGAAATAAGCTTATATGGAAAACAATCCAGTGAGTGCTTATTTGTGGTCTATTTAAGTCTTGTTTCGTGTTTCTAGCCGAACTCTGACAGCTGGTTCTGTTTTTTTTTGTGTGTGTTTGTGGTGTTTGATGGTTTGGGTTTTTTTTTTTGTTTTTGTTTTTAAAAAGCATCTTCCTGTGACACCAGAGGCTTGGCAGGAGACTCCTGGCATCACAAGAGGCATGAGGAAATAGTGAGGACTGGCAAGTACTTCTTGCCTGAAGGACCTGAAAATTGGGAACCGGCGTGAGTGTGGCTCTGGGCTTGTGGAGAGCCCTGGCTTTGCATTTCCTTTCTCTTCCAGTGGTTTCCTCCTCCCCTGCCAAGCCCAGCCGTGGGGTGAGCAGACTCTAGTTCTGCTCCTGCCTTTGCATCCACTTGTCCTCCAAGCTCTCTGGATCTGGTTCCACCTCCCCCTTGTCCTCCCCTGCTCGGCGAGGGACACCTGCGGGAACATTTTTATGGGCATTGCGGGGGATCTAATCTCCTTCTATTGCCTGCATCGCGTGTCCCTCTTGCTCTTGTGTCCAAGGGGCTCCCTTGAGATGGAGCTCTCTCTCCATCACCTCCTACCAGCTGTCACTGCTGTAGGCTGCTTGGGGTTGTAGCCTGAAGGACTGACTCCTGCATTGCAAATCCGTGTTTTGGGGCTGGTGAGGAAGACCTGAGATGGGCATCCCTCTAGAGAGCTCCTGGGAGCTCAGGAAGTGGATTTTGGCCCTCCTTATGCTGAGCCCGGGTCCGGAGGAGAGGACACTGCATCAGTTCCTCACCTGCAGTGTAGCGGCAGAGACCTTCCCCTCCAGCGTGCTCATTAGGGTGTTTTAATTATTGAGACGCTCGTCCTAATTGCGTCCCCTGGTTCCCGTTCTGCTGAGATTACATCTGCTTCTCATTTTCTGCACGCTGGCTCTTCTCCAAGCAGCTCTGCCGCACAGACGGAGCGTGCACCGGGGAAACTCAGCCAACAGACCGGGGTGTGGGATGCTCATTGTCCTCCTCCACCTGCCCCAAACCACCTGGGAGGCGAGCTGGAGACACCAAGGAGGGCCCCAGTGCTGGGCCAGTGGTTTACTACCCTGTTTGCAACCCTGGTCACAGCTCGGTGACAGCTGCTGTGGGTGACGCCGACCCACCCTGTGCTTGTGCGTGCGGCTGTGCGGTCCCCGTAGAGATGCAGCCATCCTTGAACGCAACGTTGCTGAGGTACTGGCAGGACCGCAGGAGAGATGCAGCTTCTGCACAAGGAGATTTTGCAGGTGCTTTGTCTACCCATCCCTCGGGCAAAACCTTGAGTTGTTCCAGTTCCTCTGTGGCCATCCAGGTTTTCAGTTCCACAGCTACAGTATCATCAGCCAAGTCATCGGCGTCTGTTTTATGCTCCTGAGTGCCTTAGCTGTGCTGCTGATGGTTTAGAGTGTGGAATGCTCTCCGATGTTGAAGGTCTATAGTGGGAAACAGCTCAACGTAGGAACATCCAAACCCGCCGTCTGCTACAGGTGGTTTAGATGGGTCTGTTGGGTTGATTCAGGGTCTTCTGGGTCGCAGCCATGATCAGCATCTCTGAAGCCTTGGGAGATACCTAGAGAGACCCACCAAGGTCCAGACAAGCAGATGTATGTGACCACTGCTGTCACACCAGAAAATCTCTTTTGGGGAGCAGATCAAGGTTTTGGTGCCTGGGTCAGGATGTCCTCAGGATAAGGAGGAGTACTGCCTGATTCCAGCTGAAATATGTCCCTGCTGGCCTAGGACAGTGTGCTTGAGCTGCTCTTGGCCTTTATAGTTAACAGCACTTTGCCCTCTCTGCTCTTGATTCACTAGTGGGTTTTTTTGAGACAGCGGTCGTTACCTCTCTGCTGTTTTTTCACTTGGATGAGCTCTTCTGGTCTCCCATCATAAAACTTCTTATCCCATTGATGACCTGCACAGCTTTCCCTGCATCCAGCCCTGTTTGAGACCATGTTTTGGACCTGCACACACTTTTCCAGATGAGGACTCAAAGCCTTACCTTTATTGCTTCTCTCTTCTCATGATCCTGGTCCACCAGACCCCCCTCTTCTTTAAGGTTTAGGCTCCTCGATGACCCTATAATCCTTCCAGTGATGTCCAAGTCTTCCATGACCTCAGTGATGCCTCTCAAACTGCCATCTCCTATTTTTTTTTTTTTTTCCGAGCACATTTCTTACTCGGTTGTGTCTGGCTGGGAACTGAACCTAAATGTGTTCAGTCTTCAGGAATGGGCTGTGAGGAACTCCATTAGAAACATCTCTGCACGTTCCCTTTGGATCAAACCCCTCCTCGCATCTTCCTCTCTGGCTGACAGCTCATCCTATTTTGCTCACCGTCACCCCCAGCCCGACTACACATTTCTCACCGTACCAAATGCTTTGCTGAAACCCTGGTAGATGACATTAATTGGAATTTCTTTCTATAAACAGTGATCTTATTGAGAAGAGCTGCCAGCTTGCCTGGCGTGGTCATACTCCGTTAATGCCGCAGTGTTTAACCTTATCTCACATATATGTCTTTGCTTTATTCCCAGCTTACTTTAGAAACCTTTAGTGTCGTTGTAGCTGGACTATATGGAGTCTGTAGGTGCTTGTGCATCTATTGTTCTTTCTTCAGTCCAGGAACTATATTTGCTGTTCTCCAGAAAGAGAAAGAGAGGGATCAATACCCTGGAATCACCTATGCTGCTCAACATAGTCGTTAACAATCCCAGCTAAAGATTCCTGACTTTAAGCACTGGTTTTCCAAGGGGGACACGACGTAGATGATCTGGTCCTGCTGATTAAAACATGTTTGATCCCAGACCAATGCTCATCTTAACCAAGCTGTTCCCACTGGCCCAGTGCCTGTCTCTCTCTCTGAATTGGCGTCCTTTTCCCGTCCCGCTGGCTTCAGCTCAGGCTCCCGGAGCAGTTAAGGTCAACGCACGAGCCCTTCGCTCTGAAACCCAGCAAAGCCAGGACATCTGTGCCTGCCGGGACCCAGCTGGTCCACCTGCCAGCGAGGTTCGCCTCTCCGCTGGTTTCTAGGTAATCCGAAGCGAAATAAGGCACTGACTTCCCTTCCCTTTGTCAAATGAAGTCCAAACGCTCCGACCCTGCCCCCCTTGGGATTGCTGAGTTCCTGGGTAAAAGCAGCCATAGCCCGTAGAGCCCCAGCTCTCTGGTTTCTGGATTCCACAAGACATGAAAAGCAGATGTTGGGTGGATGCGTCAGAAGCTGAGGTTTTCCATGGGTGATGCAGAGGAACCCCACGGGAGCAGGACCATCTCTGTTGGGAGAACCAGGGAGTACTGGGGGATGTTTTTTAGCTCCTCGAGCACCTCAATCGAGGTCCTTTTGCCCGATGTTACTTTGCTGGCACCAGCCCTTGCTGTAATGATGCTCGCACCTCGGGGAGGTGCAGGCAGGTGCAGCCCCTCCAGTGCCGTTATATTGGCCACCCTCCTGCTCCTGGAATAGATTCCCAGACAAAGCTGGCTTATGATGCGATTGAGACTGAGAATATAAATCAGTGATTTAAGGGGAAGAAAAAAAAATAGAATCTGGTGATGGAGGTGGCAGTGATCCCACGCCAAGCTGTTAAGGCAGAGTAAACTGTGCAGAGGCGGCGGTTAGATCCGAGCACCTACACTCTGCCCGGGCACTGGGCCAGGCTGCAGCCGGGCGACGAGGACCACCGGGCTCTGGCAGCGTGGTTGGAAAAGCTGTGCCGTAACCTTGCGGCTCATGTCGATGCAGTCGAGGTACAGTGTGGGTACCATGGCAACCTGCGCTGGCCACGGGCTCGCTCCCGGAGTCGGGATGCTGCGGGAGGCAGCAGGCTTAGAGGCAGATGATCTGGGAATGCGATCGCACTGGGGAAACGTCAGGGGGGTGCAACAGGCACCGTGCTTGGGTTGGTCTCCTCTGGAGGTGGCTTTGTCTCCCCACTGATGTGGCTGCACTTGTCATTGAGGCACGGCTGTTAAGTGTTTGAGGGTAAATACTTCAGAGCACTCGACTGGATAAGCCCTAAATTGATGCCCTGTCCCTGGAAGTGTTCAAGGCCAGGTTGGATGAGGCTTTGAGTCATCTGGTCTAGTAGAAGGTGTCCCTGCTCATGGTAGGGGGGTTGGAGCTAGATGATTTTGAAGGTCCTTTCCAACTTGAACCATTCCAAGATTCTATGATCTTGTCTATCAATTTAGAACCACGGAATCATAGAATGGTCCAACCTGGCCTTGAACACTTCTAAGGATGGGGCAGCCACAAGATGATGGGAGAGACAGGACCGCATAGGCAGGTCAGAGACCAAGAGTGAGTGGCTTATGACATGGAGAATGCCCCCATGGTCCCCACTGGCAATAGACTGGCAATTCCCTCATGACATTAGGAGAGGTTCTGAGCCCTTCAGGGTGGTGGAAGTGTCTCTGCTGTGCCTGAAGGAAGATGCTGAGGTATGGCAACCAGTCATTATTAGCCCAGCTGGACTGAGTTGAGATAATGAACTACTACTAATTACTAATCAACTCAAGGTACCTATCCTGCCCACAAGAGGCAGGCCATTTCCTCCTGGCTGCGGAGGATGCAACAGCGTCCTTGGTGCCGCAGCCCAGGCTGGTGAGCAACAACTGGTGACCCCGACGTGATACATCCATGAGACCCTGGGAAGCCCCAGTGAGCAACACTGAGGTCTTTGGTTGTATCAGGATATAGACAGAAGTAGGCAGAGGAGCACAACTGCCAAAGCTGAGCAATTACTATCAAGAGTTTGCAGCTCTTGCACTCTTCCAGATTGCCAGCACTGCCCCGTGCAGCCAGCTTGGCATTCAGAGACCCTATCTACAGAAGCAGTGACTGACCGTGCAGTCACTTGGTTTTACCACCAAGATTGCTGAGGCTGAGTGCACCCACCCAGGGCTGGAGCTCCTGTTGCCTGGGGCTGGGTGACTTCCCAGCTCCCCGATGGCTCAAGACTTCTTCTTCCCAGTCAGGGCACAGCAAACGAAAACTTAGCATCTGCAAAGGTTACTCCTTCTCCTGGGGAACTTGCTAATGAGACGGTGAAGGGCTGTTGCTTTTCACAGCAGATGTTCACTGCGAGGTTTTTTCCAGCCAAGGAATTGCTGAAGTTGTCTTACACAGCCCTGCTCAGGGACGTGGAGGTTAAAGGCAGGGAGGTTCCTGTGAGCACTTTACCCACTGATCTCAGCCAGCACAGGGTGGAAGTTAGCTGGTTTTGTACAAAAATAGTGGAAGACATGTTCCTTGGGATTTATGAGGTGTTTCCATGCTTCTTCGTGAGCCCTTGCTGGAGATGACACCAGCTGCAACCCTGGGCTGAACAATCCCTGCTCCTTGGGGTTCAGCAGAGATGGATTCTGGAGCTGGCAGTTTCGGTGAGATGTTGCCACAATTTGTAGCATGAAGCCTAATTAAAATGGTGAGCTTCCTCACCACGGGTCCCAGAGCCGCTGCCGTGGAGGAAACGTTCGTTAAACGGTGCATGGGCTGATCGGGCATCTCACAAAAGCTGGCAAACTCTCCTGAAGGGTTGGGGATGGACGTTGTCCAATGTGCCAGCAGTTGAGCCCGGTGAAGACTCCGAGGGTTGTTGCCCTGGCCTTGGAGCCGGGATGGCAAGTCTGAGAGTAGAGAGGAACGAAATATATTTACGTAGTCTTGGTTAAAAGACCCCTGGGGAGCTCTGGAGCTGGATTATCTTGATGTGGTCACTGTAGGCATGAGGAAGAACATAAGTGATGTGCGAGACGCGGATAACATTTATTTATTCCCAGTTTGAAGTTACACTGAGCTGCTTTTCTGCTGCCTAAGCCCTTCCAGCTGCCCTTTCCTCCTTTCATTCCCACACAACAGACTCTAGAGGCATTTCGGTTCCTCCACGTCAGAGCCAGAACCTGAATTAATAATGTGCTAAGAAAATAAAGATAGTTCAACAGACTCTAAATCAAGGAGAACAGCCTGTTAAAGAGTTTGAACAAATCACATTACTTTGTGTGCAGTTTTAGGGCTGGCAGAAATAAATCTCCCAGCAATTTATTGATGGTGACAAATTCTTTCAGAAAGAGCCTGCTCAGGGAATGCTTCTCTTTATCGCCAGACTCTCTGCGTGAATTATCTAGGACCAGATTAATGTGTCCCAGTGAAGGTGTCAACACGATTTGTGTCCCTGAGCCTCCGTGTCACCTGGGCTGACGCATCGTTTGAAGCTGTCTGTTGAAAACCGTGTTGCTTTTTGGATGCTTCTTCCCTTTGCTGGTATGTGGGCCTGGGCTTGACAGAACCACATCCAGAGCCAGGTAGAGGGATCTCCATGAGAGGAGAAGGATGGGTCAAGGACATAGTCTGTCTTAAACTGGATATGAAATCTGCTTGTGTAGACTCATGGCAAGAAAAGAGCAACCAGAAAGCCGCGGGGTTGATGGCTCCGTTGCGCCAATGAGTGTCTGACAGAGCCGGTCACCAGGGATGTCCTCACGTGACTGGTGGGACCGAGCACCTGGACCCTGGTTGATGTTGCTGTGCCCGTATCCTCCAGTGCTCTTCGTCCCTCTGCATAGCCAAGACTCGAGGAAGGGCTGATCCTCTGATGTGACAACGAGGGACAGGGAGACCCCGGAGGTGCCCAGGTTCCTGCACATCTGGACTGCAGACCTGCAGCGTGGCTGAGCAGCGAGCTGAGGGACCCCAACAGAGACTTCCAGGGGGCAAAATTCAGCCTCCTTCAGAGCCTAGCCACGGGGGTCACAATCTGGGCACTGCGTGCCTGCCCAGATACCGCTATTTACTCAGCAGCTCAACGGGCAGCAAAGAAGTTAATTTATTACTGCAAATGACTTTGAAGTAATTAATTGATCTTGTCAAAGGCAAGGGATAATTCCATGGCTGTATAATCCCAGCAGAAAGATACTTCTTGTCCCCTGACAAGGCAGCTTTGATAGAGCTATTTCACTAACACATGCTGAAGTCAGGAAGGGGACATTTTATTTAATGATTCGCGCTAATTAGAGTGGAGCGGGCGTGCTCCCTCTCTGCCCCGCAGCGCAGCAGTCGCCGGGTGTTTGGTGCCAGCCCCGTTCCCCGTCCTGCCTGTGGGCACGGGGTGGATCTCAGCCTGTGCCGCACGGGTACGAAAGGTCCTGGTGACCAGCAGGTCTGGGCATCCAGGTACGGACCTGACTGGGACAAAATGGAGCTGGAAGTGAGAAGGTTCCTGGCCATCTGATGAAGGGAAGGAGGATGAAAACAATGATGTCCCATCTCAGGAGGAGCAGAGCTGCGATTTCAAGGACTTTGGCAGATCCATCGGGCAATGTGGCGCATGCAACACGGCTCCTGCAGCTCTGTCTTCCTCAGCGGTTACGTGCCTTAGACTTGGGGTAAAAAGACCAGGTCTTCCCTCATTTTTCTGTCTCTTGTAGAGCCAGGGTTGCCTCGTGGCAAAATCATATATTGATTGCTCGTCACTGTGCCCAGCTCTACCTGTTTACAAGAGCTTGCTTTGGATCCACTGCAGGGCTCTTTTTTTTTTTTTTTTAATTATTTTTGGAAAGAAAATTTTGGCTTAAATGAAGTTGGAGGAAACTCATGTTTCCTTCTTGTTACAAACAAAACCTCTGTCTTTTAGAATAGAACCTGGAAAAAAACGTAGTGATGGTTACCTCTTCATTAGCCCCTATTTGTCCATGAGAAGAAAATGTCAGTTCACACATCTGGCAAGATGAGACTGAAACCAGCAACAAATTCCTCCAAAACTCCTGTCTGTCCTCACCCGCTGTCCTGGAGGGGATGGTTCTTCAGCACGCCTGGACCTCGAGTCCGCCGCAGAAATTCCGAGGGGTTTCATGGTCTTGTAGTCCCAACAGGATTGGATGCAGCATGTGGACCAGCAAGGCCAAACACTTAAAAAGGAAAATAAGCAGAGAGGTTGAACAGCTGCCCAGGCATAGGGAGAAATGGTGAGTGATTTTGCCATTAATTGCTGTATCATAACGCTGTTGCAAAAGGGGGACTAATTAAAGTGGCTGAGACAACCTTCTGCCTGGCAAATCCCAGCTTTCCAGTGGCCTGACCTTGCAACATCAATAACGTTTCTTAGCTGTGGATTTGGGGACTTAATCCAGCAGCTGCCCCTGGCCAACCCCTTGGCATGGCTGTTTGGTGAGGAGAGCAGAGTCGCTTCTGGGGGTGTGGGAAGGACTTCTTTGACTTTGGCTGTGCTGAGTCCAAGGAAACTTTTTCCCCAAGGAAGATCCACGTCAAAAGACAGCAAATATTTGCCTAAAGCCTAGTCTTTGCCTGGTGACAGCTCCAAATTTGCATCTCAGCCTTGGGTCAGGCACTTACACTTGCTCCATCAGCCCATGTGTTCTTTCTGTTGGTTACTGGCAGTAGAGAAGTTGATATTCAAGAGAATTACATGGATGGAGCTAGACAGAGATGGGTGATCAAGTAAGAGATCTTGATAGTCCATCATCAACACTGATCTTTAAGGTCCCTTCCAACCCAAACCATTCCATGGTAACAGCCTGCTGACCAATGCCAGCCACCAAAGCCACAGCAACTGGTGACTCATCCATCCCGGATTTTCTTAAGACTAACCACATCTCTTGGGCAGAAACTGTGACAGCAGCAGCCTCTGGAAGCAAAGAGGGATGACCGTAGAAATGCTTCTGTCTCACCTGATGGAAACAGATGGGGAATGTGCAGGCTTGGGACTGGGGGCAGCTGGTCCTACTCCCTCTGCTTTGCACTGCACTTGCCTGTTCACCCTCCAAGATATGGCCTAGGACCATGTCCCCATGCCCTTCCCGAGCATCACTGGGTCCTCTCCAGGGCTGACTGTGACTGTTGCAGTCCCTGGCTGCAGCGGACTTGGAGATGACGGTGTCATGAGCTCTACAGGTGCTGGAGTACCTTAAGGATACCGTGGTGGCTCTCCTTCTCTCTCTGTAATGGTGAAGGGAGCTCTTGGTAGGTGCTGGGGTCAGGAGATGTGCAGGGAGAGGCCACGACACGTGCAGGTATCAAAGAACAGGTCAACGATAAAGCATCCTTCACGTTGTCTGTAATGGCTTCGCAAAACTGAACTCGGTGCACGGGATGGAGTAACGAGGTGCAATTCTCTGCTTGGTCAGCTGCCAGCACGGAGGAGTCAGCTTCTCCCAAGTGCTCCGGATGAGCCTGGGGAAGGACACGCTCTTCCCTCGTTATTACCCAACCATGTTGAGAAATGTGTTCCTCAGCCCTCGGAAGGAAGGTCCACGTCAGTCTCAGTACTTTGCAGGAAAGGGGACGGGATGGTGCCACCAGCCCTGCTGGTCTCGGGGGGCTAAAAAAGGGGGTCGGTGCAGCTGACCAGGCTCTGTCCCTTCCACCTCGCTCCTCAGCAGCCCGCGGAGCTCAGCACGTTGCCTTCCGAGCAGGGAGAGGCGAGAAGCTGTCCCGAGCGGTCCAGCCCTTTGGAAGCAGCAGCAGCCCTCGCTGCAATCCGCTCTCATAATGAGTCAGGAGCTAATTTTCATTAATTGCCATTGGCACTTAGACCAAAATCTTTAATTCCTGAAACCTGCATGAATAAGGAATGGTTTTCTTTGAGCCGCCGGCGACTATTTTTTGCCTTGAACTCAAGCATCCAAGTGTGCGTTCGCAGTCGCTGTCCTCAAAGACAAAACCAGTCATTCTGTGCCACGGGGTTTTACCGCTGCAATATTTTACAATATCACTTCGTCAGCACTAAAAAAAAAAAAAAAAAGTGCTTAGATCCCTTTCTGAGATTTATTGCGTTTCATAGGTGAATAGATTTTTGATTAGAGAAACGCTCCGCATTTTTTTCCTTCAAAAGTGCTTGGCCGAGGGGTGAGATAATGCAAAGGCTGAACCTCATTTAATTATCGAGTCCTTTAAATCCAGGCAGAGCAAACCCCCTCCCCATCTCCACCGTGCAATTAGTTTGCATCAATCCAGAGCCGGGCCCACCCTCCCGGTGCTGTGCGGGGCAGCGGCTGTGCCTTCTGTGCCGCGGGAATAAATCCGGTCGGGATCCGGTATTTCCGAATGCCGAGGTCTTCCATGTGCCTCAGGGAACTTGTGTCCCGAGTTTCCCTGAGGCTCATCCAGGTTTTTTTTTTGGCGTGTTTTGTTTGAAGAGGCAAAAATCTTCAGCAGAAGAATATCCTCCAGCCCTGAAACCCTTCCAAGCAGCGAGGGCAGAGCGGCAAGCTCCCCGCGTAGCAATTCCCCCGGCACCGACTTTTTAACAGACTTAAGGAGGGAAGAAGAAGAATTTCAAGAGAAAAGTATTAGAGCAGTTGGCATTAGGCCTCCAGCACAGACACGGATCCTCTTTGTCTGCTCGGGACAGAGGATGAGGGGACGGAGGTGGGAAGGGCGAGGATTGGTGCCAGTAGAACTTGGGGGGAAAAGAGGAACCTGAGCTCCCGGAGCCTGGGACGTGTCCGGGTGCACGCAGGCTGGTTGGGTGCCCACACTCATGGGCTCAGCCGTGCCAGGGGCTGCGGGAGATGTGGAGATGGTGTGAAGTGACCACCCAGGGGAGTCAGGGGAAGCTCAAAGCTTGGTGGGCCACACGTGGACTCTGAAGGCTCCAGCGTTGCTCTTCTTTCCATGGGGCTTTTTCCACCTCCTCTGGCAGGAGGCAAAGGAGCCCCCATGCAGCAGTTCCCAGGATGACTTTTTCTTAGGCTGGGTGGCATTGTCCACTCGTGGTTTCCCAGGCTCCAACATTTGGCTGCAGCATTGTGGCACTTTCTGCTGTGCAGGGGATGGCACACGCCGCGCTGGCTCAGCTGCAGGTTGCAGCGTGGCGTCTATCGCACTGCTTCCACGTCCTGGTTAAGATCATAGAATCATGGAATGGTTTGTGTTGGAAGGGACCTCAAAGACCGTCTAGTTCCAACCCCCCTGCCACGGGCAGGGACACCTTCCACTACACCAGGTTGCTCAAAGCCTCATCCAACCTGGCCTTGAACACTTCCAGGGATGGGGCAGCCACAGCTTCTCCGGGCAACCTGGTCCAGTGCCTCACCACCCTCAGAGGGAAGAACTTCTTCCTCAGATCTGATCGAAATCTGCCCTCTTCCAGTTTAAAGCCATTGCCCCGTGTCCTGTCACTCCACGCCCTTGTCCAAAGCCCCTCTCAGCTTTCTTGTAGCTCCTTTAGGTACTGGAAAGTGCTGGAAGGTCTCCCCGGCGCCTTCTCCAGGCTGAACAGTCCCAACTCTCGCAGCCTGTCTCCAGAGCAGAGGTGCTCCAGCCCTCGGAGCATCTTTGTGGCCTCCTCTGGACCCGCTCCAGCAGCTCCATGTCGTTCTGATGTTGGGGACCCCAGAGCTGAACACAGCACTGCAGGGGGGTCTCACGAGAGCAGAGCAGAGGGGCAAAATCCCCTCCCTCGCCCTGCTGCCCACGCTGCTTTGGGTGCAGCCCAGGACACGGTTGGCTCTCTGGGCTGCCAGCGCACAGTGCTGGCTCATGGTGAGCTTCTCATCAACCAGCACCCCCAAGTCCTCAGAACTTCTCTCAATCCATTCTCTGCCGTGGCTGTGGGGCCAAAGTGGTGGTTAGATGGGACTTGACTGGACTGGATTGAGTTGGGCTGGACTGGAATGGATGGGGCTATACTGGGCTGAGTTGGTTTGGGGTGGACTCTGTGGAGGATGCTCTGCCAGTGGGTACCCATCGACAGGGGGGCTGTGAGGACCCTCGACGCGAGCAGGTCCTGTGGCTTGCAGGGGACACAGCTCCACAAACAGTGCAACCACAGAGCATGACAGGCTCCCAGGACTCTTCCATGAGCAGATATGAAGAAGGCCTTTAGGAACCGTTCGTTGACACCCTCCCGGTCCTGCCAGAGGACAGATGACTAGGAAAGCAAGATTAATTTTGCAGGGAGGCCACTGATGTGTCCTGCCTCCCCTTTGCCCCAGGCAGTGAGCGTTCCCTGCACTGATGAAGTGTGAGGACACTCTCTGTAGGCACCTTTCAGAAAAAAAAATACATTTCAATTAGCAGCTGAGATGAATTGTGCAGGAAATTGGGTGGTTATTTCCAGATATTTACGATGAATCACCTGGTTGTAGGAAGGGGGCACGTGGCGCTGTGCCGGGGGGGCTGGGGAATCACAATTATGCTGGTCTGGTACCGTTGCACGTAGAGGAGTTTTGCTTTTATGATTCTGTGATTAATTTTTGCAGGATGATTGATTTTTACTTTTTTTTTTATGCTGGGGTAATGGCTGAAATTGTAAAGAGGAAGCGACGTGGGGAGGGATTGCATCAGTGCCCAGCAGCTACATGCCACCTTGGCATCTAATCCACATTTCTAGGTGCCTCCAACAGCCCGTTGGAGCCTTTTCTGTCCCCTCTTGAGCACCTGGATGAGGAGGGATGAGCTTGTTTCTTTCCAGAGCAGGCAGCAGTGGGTGTCCCCTCTGGTTTCCCTTGCATGAAGTCTCGTCCTTCTCCTCCTCCTCCTCCTCTCTGCTGCGGTCCCCTTAGGGGTCCTACACATCAGGGCATGAGATCTTGTATGGTCTCTCTTTCATGGGGATTTGCATGGGCAACGATCTATCTGCCCTTCAGCAGGTGCCATGACCCACATATGGCCAGAATAGTGATGGCTTAGGGGAAAAACTGTGCTCAAAGGGGCATCCTGCTCCCAGGGGTTGGCCCGGAAATGTTCCTGGAGTGGCTGGGAATGGCCAAATCCTTCTTGTTGGGGTCCTGGGAGGAGCTCAGCCAGCCAGCCTGTGCCAAGAGCTCAGTGGTTTTGGTGGCATGACCAAGTATGTTTATTTGCTGGTCATTTTTCACTTGCTGGTCTCCTCCTGGCAGGGGCCTGGATGCTGGTAGTGCTGCAGCTTTGAGCTCTGAGGATGTCCCTTGCAGCTGGATAATGCTGGATAATGCCCCTTACGTTCAATCCATCCTGGTCATGGTGACTAACCATCTGGTGCTAGTTCTTCCTCCAAATTGCATCTGTGCTGGGTTCCTGGTTCAGGTCCAGGCATGTAGTCAGGTTCCTGGAGACCTCCCAGAGCTCGGACATGTTTCCCTGTGAGCTGGGAGCGACTCCATGCAGGCCCAGCACCCCCTTGCATCCCAGAAGGTTGGATCACTGCTTGAGCCTGGGGTGGGAAGCCAACTCTCTCAGCCAGTTTCCATAGCAGAAGTGCTCCAGCCCTCGGAGCATCTTCATGGCCCCCTCTTGACCTGCTCCAACAGCTCCATGTCCTTCTGATGTTGGGGACCCCAGAGCTGAATGCTGGGGCTGCAGTGAGATTTTACAGTCCCTCAGACATCTTCACAGCCAACTGTGCCCTCAACATCTCTTCGATGTGCAGTCCCTTGTCCTGGGTCCCTTGTCCCTGAGTGGCCAGGGGGTACGAGTCCCGCAGGGATGCTGTGCTCGCTCCGGAGCATCTCATCCTGCCGGGACTGGGGCCGTGGCTCTGGGACAGACGCGGGCACACTGTGGACAGACAAGTCTGGGGTGGCTTGGAGGGGCAGCGAAGCAGGTGCGTTGCCCTGGAGATTAGAAGGGTTTTTTTTTGGAGGAACACAGGGATCCGGGAGCTGTAGCCTGGGGCCGGGCAGGCTCAGCCCCCTGCCCTGCCCTCTCCCGCGGTCTGGCTTTCTCAGGCAGGCAGCTCACGGAACTTCCCTGGGCTCCAATTGCTGCGCTCCACCTTTTATTATAATTGATTCTGCATCGCCATAGGAACCCGCTCCAGCGTGAGTGAGGAGCAGCTGCCTTCCCTGCGCTCGCGCTCGGGGAGAGAGGCGGCTGCTCCTTCCCTCGGGATGGCAAGTGACGGAGCTGGGAATCCATGGCAGCCAGGTACCAGCCGTGCCCCATTCCTTCTCGAGCGCTCAGGCTGTGGGGAGTCGGGTGGCCTTGCAGAGCTGGGGGGTCATTCCCTCTGCGCTCGGAGGCTGGGGACCCACCCGACCCGTTGCAGTGGTGGGCTTGGGAGATGGGGCTGGATCTGTTGGTCTGGTGCTGGGGACCAGTGTGTCTTCTTCTGATGATCTTCTGATGGTGGTTGTTGAGTCTGGATGGAGAGAGCAGGAGGCTGGGGGTTTGGGGTGGGATGGTCGAGAGCTGCCGTTCCATGGCGGGGGGGTTATCTTCTTCCCAGGTGGTTTGGTTTGGCAGTGGTGGGTTTTCTGTGTGCACTGGGATGACTGCAGAGAGGAGGCACACGAAGGGTACGGTGCAGAGCCCTACACTTGGCCGGGCTTCCCATGTCCCCCCAAGGGGATCAGGGATCACAGAGTCTGGGATTCAGGGGGAAGGGTCTCTGCGTAGCTGGGGCTGGGCTAAACCTCCCCGCAGCTGAAGGGTTATCCCCTTCGCTTGCATCGGAGTGGATGGGACATCCCTCATCTGCTCCTGCTCTGGCCTGATCTGCTTGTTTCTCCCCTCTGTGTCCGGGGTTTACTCATCTTCCTCTACTACTGGACTCGCCTGCCGTGGGTGGCTGTGTGGGGTTGGAGAAGCAGTGGTGGAGAAGGTGGCCCTCCCATTAGCCAGGGACTGGTTTAGCAGAAGACTGGCCAAGATTGTACATCGTGGTTTGGGGTACGTGGAGTCCCAGTCTGTCCCACCATTCCTTGTGGTGGAAGGTGAGAGATGTTGAGAGCAGAGGGGACCTCTGGATATGTCAGACCAACTGGAAGATCCTGCTGAGACTCGGGATCTTCCTTGGGCATGGGTGCTGGCACCTGGTCCAGACCCATGGCAGGATGTCTCCCGGACCCTCTACATCCTTGTCTGTCCACACGCTGAACCCTCACAGGGCCAGGTGATGGAGAGGGGCTGAGGGGGTCCGTGAAGGAGCCCCCAGAATCCTGCTGTAGGGAAACAACCATCAACAGAGAGCGAGAGCAGCCATGGGCTGTGGTACCTGGGTAGAGTCTGGCACTGCCTGTCCTTGGGGGTTTGCCTGTAGGGGCAGGGTGGGATGCACCGTGTAGGTGGGTCAGATACGGCCGGGATGAAGGCAGGGGTGTCTCAGCATCCTTCCTGGGGCACAGTATCATCTGTACAACATACACACCCTGCCTCGGTGGGGTTGAAGGGGCTCTCCCTGTCAGGGATGGTGCCAGGGTCACAGCTCTGGTGCCTCCCAGCAGCAGTAAGAGGGAAGCAGGAAGGGGAGGCTGCACACACGGCTCTCCCGGCAGACGGGATTCCCAAAATGGGAAATGACTTTGCTCCCACTGGGCCTGGCTGGCTGCTGTGGAAGGAGAGAGGAGACGTGCCCAGCCTGAGCCCTGCACCCACACGCGGCGGAGCAGATTCCCAGGGACGATGCAGCTTTTAGGCTTTGGGGCGCATAGGAAGGGAAGGCAGAAACACATCCCGATAGTCCCAGCCCTGTTTGCTCCCAGGTCCAAGGTCCGTCTCATGCCGCAGCCGGAGAACACAGCCCCGTGTTCTCAGCATCTGCCAGCCGGGAGGTTCACAATGGGCTTTAACACCGAAACAGCCGGGATCCCAGCTCAGCTCTGTGCTCCGGGGGTTCTGCATCCCCTTGGAAGTTCAGCTTCCCCAGGCAGAGCCCCTGGTTGTGCCGTCGTCCCCGCGGGATCCACTCCCCTGACTCAGCAGCAGCGTTTACTGAAAAAGGCGATGCAAACCCCGCAACGAATCCGTCAGCTCCATCCGACAGTGCCAAGCACTTCCCAGAAAGGCATCAGGCTGCCTCCAGCCCAGCACGGGCGAGCAGACCCGCTGCGGACCCGCTGCGGACAGACAGACCCTTTGCTTCGGAACGACGGAGGGAGCCGCTCGCAAGTAAAACCTTTTTCCCATCTCTAAGGAGCTTAGATCCCAGAAAATCCTCCTGCTTCGGCAGAAACTTGTTTGCCGGCGAGAACGTCCGCGTTCCCGTCTCCCCGGCGAGCGCGTTCGCTGGCTGCTCGCAACAGGCGGTTGCGCACCACGCGCAGCGGTGTGCGGAATGTTAACCACCGGGAGCATCCCTCTTGGATTTTCCCTCCTAGGTGTCTCAAATGGGTTTGGATGGGGAGGGACAGCAGGCTCGTGCTTTTCAAAGCGGGGTTATTTTAGCACCGTCCTAATGAATTTGCTCCGGTTCTCACTCTGTGCGCAGTCATTTCTTTCTGCTCCCTACGGAAGCTTCGTTTGAGTTTAAGAGTTTAAGCCTTTTAGCCCCTCCTGGCTCTCCTCCATCCAAACCAGCTCCACTTTCTCCTCTTAAGTCGTCTCGTTTCTCATTGTTATATAATTGCAAATGTCTATTTTTGGTTATAAAAGTGCTAAGCTGGGTATATTTAAAAGTATGTAAACTGAGTAATTCCCTTGTCGTCGGACGGCATCCGTGACACCGCGCAGCCAAACCCCGCTCGCGTCCTGTCGTCTTCCAGTTTCGTTCTTTGAGCAGATCAAGCCTTTCTGCTGCGATTCTGCTTTATTGTGCAAATCAGATCGGCCTTTTTTAATTCCTGCTGATGAGGCGCACACCTCTCAGCACCAGGTGTTGCAGAGCTGACTCACTTTACCTCCCAGCACCTTCAGACAAATTTATCCGTGACTTGGGGAGCTGCCGTATCGTTTGGAATCCCTCATCCCTGGAAGTGTTCAAGGCCAGGTTGGATGAGGCTTTGAGCAACTTGGTGTAGTGGAAGGTGTCTCTGCCCATGGCAGGGGACTTGGAACTAGATGATCTTGAAGGTCCCTTCCCACCCAAACCATTCCATGGTTCTTTGACCCTGGATCCGGAGCGGGGCTGTTCTCTGCGTATCAGCTGCATGGAGCATGGGCCGTGCACGGACGCAGAGCGAAGCTTGGCTATGCCAAGGCTCCCACCTTCATCTTGTGTTTGATGGTGGGAGTCAACCATGTGAAGGAGGAACAGATTTCTGAGCAGGGTCACTCCACTGCAAATTGGAAGTAAGCAATGCCTGAAACGTTAGTATCCACAAATTGCTTTCCAGCTGACACAGAAGACCTTTTCTCAGCTGTTTTGCCTAATTAGTCTCTGATTCTACTCTGGACATGTCTTGTGCTTTCCCATCCACAATCCATCTCTAGTTCTTGACTCTTGGTCAAAAACCTACAAGGACTTAAAGGGTGGAAGAAGCCGGCGCTGGCAGGAGTGCCTGAGTGCAGTCCAGGGAGCTGGCTGAGTCACGCCAGCGCGGCACAGCCCCGTCCCCGCTGACATCCCATAACCTCCCTTCGCTGCCCACTCGGATTCTCAGTTCAGGGGTGTCTGCGGGGGGAAGGCTGAGCCCTTCATACCAGCTGTCATCCCACGTCGGTAAGCACCACTCTGTGCTTCTTTTTGAATAAACATCTCGTTAGCTCTTTGCCGTTCTCAAATTAACATTTAATTCGTGTTTCGTACCCGGAAAAATCTCCCCACGGCATTGCCGAATCGTTGACGGCGATCCTCTTCCTTTGTGAGTTCTGTCCCTATTAAGCAATTTCCTTGCTCGTGTCTTCTTTTTAGTTACTAAGGGAACATGAATCTTAATAAAACTCAATCAAACGTTCCTTAAATAACAGCTGCCTTCGTCTAAATGCCTTATCAGCCCTTTTTTTTTTGCTCCGCTCAAAATTCCTGGGAAATTAAGAGCTGATTCTTTCACACTGTAATGAAAATCTCAACATATCCCAAATGCGAGGGAAATCCTTTATCCTGAATACTATGGGATATAATACTATGGGATACTATTTAGCAGAAAATCTTGTATTTTTGTCCCAAAAGTGCGTGTTCCTCCCTGTGCTTTTGATGCGAGTCAGTTGGGCATCTCCAGATACGTGGTTTGTGCTTGAGTCACTTCTATCGCATCCTGAGCCTCTCTGGCACCGAGAACCATGAAGGAGGATTTTTTTAACCCAGACGTGTCCGTGGGAAGCACAAACCTCCCTGAGCACAGAGAAGCGCCGCGGAGAGGCAATGCGATGCCTTCAAAGGGCATGAGGAGCTCTGCTGTAGAGAGCTGTGCCTGACCCCAGACACCTCCGTGGCGAGGAGCGGGATGCTCCGGCCCATCAGTGCTCCTCCATGGGTGCGTGTTCCTCCCCAGGATAGGACCATGTGGAGGCACCACCCACTGGCTGGGTAGGAGAGGACCAAGTGCTCTTTGGCCAGATGGAAGCTCCTCTGCTCATCCCTGTCCTCCTGCCCTCTCTCAAGGTGCGCCAGGGGAGGTTTCGTTTGGATATTAGGAAAAATTTCTTCACCAAAAGGGTTGTTGAGCATTGGAATAGGCTGTCTGGGGAAGCAGTGACAGCACCATCCCTGGAGGTATCTAAAAGATGTGTAGATATGGTGCTTTGGGACGTGGTTTAGTGGTGGTCTTGGCAGTGTTGGGTTAACGGTTGGACTCCATGATCTTGTCTTTTCCAACCAAAATGATTCTATGATTGTATGATGTTGTGCCCGTGCCATGGGAAGCTTGTTTGACTTATCCCTGCGCCCCGTGCTCATCTGGGGATGTACGGGGGGAGGGATAAACCCCAGCAGGGCAGAAACGTGTCAATCTGAGGAGCTTCTGGATGGAGCCATGCTGGGGGTGGCCAATGTCCTCTTAATGTGACGTGGGATGTAGGTACAGTTTCCCTTTGGGGAACTCAGCAAATAACTGGGGAAGTGGTGTCAGTGGAAGTGCCGAGACGGCTCTTTCGGGGTGGTCAGTGTTTAGGGGTTTGGATGCCCGAATATTGATGCAGAGGTGGCAGCTCAGGGCCCACCACCCCCTGGCAGAGGTGTTGTGGTTCTTCATCCCAGGGGAGAGCAGGGCTGGACTACCCGGCACTGTACGGACAAGCTACCGAGGGAACATCCTGTGTCTGGTCCAGGGAGGGACCAGATAACCAGGGTGAAAAGCCGGAGAGCGGCTGAGCTCGTCCTGCTGCTGCTCTTGCCCTTTGTTTCGCTGCTGTTACAGGAAATTTCTTTTAGAGCTTTGGCTGTTCCCTGATACCTCCCAGTGGGGATTTTGGTTTTAATTTTCTGGAGCCTCACTCGGGCCCCAGGATGCTGAAGGGGGGCTGGTGTGGATGTCCCTCTCGGTGAGCTCCACCCATTGCTGCTCCAACAAGAGATGCTGAGAACTCTGGAGGCACCTTTGGGGGTTTCGCTGTGACTCCCGGTGCCCGTGGTCATGTTCATCTCTTTTGCTCTCTTCGTCCTTCTGCTTTGCCTCCTTAGCCCAAGACAGCTGGACCCTGGAGACCGTTTCTCAGTGACGTGGCTGTTTGGACACAGCCTCCTCCTCCTCCTGCTGCAGTAGTGATGCTCGTGTTCCCGCGCAGCTGCGGTGAGGTAGGTGCCCTCCGGCTCCATCGGGACCAGCTCCTTCTGTACCCGGTGCAGAACCAAAGGCAGTCATCGTGCCGAGTGTGATACAGCAGCCGGGCACGTGTCCCTCGGTAGGAGCGGGCAAACTCTCAGCTCGTGTCCATCTTGGGAGAAATTCCAGACCAGACTAGACAAAAACCTGGAGCCGCCTGCTCTGACTCCGCAGCGGAGGTCTTGTTCAGTGTGAGTTTTTCCCAAGATGCCTGGTCCAAAAGGGTCCTGCAGCACGAGCTGTGCCAGGTGGGCACCCTCTCCGGAGGATTGCTGGAGATTTATGTCCTCAATAGTAGCCTGGTCTGCCCACCCACTCCACCCCTTTGTGCCCCCTGTGAGTGGCTTCTTGAGCTTGCTGGAAAACCAGGGACCAGCTTGCGAATTTCCCTGCCCCTGGTTATTAGCAGAGCTCGTGTAGCCCATGGCCAGTGTCTCCTCCCTCACCATCTCTGCTTTCCCCTCCAGGAGCTCTTGGCCCGGGCAGGAGTCAACCCTGAGCTTGGCATAGCAGTGCTGGCGGCTATGGAGTAACCCGTGCCCTGGGTGCGTGGGCACAGCGGGAGGCTGAAAGCGGCTGCCCGGGCAGCGGGGTGGCCGAATGCGCCCTGCCCACGTGCTCCTCGCCTCTGCCATGAATGATGCATCGACGATGGATTATGAACTGCTCTCCCCTTCTTTGGTTGAGCACCCAGCCGGTGCGGCGGGGATGGATGCCGAGCAGAAAACCGTCTTTGCCTTCGTCATCTTCCTCCTCGTCTTCTTGGTGATGCTGATGGTGCGCTGCTTCCGCATCCTGCTGGACCCCTACAGCCGCATGCCCGCTTCCTCCTGGACTGATCACAAGGAGGGGTTGGAGAGGGGCCAGTTCGACTACGCCTTGGTGTAAAAGGGGCGACTGGGTGCTCCGTGTGCCTCCTACTCCAGCTGGCCCCAGCCCCCCCTCCCCTGTGGCATTGCCCCCCGGGGCTGGCAGAGATGCTCCGGGCAGGGAGGTGGGGTCGGGCTCTCCTCCGGGGTGGGTTTTCTAAGGGGTTTCTCTCTCTTTTCTAAGCACTTTTCAGTTCTCTTTGCCGTCCGCAAGGACTCTGGGAGAGATGTGGTGGAAGGGTGGGGTGACTCGGGGTGGGCTCCGCTGCCCACCGTGCCCCCTGCGTGGCGCAGGGCAGGAGGCGATGGGGCAGGGCACGGCGGGACCTGCCCTCCACCATGGCCCACAGGGCTTCTGCTCTGGGTGGCTCTACCTGGTGCCAGGCCAGAGCTTTGAGCCCTCACATCCTCCTTCCCCGACACCCACCCCCCACCCTTCCATCATCCTCGTCCGTGTCCTCCGGGCAGTGCCGACCGTGGTCCCGTGCGTGTGCGCGCGTGTGTGTGTGCGTGTCCCCGTAACTGAGCCGTGTCCCTCAGGGGGTTTATAGGCACCAGACCCAAGTGTTGGCTTTGTTCTCTCTGTGTGGCAGTCCCAAGTGCCCCCCCAGCCCCCCTGCCCTGACAACTGAAGGGGAGATAGAGACCCCCCCTCCCCAAAGCGCAGCTCCCCCCTTTCGGCATCCAGCCCCGCAGCCTGTGCTCCGCTTTACACCGCAGTGACCTGTCCCTGCCCAACTGGTGAGAATGGTCCCAGACCTGCCCAGGTAGCCCTGCCGGGATCCCAGGAGGGATCAAAGGTCCTACATGACACTTGGGAGATGCTCCTCAGCTAGCCTGAGCCTGGCAGCCTCCTGGCAGTGTTCCCACTCTGGCCAGTCCCTGCTCCAGCAGGATCTGGGTGGCCTCCCCACGTCCAGGGGGGTTGCTGGGGGTGGCCGGCCCTTCCCTGCATCTGGGTCAGAAGGGCTGTGGAAGTAGCCAAGGGGAAGCCAAGGCTGTCCTCCTGCCCCTGCGGGAACCATGCCTGTTGTGCTGCAGCTAGCCGCGGGGCTATCGCAAGCCACAGTGGGTTACGGCTGCGGGCCACTAAGAAGGTTTGTACTAAGGGATTTGAGCCCTTGGGGGGGAGAATCTCTTCCCCCACCATGGAAATAAAGCTGCACTGTGCTAACCCCACACAGCTCCTCTTCTTCTGCCCTTTGATGTGTTCCAGGAGCTGCTCCGGCTGCTCCCCACGCAGTGGGGGCTGCCCCAGCACTCGGTCTGAGCCAGGACCAGCTGGAGCCCCTCTGCAGGGGCCGGGTGCCGCATGGGACAGAACCATCACCACCAGCCCATGGTGCTGTGGGTGCCCCTGCGCGGGCACACGCCCTCTCAGGGACATGCAGAAGGTGCTCCTTGGCCACTGTGGCACCTGGGGCAGTCACAGCCTGGCCACGGCCACCGTGGGCTGTGCCTGACCGTGTCTTCTATGCCAGTCTGGGTCTGTGCAGGCAGCAGGTCTGCTGCATCCAGAGGGACCTTTTGGATGTGTGGGTGCAGATTCCCCTGGGAGAGTCCCCCATGGGCACTGACACGGAGCCTGGCACGCTGAGCCTGGCAGCCCAGGAGGCTTTTTGGGGGACAATTTCCAGCTGTCTGAGCAAAATGGGAGCAGGTTTTTCCTTTGTGCAGGTTCCCCCACCGCCCCGCAGTGCCCTGGCTCTCCCAGCACCCAGCAAGGCGATGGGCTCCCGCCGGCGCAGGGATGCTGCAGACCTGCCTGCCCTCTGGTGGCACACGGATCTGTGTCCGGCGAAGGAGGCCAAGAAGAATGCTAAAAATGAGAATTATCAGCCTGGAACTTGGGTTTGAGCTGAACCCAAACAGCTGGACCCCGGCTCCTGGACACCCAGCACGATCCCCGGCCAAGCACCCGTGGCACCAGGCAGGGTGAGTGGGGAAGGAGAAGCAGCAGGTTCGTCTCCGTTCTCCTGCATCCCCTCCGTCTCCTCTCCACCAGCCCTTCTTGTGCCCCTTCTCCATCCCTGTCCTGGCCCCTGTAACCTCTCCGCAGTCCAGCAGCGATGGGGTGCAGACACTCCTCCTCTGGGCTCGCGAGTCCATCTCCAGGCTCACACCTCTGGCACCCATCGCCTTCCACTCCCCTTGCTGGGGACCGAAGGATCAGGAGAGACTGTCCCTCCTCCCTCATCCACCTTCTGCTCCGAGGCTTTGGGAAGGACCCCGAATCCCCCAAAGGTGCTGAGACACGCAGGGCTGGGAGAGCTGGGTGAGGCTCCGAGGGTGAAACTGTGTCCCTGAGGAACACAGGCAAGAAACCAGCTCCATGCTGGAGCTGGGACAGTTCCTGCCCTATTCCCAGGCTGTCTCTGCCATGGCCACCCCACCGGCCCTCGGCCCCGGCAGATGGACGCGGCGCTGCCACCGCTGCACCCAGATCAGGAGGAAGACACGGAACCGCTTAACCCAAAATAATTTTATTGTTGCTGTTGCTTCTGATACAAAAAAGGAATTCCACAAAGAGCCGCCTCTCCGTGCGGGACAAGGGGGCACAGGTTTTGGGTTTCAACGCTTGCCCAAAAATAAACAACCAGCAAGAAATGTCAATACAAAAAAAAAAAAACCAGAATCAAACACCGCACGAGAGAGGAATGAAGGAAACCTTGAGCTTTTTCGTTTGAGGCTTTTGGCTCAACACACACACACAAACCCATCTCTGCTAATTTATTATATTATTAATAGTTTTTTGGTTTTTGTTTTTGTTTTTTTTTTTTTTAAAAAAAAAAGCACCTGTTGGAAAAACAAACCAAACCAAAATAAGAAAAAAACCAACCAAACCCCAGACATCAGGCCACCCATCCTGTCACCAGCTCTGGGACTCTTGCAAAATCCAGAGTCTGGAGCTGCGTGCTGCAAAAAAAGAGTTTTCAAGTCTGCCGTTAGCCCAAATACAGTATAACGTACGCTCCCCCCAGCCCGCGCGGCGGCAGCGTACTGGGAAAAAAAACCAACCAACCGCCCTCCCAAATACCAAAAAAAAACCAACCCCAAAAAAACCCTTCAGGAATATGCACTCCTCACGACAACGAGCGCTCGGCACTGCGGTGGTTACCCATAAATACGAGGGTGGCTGGATCCAGTGCACTAACTGGTCGATACAGCACCAGCTTCGGAAGCACCTCGGGGGGTCGATAAGGTAGCTGTGTGTGGCACGGAGTGAATTAGCACCTTTGCTGCCCGCGGCGACGCGCGGGCTCCATGCAGAACTGAAACCAGCTTCATGCGGAATTCGGGAATGGCGTTGCAGAGCCCAGGGGTGGGGAAGACTCTGGAGGGAGGAAGAAAAGCCCACCTGGACAGAAGGATCTGGCCAGGCTGCTCGAGGCAGCAGGGACACCTCGATTCACTTAATTAATATTTTCCAGACTCTTTTTAGTGCATTTCTGTTGTCTGCATTAACCAGGGCTGTGTGTCACCGTTGGCGCCTCAGAGCGCCCAGGAGGGATGGGACAACCGGAGGGGGGGACTCGCAGCCCCCGTTTCCAGGAGCGCTCCTGGCTGGAAGCACCGGAGTCGCGCAGACGGGGGGCTCGGAGTCAGGGACCGGTTGCAGATGATGGTCAGGGACCGTCCGCCTGTCCCTGCCTCCTCCTGCCTGCCCAGGCTGCAGACACCCCCCGGTCCCCTCCCCGTTCCCCATCTTGCTTCTGCTGCTGGGAAACTTGGCACAGGATTTTTCAAACGCTCACAGGGGCGGTGGCCGGGAAATCTGCCCCTGTGGCACGTCACCTCCGTCCTGCCGAGCCCTCCGTCCCCTCTGGCACGGGAAGCATCCAGATGCTCTCAACCACGCTCGTGACATTTTCTTTTTTCCTGGCAGTTGAGTTCGTCCAACCGCATTCAACAACGCAATTATTTGCCTTTCCCCAGAGCTCCTCCTTATTTATGGAAGGACACCATAAGCCCTGGCCTTGTCGGAGCTCTGGAAAAGCCCTTCCAGCTCTGACGGGTGGAGGATGTGCACGTTCAGTGTATCGCGGCGTGAAACCCCCGGGTTCCCCGCGGGAGCCGGTGGTCCCGCGGCCCGGCTGCTTCGCGCCGTGAGGTTGGCAACCTGCGCTGCCCCTGCGTGGAATCGTTCTCCGATTCTACGCTTCACTCAGAGGTGACCTTTTCCATTCGACGGAGGAGCCCAGAAGGACCAGAGGACATGGAGAGGACAGAGAAGAGACAGAGCACAGGCAGCGTGGGCAGGGGATGGTTTCTGCAGCACCATCACGACAACGCAGAAGCAAAGGAGGAACAGGAGCTGGTGGGAAATGCACTACCACCACACCGAGCCACAGCTCCCCGTCCAAAGCTGCCCCCAGCATCCCCTCCCCGCCGTTTCCTGGGCTGTGGGGTGACCTACGGGCTGTGACCATGAAGGACGGGCAGCTTCCCCCTGGTACAGCCCTCGCCCGCTCGGACTAACAGTATCTCGGTTAAAGGAGCCGGGCGAGAGCGGGGCGGAGGGAGGGAGGCCCTGCTAACAGGGTTTGAACCTTTGGCAAAGCTTTCCCAAGCTCTTTTGTGGTGTGGCTTGGTTTTGGCTCCAGCACCCCGTGAAGCGGAGCATCCCTGCGTGGCCAAGGTGGGTGCTGAGCCCGGAGGGACATTTCCCACCAGTTGTGCAGTGCGGTGGGGGCAGGTGGTGGCAGGGGGTGCAGCGAGAGAAGAGGCAGTTGTTTCCAGGTGTGGATGGCGAGGCTGAGGACTGTACTGTCGGGTGGGTGGGTGGATCTCCTGGATGTTAGTAGAGCTGGAGCTGGAGCTTCATCCTCAGTGCTTGGCCCAGCTCCCCTGCTAAGTAGTTGAGGTGGTTCTTGGCCTCTAGTTTCTGCAGTTCCCTCTTGCGGTACAGGGGCACGCTGACGATCTCCAGTAGGTAGGTGCCAGGCACGATTTTCTTGCGGCCGAGGTGCAGGTAGCTGAGCCCCTCTTTTTGGTGGATGCGGAAGTAGCCGTCCTCATTCCCGTGGGAGATGAGGTACCGCACACGGTTCTCCAGGGGCTCCACAGCTGGCAGGAGCTCCAGGATGTGCTCCTTGTGAGCCAGGTCAGAGAGGTTCAGCATCATGGACAGGGGAGCATCCACATCCATGCTGGCCAAGTTCACAGTGTGATCCTTCAGAAGGAACCAGGCATGTTACTTACAGATACCAAGGAAAGCTCATGGCCAGGTGAGGGAGGACTTGATTTAGAGGAGTTCTGCCCCATGGGACAACCCAAAGCAGCTCTGAGAAGTGGCTGTGACTTCTATGGTCCTCGCTTTCCTTCAGGTGTTTCTTGGTGCCCTGTTTGTGTCTCTGAGACTGAACCAGCCAGTACACAGAGGCATTTTCAGAGGCATTTTCTTCCCAAGGCCTGAAGGGCCCTAATACCTCCCAATCTGTGCTGCCCAGGCCTGTGAACTTCTTGGGGGAGCCCTGGACAGAAGCCAGAACTTCCCTCCAAGCAAGAACCTGAATTTATAGTGACAGGTCCAGTCTGGAGTCAGACAGTGAGTGCTGACAGTCCTCTATGGCCCTGTGGGAACTGCTGCCCCATCAGCTCCCCTTGCAAGCAAACGTGTGCTTTATTTCTCAGTTGCATGTATCTCCAGACATTTGTGGCCAAACCACACAAGTGTGTGTCACTTAAGATTGTCCTGACCTCCTCTAATGTATTGTGAAAGACTTTCCATTTCTGCAGGACTTCTAGACTCTACAGACACCCAAGCACCCAGCATGGGCAGGTACAGAGTGAGCTGCTATCTCTGTCTGGTTTGAGGGAGACCCACAGGAATGGGCACGCTGCATGAGACCCACTCCAGACACCAACCCCCAAGTGACCCAGCTCTTGTCTTGCTCCACCCCAGCCAGGATGCCATGGATTTCTTACCTGGTGCTTCTCAGTGCCATTGATGCTGCGTCGCTGCCGACCCCTCTTGGGGTAGCCGTTTATCTTGCACTCATAGCAGGTTTCAGGGGAGAGCAGGTTGTCTTCATCCTCTTCTTGCGGGGCAGGAAGGTAGGAACCTTTCCCAAAACCCAAGCCAGAAATACAGTGTCTGGTGGCAGAAGAGCAAAGAGACCCATCTTAGATTCACGCTTCAAGAAGGAAATCTTACCATTGCCCTCCTGGGTTCTCCATGTGGCACCCAGGAACACATGGAGGATCATGCCTGGGTCCAGGACATGGCTTGTGCAGAATGGTTTGAGAGAGGTCAGGCCGCATCTTGATCAGACACGGCCAGTAGATTTAACCTGTCGGCACCCTGGACTAGATGACTCTGCAGGGCATCTGCTACGGTGTCAGCAGCTGCACTACCCATTGGATTAGTGGAACAGAAGAGGAGATGGGCATTAGCATGAGGATGAGGAACTGCCTGGCATGGAGAAGCTGAGGACTCATGTGGGAATGGGAGCTCACTGGCTCCTGGAGCACAAGTGTGATGACGGAGCACGTCTAGGGGCACCATGCACTTGGCAGCCTGCAATAACCCCCAGGAACATACAGGTGCCTGTGGGGACCACCTGCTGACCGTCCTCTTACCCTTGTCCTGCTCGGAAGTAGCCTCCAGGACAGCCGCAGAGATAGCCCCCGTCTGTGTTGGAGCAGCCGTAGCTGCAGGGGCTGCCACCGGCCGAGCACTCGTCCACATCCTGGCACCCCCCGAACGCCTGGTCGAAATCAAAGCCGGACGGGCAGACGCACTTGAAACTTCCCAGCGTGTTGTAGCAGGAGGCAGAGCCGCAGGCGGTGGGGCTGGAGCACTCGTTTTCGTCTGCACCCAAAGACAGCAGAACCAGTCAGAAGCTCAGTGGAAGGAGCTCCTGTGCTGCTGGTGTTCCCCACCCCACCCGGCCAAGGAAATCTGCCCACAGCCGTGGCCAGGCTGGCAGCGGCCTCCCTTCTCCTGGCTCCCCTGCAAGACCTCATCCCGTGCAGGTCCTCGAAGGACCACCTTGGGTTTTTGTATCCTCCTACAATGCAGGGAGACACTGGCTTCAGGAGCACTGGGAGCTCATCACTCCTGATGGTCCCCGTTGCAGAGAGAACCCGGAGCAGCGTGGGGCAGGGCAGGGGCACTGTCTCTGGGCACAGGCATGGTCTGTCTCTGGGGCAGGGCTGGGTTTGCAGAAATAGACCCAGAATGCAGAGTCAGAGATGGCGAGGGGTGGCTGGAGAGGGCCTTGGGGCTTAGGCACCCTCTGTCCCCCATCCCACAGCTACAGGATACGAGACCCCCCGTCCCACACTCACCCACACACTGATTCCACTGGTAGTGCTGCACGTAGCCCTGCGGACAGCCGCAGCGGTAGCCTCCGAGCACGTTCTGGCAGCCGTGCTGGCACCGATGGTTTCCGTCACACTCGTCCACATCTGCAGCAACGTAACACAGATGGTGGTGAGATGACTTCTCCCTGTCCCGTGGGCAGCACCGGCTGCACTGGCTGCACAGGGACCATGTGCACATGGTACACATCCAGCAGCCAGCATCCTTCAGGGTGCTCACACGGGGTGGGCACTTCTTCTGCCTAATTATCTCTCTGAAGTTTGGACTTGAATAGCACCCTCAGTCCCCATATACATCCCCTTGCAGCCCCTCCTTAGATGTTTTTTCCTTTAAGGTCTGGCCTGGACCGTTACCACATCTGTTCTGCTTCAGGCTGCCCGTGTGAACACATGGAAGCACATGGTGGGTTTTGGCCGGCATGTGGTCTCCACCGATGAGATACAGGATCGTTCCCTTCCCACCCTTGGCTGCTACGGTTGCAGCACCAAGACCTTCATCTACTTGTCCAAGAGGCAGTGTTTCTCCAGGCAGGTCAGGAACTGACCTCTCCTTTGCACCAGGGCTTCCCCTGTGGGTTTCTGGTGCCCCACAGCGAGGATTAGTCCCTCCTTGGCTGGACTGAGATGCCTTAGAGATCATGGCTGAACTGAGAACTCTACCACACGGACCATGTTTCTGTCAAAGCCCCGGAGACACAGACCCACCTTCACAGTTGACACCAGAGCTGTCGAGGGAGAATCCTTTCTGACACTCGCAGTTGTAGCTGCCCGGCGTGTTCAGACACTGTCCTTTGGCTCCACACAGGGAGGGCTGAGCTGTGCACTCATTATTGTCTGCAAAACACCGGCCACCGCTTGTAAGCCCGTCCCCAAGGACGTGGCTGCGTGAAGCTTTGCAGACAGCCACCTCGCGTCGTGGAGCTCAGCCCAGCCTGAGCAGCAGATGGACAAGTCAGATGCATGACCCCAGGCTGGCTGGAGAGGGGCAGCACTCCAGAGCCAGAGTTGAGGGGCTGGAAAGACTCTCCTGGGCTTAAAAGTAACCCCCAGAGACCTCACTGGTGCCGTAGAGCAGAGCAGGGAACGCCTCTACTCACCGATGCAGGACGAGTGGTGCTGAGTGAAGCCCGGGGGACATTTGCAGTTGAATCCTCCGATAATGTTCACACACAGGAACTGGCAGTTGTGCTGCTTGGTGGAACATTCGTCCAAATCTAAAGCAACAAGCACAGCAACACGTGTCTCAATTTATCTTACTGAGGTACCTTATCTGCATGTGCGTGGTGACACACGGTGCTCCTGGGCGGACAGGGACCTGACACGGACCAACCTCAGGAACAACTCCCACAAAAGTCTTGCATGAGAATCACGAGTCCTGGGAGCCCCACCTCAGCTGCTGGTCGTACCCAGATGCATTTGAAAGATGCAGAGATTTTTCTCTGCCTCTCCTGCAATCCACAAATCCCGGACCCTCCCAGACTCTTAGGTCACCCTCATCGCAGCCTGATATGTGAGCACTGGGTGAGGTGGGCAAAGCCCCAGTCTGGCAGCTGCCAGCACTAGGAGAAGCCCAGATAGTGCTCAGCCCACATGTAGGAGGCACACTGGTTCAAGGCTTGGCACAGCTGGGATATACTGTGCAGTCTGCAGGAAAGGGCAAGGAGCAATTTTTTTCCTGATAAGACAGATCTGGAGTGGCTGTAGAGGGACGAAACCCTGATGTGTGACTCCACGAGGGTCCAGCATGGCACCTTTTTCCATGTCTAGCCTTGCCCTGTGGCTGAATGGAAAGACTTGACTGTTCTGGCACACGTTAATCAGCTCTTGCCATTCCCCTTGCTGCCAGAGATGAGGCAGGGTCTCTGCTACCTTCTCCTTGGTCAATACCTTTGCAGATCTTCCCATCTTCTTGTAGAATGTACCCTCGAGGGCAGGAGCATTGGTAGCTGCCTTCTGTGTTCTTGCAGATGAAGTTACATGGCTTAGGGGACTGGTTACACTCATCCAAATCTAGACTCGAGAGACAAGATACATCAGTATTCACGGGTTGTGCTGCTGGACGGGGTCCCCACCACCCCTTGGACCATTCAGTCTCCCAAGGGGCTCCTGAAGACCAGGTGATCGCAGGTTTCACGGCCTCACATAGCAAAGTGGTCAGATGGCCCTATGGGCCCTGGCACTCCCTGCCCCAGACAAATGCATCTTATCTGCTCTTCAGGAAGCAGGTGAGCAGAGACAGACTCTTTGAAGGAGAACCTCAGTTTGAGCCAGCACAACAAATTTAGGAGATCTCCTGCAGGGAAAGAGCTGAATCACCTCCCTGCTCAGACATGGGATGTTGTGTGACCTGGGGGATCTGAGTAACCTCTTTCCCAGCCCCTTCCTAGCTGAAGAGACAGGTAGATGCTCCTCCTGAGTACTGGGAACATCAGGAATGGGGCCAGCCCTGTACTTCTGGGGCTGTGTCACCTCTGCCCAGCAAAGAGTAGCAGCTGTGGCTCTGACAAAGCCCATAACTTTGAGTCAGGCTAGAGGGCACGGAGTTGTAGAAAGGGCAAAGATGTTTAGAGAGGAAACCTGTCCTGGTGCTCAAGGTCATATCTGCTCTACTCCTAGGCACAGAGCTTGGAAGCCGAGGGCTCTTTTCCGCTCTGTATCTAGAACACACAGCTGCTGGCGTGGTCCTGAACACCATCTCAGTACTGGAAGTATGGCACATCTTCAACTCCTTCAGTACTTCCCCAGACGCCTGCAGTTGTGATTCCAGAGGTGTCTTTTACGTCAGCATCTGGATTGCCAACGTGGCACTCAGGCTGGCTAGAACGAGCTGCCCTGCCAACGAAAGGTTTGGCTGCTCAAAGGCTTTCATCTCTGGATCACACTCCCTGCCAGTCCCCGTAACCCCTGGGGTCAGAGGGAGAAGACAAGGAGCCTGGGTTTTAAGGAGTTAACATGGAGTGACGACCTTGATGTATAGAGGACCACACGATAAGGCAAAGTGTCCAGAGCCCTGCTACGGCTACGCAGGACAGTATGGACAGAGGTGAGGGCAGGGCCTGGGTGGGGGTTACAGGACCCCCCTCTCTTTGCCTGCTGAGAAGAAGGGACAGAAGCCTGCCGAGGGTGTCCTCCTCCCGACTCACCCACGCAGGCTGTGCCTGTGATGTCCGCGGTGTAGCCCAGCCTGCAGTGGCAGCGGAAGGAGCCGATGCTGTTGATGCACTGTCCGTTCTTGCAGAGGTTGGGCAGCACCTTGCACTCATCGATGTCTGCAGGAGGGAAGGAAGGACCTGTTAGTGCCAACGCTGCCTCTGTCCTGTGCTCCTGTGCCAGAGCAGCTGAGACCCTCCCTGGAAGCTGGTGACTACATTCAGGGAGATGCAGGTTAATGTCATGGAGGCTTCTTGTCTGCCCCAGGTGCTGTGCAGGTCTGCCCCAGCCAGTTCCCAAGGGAATTCTCCCTGTACCCACACCACTGCTTCCCTCCCTCCGCATTGAAGGTGATTTGGGTCCCAGCTCACCTCTCCCATCAGTGGAGTACCCTGGCCCATGAGGACACATTTTCTTGTACTGGGTGGTTCCAGGCAGGGGGCAGAGCTCGCACTGGGGGCCCCAGCTGCGCCCGCTGTTGCAGCAGCACTCAGACTTGGTGACCAGGTTGCGGTTGGTGGAGGACATCTGGCACATGGTTTGCAGTACTTCAGTGAAGCAGAATCCCTGGCGGGTGTCTGGACAGAGAGAGTGGGGGTACAAGGTGAGGATCTGAGACAGCGTCAGCACTGAGGATAACTGAGCAGCCAGTCCAGCCTGTGCTAGCTCCAGCACAGAGGACAGTGTGGTGTTGGTAATGTTAAAGGAAAAGGTGATGCTCCAACAACCTTCCTGCTCAGAAACCCTGAAACACTTGAAAAGTGTCATCTGCTAGTAGAGAGAGGCTGCTCAGGACCCATCAGGACTTGGTAATTACCAATACACTCCGTGCCAGAGGGGCTGACTTCAAACCCTTCATTGCAGTCGCAGCGGTAACTTCCCACCGTGTTGATGCAGCGGCCGTTGGGGCAGATTCCAGGCTTGGTGCGACACTCATTCTCATCTAGGAAGGAAGGAACCACAAAAAGCTGTGGTGAGGCATGGGGCAAATTTCAGCTTTCCACGACTCACCGCGCCACTGTTAAGTTTGAAACGCCCTCACATAGTCCTTGAGGACCATTTCCACATCCTTAGGCAGCTGACAAACACATCCACCTGCCCTGGTCCTCTCCCACCCAGGGTGGCAGAGCGCCCGGCTCCGCTGGTTTGCACATTCTCCACTTGCAAGTAGCAGAGCTGCTGGGCTGGGAGAGGAGCTGGGCTCGCTCTGCTTTCCTGCTGTGCCTAATAACTGTGGAGGTCTGGGCTGTCCAGTGATCGTCCTTCCAAGAGCAGCTCAGTGCAAAGAAGCTTGACACAGACATGGAAAGACTCAACAGAAAGGACACACGGCATAATGCTGTGTCATCCTGTGCTGGAACTGTGTAGACCCATGGGTCTGGAGATGAACAGAGCTTTTGTGTGTGTAGGCATCTAGTAGGACACACAGAAAGTTCTGACACATGGGAAACCCTGGGAAGGAGCTGTTTGACAGAAGAACGTAAAATAAATCTACACAGACAATGCCTGGAAGAGGATGGTCTCCAGTCCCAGAGGAAATCCCTCCCAGCCCAGTCCTTGGTACCTGTGCAGCCCTCTCCATCAGGCCTGCGTTGCATTCCTGGGGGGCAGATGCACATGAAGGTGCCAATGAGGTTCTTGCACAGCATCCCTCGAGACTCGCAGTCGTGCAGTCCCTCTGCGCACTCATCCAGATCTGCAACCAAGAACCTCATGAGACCGTGTCCAACCTGCCAGCTCTGCAGCGCTATGGGGGCAACTGGGAACCGAGTGCTCACATCTGCACTGCTCCCCAATCCCTACTGCCCCACTCCAGGCTGGCAGGCACCAAGCACAGACACCCAGGGAGGTGAGAGTGAGCACGAGCCCAGAGATGCCAGCTCAGAAGTCCTGCTCTGTACAGCACCAGAGTTGGGCTGAGTGCAGGGGGCTGGGGAGAGGGTGGGAGCTCCCCTGATGGGTGCAAAGGGGGATTTTACCTCTGCACATTCTCCTGTCTTCTCGGAGGGCGTATCCAGATGGGCAGGTGCACTCGTAGGAGCCAAAGGTGTTGATGCAGCGGAAGGCACAGAGCAGGGGATTCAGCGAGCACTCGTTGATATCTGGGAGGCAGGAGGGAGGAGAGAGCTCGACTCCGTGCTCTCAGCAGAGCCGGCTGGCCAGTAACGGTGGTGGATCTTCCCAGCACACACTGCCCCCCCTCCCCGTGCATTCATCTCATGAGAACTTTGTTCCACTGAGGCTTCCTGTCATGGTCTCCAGTTTCAGAGGGACAGACACCTGGTGTCTTAGCAGCTTTGATGGGGACAGGGTCCTGGCTCCTTGAGGAGGCAGCTCCTGCATTTAGGCAGGTCTCCAGACCTTCTCCTGGGCTCCAGCCTCAGAGGAAGCCGAAGGGGACCATCACTGATGTACACACTCACGTGGAGATGTGTCTCAGCCAGCTTTTCTACACCGTCCGTTCGAGGCTCACCTGACTGCTGCTCACCCAGGCAATGACCCGGTGGGGTCACACATGGCTCAGCACACAGTGGGGGTGAGAAGATCGCCCCACAGCAGTGTTACCTTCGCACGTCATCATGGGACCTGGCTCAAAGCCCTCATCACAGGCACACTCGAAGCCTCCCACCACGTTGGTGCAGGTGCCGTTCCCACAAGGGTTGCCAATGGAGCACTCATCGGTATCTGGAGGAAGCCAGGACCACGTTAGGTGGACGAGTTAGATAGGAAAGGTGCAGGCTGGTCTCTTCTTGCAGCCAGAGACCAGCAAAGCCAGGAGTAAAAAGCAAAGGGGCAGAGAAGAAGCAAGTTCCTCGTCTCCACGCGCACACACATGCTCATAGAGTCCAACATAAGGAGGGTACAAGTGAGAAGGAGGTGGTGCTCCCCAGGCAGACCCTTACCCACGCAGTTGACTCCTGTATAGTCCAGGTTGTACCCAAAGGGGCACTCGCAGCGGAAGGACCCATCGGTGTTAATACAGGCTCCGTTTATGCAGACACCCAGGTTCTCTGAGCACTCATTAACATCTAGAAGGGAAACCGAGGCAATGAAACCTCATGTGAATGCGTAGCCTGAAACATCCCTGTCCTCTCAAGGCTGACCCTGCAATCTCAGCTTCTCCCTCTCCAGAGCTGGGGGCTGAACCTTTGGTGAACAGTCAGAGACCATAAGTTTGGGAGGGCACCCAGTCCTATGTCCGTCCCCTCCTGCTGCTGGGATTCAACCCTACTCTCCAGATAGCCTAAGTTTGGTTGCTTCTAGGCAAGTCCCCCAAAAAGCCAAATTTCTTATAATTCCTAGATCAGACTTTACCTTCTCGGGTGTCTCCTGGACCTGGGATGGCTCCATGACCATATGGACACAGTTCCTGGAAGGCAACTGGAAGAAAGCAGAAAAGTGAGATACGCTCACAAGTGCTTCTACTCACAGATGCTGAGACGTGCTTTGGAGGCTTCTAGAGCATGACTGAGAGCTTGACAGCTCACTGCCCATGGGAGGCCACAAAACCCTGGCTGGCTGGAAAACACCCGTGCTCGCCTTGGATCTGGAGGCACTGAGACACTTTTTCCTTATCTCAAGTCCCATGGAGGACTGAGAATAGACCTTAATTCTGCTTTGAATTAAGCAACCCACTGCCCAAGAGCACGACTGTGGTTTGCTGGAGACGAAAGGAATACTGGAGTCCAGTAAGGGATGGCTTGTGTTGGTGGTTGTCTTGCCTGACCCACATACCTTCCCCAGGCTCTGTGCGTGTCGGAGGCACACAGGGCCATCTCTCCCATGGAGCTGGTCCCACCACACCTACCATTTCCTTCCTGCGGGCACAGCTCACAGGGGTCTCCCCAGCCTTCTCCTGGCATCTTGCTGCAGCAACACCGAGCCTTGGTGGTGTTGAAGGCCTTGGGGACAGAGCACTTCCCATTGTCGAAGCGGGTGAAGCAGAAGCTCTGGCGAGTGTCTGTAGGAGGACGGGAAAACGCTCAGGTCGTTGCAGACATCCAGGACGGTTACGCTCCCCTCCCCGCCACGAAGAGCTGCGCTCACCAAAGCACCGTCGGCCGTTATCAGACAGCACAAAGCCTGGAGGACAGACACACTGGAAGCTGCCAGGGGTATTGGTGCACGTCCCGAAGAGGCAGATGTTGGGCTCCTCTTCGCACTCGTTGATATCTGGGAGCACGGGGGCCGTATTACTTACGGAACAGCCAAAAGTCACTCCTTTTCTCATTGCATGAAAACCAGCTGAAGCTGTGATGTCTGGGGAGCTCTGATGGCTGTGGGACATCACCCCGGCCCTAACCCTTAACCCACCCTCAGGGCAAACGGGACAGTGAAGAGGCCAGGGCACAGCAAAACCACCAAGCCTCCTCCATCGTGGCAGCAAGCCTTGCCTTGCTCTGTGCCCAATTGCTTCCAAGAAGTTATTTAGGAGTGGCCATGCGTGCCCCAGCCCACTTGGGAAGAACATGGCTGTTCTGGGAACAGTCCAAGGTGACCACATGCTGTGCTGGAAATGGAGGAGGCAGAGAGCCAACATTACCAATGCAGTTGTCGTTCTGCACCTCGTACCCAGGAGGGCAGATACAGCGGAAGGAGCCCTCCAGGTTCTGGCAGGTGCCTGGGGAGCAGGTCCCAGGCAGGCTCACGCACTCGTTGATGTCTGCAGAGGAGAGGAAATAACCAGGGATGGTGTCTGTGCTCAGCTCTGAGGACTTGGGTGCAGGGTACCTTGCTGCGCCCAGGCCCTACCTGCAGCTGCACCCTGCTTTGCCCAAAAAGATGCAAGGGAAGCAGATGAGACATTTTCCAGCATGCCCTACCTGTGTACCCAGGGAACACGAACTGAGCCCTGCAGGACCTGGTGCTGCAGGAGGCAGTGTGGTGGGCACAAATACCCAGGATACAATGTCCCTGTCTGCCCTCACAGCTCCTGCCTGCAGGACAGTTCCCAAGGCATCCCTGGTACAACTCTGCATGCTTTAGGGGCATGGACAGGACAACATTTCTCCTCACTGCCTGCAGGTCTCAGTGCATACTTGACTGTTCCCTGCATGGCTGGAAGGGAGACGCAGGCATCCTGGGGCCCAGTCTGGCTTTCCATGGGCCCAACGACCAGCCTTTGCCTCCAGAGGACTGTAGTGTAGTGATAGGACAAGGGGTAATGGCTTTGAACTGAACAAGGGTAGATTTAGATTAGATCTAAGGAAGAAATTCTTCCCTCTGAGGGTGGTGAGGCACTGGAGCAGGTTGCCCAGAGAAGCTGTGGCTGCCCCATCCCTGGTAGTGTTCAAGGCCAGGCTGGATGAGGCTTTGAGCAACCTGGTGTAGTGGAGGGTGTCCCTGCCCATGGCAGCGGGGGTGGAAATAGATGATCTTGAAGGTCCCTTCCAACCCAAACCATTCTACGATTTTATGACTTGGAGCCTTGTGAGTGGTTCTGGAGAGTCCACTGCTCAGTTGCCTCTGATGGAACCATGTCTCATAGCCCTGCACAGTGCCAGCCACACCACCACACAGCTCAACTCACTGGGAAGGTCCAGTCTGCAGCCCGGACACTCACCTACACAATTCTTCCCATCAGGGGTCCGGTCATACCCCTCTTGGCACAGGCACTGGAAGGAGCCGATGCTGTTGATGCACTGGCCGTTTCGACACACCTGCCCCACCAGGGATGAACACTCATCAATGTCTGTGGGAGGGAAACGATAAGCACAGCGGGAAGAGATACGCACAGCTCGTGAGTGTCCCTGGTGAGCCGCCTCAGCCAGCCCGACCCCTCTGACACCTACAGCCACTGCTACAGCCGCTGCCGGCTGACACCCGGAGCTCACCCCGTGTGCCACTCTGTGCCACCCCATGCCCCACAGCCGTTGACACGTTGACCCCAGTCAGCCATCCACGTGGGGAGGATTTCATGCAACTCACCCATGCAGTCGTTGTTGTGTGTCAGCTCGAAGCCGGGGAAGCAGAGGCAGTTGTAGGAGCCAACTGTGTTCTTGCAGGTGCCGTTTCCACAGGGCTGTCGGTCACACTCATCGATATCTGCAGAGAGAAGGTCACTGCTGATCCAGGGGCAGAGTGAGCTGAAAGTCACCCTCTTGGGTGTGCAGACAGGGTCCAGGCAGCTGCACGACGCCCCTACGGCTTGCAGGGACAGCCTGGGATCAAGAGGACACAGTGGCCCGTGGCTGTCCTTGGCACTACCCAGCAGGTGCTGGAGAAGGCTCAGGTCCATCGTGATATCTGATTCACAGGGCAGGGCTGTGGCAGCCACACTGACCCATGCACATGGTCTGCTCCCCCGTGGCCTTGAAGCCATTGTGGCAGATGCAGACGTAGCTGCCCTCGGTGTCAACGCAGTCCCCGTGGCTGCAGACGTTGGGGATCTCCTGGCATTCGTTGCGACCTAAAACAAAGCAAAGTGGGCACCAGTGAGCAGAAGGGATGGAGCAAACGGGAAAAGTCGAGGCATTGGCCTCCTGCAGACCCCTGCCCGCTGGTGGGAAGCTGTGTCTGTTAGCAGCAGTGCTAGAGGTCTTGGTTTTCTGAGAGGTGGCTTCGCAGAGAACAAGATTTATGCGCTACCGTGTCCGGAAAAAAACCTCCCAATTTAATGGGAGAAAATGGCCTGAGCTGCTGGACTAAAGCTGTGCTTCCCAGTGACCTTTTTCTCATCCCTCACGAGCCCACAACCCCTGGGAATTTTCCAAAATTACAAGTATCCCGCAATCACAGCACAGCCAGGTCATAGTCTGGCGTGTCCTTCATCCTGCCCTTCCTTGGGTCCACCACACAGGGTGGTCTACAAAACCATCTGAAGAGCCCAAGTAGAGGTGCCAGTGCCTCCCAAAGGTGTCTCTGGAATAGGTAGCAAACAGCTCCCATCTTACCCACGCAGGCTCCGCTAGGCGACAGCTTGTATCCGGTTGAGCATTCGCACCTGTAACTGCCCGGGATGTTGATGCAGTCGGCGTTGCGTTGGCAGAGGTTCTCCCCACTGCTGCACTCGTCGATGTCTGCGGGAGGAGAGCAGCGCCAACGGTGGCTGTGCAGAGCCAGCACGCACCAGGCACTGCCACCCTGGGAGGGCTGGAGCGGCTCAGTGGAGCCAACGGGATTTGAACCCCAGCAGGGGTTAAAATTGACCCCAAGCAGGGTCAATTTGGGATGGTTTTCTATCGCTTTGCAATAAAATAATGAGTTTTAGTCGCAACTCAGAACTTTGAAACATTCACATTTGCCAACTTCTCCTAAAAAAACACCCCCAAAAAAACAGAAGAGGGGAAAACCAGACAAGAACATGAATGAAAATCAGCGGTTTTGTTCCTTGATGAGGAAAATGAAGATGATTTCAAGAAGTCTGAGAACATATGGGCTCTGCCATGTCTGTTGACAGCCCTCATCCTGGAGCCCCGTGGGCTGGGGAGATGCTAGTGCCAGGCTGAGAACCCCCCACCCTCCTGGGCACCCCTGGCAGCGCTGCCCGGTTGCCCCGTTACCTTCGCAGATGAGCAGGATGTTGTTGTAGCTGAATCCGATGGGACACTCGCACCTGAAGCTGCCAATCTGGTTGATGCAGACACCGTTGGTGCAGATAGCAGGGATCTCACTGCACTCATCAATATCTGCACACAGACAACAACTCTCAGCATCCTGGGAAGGTGGCAGGGAGGAAAACATCCCCCGTAGCTGGGAGACTGCTGACCTTGGTCGTTCTAGAAAGAAGACTAGGAGGAAAGGGCCACCAGACAAACAGTGGAGGAACTCTTGGAGGACTGATAGTGGATCCTGCAGATCATGCCAGGTTAGGGCCGCTCTGCAGAGGTCTGGGTACCCAACAGAGCCACACAAGACTCCAAGTCATGGGAGCCATGGGATGGCTGGCAGAACTCGCAAGGCGCATGTTGGGAGGGACCCTACCCAGGACATCCACCTTGTTTTCTCTGAGCGTGCCCTGGCAGTAACACGGACAACTGCCCAGGCTCTGGGACCAGGCTGCAAACGGGAAGTCCAGGGGGTCATTGAAACATTGAGATGGCTTGAGGGTCCCTGACTCTGTCGCTGTGCCCAGCACAACCCACCACCAGCCCTGCAGCCCTGCTCTGACACCCTCTGTTGCACTTTATTCCTGGGAGCAGAAGATGAACTCATCTCTTTCCTCTTCAGTCCCCGGGCTGGCACTGCCAAGGCCAGGTGAAGCACTGATGAACTAATCTGTTCATCTCACAAACCACCAGCGAGTCCATCTTTCAAGAACGCAAAACATCCACGGACAGCCCACAAATCCCAGGACTTTCAACGGAACCTCTGGCTTTCCATCTACCAAAACACAACCCTGACACCCTCGGCTCTCAGCAGTGCCCCGCTGCTGTTGGGCTGGGGCTGCTGGCGGTGTGAGCGCCAGGGCTATCGTGGGTCTGCATCCACCTGGCCACTGTCAGTGGTCACTGGCTACTTGTCTGTGGTCACTGGCCCCCCTGTCTCTCCAGGTGGGATGGAAATCAAGGGATAATTGCAAACATGGGGAGATGTAAGCTGCCCAGCCACTCGGGACACAGGCTTGAAGGCTTGGCCAGCTGCTCGCAGTCATGTTTGCCACCTCTTTTCCTCGTCTCTCCTCTGCTCAGGGCTCCATTTGCTAAGGGAGGGGAAGGGAACGAGCTCGCAGGCACTGTGGGAAGAAAGCAGAGGGGCAGGGAGCAGACCTGGCGCCGCAGGGCGCGGGGGGGTCTACTCACCGATGGGCTTCCCCGTGTGGATGTCGATGATGAAGCCGGGGGCCTGGTTCCCACACAGGATCTGGTACTCGGCTGGAAGGGGAACGACAAGGTTACGGCCACGCTTGGTGGGCAGAGTGGGACACAGCAAGGGACGAGAGGGACAAGGGCCAACTATGGCTGCTGTGAGCAGGGAGGGGGTCCTAGTGCACGGGGTCACCGAAAAAGCGACGGAGCAGCCATGGCATCAAAATGTTTTTCCAGACTTACGGCTGGCTGGTGTGGGACATGGCTCGCATGGCTTGTTCCAGGCCTTGCCAATGTTGTAGGAGCAGCAGCACATCTTCTTGGTCATGTTGAAGGACAGCTCGTTCTCACACGTGTCGTTGTAGTTGCGATAGCACACGCTCTTCCTCATGTCTGCAAAGGCAGCCCAGTGTCTCTGCCAGCCCCAGGGATGGGTTATTGCTGGGGATATGCCACCCCACCCTGTCCTGGTGCTCAGAGACTGGAGGTGACACATAGGTCCTTCAAGAGGAGCCCAGCAAAGTGACTGAGCTCTGCTCCAGTGAGAGCACTGGGTCCTGCCCCGTCACAGGCAGTGGCAATGCACAAGCTCTGCTGGGTCTCTCACCGCCCCGTGCCAGCTGCTCTCCCTAGAACTGCTGGCAGGGGAAGCGTCAGCCCCTCCGGCATGGGCAACGTGCGTGGCGTCGGAGCAGGGATGCGGTGAGGCACTGGTCAACTCAGGCGTCCCGAGCCCCAGCCCTGCTCCCAGCACTTCTGCTCAGCCCCGCTGCCCCACCGTGCTGCCCACAGCACATCCCCTGGGTCCTGCACAGGCAGGGCACGGCCAGACCCCTTCCCGCAGATTCGGACCGTGCCGTACCCATGCAGTTATTTCCTCCGTTGACTTGCATGTACTCAGGGGGGCACACGCAGGTGTAGTTGCCGAGGGTGTTGTAGCAGGTCCCGGGGCCGCAGATGCCAATGTGAGCAGAGCACTCATCAATATCTGCCAAATAAAGGAGACTGGAGGTTAAAGGCACAGGTAGAGGATGGCCTGACGTGAGGGTGGGCTTGGCACAAGGTACGGATGGGCACTGGGAGAAGGGACAGGGTTTGTGATGAGGATGAGGAGTCCGGAAGAGAAAGGGGAAGGGATTCTACAAACTGCTCCAAGGGCAGCCCAGGCACACAGCACTCCGTTGCACGCATGCACACACATCGGGCTGCCGTACACGCCGCGCACGCAGACCCGCACGGGCACCGCAGTGCGGCTACCTTCGCAGATGCGCGTGTCCTCGTTGAGGTAGTAGCCCAGGGGGCACTCACACTGGAAGCTGCCAAAAGTGTTCACGCAGTTACCACCTTGGCAGAGGCCCGGCAGCTCCTGGCACTCATCGATATCTGAGGAGGGAAAGGAGTCGGGAGGTGCTCACTACCTGCCAGACCAGCTCAGGCAGCACCTTCACCCCAGGATCCCCGGCAGGTTCATGCCACCACCTCCACCACCCGGCCACCCAGGGCACATCCGAGGAGAGCACACACTTGCTGTTTATCATTTACAATGAGGTGGTGAGGCACTGGAGCAGGTTGCCCAGAGAAGCTGTGGCTGCCCCATCCCTGGCAGTGTTCAAGGCCAAGTTGGATGAGGCTTTGAGCAACCTGGTGTAGTGGAAGGTGTCCCTGCCCATGGCAGGGGGATTGGAACTAGATGGTCTTGAAGGTCCCTTCCAACCCAAATCCTATGATTCAGTGGTCAGGGGCTCAGCAGGCATCCAGCCATCCCAGCTCCATGGCAGACAGTGCCCACCCAGGGCTGAGCTCCCCCAGCACCCAAGTCCCTGGTGAGGGGGCATGGGTGCCGGGTTGGCTTACCTTCCAGGATGACAGTGATGGGGTTGGGACGGAAACCTTCTCCTCCAGGGCACAAGGTCTTGTACTCAGCTGTGGAAAAAGTCAGTCAGGGGGATCCTGAGCTGAGTGGGCTCCCAGGAAACAGGAGGGGTAGGAAGAACCAGGAGAAACCCAGGAGAAATAGGCCATGAGGATGATGACAGTGGTCCAGATGGAGCAGCCTGACTCCCATGACATGTCGAGCCAAAGTCGCTGCCCTGTCTCTGCCTGCCCATCCCTGACTGGCATTACTCCATGTCCACTGCCCTCCCGCAGCCTACTGTGACTTGGAACAAAGGATCTCAACCTGGACGCCCCGAGGCAGAACCAGCCTAGTCTCCCCCACCCCGCTTCACCTCTCCCTAGCCCTCGTCCACCTGGCTAGCCCTGCACTGACACAACAGGGTTGCCTTCTGCTCCATCATGGTGATAGCACGTCCTGGACCCAGGACCCTCAGTCTGAGCTGAGAAGCCCCGGAGAAGAGGCCCCATCTCTCTGCTCTGCACTGCCCATCTGGCCCACGCCTGAGTTTACCCCAGACGTTTTCCCAACTCACTCGTGTTGGCTGGAGGACAAAGCTCGCAGGGGTTGCCCCACGCACGACCCAGCGAGCAGCAGCAGGATGCCCGAGTGACCCCAACTCCGATTTCTGCGCTGCAGGAGATCCCTCCGTCTCCTCGATCCTGAGTGTCCAAGAAGCAGTTCCCAACACGGGTATCTGCACAAAGACAGCAGGGGGTGAGCAAAACCTCTCTGGCAAAGACTGGCGTGCACAGGAGGAATGAATGGCACTATGGCCTCGAGAGGCGGGGAGAGGGATAAGGCCCCAGTCCTGCCCCAGATGGCCACACTGTCACCTAGCTGTATTGCAGTAAACCACATCCAGGCTGCCTTTGCAGCTTATGACTTAGGGAACCCTTCAAGAACAGAGCATGCCCAGCTTGTCTGGTAAAAGCCCTACTATAGCATACAGAGGTCGTAGCATGGCGGCGTGTCTTCAGCATGGCTACAGAACATGACCCAAATAATGCTACCCGTGATCCAGGGCCTTTCAAGAAACAGACACTGAAGAATAGCTCCAGAGCTGTCCAGGCAGCTGCTAATGGTGCCATCTCCACTGGCAAATTCTCCCTTCTTACAGTGTCAATTAGCACAGGCACTTCACCACCTCTACGGCTCAGGCTGAAGCAATAACGTTGCTTCAACCAGGAGAGCACCCAGACTGGTGACACAAGGTGGGCCAGGCTGAACAGGAGGTAGGTACTCTTCTGCTGCTGCAGTTAAGCCCATCATGGACAGCCAGGTATTTGGCAGGGCAGATGTTGGTCAGCTACCCCAGTGTCTGGTAGCGGCCACTTCCAGCTACGTGCGACCAACAGGAAGGACCTGGAAGCTCTTGGATGGAAGGTGTGCTCTCCACAGAGGTCTCCACTCACCCACACAGCCCACACCAGTGGGGTTCAACTCAAAGTCCTGTGGACAGTTGCACAGGTAGCTGCCAGGGGTGTTGACACACAGGCCGTTGATGCAGTTCACAGGGTCTGCGCATTCATTGATGTCTGAAAAGATGGAAAGATGAAGACGGAAAAGGTGAAGACTGCCACAGAAACCACAGCCCAGCCCTAAGTTCTGCACTGTCTGTTCACCCATGACCACGGTGTTTCTAAGGCTCTTCACGTGGTGGTAGACAAAGCCCTTCTAGAAACAGACCTTGCCTTGTCCTATCTCACACCACCCTGCCCAGAGTCAGAAGAAAGGAGCAGAACCACACTGAGCTTCTCTTCCTATCCACTGAAAGCTCACTTTCCAGCAGCATCAAGGCATTGCCAAGAGCAAAGACACATCACCACGTCACCCAGGGACGCTTAATTGGCTTTAGGTTGCTAGTGCCACTCCCTGTCGTGGTTGGGGCAAGCTCACACCAGCAGATCACAGAGCAGTGATCCTCATCCCGCAGTCCCATGAAAGTCCTATACCTGTGCAGTTGCCTCCACTCCTGTCCAGTTCATAGCCATCATCACAGGCGCAGCGGAACATCCCAGGCAGGTTCTGGCAGGTCCCAAAGACACAGATGTTCTGGAAGGTGCATTCATCAATGTCTGCAAAACAAGGAGAGCTGGGTGCTCAGGATCTGGCAGAGTGAGGGCCAAGACGGTTCTCTTCTGCTCCCATCGCAAAGCAGAGCTACACCCCAGCTGTGGGTAACCCGTCTGCTGAGGGTAGTTCTAGTGCTTTGGGATACCACCTCCTGAGTGAGCAGGACCAGGCATGCTGTGAGTATGCCCTCTCCTCTCACCCCTGTTTTGCTGATTGTCCACATCTCACATGGAACCTTGGCTTAGTCCAACCTCTCTGCAGGCTGGGGACCAACTCCTGTTAAGTGGAAGAGCTTGCAGCTCAGGAGCATCGCACCACCAGGTGATGGGGGGGTCTTATTAGGTGACTCTTGACTAGTAATGGATCAGGTGGTGACAGTGCAGTGGAGAGACCAAGGACAGAAAGGAGGTGGACACTGGATCTCCTGGAGCAGCAGTCAAAACTTGGGGCACTTACCCTGGCAGGCCTTGCTGTCCTCCGTGGGATTGAAGCCCATCTCGCACTCGCAGCGGTAACCCCCGGGTGCATTGAGACACTGTCCATTCTCACACAGGTTCACGTTGTCCGCACACTCGTCCACATCTAGAGAGAGTCAAGCGTGAGACTGACATGGTGTCCACTCAAAGATGGGAGCTTCCCTCGGCTTGCCCAGAAAATTCCCACAAGTTTGTTCCCACCCCTCTGCTGGGAGGCTGCGAGGAGGGGGCTGCAATACTTTTCACTGCCTTGGTCCTCCCTAAACACCTGCTGAGAAGAAGGTGGATCTCTGCTGAAGGTATCTGAGCAGGCTGGTGCAGGGCAGGCTGCAGTGGCTTTTGGGGGACATCTGATCTGGGGAACCCCAGATACAGGCAGCCAGGTGCTGAGCCAGGCTGGTGGTTAAGAGGAGGTGACTCCATGTCCCGGCAGGATGCCCAAGTCACGTTCCTGCTGCCAAGTGAGTCTACCTGAGCAGGAGAAGCCGTCCCCGTTGAAGCCTTCTCGGCAGGCACAGCGGTAGGAGCCCGGTGTGTTGACACAGTTGGCATTCAGGTTGCACTTGTGCTCTTCAGTTGCACACTCGTCCAGGTCTAGACAAGGAGAACAGTGTTTTGCCTCTGGCCTTTCCTCTGAGCCTGAGGGGCCATGCAGATGGCCCAGGAGCCTGCAGCCTCCAGGCACCTGGAGCACTTGTGAGGCTCCAACACATCTTTGTGAGCCGCTACGGCCATGAGACCCTCCACTGGCAGTGCTGACGCAGACAGTACGGCAGCGAGACACTTCCACATGCACGTACCCGCACTGCTAGTGCCTCCCCAGCTCCGGCACACGTATCCATGCACATACCCTTACATCCCTCCGTACAAACCACACACATGCCAGTACATCCCTACACTCATACACACACCCCAAGACACCCCTACACACCTCCCACACCCCCGTGTCCCTGCACACACACCCCACCGTGCCCCAACACATCACCCTGCAGCCACATCGCCAGTCTGACAGTGACATTTGCCCACGCTCATCTCAATCCTACACCCACATGCTCCACATCCCACAAATACATGCCCTTTTGCTCCCACATCCGTGGCTCATATCCTTCAACAGACACGGCTGCAGAGCTTGGCAGTGCAACACCCGTACACCCACCCCAACGGTCCCCTTCTGTCACACCCCCACATCTCTGCACGCTTCCATAAATCCTCACGCAGGGCTCCTGCGACTCAAGAGCATTTTAAGCGCAGGTGTCAGCTGAGCCCAGCCTTCACAGAGCACCTGGCCACGCAAACATCCTCTCCTGGGACGAGAACTCACCGTTGCACTTCAGCCCATCTCCGAGCCAGCCGGTGCGACACTTGCACTTGAAGCTCCCGGGCACGTTGATGCAGGAGGCGTGCATGTCGCAGTTGTGAGCCCCGATCTCGCATTCGTCGATGTCTGCAGGAAGGAAGGAGATCAGAGCTGGCACAGCTCAGCTCCTCCAGGAGAGGAGGGGGCAGCTGGGTACAATCCTGCTAACGGCTCTGGGTACCAATGGCTCCTGGGAGTCTGAACCCCAGGGAAAGGGAACAAGGTGCCTTGGGAACAGGCTGCCTAGAGTTGTGCCCTTGAGCTGAAGAGCTGATCCGTGCTCACCCCTGAAGATGAAGACTAAAGGAAGGGCAGGCACCTGGCTTGGCTATAAACCAGGGAAGTGTCAAATCCTGCCCGAAGCCTGCCTTCCCCGCAATAGCTGCCTGCCCAGGAGGGGCTCCCAGCACACGGCCACATCCCCGGTGTCCATCCTCCATGGCAGCTGCAGGAGGTGTTTGTGAGGGCTCCCACCAGCACCCCTGGCTCCAGGTCCGGTGAGTTCCCACCTGTGCAGCCTGTGGTTCCCTTCTTGACGAAGTAGCCCAGCTGGCAGTGACAGATGAAGGAGCCCTTTGTGTTTTCACATTCGCCGTGCAGGCAGATGTTAGGGTTGAGATCACACTCGTTCACATCTGCAGGAGAAAAAGGAATCACAACAACCATGACCTGAATCTGGGGCAACCCTCTGTATCCCTTCCTCCCTCCGAGAGCAGCCTTGTGATGCAGTGCTGGCATGTGCCCAGGGCACAGCCTCGTCCTCACCGATACAGGTCTTCATATCCAGAGATGCCATGAAGCCATCGAAGCAGAGGCAGCGGTACTCCCCAGGGATGTTAGTGCACTGCCCACCATCACAGATGTCTGGATTATCCTCACATTCATCGATATCTAGAGAGAGGAGACCATTGCCAAAGTAAAGGCGTTAGAGCCAGTGAAAGAGTATAGGGGGCACGAGAGAGTCACGAGGGAATCACAGGAGGGGCTTTGCTCCAAATCATGTAGTTACAGGACTCTGGGGTCTGTATCAAGGGGCTGGACATTGCAGTGCAAAGCAAAAACATCTGTCCAGAGAGATCACCTCTCTGGAAGCGACTTAAAAATGAGACTCCCTCAGCCTGAAGCCAACACTACGGCTGACTGGCAACAGACACAGAGGTCCCTGGGCAGCACCCACGAGAGCCACGCTGACTGCTCACCTGCGCAGGACCTCTTGTCTGGCATCAATGCGTAGCCTTCACTGCAGCTGCATTCATAGCTGCCCTCCGAGTTGGAGCAGTGTGTGTCACAGCCGCCGTTGGTTATGGTGCACTCGTCGATGTCTGGGGGAGAAGGGAGAGGTCAGGCAGCTGCTTGGGTCATGGGCTGGGATACGTGCCTTGGGGCAGAGCTGCTCAGACACAGTGCCAGTACACAGAGACGGCATGGGAGAGGTGCTGAAGAGGAAACAAAGCTCCTCCTGCCAGAAGAAAGCACCTCTTGCCTTCTCTGCTAACCCCTTGCAGCTCACCATAGTTTCACAGCCCCTTACTGGTAATGCCAGTCCAGCTGTAGCTCAACCAGGAGGTTCCCCTCTTGCCTTACCCTCAGACACCCCACAGAGCATTGTCAGAGGTCTGAGACCAGGAGGGTTCTGGATGTGCACCGAGGTTTTGGCATGGCTGTGTGGCAAAGGGGAGCACTCACCGACACAGCCTTGCCTGTCCAGCGTGGCCTGGAAGCCCGAATCACACGCGCACTGGTAGGTACCAATGACGTTGACGCAGCGTCCGTTGCGACACAGGTTGTCACTAAGGGAACATTCGTTGATATCTGCAGTGGGAAGAAGAGTTTGAGCAGCCAGTCGTGCCGATGCCATGGTGAGCATCGTTTGGTACTCGCCCCTGGGTACCCCCACCTACTGCTGTCCCCACAATCAATTTGTTATTGCCCCATTGGTCAGTCTGCAGTGAACAACAGACATCACCAATGCAAAGAAACCCTGGGAGTGACCTCAGTCCTCCCTGGATAAGCATGTTCTACCCACACATGGGATGGGAAGGGCAGATTCATGTGCCCAGCACGAGATCCAAGTCTCCCTGTATTGTCACCCTTGAACAGGCTCTGGTCATAAAACAGCTTTCCATCATCTCACCTATGCAAGTGTTCCCTTCAGAAGTCAGCTCATGGCCAGGGGGGCAGATGCATTCAAAGCTGCCATCTGTGTTCATGCAGATCCCACCTCGGCACAGCAGTGGGTCCCGCTCACACTCATTGATATCTACAGAGAACGATACGAGATATGGTGGATTGTCCCCTTCAGCTAGGTTTTCCAGATAACGGAGTGGTGCTGGTGCCACGCACCACAGTCCCATCACCACTAATATATCCCAAAACAGAGGGGCGTCACAAAATTAACAGAGCAGAGAATCCAGGGCTTGGGTGAGTCCAGAGGACTTACGGTTGAAGTATACGTTTTGGGAAATTGCAACTCTTGCCTTGACCTCAGTAGAATGCAAAAATATCAGGAGAAAAGAAGTTATTAGCTTTGTGCAGGTTAGCCAGCAAGGACTAGATGGATATTTCCTAGCTCCCATCCCACCTGTCTTACATTTTCATGAGTCCCATCAGCAGAGGGAATGTTCCTTGGAAAAATGTGTATTTTGTTTGATAGGAGACCAACAGCCAAGCTTTCTTGGTCACAGCCTTCAGGGTAGTTCCATTATCACACAGAGGGCTGGGAAATTGTACATTTCTGAGAAAAATCACAATATGGACAAAGGGATTGAATTTACTAGGAACTGGAGAAATTCCTGAAGTAGATGAAACTGCTGCGAGAGATGTGAACCAGCCAAACAAGGATGAAACTGGGCTGCTGGCATTAAAAATGAAAAAAACCCCACCAAAACCCAAGCGATAGAAAAGTTTATAAATGCAAAACTAAAACCCCAAGGGAACCACTGGAATGGTGCACTGGTGATGGTTGGAAACTAAAACCAAGAGCAGGCGGAGATGAAGCACTGCAAGTATCAAAACTGGGAAGCCTTGTTAGGAATTCATTATCCATGGCTTCTGGAGAAAGCTCTTCGTGATCTACTACCATGTCATACAGGTAACAGTCTTTGTGATACTTGCACTGTGAAACACCACGAGTTATGCTCTTTGGAAGGGCAAGTGTTGGATGAATCTGATCCTCTAACTTTGGAAACAGGAATCCGAGAATGAGGTTCTCCATTTTGGTCCCAGAATAGATTCGAAGGATTTTGCATTCTTGCCTGGCCCTAGAATTGACTCAAGATGTCCTGCACTGGCAGTAAGGGAGCAGAACAGGGGAGCCTCCCTGGAACTACGCAGAGGATTCATCCGTCCACACTTGCACGCTCCGAAATGTGCATTCAGGACACAAAGCCACTGGGTGCAACACAGATGAACTGAGGGAGCTGAAAAAATGTCCCCGAGAACCTCTTAGTGACAGCAGACAAAGGGAGCGATGTCAGTGTATTTAAAGGATCCATTTTCTTCTCACTGTTTGTTTTTCCTGACTCCAACCTCATAACTAAAAACAGAATCCTTCACCTTACTTGAATAAAACACACTATTGAGATTTTCGGCTTATCTACAGCTGAAGTGGACTAGAACACATCTGACCACGGGGGTGATGGGCCCTGTCAAACATTCCCACAGGACCTGAACCTCCGGTTTTCCGTGGTGGGAGGCTGTTCCTAACAAACTGCAGGATGCAGGTTCAGTGCTGATGTTTATTGCCAGGGGCCAGCAAGAATTGCCCCCTCACGAGGCTGAAGCCAAGTTCTTTCACCAAACGCAGATGGGAAGAAGTTAATCCTTGACCACAGAAAATGCCATAATGTCACAACACCCTTTGGGGTGAAACGACTCAATTCCTTGTCACCTAGAAAAAAGGATAAGGTGGAATTGGGCAGATAATAGTGAGCATTAAAAAAGAAAAATAAAAGAACAATAAAACATGACATCTTTACATAAAGATATCAGAAACCTCGTTACTGAAAGAAGTTAGCAGGGCATCAGTGTGGCATTCTCAGCATCTCAGAGACAGGAGGAGGAGGAGGAGGAAGATGATTAGTGCGATCTGTGGTAACCCACGTTACAAATTGTACAGAAAAGACAAAAACCACGCCAGTGATAGGTCTGAAAGAACCCAGAGAATCAAAGCAGAAAAGTAAATAAATGGTATTGAAACATGCCACAGATTGATGTGGTTTGAAAGTCCAAGCCAAAGCAGAAAGAGCAGAATATGAAGCCTGGGTCAGTCAGACAAGCTGGTCTGGCGAGACAGACGAGAAGAGGAACGTGGTATGCCAGGAATTAGAGGACAGCAACAGTTTGGCTGACTTGTTGGAGACGAACTGAGGTACTGAGGTCATTAATGGGATTTTTTGTAAGCTACAAACAAGAATCATTAAATTGAAAACAGATGAGAATCTGACAGAATAAAAGCAAGCATTGGCCAGATGGGAGGATCTGTAAAGAATTATCTGAGGATAAAGGATGATTAAATGGGCAGGTGAAAGGGAGCCCTTACAATTACAACTGGAAAAAGAGTGGGGTAGAAGAATGCAGATGGTCTACCAGAGCTTCTCATGAAGGACTTGATCTGTGCAAATGTTTGGGGAACTGGACAGGGGCCTGATTAATGGTTGAAGCTGGTATGAAATCACTGCAGATTCAAATCCCAAGGAAAGGTGCAGAAACAGCAATAGTTGATCAGATACCACGTGTAAATGAGATCAGGTTGAGAGTCATCTCAGACAAGATTCAGTGGAAAGCAGCCCAAGCAAAACTGGATGAATCAGCAAGATTCAGAACTAGAAGAGACACGAGTTACCAAATGGCCAACCTCTTGCTGAGCAAGGTATGATGTGGCTGTACGACGTGCAATGACAGCAGGAGGCCAAGAAGAGCCATGAAGACCAAAGCTTAATGTATCTCCTACTATAGGAGTGGAAATAATGGGTCTACTAAACTCAGCAGTGACCTAACGATGACATGACCGACAGCTACTTGCAAGGAACATGTATTATCTAGAAAAGGGACCAAGCTACATGTAACTGGATTAAAATACTGATGTAAGACAGCACTTAGGGCAGGTAGACATACCAGGTTAAGAAGATAACTGTGGTGGCAGGGACAGGATACTACACAAAAAGATCTACCAGTTGAGAAATGTTCTGCAACGGTGTTCGAAAAGACAGGGTTTAACGTAAGGGTTGGACATATGATATTAATAATGGCTGGAGATGGGTTTATGTTTAGACTGTGGATATGTAAATAATCAGTGGCAGAATAAATGATAGACGGGTAACACAAGGCTGAACAGAAGCAGAAGGAGATGAGACGTCAGACGAAGGAAACAGCCAAGTGTGTATGAGAACTGGAACTCGCAGCCATTGAGTTCAAGCTACTGGGCTGGCAGAGCTCCGCCGCGTACTCGCCAATCCCCAGTACAAAGGCTGCTGTCTCCCTGCGTAGCAGGAATGAAAATACCAGGCATGGATCCTGTCCCAGCTCAGTGGCAATGCCAGGCTGAGGCTTCAGCTGCTCGTGGCTGAAGCAAGAGGAAGGTTAGTGGCCAAGGTTTGGTGCGAGGGAAAATCAAGTGAAGGAAAAGTACAAAATGAAGAAGGAACATTGCACGAGTACGCGAGCAAGTACAAAATGAAAAAGGAAATATAAGGCCTTAGTTGGAGGTAGACAAGGAAGGCAACATCGCACTGGGATTGCAGGGAAACACCCTTTGGGTATGGTGAGCAGGAAAGGGATGGGAAAGAACTTTGGTTGCAAAGGAAAGGGATGGGAAAGAACTTGTTTCCCTGCCCATGGCAGGGGGGTTGGAACTAGATGATCTTTAAGGTCCCTTCCAGCCCAAACCATTCTATGATTCTATGATTCTATGATTCTATGATTGGTGGCCCCATGGACTCCCAGTGTGGATCGCTCCGTGGGCTCCCACCGCTGAGGACACGGTGGCCAGGAGGTGGCAGGGCAGGACTTACTATGTCCCACGAGTGTCATGGCAGGAAGAGCCCAGGATGTTTCCCTGAGCCAGGCTCTATACCCAGAGTCCTCTCTGATGGCCTGGGATGCCAGACTTCCTCCCCAGCTCATGAGGCATCACCAGCACAGGTGCTGGGCAAAGGCTCTGGCCTCTGGTCCAAGAGATCCTCACAAGCAGAGGTCTCTCACGGAAGGCTCCCAGTTTTGGCCTCAAGTCTGGCAACATTTTCACAGTCAGTCCTTGCCCTGCGTGGTGCAGAGCCCTGGGGCACAGCTAGCAGAGGTGGCATGGAGCTCTTCGCTGATGGGCTATCGGCCCACATAGGGCACAGCATCCATGCAGGAGGCAAAGGCTACAGCTCTCTTTGCCCTCCTTCTCTGGAGGGGTCTGGGGCTCAAGCCAAGCCCTGCTGGGGACTTGTCCAGAGAAGTTGTGGCTGCCCCATCCCTGGAAGTGTTCAAGGCCAGGTTGGATGAGGCTTTGAGCAACCTGGTGTAGTGGAAGGTGTCCCTGCCCATGGCAGGGGGGCTGGAACTGCATGGTCTTGAATGTCCCTTCCAACCCAAACCATTCCATGATTCTATGACATGGGTTCTCCCTTTACATCCTCCAGCTTAGAGAGCCTCTGCTGTGTCTCAGGAACCCCTGACTTCACTTTGCATATGCTTTCCTGTCCTCCCAGGGGCTTTCCTGTCCTCCCAGGGTTACATCTATGGCACTTTTGGCTCCGCACTCAGCACTTCCTCTCCCTACACATGCTGCCCTTCAGCCCAGCTCGGCCTTTGCAACCAAAGCAAGGCAGAAGACTCGCTACCCTGGGCCGAGCAGAGGCTGTTGGGGCTCTCTGCGGCACAGGGACTGCCACAACTCCCTCAGAGGGCAATGAGGAGATTTGGCTTGATACCAGGGAACAGAGAGCCAGACAGACAAGTAGCTGGACAGCCAGATGCACAGTGAGCAGCTTGGCATGAAGCCTTTTGTCAGATCTGGCACCAGCTACTTTCCTCCCTGATGTAAAAGAGGTGCCCTGCCCTGGAGAAAGTCCTTACCCATGCAGTTCTTCATCATCATGAAGCCACTCTCGTAGCCTTCGAAGCACTCGCACTCGAAGCTGCCTGGTGTGTTGACACAGGTGCCATGGCCACACAGGTCCGGCGAGATGCGGCACTCATCGATGTCTGTGGGGATGAAGACCAGCTAGTGGAAGCAGGACAGGCTACAAGCACCACTACAGCTGGCACTGGGCTGCCTGTACTGCACATCAAATTCAGTGAACAAGGACTGGCAAGTCTGACCTGGCAGACCAAGGAACACCTCATCCTGAAGGGAGAGACAGCAGTTAAGCTTTCTCTCTGGTGCAGGACTGATGCTCCATCCCATAAGCGGGAGGAGCCTTCTGCTCATGGTCTTGCCTTTGCCTTCTAGGCATGTCCCCAAGATAACAGCCATGACTCCTCTGGGTACCACCATCACACGAAGCATCCCACAAGGCAGGCAAGGCAGCAAGACGGGCGAGAGTGGTCAGGAGGGCAGCTACTCTTCCCTTACCTGTGCAGTTCCTTTCCTCAGCATCCAAAGCAAAGCCGTTGCCACAGAGACACCTGAAGCTGCCAATGGTGTTTCGACAGGTCCCATGAGTGCACAGGCCAGGGAAGACCTTACATTCATTCACATCTGTGGGTGAAGACAGAAGAGCAGTGTTTCAGGGAGAGGACATCTGAATTGAACCTAGAGACCCAGTGCAGGCAGCAGGTTCCTTGGGCTGTCCTGCTGGGCATCAGCAGCTCCCCTCTTTCTTCTCACCTTTGTAGAAGGGCCTTCCTGAAAGCACGTCTCCTCGGTTGGCAAAGCCGGGTCCTCTCGGGCAGATGGCTTTGTACTCGCTGGAGCCGATCTTGGGGCATTCTTCACAATCGATGCCCCAGGCTGAGCCCACAGAACAGCAGCACATGTCGATCCGGTACTTGCCTGGCAGAGGCTCCGTGCACTCATCTTCATCCCATTTCATGTAGCACTGTTCCACACGCACGTCTGGTGAGAGAGCAGAGCTGAGCCCTTGCCTGCAGCACCTAACCTCTGGTAAAACCAGAGATCTCATTTTCTGTGACATAATTAGCAAGGTTCCTGGAACAGCTTTGGCTGGGACATCCTCCAAACAACGCCCAGGTATGGATGAGGTGACCATTTGGATGAAGTCACCTTATTTGGGATGCCATGAGAGACTTAACAGTATGGTCATGGCCAGCCTGTGACTGTTGGCATCAGGGTCAGAGAATGGACCCTCCATGGTGTAGTGAGCAGTGCAGATGGCCCCTATGGAGGGCAGAGGTTTGTCACTGTGGGCCTAAAAAGCAGCCAGGAGTTGTTTGAGAGCTGCTGGGCCATGTCATTAACCAGTTAGGTTATCTATTTGGCTACCTCTGAAGTCCACCCAAGGAGAACAATTACACTACCAGCTGGACCTGGGGACGTGAAGCTGTGGCAGCCTTGCCTTGGTTAGCGTGCTGGATTTGGCAGCCCCTACCAGCTATGATGTGCCATCACCCAATTCCCAAGACTGCTCAATGTGATGGGTAGGGACCTCTGTAGAGAGGGCTGAATATAGGCCAGGAGTCTGGGAGAAACGAGGTGTCCTTACCCACACACGTCCTCGCAGTGCCGTCCAGGGTCAGTCCTTCTGGACACTCGCACCGAAAGGAGCCAGCCGTGTTCACGCAGCGCCCGTTCGGGCAGACGCCGGGGAAGACCTCGCACTCATTCACATCTGTTGGCACAAAAGCAAGAGACAGGCATGAGAGCGGCACATGGCCAAGCCCAACGTGGCCTTGAGGGGCTCCTGGAAGAGATGGAAGGAGCCCAGAGCTGCCCACCAGACTAAAAACTGGCAAATTGTCCCGAGGAAAAACAGATGCTCGGCACACAGCCATGCCCAGACACTTTTGCAAGGAGGCTGCATTACAAAGCCTTGTCAGAGAGGGACAGGCAAGGTGGTCCTGCTGCACACCTCCGTAGTTGGCACAGCGCTGGCAGAGCAGCACCGGGACTCGGACATGAGTACTGCTGATGGAGCAGCTAAACCTGGAAACCCATTTCCAGGCTCATGAATGACAAGAAAATCATCAGCAGGTTGTCAGCATGGATTAACCAAAGGAGAGTCAGGATTGATGAGCTTGATAAAACTCTGTGATGGAATGGTAGGCGAGCGAAGAGTGGTGGATACTGTCTACCCAGCCTTCAGAAAGGCCTTTGGCACTGTCTCCCTTAAGATCCTCATAGACAAGCTGTTGATGTACTGGCTGGACGAGCAGACAGTGAGGTAGCTTGAAAACTGGCTGAATGGTGGGCCCAGGGAATGGTGTTCAGCAGCACGAGGTCTACTTGGAGGCCAACAACAAGCGCTGTACCCCAGGGGTTAATACCGAGTCCAATCCTGTTTAACGTCTTCCTTAGTTATCAGGATGATGGGGTAGAGCACAGCCTCAGCAAATTTGCTGATGACACAAAACTGGGAGGAGTGGCTGACACACCAGAAGGTCATGCTGCCATCCAGAGGGATCTTGACAGGCTGGAGAAATGGGCTGAGAGGAAACTCATGCAGTTCAACCTTATGCAAGGAGAAGTACAAAGTTCTGCACCTGGGGAGGATCAACCCCACGCACCAATATACGCTGGGGCTCACCCAGCTCGAAAGCAGCTGGGTAGAAAATGACCTGGGGGTCCTGGTGGACACCAAATTGAACAGGGGTCAGCAACGTGCCCTTGCTGCAAAGGCCAATGGTATCCTGGGTTGCATTAGAAGGAGTGTTGCCAGCAGGCTGAGGGAGGTGATCCTTCCCCTCTACTCAGCACTGGTGAGGCCACAACTGGAGTGTTGTGTCCAGTTCTGGGCTCCTCAGTACGAGAGTGGGATGGACATACTGGAGAGGGTCCAACAAAGAGCCAGAACGTGTAGGACCTTCACCAGACTCAAAGATGCAGGATAGCAACAAATAAACAGTGATCATGTTCCCAATTAAAAAAAAACTTCTGTGTCCTGAAGCACTTTACCTTCACAGGTGACCCCCTTCATCCTGGCATATCCCCGGGGACAGGCCGTGTCTGCAAGAAAACAGCGGGACATCAGCAAAGAAAAGGGCTGCCTCCTGCCACCCTGCTCTCTGTGCCACGCGGAGCCTTACCGATCTCGCAGCGCTCGCAGGGGCTGCCCCACGCCGCCCCCAGCGTGGCACAGCACTCCGACTTCAGCGTGGCCCCGTTGATGTTCACCTCGCAGCGCCCATCCTGGATGTTCAGCCAGCACGTCCCTTTCATGCTGTCTGTAGGGGTAAGGACACGGCGCGAGTGAAGAGCTGCTCCTTGGCGGAGGTTCCCGGCTCCATGGAAGCCAGGCTGCTGCGAGAAGCAGCTTGGAGAGACCATCCCTGAGCTGCAACATGACTATTGTTCTTTGGCATCACTTTATCTTTCAGGCTGAGGGGCCAAGCACTTTGCAGCACGGATGCAAACTGGGCTGTTGCCCAGAGCCCTGTCCCACTGCTGTGCAGCAGTATTTCTGCGCTGATACAACTGCTATGGCTTCAGTTCTGTGTCCTGTCCTTTTCCTATTCCCAGTCTGCTCCTCTTCTGGGTAAAACAGTCCTTTCTCTCCAGCTGCCCCTGTGATGCTCTGCAAAGCTCTGACCATTTAAGAGTGGGAAGTGGGCACCTTCTCATCAAGATGATGAGAAGGGATCTACTTCATCTTGATGTGCTTTAACGTCAGCACGCTACAAACCCATCTGGGGAGTGAGAACCCACCACCCTGATGTTCTGCAGGATCTCCTGGGACCCCACAGCTGTGCTTTGCCTTGCTGCAGCAGTTGGGCATTTCTGTGTCTGACACGCACTGCTCAGAGCACTGCCTGAGGATGCGGCTTTTCAGGCTTCCTGGATCCTTAAGAGAGATGTTAATTGTCACCAACAACCAAGGAAGCACTAGGTGAGAAAGAGAGAGCTCAGAGGATCCCCATCCCTAAGCCAGGAGCACTGGACATGCTTCAAATGAACCACAAGGAACGACGATGGACACTGTTGATGTCAGAGCTGTCCCTAGAAGGTCACATCCTTACCCACGCAGATGGTGCCACTGGGGTCCAGCTTGCTGCCTGGGGAGCACTCGCACGCAAAGGAGCCAGCGTTGTTCCTGCAGACACCGTTCACACAGGGGTTAGAGGTGCACTCGTTGATATCTGCGGCAAGAAAGGGACCGTTACTGTAGCACATGCCACGGGACCCAGTTTTCTGGGCTAGAGACTCGGGGAGAGGAGAAGCAAAGAACATGAAGGAGAGAGTTTTTCAACTGTTCAGAGGACCACCAGTCCAGGCCATAGGTGTTCTGTACGTACAACTCAAGTATGCACCATCTCGAAGGGGGTGGGCAAGGACAGCGGGCAGCAGACACCATGGAATGAGTGAGCTTCTTCAGGATTGAGGGAACGGACGGATTGAGGCTGGTTGGGGAAATGATGGACCTGCTGGGCTGCTCCTGGCTAAGATGGGAGCAGTCCTGAATATGGCCTTCATCTACCTGCCTGAAGCAGATATGAGGCCACATAGCACTTGCTATTTTTCACCTTTTTTACAGATTTTTTTTTTTTTCTCTAAACAGGCATTTATGTGCAAAATGCCAGTTCTCAAATTTTTGAGGACTTTGTGGTCACGAAGCTATTTCCCCCACTCCAAACTGTAAGCTTTCAATCAAATCTCCAAAACTTGCAATTTTGGTCAGGTTTTAGTTAAAATTTTGGGGGCCTAGAGGAAATTGGTCTGGTTTTCAGTCAGTGGAAAGCCCAGATGTTCTGGGTTTGGATGTCCACTATTTGGAACGAAGTGTGAAATTTCCCCCTAGGAAATAAAAAACAACAAACCCACAAACCCAAAGCCTGGACCTGCTCCAGTTCAAACCACTGCGGTCAAAAGGGAACCAAAGACACGCTAGACCTTGAGCTCCCTTTCAGGCAGGACCTCAAGCCATATCTCACTCTTCACATCTTGTGAAGATGTTCTTGTTGCCTTCAGAGTCACGTTACCTTCACATGTATCCGTCTCGGTCCTGAAGACAAAGCCCTTGGGGCAGGTGCAGGTGTAGCTGCCGGGTGTGTTGCGGCACAGTCCGTTGTCACACAGCAAACGATTGACAGTGCATTCATCAACGTCTGTGGGCAGAGAGATGGGGTTTCTGAGCTGCACCACCAGCGTCCACCCTTCTACTCTGCAGCCCTACAGACCTCTGGCAGCCTGAGAGGCCCAGAAACGCAGTACCGTCCTCAAAGCAATACACCGTGGAACGTATGTTAGATCACAAACGTGTAGCCTCTCGCATGGGACCTGTCTCCTTCCATGTGGACAAGGCAGCCCCGAATGGGGACGGTGCCCGAGGACATCAGCTGCTGTATCATCTCAGGCTCATGCAGCTGCATCACAGAGCTCCCAACCCCATCCGTTGAGCGCGTGCCTCACGCAGTGCGTGCCACCCACTGCCCACCAGCGCTGAGCTCCTGGTTCCCTACGCCACGCCGAGCCCGGGCTGCCCTGAACTCACCCACGCAGTTCTTGCCCGTGGGGTCCGACTCGTAGCCCAGGTTGCAGATACAGCGGTAGCTCCCACGCAGGTTCTCGCACATGCCGTTAGGGCAGATGTCGGGGTTGAGGGCACATTCGTTGATGTCTGCACAGAGAAAGAAGTCGAAACAGATGGACCACGGCAAACACAAATACAGGAAACTTCCACCCCCCAGTTCTTCATTGCTCCTCGGTGTCAATAGCCAGCTGGGGCACCCCTCTGCAGAAATGCCTCCTTCCTGTCCTACCCACCCTCCTGTTTTGACCCAGTAGGCCCTGGAGAGTCTTGTTCCTCTCCTCCTGGTGCTGTGGAGCTGGGCATCTTTGTCCTGGGGACACACAGCTGAGGTAGCATAAGGCTCTGAGCTCAGGAGGAGAGAACTGGATAAGGGGTTGAGATAAGCCCAGACTCAGTTCCCTATCAAGGGCTTTCAGGTCCTTCTGTTACGTTCCTGAGTCTCCTTACAGTATCGTTATCCCAGGTACTCAGGTCAGACCGTTTAATTATCCCTCCTATTGGAAAAGGTGGGAGGAAGAAGATGTTTGTAAGGTGCTCCGAGCAGGATGCTGGGGCCAACTGGGGTAAGGGCAGAGCACGGTGGACAACCTGCCTGTGCATACACAGCCCTACCACAGGGGACCATTGCTGGGGCAGAACAGGGTGAGGAGTACTCAGACGTAGCGGAGAGCACGCTGCGGGCAGCTGGGCTGGCAGAGGGTCCATGGCTAAGATGGTCACGGCAATGCCCTTCCAATGGCAAAGTCCCTGTATCTCCTAGCCCAGTCATGCTCCTCAAGCTGAGAGCTTGCACAGACTCCTTGACCACCCAGCTGTCAGGCTGGAAGAAGTCTTGATCAGGCCAAAGTAAATTTCCTTTCCCTATTGCTGACATAAAGAACAATCTGAAAGCAGCTTGGGCAGCCCGGAAATAGAGAAGTGAGGACCTGTGGTCTCTACCTGGCTCTTGGCCCCGGAGAACATGTGGTGGTAGGGCAGGGACAGAGAGGAGTGTTGTGTTTGGGTGAGGGCAGGGTCTGGGAGAGGGGCCAAGTCCTGCAGGATGCCAAATGCGCATGGTGGTTGGGCTCAGGTCTGCAGGGCATCTGGCAGGGAGAGCCATGGGCATCTCTGCCATCATCCCTCTCCTGCGTCCCCGCCCTGTCAATGGGACCAAGTGGAGAGTAACCCAGAAGGGTGGCAGCCAGGTGGGCAGTGTCTCTTCCTCTGCACCAGCATCATCTCGCTGCCTTTTTGGAGTAAAGCTCTGGTGCCCAGGCAAAGAGATTTTACCCCGGCGAGAACCAGCCTCCCCATAGAACAGGGCAGGTTCGTGTTTGTGCAGCAGAGTCCTCACAGTGCCGCAGTGCCAGCTGGCACACAGCCCAGGCCAGGGCTTCCCAGACACTGCCGGCCTTTGTCTCCACGCGGCTGGAGTTGAGTTACATCCCCAGGGAAACGCGACCCCGGAGAGTGATGAGCGCACATCGTCCTGAGCGGGCAGCCATGGGGCTGACCAGAGCACGTCTGATGTCCACTTCTTGTTAGAAAGCATCTTATCGTGAGCTTGAGACTGCCCTTGGCCAAGACACGGGGCCCTGGGAGGAAGCCCAAGAAGCCACCAGGGTTTTGCCTCTGGCTTATTCCCATTTGGAAGGTTTTGAAAGGCCGTAGCTCTCTGGCTGCTTTGCGCTCTTCCTGCTGATCCGAGCGCTGCCCAGGGCTGGCAGCGCGGTCGCTCGCATGGCTCTCCAATTCAACGCGGCCCCTCGGCAACGCCGCCCGGCACGCGCTCATCACCCCCCTCTCCCTGGGGGGTTGTGAACCCCCTTCTCCCGCGACCAAGGAGCTGGAGGGTAGAGGAGGGAAATAAGCAAGAAGATGCAACTGGTCACGCTCCTCGTTCCCATCAAAGCAGGGAGCGAAGCCAAACTCTGCGTGCGCATCCCCAGAAATGTGGTTCCCACAGGGTGCCGGGAAATCAACCACTTGGTTCAACGCACCGTCCTCAGGGATGCTTGCTCAACGTTACCTCGCGGGGCTTTAGGGAGGAGAAAAGACACGCAGCACCCCTCTCCCCCGTGCCCAAGCTCACATCCCACCCACAGACGCTCACTAAGACACAGACAGGTTCTTGCACGCACTTACACCCACCCCGGCCACGCAAACCGCCCCGCGCTCACTCACAACCAGCTCTCACGCGCGCGGGCGGCATGCGCGAACGCTCCAGCGCGCCCTCCGCGGTGCCAAGGCTCTCACGGCACACGCTCCCGCAGCCACCCAGATGCACAAACACTCCACTAAAAGCAGCTGAAAGGAAGGGCTGAGAGTGACATCGGCTGTGCCTGCCTTGGACACGGCACGCGGGACGCACGTACCTCTGCCATCAGCTGTTATTCCGATGCCGCTGCTGCAGAGCGCCTGGAACTCAGCTGTGGAGAAAGCACAAACAGAGCCATTAGTTTTTCTGGGCAGTTCGCTCACAGTGGCATTAATTCTGGGTAACGTTGGGTTTATTGTTTGTTTGTCAGAATGTCATCTGGGGGCTTCCAAGCAGTGGCCGTTTACACTTAGCAATGTGGATTTTAGAGCCGATACTGGCAGCCAGTAGCCCAACACTGCGAGAATCCCTGCAACGAGATCGGCACCGGGTTCATGGATCCAATCTACACCAGACTGCCTGGCATGGCTTTCCCCCTGCCTATGGCTTTCCCACGTCGCTGCCAAGCTGCCCAGGCCATCTCAGGAAGAACCCATCAGGGACTCAGGATGTCTCTGAGCACCTTCCTGGCTTTTTGCAAATTCAGATGGAAGAGTTGCTCACCAGAGTTTTTGGCCGGACAGGGCTGGCAGGGCTCTCCGAAGCCATGGTCTGGGTTAGCACAGCAGCACTCAGACTTGGTGACTGCTCCCGGAAAGGGACGAGCGCACGTGCCCTTTTTAATGCCCCCGTAGCAGGTGCTGCGCATGTGGGTGTCCACGCAGACCCGTCCATCCACGCCGATCGCCAGGCCCCCCAGGCACTCGCAGCGGAAGGAGCCCTCGGTGTTAATGCACCAGCCATTCATGCAGATTCCCGGTGTCTCGCACTCGTCGATGTCTGGAAGAGGAAGGACAAACTGGCTGTTACTTCTCCACAGGCTGCAGGACACACGGACAGGGGATTTGGAATATTTTTGCAGGGGGACTTGGAGACTAAGAGGGAGCCAGAGGTGCAGTTTAGAGCATCACATCCCCTGCACGCTCTGCTGGGTGCCCCTCATGGTTCAAGGGAAGGAACAGGGACCTGGGTTGCTTCAGTCTTCTGAGATCCAGCCCCTTCTCAGAGTAGCAGGGTCTGGTCTCTGCTCTGCTCATGGGGCAGTGAACAAGGAAATTCACCCCATGTCACAGCAGCATCAAAGAAACACTATGTTCTCCTCCTTTCTCCACTCTACCTTCACATCCTAACCTTCCCGGCTTTGGGAGATGGCACACAAACCATAGTGGAACGTGCTGTAGAGGCTGGGGAAGCTGTGCAGATGGCTGCTGCCAGCTCACGTTGGCCATGCAGAGCTTCATAGCCCTGCTTAACCTCCTCCAGAAACAGGATTTAAACTCCAAATTGTACTGAAGTAGTGGAGGTGCAAGAACATTTTCCCTGCCCATGACAGGGAGGTTGGATTAGATGATCTCTAAGGTCCTTTCCAGCCTATGCCATTCTATGATCCTATGATTCTGCTGAGAGAAGGTAACTTCTGGTGGCAAAGCAGGACATGTCTGGCAACAGCCTTGGTTTTTCTCAGCTCCCCATGGCCTCAGACACATCGCAAGTCCCCAGGAACGTGGACAGCAGGCTGGGAAGAGGGCAGAGACCAAGCCTGGGGATGTACGCACCGACACAGTACCGCCCGTTGGGAGCCAGCACAAAACCGGGCTTGCAGATACATTTGAAGCTGCCGTCCTCATTGATACACATCCCGTTGAGGCACATGTTGGTCGTGGCACATTCATCATGATCTGAGGAGGACAAACACCAAACATGAGCTGAGCCTGAGAGCTGCAGCAAGAATCTCTCGTGCTCAAAAACTCTCTGTCTCCCATCTCGTGGTCAAATTTCTTCTTATGGCAGTGGGTTCTAATCCTCGAGGCAGAGTTCCCACTGCTGCTCCTGATGAGAGCTGTCCTGCTGTGTCTCTGCTGCTTCTGGTACTCTGGTCAGCCAGTGTAGTTTGCAGCAGGACTCAGACACTGGCTGCTGGAGAATGTCCTCCCTCCAGACCCAGCCCTGCTCAATGCTCCTGGATCTCAAAACCTCCAGGAGCACTCCAGGAGCACTAGTACCCTTATAAAAACACCTTCCTATTTCAGTTCTCTCATTTTCAGATGCACTCTGCCCTAGAGATGAAGGGAGTCCAGCACAGATTAAAGTATCCACCAATATCCAGGGAAGACGTAGTCTCAGCTCAGTCCCACCCTCCCCAAGGCACATCAGGAAACAGCTTACCAACACAGTTCTTGCCATCGGGGGTGATTTCAAAGCCAGCATTGCAGATACACTGGAAGCTGCCGTCAGTGTTAACACAGCGGCCGTTCCGACACATCACTCCATTCATGATGCACTCATCGATATCTGCCAGGGAAATAAACATAAGAAAGTAGCAGCAGGTGGAGTGAGAAGCAGTTCCAGCTTAATCTGCTCCGTGAGAAAACCAGGCAAGTGCTCTCAGCCACTCAGAGTGCCCTTGCTCCAGGACCACACTCTTCCCCTCTGTATGAACTGCAGGAGATGGAAAAGACGCGGAAAAAGTCTGCTGGAAGCATCACTACATTTGTAAAGTTACAGCTCTGGGATCTCAGGCCCTCCATGGTGTCTTTGTCAGCCTCCCACCCCAGGGTCTCCTTTGCAACCCAAATTATCCCAGGGCTGTTCAAATCCATAGCAGGCAGCAAAAGCCATCAGAAAAACAGCCACGGATTCAGGCCTGCTAGGAAGTGCCACAGAGATGTGGTCCCAGTGCATCACGAATACGATGTCCACTTGCTCTGGGAAGGAGGACACTGAACGTTTCTGGGTAAAGACGAAAGGAAGAAGACTATCTTAGGAAGGGGGCTGTTACTGACCCTTTATCAAGAGCTGAGGAAGACAGGATGGGCTACGTTATGAGCAAATTATAGGAAACCAATAGCCTGACCCCAGCAGCAATGCACGATCCAGACACTTTGTAGACTTCTCCTAACGTGGAGAAATTAGCCTGAGAGCAGCCTGGTAGAAAAGGATCTGAATCACAGGTGAAATGGGGTGGCCTTGCACAGAAGGAAACCTCCTTTGGGGCTGTATCAACGGAAGAGCTGTGCGCAAGCCCCATGGGGCAGTTTCTTGTCATGACAGCTAGAGAGGTCACAGCTGAAGAATTATATCCAATTTTGGCACAGCACGTTAGAAAAGATAAAGACAAAATGGAGGAAGTTGAGAAGATAAAAACAAGAACAATGAGAAGCTTAGAAACATTATCTATGAGAAGAGATTGAGACTTGCATTTGTTTAGTCTAGAAGGGAGATGACAGGAGGGTTACAAGTTGCAGTTTCCCAGCACGTAAAAAGTGTTGTAAAGGAGACAGCGATGAACCAATTTTCATGGCCAGAAAGAGAATCACAAGAAGAATTCAGCTTGAAAGATTTAGTTTGGAAATCGGGAAAAGCCTTTCACATCGTCAGGGAATTGGAGGATCCTTTGGAAACCCCTTCATCAGAAGCCACTAGACAGCAAATTAAATTAAAAAAATAAAAATCAAAGATCAGGCACTGACAGGGAAATCTGCCTTTGCTTCTTGTTCACATGGGACATTACCTTCCCATCATTCTTTTTTAGCAGTCCTTCACCTAGAGCACCATCTTGCTGCAAGCCACGGACAGAACAACTTTGCTAGCAATCACAATCTCTACGTTGGTACAAAAATTCCTCAAAATCCTACCTTTTGTCAAAACAAAAGAGTTCTGCTCTTGAAAAGGACTCTGTAAGTTCCTTGATTGCTCCCACCCAATTTTAAGGTAGATAAAGGTAGAGGACACTGCTCCTAGACAGATTTCAGGACACTGCCGGCAGCTCATCTAAGTTGTTCTGAAATCCCATCACACACCTGGCTGGGAGGTTGTTTGGTGCTGGAGACTCCTGACTCTGTTTCCCCTTTAAAACCACTTTCCTTTGGTACTGAAGTCTCCGATAACCCTGCTGAGACTCTTGGACCACAGCACATCCTCCCAAAAGGAGGGACGGAAAACACGTACCGATGCAAGCCTGCTTCGTGGGGGTGCTCTGGAAGCCTTCGTGACACTTGCAGTGGTAGGAACCAGGTGTGTTCACGCAGTCACCATGCACGCAGGGGCTGCTGGAGCACTCATCCACATCTGCAAGGAGAAAAGCCCACGCCTGTGAGGCACCATTATGCAGGGAATGCTCAGCAAGACACCAGGACAGGCAACAAAGGCTGCCTCAGGTGAGCTGCTGAGCCCGTCCTTTCAACACCAGCGCTCAGTATCCTGATAGCATGGCCAGGGAGGTCCCTCTGGATGGCATCTCTTCCCTCAAGCGAATCAACTGCACCACTCAGCTTGGTGTCATCCGCAAACTCGCTGTGTCATCAATGAAGGTATTAAATAGTGTTGGTTCCAGTATAGAATCATAGAATCACAGAATGGTTTGGGTTGGAAGGGACCTCGAAGATCATCCAGTTCCAACCCCCTGCCATGGGCAGGGACACCCTCCACTACACCAGGTTGCCCAAAGCCTCATCCAACCTGGCCTTCAACACTTCCAGGGATGGGGCATCTACAACGTCTCTGGGCAACCTGGTCCAGCGCCTCACCACCCTCAGAGGGAAGAATTTGAAGAGTTCTTCTAGCTGGGCATACTTGCAGCCATGACATCCACCACTGCCTTCAGCTGCTAGGGACTTCCAGGTGCTGGATCTCCACGTAACCTAAGGACTGAACAGCTATTTCAGCCCTTGGAAGGTCTGCTTGCATGAAGATGTCAGCATAGGAAGACTGTTCCTTGCAGATGCAGTGGGTGGACACCCTTTTCTTTCAGCAGGTCCTAGTCTCCTTACAGTTCTCAGAAAAAACAGCTCACTTACTTGTAAAACGGTAATTCTTTTGAAAGATGCCATCCTTCTAATTCTACATCCTTGGAGATCTCAAGCTTCTGAGAAGGCTTCCACAGCCACCAGCTAGCTGGGGTGACTGGGGGCTGCAGCTCGGGGTAAGCAGGGCAGGCAGCAGCCCAGTAACTAGCAGAGTGCCCTGCCCAGGGGCTGGTTATATGGGGCTTCCCGTGGTGTGAACGGCTACCGCTAAGCCAATGGCAACGTTGTGGCTACCAGAGTTGTCACCCTGGATGTTCCTCAGGGGCAGACACATCCTTCCCATCACGCTGCTTCGTTACCTGACACAAGCCCTCTACCTCCAGCCCCTTGTGGGGAGCTCCAACTGGCATGGGGCTGCCGGGGCAGCAGCTCGAGGTGCTGGTAGGAGCAGGCACAGGGCACGGCTGGAGCTGACCCGCGTGTGTCGAGCAGAACCTACTCACCAATGCACTCTCCGCGCACGTCCTGCTTGTAGCCCATGTTGCACTCGCAGCGGTAGCTGGACGGGGTGGGGATGCAGCGTCCGTTCAGGCAGAGGTTGGTGAAATGTTTGCAGATGTCAATGGTCTGGTTTAGAGTGGCGGTTCCTGGAAAGCACGGAGACAGCCATCGGGAAGAGGATCGCAGCTCCCTTCCCCTGGCTGTCCCCAGCAAGCAGGGTCGGTAAGCCCAAACACTGATGGATCAGTGGTCCTGGCACTCTGAACGACCACACATGGGGCTGCAGGTACAACCTCAGCTGCCTGGCAGGGTGCTGCAGCGCTGGCAGACGTGCCCCACTCTGCTGACGCGCACAAGATGGCACAGCCTCTCGGAGAGTCAATATTTATTGACATCCAACGCATTTTCACAAGCCTCAGCCCTTATCCAAGGTGGTAGGAAAACCAGTTTTGTTTTGGGGAGGCAGAGAGCGAGGCGGTGACGTGAAAGCTTCATTCCTAGCTGGTAATTAGAAAGATATTCCGCGCTGGAGCCAGCTTTGGCTCCCTTGCTCTGCCAGCAGACACTGTTTGATCTGCTTCTGGGCTCAGCATCCTGCACAGCGTTAGTGTCACATCCCATCGCTCCCCCCGTGTCAAAATAAACCTTGCAGCTGGCGAAGAGCACGGGCGTTCCGCTCGTGCGTTCACGGCTCGGAGGAGCGGTTCGGCACACAGGCGGACACGCTGCCTGTGTTCCGAGACCAGCAGCCAAACTGGGTCAGCACAGGAAGAAAGTAATTTTAATTACCAATGCTTGAACTTCCTGGGCCCATTCCAGGCAGACCTGGGATCCCGCCTTGTCCATTCGCCCCGTTTGGTCCAATGCCTCCAGGCCCGTTGAGTCCCGGCCCAACACCATTGGGCCCGAATCCAGGAATTCCTGGAAAGTTCCCAGGGAACCCTGGCACGACTGGGAGTCCTTCGATGCAAAGCCTGCGGTATTCATCTGAAACAAAACAGCTGCCTCAGTGCTTTTCCAAGAGTGCCTGAATCCCCCTCCTGCCTCTGCCAGAGCGCAGAGAACAGAGGGATGGAGACGAACTGGCAGGGAGCAAAGAGGGTGGGTGGTGATGGGAACAGGGCAGATGGGTGAGGAGGGCTTTAACACCCTCCACTCTGGAGCAGATGATGAGACAAAGCTCGCCAGGGTGTTTGGCAACAGCTTCTCGGGGTGCGTGGGACAGCTGGCACCGTGGGCTCCCCCCACGCAGGGAAGGACAGGACACGGGAAGGTGCCAGACGCTGTAAAGCTCTGCCCTGCTCAGAGCTGGTGGCGAAAGAAGAGAGGCAGGGAGATGGATCTACAGCGCTGTGCCTCCTCAAGGCCTTCTGCTGCCTGGGCTCACCCTCATTTGGCCCCAAGGTTCAGTTGTGGTGGGAGCAGAGAGAGCTGAAGGGGTAGGAGGAAAGGGATAAATTCTTGCCTTGGCTGAACTCATCTGGCTCAGCTTCAGAGGAGACCCAGGCAGGGGAACCAGCATCCCCACATGACCTTTTTCTGGGTGTTATGTTGGTGATGCTCTATGCCAAGCCTGGGGTATCACTAGGGCCATCGGAGCCACGACTTGGCCCAGCAGCAGGTGGAAGTCCTTTGTGTTGCACTTACCAGAGCCCCGGACAGGGCACATCTCTGGGGTCTGACCGATAGCCCAGCAACGCCCTGAGTCACAGCAGCACTGCATCTTGGTGTACTGGCCTGGGAGGTCTCCGGCACAGCGGCCTCCGATCAGAGCAGAGAAACACGTCCCAATCCGCTGGTCTGCAGAGAAGGAGAAGAGAAGGAGATGCATTCACAGCGTGCCATCACCATACTCTTGGTCAGGTCCTGAACGCCTGCTCCCAATGGCATCTCCTCTGGCTTTCCAGTGTTCCAGTCTGACCTCCTGTTCTGTCTCATGCTCCCAGATCACAAGGTCCTCCAGCACCTCCATCTGGAGCACATCAAGGCTGTAGGACCAGGCCTGTTCCCCAGCATTAGATCTCACATTCCCATTTGAGCTCCTAAGTTCTATAAGCAGCCTGACTGAGAGCCAGAAACAGGCAGTAGGTGGACAATCCCTCTCCGTCAGATTGTCCATTGGGAGCTGCATTCCCTGCCCTGCAGGAAGGACAAGCTGAGCCGGCAGATTCTGGCTGAATTCACAGAGCAGAAAATAGATGAGATCCCCCACCTCATCCCATGTTTCCTCACCTTCCCGAAGAAATGGGATTATTTACAGGTGTCTCCCTCCACTCACTAGAGTTTCTACACTGAGGAGAGCTGTCAGGGATGGGTTTCCCCACTGACCCAACACACCAGCTGGGAGAGGGAACAGGCTGAGGGAAGGTGGTTTGCAGGAGACCACTGCAAACGTTGATGTTTCCACTACTGGACCAGCCTGACCCATCCCCTCATCAGGGACTGATAAACTGTTCTGGACTAAAACCACTATTCCATAAAACTGCACCCTGGGGCTGCTATCTCCGTTCTTCAGGTTCCTCCTGACGTTAGTGTCTGTCTTGTTTAGTTGGATTACATTTCTGACCGAGGGTTGGCCATCGGTGCCAACACAACAGTACAACAGGCCCTGAACTCAGCCACATGGAGTGGCAAGTGTCTTCTCCTCTCTTGGGCAAGGACCTGGCTCTCCTTCCCAGAACTGATTTAATGGTAAATGTCCCATGTCCCAACCTGCCCATGAGGAAGCATTCCCTGCCAGATCCCAGTAGTCTCAGCATCCCTCGTGAAACAAATGGAGCTATTCCCAATTCCACATCCCTCCAGCCTGATCACTCCCATTTCCAGTGGATGCCTGTTTCAGGTCATGGGTTAGTTCTCACAGCCTGGGCTGAGCTGGGAGCAGAACGAGCCCTGGATGGTGGTCAAAGTCCACGAGCCTGGCCAAAGCCACAGACACCACGCCTGGCACCGGTGTTCGGTGTGTGTGGCTTCTGGACAAGGCCCAGGAGACTGAGGGTCTTTCACACGTCTAGCAGGCTCCGTCTGGCACCAAGTCCTCTAGGAAAACCTGGAATCTTCCACTCGTTCATCTCCCGGCCTTGTTTCTCAAGTAAATTAATGAGGGGGAAAGTCTGGTTTGATTCGTCATCTGTGCCTCTAGACTGACGTTAGCCAGCAGGCTGACACTTTCCTGGAATATAATTGAAATTAATTGCACGGCGCTGTTTGATCTGTGGGCTGTGGTTACACTGCTTCTCTAATCACAGCTCAGCCACTTGCAGAGGACAGTGACCTTACTTAAAGCCAGGGTGACCAAACCAGCAGGTCTTTTCTCAGATACATCCTTCCCACCACTCTGCAGCACCGAGTTCAGCGTGAACTATTCCTTTTTAGGAAAACTTCCTCCACCCAAGAGACTTGCAGAAAGACAGACAGACCAGGAGGAGGGAAACTTGAGCGAGGGGATTGAATGCAACCCTGGATTACCTCCTAATCCTAACGAAGAGAAGCACAAGCCACATGGGTGTCTGGGTCACCTGGAGCCCTTCACCTCTGGCAAGTGGCAAGAGTGCAAGAGCAATGCTCACATCTTTGCAGCTTTCAGCAGATTCTGGAATGTAGGAGAGGGCTACCACAGCACATGGACAGGTTGGTGTTACTTTAGCATCAGCGTTCAGCCCTCTCTTACTCCAGAAAGAAGCTGCTCTCTGAACAAGCCAGGGTGGGATAGCTGGACCAAAGAAAAGCTACACCTCAAACCTTTGACATGAGTTTAACTAAGCCAGGACTTAGGGCTGAGCTTAAATGAACTTCTGGATGTCAGAGTGGCAGTTTGGAATAAACCCTTTGGGCATTAGAGAGGACGGATCCCACCCAACTCCTCCTGTTCTTCTGTGGGATGCCTGAGGTCCCCAAAGCTGCGCTCCACGGTGCCAGCCTGCCAGCCAAGGGGCAAGGAGCGATTCGGAGAACGCAACCGCCTTCCCCCCAGCCAGACACGTGCTGACAAGTTTGACAAGGCAGGGGGGTCACAGCAGCTTGTGTAGCGGTGGGAACGGTCCAGCCTTTATTCATCTGGACAAATGCTGATTAAATTCAGCTGTCTTTGCTGCAGTTTGGAATAATCTCGCTCCGAAATGAAGGTCAGAACTAATTGAAAACTCAGCTGGAGCTGCCTTGGGCAGAGAGAGGGGTGGATGGAAAGAACAGTGGGTCCCTGCAGTCCCTCTGTGACCTCCTGCAGGACCACCCACACGCTGGAGGTAGGAGCGCAAAGCCGGCGTGGTTTTGTTCTGCCTCCCTCCGCAGCTGTTAAGGGAACAGGTTTGCACAAAAACCTCAGTAAATCAGACAGTGCTGCAGGTGGGAAAGGAGGTAAAATTCCACACGAGATCAGACAGCGCACAGAGGTGGGGGACAGAGCCAGGGGTCCGTCAGCTCTCGGATGCAGAGGGGCTGTGGGTGCTTTACAAGGTCCGGCCGGGAGCCACAGAGCAGGAGATGGTGCTTGGGCTGCTTGTGATAGTGGGGCAGGAGCGACTCCAAGCTAGACCTTCCTGCCAGGGTCTGGAGAAGTCTATGCATGCCGGGCCATGATGCCCTGATGCCCAGGAAAAGCCCCACACCAGGAGCTGCACCCTCTGCATCCAGCGTGGCTAATCTCTCTCTTCCCTTTCAACATGGACATCCTCTTTGTGGTCTGCACAAAGTGTCTAAGATCTGCTGTGTGCCTGCACGGGATTTTGCAATTTTCATCCTGATGAAAACCTGGTTTGTTTCTTTGGTGGTGGGATAGGGGCAGGAAGAGATGGAGGAATAGAAAGTGCTGGTGCTGCTTCCCAGGAGGGAACTTTAAAGGGTGGGTATTTCTCTCACTTTGTGTCTCATCGTGTACAGAAACTGAGAAGCTCAATTGACTCAACCAAAGCAGTTGCAAAAGCCAGTTGGCTCTGACTACAAAGGACCTGAGGGCTCCCAGCTCAGAAGGGAGCTGCAACACAGCAGCACGTAGCCAAAGGTTCCCACCCAAGATGTCCAGCAGTGCTCAGCTTGCAAGGAAGAAGGTGCAAAAGGAGCCCCATACTGCGGTGAGGACGCTCGGTCTTGACCAATGGATGCCATCGTATGTCCTCTGTTTCTGGAAAACTGACCAATTTCATTCTCGTCTGGGTAATATTAAGCTAGATGGGTTGGTCTGTGTCACCAAAGAGTCATGCCAGAACGAAGGCACAAAGCATCCCTCCGTGCACAGCTCCCACCAAATGGCAACATCCACGGCACACCTTGGCCACCAACGCTTCTGCTGTCTCAGTGCTCCGGGCGTTATCGCAGGACAGTTCCTTTGCTGGCAAGGGCTATAATAAATTCACCCCCTCTCTGGCTGTTTGCTCTTCTCTAAATTCACCTCCTGCTTCGACTATTATAAGGATGAGGCATAAACGCATCCCTGAAACGATCTGATAAAAAATTATTCCCTCCAGAGCGAAATGCTCTACAGCCCAGGTCCCTGCACAGCTACGTACTGGAGTCCCAGTAGCTACGGAGCCTTTTTACACCCTCTGGTCCCTGCAGGTGCCCAGGCAGAGCTCTGCTTGGCAGCATCCCCAGCTCCCTCGATGCCTTGGGAGCTGCCAGGGTGCCCTGCTCAGGGCCCCTCTCCAGCTCTTTATCAATCTATTTCGAGCCTATGACCTTCACACCACTTCCCTTTCGTAATTTCTTGCCCTCATAAATATTATCTCTTCACATTTCCTTTTTCCTCTTGCTCTTTCCTTTCCTGGAGAATGATCAAAGCAGGCAAAAAAGGGTTCTCCAGGCAGGTGATGCCCTCAGTAACACGCTCACAACCTTCTCTGAGCCCAGGACTTTGCAACAATAAGCAAGATCTGGCCCTATCCGGAATGTTAGGCAGCAAATCTGCTGATGTTGCCTAAGGAGAGATAAGACCCAAATCTCTCCGAGCTTTGCTGCACTATCAGGGAAAAAGAGCACAGAAAGCAATGTGCAGGAGTGCTGACTTGCAACGAACAAGGGAACACCATGTGCATGTCTGGAAATGCGTCTGAAAGGCCATTTTTTCTCATTTGGAAATTCTTCTTTTAAGAGATTCTTGAAAAGCAACCCACTGTACCGAAAAAGGAAAAAAAAAAAATGCTCCCAGCCTGCCAGAGCAGATCCTTCTGCAGCCTGCGAAACACCGAGCCTGTCTTTTACAAGCAAAAATGAAAGAAACTGTTATGAACATGTGTGGAACTGGATTCTTTGTGTCACGCACAGGTGGCTGAATCGCTCGGGAACTGCTCGTTTCAAACCATGACGGACTTTCTCCAGCTACGCCGCTGTTTGCATTTTACTGAGGAAGGCAGTGAAAGCAGCTAATGAGATTTGGGATCAACTCAAGCTCAGTGTCTTGCTGTTTCAGCTGCAAAAACTACAGGAGATTATTTAAATGCAATAAAAAGGTGTTTACTTTAGTAAAAAGGGAGGGGAAAGGGATGGGAATATATCGAGGCTGCCACTATAAAGTCACCACATACCCAGTGCTGGTGCCCTGTGATATATGAGATACTGCAGTCGTTTCCAGTCTAAACATCTGAGAGGTGGCAGTGTGACATCTCTCTGATGCTGTCTGTGCTCTAAGGGTGGCCACGTTATTTATGAAATTTCAATTTTACAAACTATTTATTTGATTTATTTCACAGGACGTAAATTGTGGGCTTAAACTACCATAAACTCTCAAAACGAGCACTAAAAACCCCTCAGACGACAGAAGCAGGGTTTGCAAAATATGGATCCCAGGGCAACATCATCCCAATGGCAACTGAGCATTTTGCCAGAAAAAATATTGTGTGTCCCAAACTGTGACAGCACACCAGCAGCATATATGAGCTCAGGGAAACGGCTGGAGCACGATGTATCGAGCTGAGATGCAGTCATAGCCCACTGCAGCTAACTAAGCTTTGGACTATTTTTAAATTTGGGCTTTCTAATTTTATTTAGTTTTCATTTCTTGAAGCACTTGGTTTCAAGGAAAGTGGGGAAATGTCCATATGACTCATCTGACAGCCGTCACACCCCTCCAGGCTTATGGCAGGGTCTGGGAAAGAGGGAGGAAAAGAATTTCATTCTCATTAAAATCTATCAGATTCCCAAACAAGGTGACTCATACTTTATACTTTACAACATATTTTTTTTCCGGAACTAGAACATGATTAATTTTCACTCCAGGTTCTGTGGATATAAAAGAATTTGGAAATGATTTTTTTTTTTTTTCCTGTAATAATCTCCAGGACTTTCAACAGAAAGCTGTACCTGATGTTTTCCATTGCACTAACAATGATCTTTGCCTTTTGTGTTACAGTTCCTCTTCACAAATCCTTCCATCTTTGCCTTTCTAAAGGCAAATTAACTTTCTGAACGGTGAGATGAACCCTGGGATTCATTCTGACTACAGTAAGTGCCCCTGCTGAGAGCGAGTAAACAGAGAGCTGATCTATTTATCACAGAAACTGCTGTCTGTTACAAAGAGAAATGGACCATCAAATATTTACAAGGCTTGGAAAGGAATTTTGATCTGTTAAACATGCAAGATTCACTCCAGGCTCTGTAGTCTGGAGGCAGGACAGCTCGTCTGTCTGGGGAACACTTGCCTGGGCTCACGCCAGTTCTGGGAAGCTTTGGAATACAGACACCTCGAACCAAACTGAGACGAGGGGGTGAAGGGGTACGTCAGAGCCGGTGGAGTGGCACACACCAGCCCCACCAAGCCCTTCGTGCAGCCTGTGGGATGGGGGACCGCAAGAGCGGGATTTCCAGATGGGCCTGGAAGTCATTTCGCTGTCAGGAATGGGATAATACGGGAGGGAGGTGGGGACCAAGGTAAGAGCTTGCACGACAGCCTTGTAAACCTGCAGGTTCGGGATGGGGCAGGGACGGGTGCCCGCGGTGCCCTGAGCTGTTACACCACTCTCTCCACTGGCTCCAGAGGGGATCCAGACCACCAGCTCGGTGCCCAGCGACTCACTCCCAAAGGCTGAGTTCAGTGAGATTCAGCCAACTGAGTCTGCAGCCTTACTGATTGTTCGGGGCGGTAGGGATCGATGAGCCACCACCCGTGGTGTAAGCAGGAAGGAGGAGGAGGTGATAAAAGTCACTGTTTATTTGCATTGGTTATGCAAACACGTGGAGTAAACCTTTCCCCCCCTTCACCTCTGCAAAGCAAGTGGATGAATGTGCTGTTGTGGGATGTTTCCCATCACTGGGTGCCCCTTTGCTCCAGGGAGGCTTCCAAGCCTTCCCTTGGCCTTACCCACACCACAAACGCACTGAGCTGCGGTTCAGATGCAGGGCAGTACTGGTGCCTCTCCCCATCTGACATCTAATGCAGGAGATTTGAATTTTGGGATTCTCCCGCTACCTGGTGCAGTTCTGTGAGTAGGAGCACAAGGATCCTTCTTCAAACAGACCACTATCCCAGCCAGACACCTTCCACCCCAGTCCTCCTCCCAGTGTCCTCAGCAACCTCCTGTCCAACACTTCAAGCGCTGAGGCACCTGCAGTCCAAGCTATGGAGATGGAGAGAGCCCTTATCTGCTACAGCATCAAAACCTGTGACCAGCACGGACCCTGCCAGCCATGGCACACGCAAGGACAGCACACGGGAAAGAGCATTTACCAGCTATTGCAGGAACAACGTGCCCTTCGATTCACAAATCTGGCAATCACCACATAGTGGCTTGCAAATGGCCAGGTCTGGGTTTCAGAGTGTGATCTCTCCCTGTATCTGTGGTCCTGAACTCTATTCAGCATCTTACCAATGCAGCGTGATCCGTCAGGGCTGGTCATGAAACCACGCGGACACGTGCACACGTAGCTGCCCGCCGTGTTGGTGCACTCGCCGCCATCACACACGCCAGAGATCACGCCGCATTCATCCACATCTAGAAAAGAACAAACCAACAGTGATTATGTTTCCCAGAAAACCACCTCCTCTCCTACCTGCAGCGTGGATCTGGGACCAGAGCTGGGATCACAGAGGACAGTAGCTGGTGTTCCAGGTTGTCATGGGATGCTTGAGACTGTAAGTGACCTCCCAGCAGTGGGTTAGTACACAGAAGAGGGTAGATTTAGGTTAGATCTAGGGAAGAAATTCTTCCCTCTGAGGGTGGCGAAGCACTGGAACAGGTTGCCCAGAGAAGCTGTGGCTGCCCCATCCCTGGAAGTGTTCAAGGCCAGGCTGGATGAAGCTTTGAGTCATCTGGTGTAGCGGAGGGTGTCCCTGCCCATGGCAGGGGGGTTGGAACTAGATGATCTTGAAGATCCCTTCCAACCCAAACCGTTCTGTGATTCTATAAAACAAGAATTGCCCCTGAAGAGTGACTCAAGAGGGATTCATGGAGTCACCTGCTTATTTCTACTGACAGCACAGGTCTTTGGGTAGGATGATCTAAAACGTTGAGCTCCCTGGGGTACAAAGGAAGCTTCAGGACAGAAAGAAATATGTCTATGCAGGTGCATGAGTGGCTGGACAGCAGGTCCCTCCATGTGACTTGGAGACCTCTCTGAAAGCAGAGATGCAACATCAGAGACAGCATCATGTTTTTAAAAAACATTGGGCTTCTGCATTGTTCACTGAATTTCTTCAGACAGGAGAGATTTGGTTCAATTTTAAGACAAGTACATTTGGGCATCTAAATCCAGGGCAGAAGGCAAGAGGGTCTGGACATATCACTCTGTGGGTTCAGCCTCCTAATCCTATTTTAGTGTGAACCAATTTGCATAACAATGCCATGAGCATGCCATAGTTTGAACTATTTATCTCATCCCAGGGAATATTAACGAGATAGAGATATACATGGAGTCCTTGGAGAGATCACATCTAATTATCCATGGCAATCAAAGAAACACCGTCCCTGTTAGCAAGCCCTGCCCCATGCTGCTTCTCCAGCAGCCTGCTGCCATGTGTGTGACCTTATAACGTACCAGTGAGGTCCACCTCTCTAGATTTAAGAGCATGGAAAACGAGAATATCGCAACAAGATTTTGTCAAGGCCCAACATCTGAACTCGGACATCAGCAGGACCAGGCAGCCTCAGTGCCCAGACATAGGGCAACAATTGCAGAAAGGTTACAAAAGTACCAAAATTCAGAGACAATCACCCCAGGAACATCGCTTCTGCTGTTTGAACTCAACCACATGCTCTCCAAGCATCTGTTTAGCGTGGAGATACGGCAGACCCTCACCGCGAGCTGAATGTGGAGGTGAGCCCCGTTGCCAAGGTCCTGGGTACCTGAGTCTGGATCCTGAAACAGAGCACCTATATTTGAAATCTTGCTCAGAGCTAGATTTTAATCCATGCTGGAAGAACTGAGCTGGAAAGACGAGATACTATTGAGTTTTCTGGAGAACTGTAGAGTTCTCCAAACTTTCCAGGCCATTTGTATTACAACCTTGAGAAAATTCTTGAGTTAGTTATTTCTTTGGCTCTTTTTAGACTGCATTTTTAAAGAGCTTCATATCCTCATGAAAGTTCTGGTTAACAACAGATGGGAAACCACCCAGAAAGCCTGAAAGCTGCAGCTTAACAGAAGTCAAACTGCAAGAGAAAAGGGTGAGGGCAGAGCAGAAAATTCAACAAGTACCTATACAGATGATACAGAGAGAGACAGCGAGTGCAGACACCACTTGGAACCTGAAACTTAGAAAATCAAAGGGAACAGAGTGGCAAATCAGCTATTTGGAAAAGTAAAGGGCAATTTCTTTTTAACAAATTTTGACCAAAATGTCAATATAATTCAATGTACAGGGCCCAGCCATGCTTGGGGGGCACCTGACCCTATGGAGCTGTCTGGGAGCAGCGTTGTAGGTTTTTTTCTGTTGCCAACTGAAATCTGTTGCAGAAGCTGAGATGAAATTAGGTCCAACCTCTAATTAATCCACCCAAAGCAGTTGGTTGGTGGTCATGGTCCAGGTGGTGGTAAAAGACAGAAGGAGTATTTGCCCAATCGTTTTTACAGCGGCAATAAAAAAAAAAACAACAAACGTGTCTTGGCAATTGGCAAAATAAATTATTTCTGCTCAGCAACTTTATTTATTGTATTTTAAATCTATCGTGGTGTTGTGAATGGACAAGGGGATTTTTAGAGGCAATTCAGATGCTGCCTGGGGCTGGCAGGAAAGTAATGAAAAGGAACTGGTCAAAGTCTGCTCCTTCGAGGGGATTTTTCTGATGTGAACAGCACAACAGCCTTGCACAGCCTGATGGCATTAGCATGTGTGGAGGTTAGAGCTGCTGCAGGGCAAAGACTAATCTGTAAAAAAAAAAAAGGTGGAACAGCAAAGACCCTCATCTGGGACTGGGAGTGGAGGATGCCTTTGGAAGAGCTCATCTAGCAGACTTCAGTGATGAAGGCAGCGTACACACATGGGAGTTACCTGAACCCACCCCATTAGAGCAAGGGAGGGACCAGAAGAAGTCTGTACTGGGAGCCAGAAGACCTGGCCGTGATGACAGATGTGAGCCACAGCAACAGATCTGAGAAAGGGGCAAGAAATTTCGGTAAGAAATGGGTGTGGGCTACCCAGAGGGGTGGTGAGCTGTGTCCTCTCCAGCGTGAAACTGTGAAAAATTTGAGAATTAGGACAGAAATGTCTGCCTGCAATCTCACAGTGCCATGCAGTGGCTAGCAATGCTAGTGCAGCCCTGAAGATGCATGGGAGAAATACTGTGCAGAAGCAGGTAGGTGATGTTACCTTTTAAACAGGATCATTCCTGGGTGCCACAGCTCTGTTTGGTGCCAGCTCTTAAGAGAGGATGTTAACAAAACAGAGAGGTTCAGAGTCTAGTGACAAGGCAAGGGGCAATGGCTTTAAACTGGAAGAGGGGAGATTTCCATGGGATCTAAGGAAGAAATTCTTCCCTCTGAGGGTGGTGAGGCACTGGAGCACGTTGCCCAGAGAAGCTGTGGCTGCCCCATCCTTGGAAGTGTTCAAGGCCAGGTTGGATGAGGCTTTGGGCAACCTGGTGTAGTGGAGGGTGTCCCCGCCCATGGCAGGGGGGTTGGAACTGGATGATCTTGAAGGTCCCTTCCAATCCAAACCATTCCATGATTCTGTGACTCAAGGCTTGGAAAAACCCACCTGACATTAAGGAACTCACAGGACTCATTCAATTTATCCAAGAAACTGTGAGGATGTGACAGGGTCATAGAAAAAAGACACACAAAGATGATGGTGGGAGCGCAGTGTCAAAAAGAGAAGATGAAAAGAGAAGCTGAGACATTGTAAATTCAGGCTGGAATGAAGCAGACAGACCTACACCAATGGTAAATAATCTTTGGTCTGTGTAGGCAGAGATAGGGCTAGTTCTCCAAGGCTCGGGATGGATTCAACTCACCTAACAATGCCTGTACAAGGATTCCTTAGCACAGGAATAAATCCAAGGGAGGGCAAGGGAGCACTAAATCTGGCTGCACAGAGGTGACTCTCAAGGAGTAAGCATTGTCCTCGGTCCTCCAGAAACATCCTCATAAACTTAATCTTTCTCTCTAAAATTAGAGGGACTGCCAGGAGCCTTCTGCCATTGTGTCCCAGGCACTGTGACCCCGCTACACCAGCCTTTGGCTGCAGGGTGGGACAGCCAAGGACATCTGATGATGATGGTTAATTTGCATCACCACAAAGGCCCCACCTTGCTCCGAGAGAAAAGAGGTATAAGAGGTTCTACACTGTTAGACATCTAGAGGAAAAGACTGCAGAAATGATCTGGACAGTGGTGTGTGTTGGGTTGTGGTCAGATGTGCTGGATAGTTCAGAGCAGGCACCTCCATCAGAGTTTGTTCTAGATGCCATTTAGACTCAGTAGAAAGAGAACATCTCATCCAGGCAGTAATTCCTCTCATCTGAAGGGAAATGTCTAAACAGAGCAGAAGAGTTGTCCCCTACAAAGCTGGACATAGTGAAATCCATCCCACTCAGCTCACACCAACCCTTCAGACACTGGCAACGTATGTGGTTAAGTAAGATGAGCTGAGCTGCCTTTCGAACTGAGGCTTATGGCACGGACAGAGACCCACCATGGGTCAGAGAAATAATCCTCAATCTCTCCTCCTTGCTCACACCACCCGTCACAAACACCGTCGCCTTCTGTTTTACTTCAGCTGCAACTCCGAGTCCTGAGGAATCAGGTGAAACCTCCATCTCAACACGCATGAGGCCAAGTGCACGGGGCAGGTTATACCCTCGTATATCAAGAGAGAAAGATGCATTCCAGTTTGGCTGCTCAGGCACTCTGAAATGATGCCTTCAGCTAGCCAAAGCTTTCAGCTGCCTTTTGCAAGCAGCAGAGATACCACCTCTGTCCTTGTGGTGCTCCTTGAGCTCTTTGATGCTCGGAGCCCCTTGGACAGACAGACATGACTTGAAACCTGGAAAGGCAGCAACGCAAATCTACAGCAAACACTTCCCCCACCTGGGCCCCTGCAGCCAAAGAGATTTTATCACTACAGCCTGCCCTGTCATTTAATTACGGGCCTGTGTTTGGTTACAATTTGCAGAACACTGGAAGGGAAAGAGCTTTATGAAGCAAAAGCTGGTTGTGCTATTAGAAATAAGAGCTCAAAACTTCTGCATCTCTCTCCCGAAGTTTGCCGTGCCAGGGGTCTGGAGGGCAGCTGACAGGCAGGCATCTTGGTGGGTCGGTACTTAGGACAGAACGTCAGTCATCCAAGAAAAAGTGCATGTGCGTGCGTGGGGGCGGCAACTGCATTCCACTCTTAAGGAAAAACAGAGGGATTTCAAAAGGTTAAATCAAACAGCAAAGGGTTTTTTTCCCCCCTGAAAGTCCTCACTCAGACGAGAGCAGTGTTAGCAACCCAAGAAGCAGAAAAAAAAGCCAATTTCTCAAGCCGACTCGCACATCCTGTACTTTGAGAAACTGAGCTCTGGGCTTTGTTGTTTCAGTTCTTCCCCACCACATATTTGCCTTCTTGATTTTCCTTTTGTAAAGTGTCTCATAGTTTTGATTCATTCAGAGCTGAAGTCCACGGAGGGCTTGACGCAGTGGGACGGATCCGTACACCTCTCATTAACACCCAGCTGCCAGCTCTGGGTAGGGAATTCTTCCAACTCCAACCTGGCTACTTCACGACTTTTCCAACTCTCTGTTAAAAATTAAAGCAATATTCTGTGCACTCCGCTCTTCAGACAATGGCAGAATTCAATGCAAACGTTGATTTTGGACTTGGTCTCCAACTCACTGGGTTGGAGTTGGCCTCATCGTTAAGGCTGAAAATGCTGGAAGCCAAAGGCTACAGAGCTTCAGAAAGAGAGTTGCAGTCTGCAAAGCCCATCCAACACGGGTGCCCACAGACATGTTGAAACCCCAACCTTTCCATTTGCTAAAAAAAAAAAAAAATCAGGACTTGATGGAGAAAACATCTCTGTGTCACGTAGCAGAGGTCATGCCTCATCAGCCCTCTCTCGTGCAGCGCACGGGACTCTCAGACCTTCCCTTCCAGAAAGCACAAAGAAACCACAGAGGAGAGTAATGGAACCCTCCAAACCACACCAAATCCATGGAAATGAGCTTTTAATGGATCCAAACAATGAGCTCTTCTGTAGACATTTTGTAAGAAAATTGAAAACACTCTAATAAAATGGCTATCATGTTCCATTTGTGAGGAAAGTGGGCCAGCCTACCCGCTCGGCTCATGGAAAATGCAGGAAAGTTCCCTCCAATTCAGGAACATGAATGAGATTCAACAGAGTAAAAAATAAACCCTTGTCTTCATTAGAAAATTTGGAATTTTGTGCAGTAGCGACAAAAGACAAGCCTGTAGGGATCTAAGTAGAGCATAACATGTCACCCTACAAATGCTAAAAAGAATGGGGTGAGTAAAAAGAGGAGAGATTTGTAATTAAAGGATTTGTTCTCCCTTGGCAGAATCTGTCTCCTGGAGATGCTGAAGACCATCAAGAAGGATCTGCCCTGGGTGGATTTGAACAGGGCTTGTTGCACAAAGCACACAGTGCCTTTTGCTCCCTTGCCTGGTGTTTCTCTCTGTATTTTTTGGTATCTTGTACATTTTATCATTCTGGAACAATTTTGGATGTGAGACACTTATTCCTTTTGGGGCACTGGAAACCATCCTGGGTGAGGCATTGGCATTACGTACTTCACTGATAACGGAGCTGGCTGAGCGTTTCGTTACGCAGTAGAGGAAGGGCTATTCAGAAAAGAAGTTAAATTTTGGCAGAGAACCACTAAAATTATGGAACGAAAAGCTTTATTCAGTCAACAATTCCACCCTTAAGAACGCGCCATGGAATTGGTCCCTTAGGTGTAATTTTTATGGTTGCTTCCAGGATAATTTAAAAACGTCACTCTGTGTAACAACCCCCCAACTTCCCTACGATTTATTGATCAAGGTCTTTGTACCAGGAGGACGGTGTCTAACTTCAGCTTTGATGTTTCCTTTCTTCGTTTTGCACCATTAGCACCAGGAGCCCTTTCTTGTGCCCTCCTCAACAATTCTTTTCTTCCAGCAGTGCTCAGGAGTCAGCTGGATATAAGCATGTCCTTCTCTCAGTGCTCACACACTTTCTCGTTCCCCTACGAACCTCAACAGATCCTGCTTTTTTCCACTTTCCCCATAAGCCAGGCATCGTATCTGTCCACTTAGCCCTACACCATCAACATCTGCCCTCCTTGCTCATCTCTTCATACAAACACAGCATAAACGCAATCCTTTGGCACTTGCAAAGCTGGCCTTGTCTCCAGCCTTCCCCCTCCCCACCCTCCATCCACCCCCCCACCACTGCTGTGTTTCAAAGACTGCTTATATCTTTCAGAAAGCGAGCAGGCAACTCTCTGTGCCAGAAATTTCTCATTATACATCGCACAGCCCCAAGCTCAGGAACTCTGGATCCCTCGAGCTCCCTCAGAATACAATGAACAAAGGCACAAAATCAGCCACCATCTGAAAGTGTCACATTCATTAGAGACGAGCTGCAGAAATAACTCTGGAACTGAGCAGCCCTGAGCTTGGAAGATACATAGGTTCGAATCCAAACTTGATGTTGTGTGCACGCTTTCACGTTTTGCAGCTAGGAAAAGGACATCACTTTCCTTCTGGTGTTGACCAAAATTCATCCAGCGTATCCAGCTGCAGCCTCCTCCATGCTTGGGAGATCAGGGCCTGAGCTGGCCTCCGTTATCAGCATGGAAAATCTTACATCAGAAAAGCATCTTTATCCTTCAGGGATTCAGGAACTGAAAACGGAGCCTTAATTCCAGGTGCCGTTTGTGTTAAGAGATAAGGAACAACATTATCTCTCCCCCTGCCTATTCCCACCAATAAAGAGCCCAAAGAAGATCAGTGGTAGATGCTGCTGCTGCTTTAATGAGGGAGACATCATTAATCAGCAGACACGGTGACACGGGCTCTGACCTTTGGCTCAAACGCAATCCCATCTGCTGACTTCACTCCCCAGGAGGACTCTTCTAAGCAGAAAATACAAGCTCCTGGGAACCAGGGAAGAATTTGACATAGACATTTAATCTAGTTTTAATATTTCCTGGATGCTAGGCTTGGATAAGGAATCTGAAAACAAGCGGAAACTGTCTCCTCTTCCTAAAGCAAGATGGTCTCAGTGCAAGCTGAGAAAGCGCTCCTTGCACCAGCTGTAAAGTTAGTGCAAACAGACTCAACAAGGGAACTCCTGCAGCTTGGAGATTTTAGGCTTGGAGCACACCTGGATAAAGAAAATATCCTCTTATGCTTGTGGTCGTTATTTTGATTAAAACCCTTGGCTCCGTGAGGAGGTTACTTGGACTGATCCAGCCCCTTTGGCAGCAGAGACGATTTCAGCAAATCAGGAATTTAGTGCTCATCAGCTGTACCAAGTAGTTTGCTCCTGACGTATCAACGCACGCAGCAAACCCTGAGACAGGGCCCAGATCTTCCTACGTTTATAAAGTGTTAGCAGCTGATGAACCCCTTACAAGACGCCGGCTTTCTGTTCCCCTGTTCACATAATTTTAGGGACTCAGGTGGGGGACGTGTCCTTGAGGGGAGCAGCGATAACCCAAAGGTACCGTCTTCACCTTCCGACTGCCTGGTGGGGTCACGCTGGTGATTCACAGCTGGGAAACAAGCCCTCAAAACCAAATCTCAACTCTGTCAGTTTAGAGCATCCCTCATGTCCACATCGTTCTCACAGAAGGACTCCTAGGTCAGTAAATCATACCAAAGGGAAGCATCCTCTTTTGGTGGTCTCCTTGGCAATCGAGGTAAGATAAGTGATGGAACAGACACCGTAGATGCTGGAGATGTCTCTTTTTATGGCCATCCAGGAAGGAGAGTGAAAGGAAGCTGTTTATGGCCACATCACGCTGCTTTTGCAGGCGTTCTGGGAAGCGAGGACCCACGCAGAGGCCCCTCGCATCTGGATGACAGATTCAGACAATGGATTGTTTTTCATCTTGGTATATAGGAGATTCCAGCTAAACTGATTTCATATGTGCTTTGCCTGGTCCTCAGCCAACACGGGCGAGGCAGACCAAGGCAAGAACAGTTTTTTGTGTCCTGAGGTTGGGCCCATGGTTCTCGTGCAGTTCGGCCTGAGCCCATCGGCCAGCCAAATTGCACGGGACGTCATCGGGTGTGGGGAACTGGTGTAAAAAGGCTGATTGGGATTCTACCGGTTCCAAGTCCTTGGATGCCGGAGCACTTCAGGAAACCCTTCTGTTAAAATTTTAGAAAATGTCCTGGCATCCTGCCAAGGAAGATCCATCAACACAGATGTCTTCTCAATGTAAAAGAACGTCCATCCCTCACCAGAGGATTAACCTCCATAACTGGCGTCTCACTTTGGAAAAGGTTTTTCAGAAGGGCTGAACCCAGGTCACACAGCATGTGCTGACACACAGACTACTAGAATTATACCAGCAAGGAAAACGTCTGGATTGCAGGAGGGTGGGGATATGGGAACAGTGACCTGGAAGAAGTGATGCTCCTTTCCTTGAGAACTGACTGTTGGGAAAAAACCCCACGGGACAATGCCTGCTGTCAAACCCACAGTGCCATGGGGGTGGGTTGCTGTGATGCTGACTGCTTTAAGTGCTCTCTCTGTGTAACTTTGCCACCTGGAAACAAATTCCAGGTTCAACATCTGGATTCTAGTGCATTCATCATCCCTTATCTTGGTTACATCAGAGCCTTGGAGAGGAATGAAGCCCAGCTAGGTGGGACGCAGTCACAGCAGCACAACGAACACGTTTTATCCCTAAAATGGGAAACACAGGCCAGCAGAGTTTCTTTGGGGTATGTGGGAAAGAGCTTTAACAACCAAGGCAGGAAAAGTTTAATGCTGTTTCCCTTTTCATTTGCCAGATGTTCGGCAAATACAAACACATGTTTACTCCCCTCCTTCTGAGGGGTGCAGCCTGCCTGGCAAGGTAAGCATCTGGCCCACGAGAACTGCTGCAAAATGCTTGGGAAAAGTGTGTCCTTCCTATAGATGTCTGCACACCTCTCAGAGACAAGCCGAGCAGTGGTGAAGGAGATGCTGAGACTGGACCTCAAGGAACTACAGTTGGATCCTCACGAAGAGGGCTCAGCCTGGTGGCACCGTGGCATTTAACATACCACATCTCATCCAGCCTGTGCTCCACGCTTTGCCATGGAAGCACGTGCCCCATGGCATGGACCAAGACGTTGCCTCTCACTAACTAGGCGAGTCCTGAATTTAACTAAGTAATGCAAGTGGATTACTTGTGGATAACTAAGTGGATCAACTTATCCTGAGCCTAAAAGCAGTTCCAGAGGCTTCCAGAACCAGGCAGATTTCTGCTTTAACTACCACGACTGGTCTTAACATTGTTAAATTTTCACATCCCAAATGAAGCTAGTCCTCTGGTCTGAGGAGCAGTTGTTTGGCCATTTCTAAGCAACTCCACTAACAGCCTGGAAAGTATTTCCCTTGGAAGTGGCACCACCTTACCAGACCCTGCTGAGCTGTTGAGACTGGTCCTTTCTGTTTCCTGCAGTTCCACCTCCAGACACGGGGATCTGGCTGCCGACACTGCAGATCAGCTTGCCCACATGTTCAGAGCAGAATGGCACCTGTACGTCTGGGAAAAGCATCTGGGCCCTCCACTGAAGAGTTTAGAAAGTAATTAATACTTGAACTCCTCCAAATTCCATGCTGAAGAAGAGGCAAAGAAGAGTTTCTGCAAAGTTCCCTTCCTCCAGGTTGGGAACTTCTCCGGAGAGTTCGAAAGCTGACTGCACTCTCCAGGCTGCCCACAGCACCAGGCTAAGGCTGATGCCACGAAGAGTCGGGCTGCATTCCCCACCGCTCAACTCTGAGCTACGGTAGCTCCGTAGCTCCTGCTCAGGCAGTCATGTTTCAGAGCATCCCTAGCTGTAAGCACAAGCCATGCCTCTGAAGCACTGTATCAGCTCCAAGAGAGATGCTGAGGCTGAAAAGGTCACTCCCATTTATAACTCGATTGACAATGAGCAAGGTGCATCCTACAAAGTAACCAGAAAGACCGGAAAATCAGGCAGAGCAGGCAGGCTGCCTGCAGACAACCCTGGATTGGCAGGGAGGTGTGCTTCCCCTGCAGGGCTGGGACAGTATCAGGCCACTGGCTCAAAGGAGAGACGCTCACTGGTGTGCTGCTGACTGGCATTTTATGTCTTAAATGGAAAATCTTCACTTGTGCCTGCTTTGTACTCAAGGACAAGGTTCGGGTTCCAGCCAACATGTCAGTTTGGAAAAATATCACCAAGTCACTGAAGCAACACTGCATTTACTTGCTCCATGCCCTCATCTCATGGAATCAGATCTTCTGCAGTGCACTGAGAGAAATGATGCCATTTCTGGTTGTCTTATTCCATCATCGTCCCAGCTAGGGACTCCACCCACTTTGCCTTCCTCCCAGTTACTCTACTGAACTAGAGGCAACAAGCCGCAAGCTCCAAAAAGACAAGTATCAAGTAGAAAAGGAAAATATTCCTCACCATGACAGTGGCGCAACCCTGCGACAAGAGCCCCAAAAGAAAAGGCTTTGAATTTTCAAAACTTGATCAAACTGAGCAACGTGAGCAACCTGACCTAGCTTTGACACCAGTCCTGATCTAAGCAGGAGGGCGAGCTGGAGCCATTCAGAGGTCCCTTCTGTTCAATGAGTCTGTGTAGTCATTAAAATACCTTTCAGAAAACACCTGCATGAAAAAAAAGCCCCCTTTCTAGTTTAAGAGATCAGGCAAGCTCTATTCCTCATTTCCTTGCCTTGGACTCTGGGAAGCAGATAAACAGATCAGAAATTCATACTGCAGTACATTTTCTAAGACACCTTGATGCCTGCAGTACTCCCTCCTGTTTGGAAGCTAGGATCAAGGCTGGCATGGGAGCTCTTTCGCATCTCTACTTTGCCAGCCTTGGAGATGCCCTGTGAGCAGGAACATCCTCAAGTTTTTAAAGCTGTAGTGCTCTCAGAGCGTATCTGGGAGCCCAGCGCAGAGCCGTCTGGTGAAGCCGTGCAGAAGGCTGCACTCTTACCTTCACATCTGTGGCTGGTCTCGCTCTGCTTGTGTCCTGCAGGGCACTTGCACTCGTAAGAACCCACCGTGTTGATGCAGTTTCCACCTTGACACAGGCCAGGAATGGCTTGACATTCATCCACATCTACAGGAAGAGGAGCAAAGGTGTCAGAAAGCGCAGTCATCACAACAAATCCCAGCATGGTGGGAGTGCTGTAAGAAAGAAGAAGCTTTCCTCCAAGTAGGTGGATTTCCATTTCCTAAGGCAATTACCCATCAGATTACATTAGCAATAAGGTGAAGGACAGAAAACGGGCATAAAGGTGTTACGGGCTCATCTACACAAGGAAAAGGGAGACAAAAGTGTAGTAACACTGATGTTTGCTTTGGAAAACGTGTCTACCCTCCTCGTGGTTCATTGCAGGTTGGTAGCTGAGCTGAGGACACGAATCGGTTTGGTGGGATGTCCTCCTGCTGCAGGGCAGAGAGAGGAACCTATGGACCATAAGCTTTTGCCCTTCAGCCTTGTCCCAGGAAGGCTCTCCTGAGGCCATGGTCTCCTCATCGGTGAAGGGACACTGTACTTTCCAAAGCACCTCCAGAAGGCCTCAGTACTTGCTACTGGAACCAGTACACTCATGTGTTGTAGATATTATTTATACTCCAGTTCTGCTTGCAGTAATAGCGAGTGACAAACGTGTCAGACAGGCCAAGCTCTCCTGAAGAGACTGGGCCGTAAAAACACGGATTGTAATAGAGTTGTCCTCTTCAGCCTTCCCAGTTTTTCCTACAGACACTGGCCAAATGTGGGATTTGGGCTGTAATTTTGGCTTTTGATCATGGCAGGTAAAGGCTGAAATTAGTTGCAGATGCAGAAAGGAATTCATGCAACTCTTCATGGAGACCTCTGCAACCCACCAGTGGGGAGAATTAACAGCAGCTCCAGAAAGGCTACCAATGGGAACTGCTGATGGGAACTCAGTGGACCATCTTGCTGGTTTTGTCTGGGTGTCCTAAACATTGAATGCAACCTCTAAGCATGTGATTTATGTACATTTTAATTGCTTGTATGATCTCAAAAGAGTTATGGCTTCTGTTTGGAACCAATAATACAATTTACAGAGCACTGTAAATTGACACAAGTGCTGATCATGTTCCAGTGCTGGGACAGAAGCTCCAACAACAACAGCAGCACCACAGAATGAGGGTACCTGGAAGGCTGCAAATTAGTTTTAAACCTGGAGAAACACCAGCCTGATTCGCTACATCTTGGGAGATGGAGGAATGTCACCTGAGAACCACAGCATGGCCAAAACCTTAAAGTGAGCTACGATGATCTTAGGTGATCTCATGAAAGACCCAAGGTCCATGGTGACGCTCTGTGACATACAATGATGGACTTAGCAAAGTTTACACAGAGAACTCTATCAGGGCTCCTGGCAGACATTCAGCACTTGCCCTTTCAGTGCACAGCAGGATGGGTAAGGGAACATCCTCTTAGATGTCCACGGCATTTACCTTGGCAGGCTCCAGTACGAATGTTGGGAATGAAACCTCGGCGGCAGGGGTGAGGTTGGGCAGGGCACATCTCACACGGGTGACCCCAGGCCCGTCCAATGGTGGCACAACACATGGTCTTGGTGCAGACAATCCCGCTGAGTTGGCCCTGGCACATCTGGTTATTTACTTGGCTAAAGCAGGGACCAGTACGGTAGTCTGAGGGAGAACAAAAACATCCACAGGTTAGATCAAGACACAAACACAAGGTTTTCTGTCTAACACACAGAGAACCTATTCCCTCTCCTACCAGCACAGCCATTCAAGTGCAAAGTCAACAAGTTCTGGAAAAAACAAATCTGCAATCCTGAAAAGAACAAAAATTTAAGTCCACTCTGGAGACCAGTGCTGGACATGGTAACCTTCTTTCTGCTGCATGCTTCACATGATCACCTAGAGGTTCTCCAGGCCAGATCATCTTCCTGGTCTCCCTCAGGTTCATCCCATGAACTACAGTTATTCTATGCCTTGAGTCAGTGCCTTTAAGTACTGACCCCAGAATGAACTCAAAACGTGAAACATCAGGCAAAGAGGCAATTTCCAGGCTGCAAGTTCACCTGTTCTGCGGAACTGCTGCGGTCAGCAGAGCAATCAGATTCATTTTAGTTGGGGGCAAAGATGCAGTCAGAGATGACGTGGTACAAGCACCTCACGGACAGCCTTAGGGCCCAACGGTCCATGTAACGTAAGCATATAGGATGATGGAGATACGTTCCTGCTGGATCACCTCTCCTTGGCTTGCAGAATGAGAGTCCTAGGTCTCATCCACAAAACGTTCTGGAAGAGAATTCCCAAACCTTTCCCCATGATGCCTACTGTAAATCCTGCAAAGGGATTTCCACGCTCTCTGACAGTCTCTGGAAAGACAACCTCCTGCAGTAATACACGTCGTTGTGATTCATTTCTTCGGTTTCACTCTTAAAGGTCTCCTGGCAATTTTAACTACATCTTTAAAACCCAGATGCTGCAGAAACAGCCAGCCTGCTTCTCATTCCCAACAAGGATCCTCCTATGCCTTGAAACCAAAAAGATTTTGAAGGGCTTGTTTGCGCTAAGGAATGTGGTTTTGCCACTGTCTGGGCTCTCGTGACCCTTGATTAGGGATATTAGCACAGCAGGCATTCATCAGGAAACAAAATTCTTAAACAAGAGGTTTTTTTCCTTCTACTGGGAATAGATGATTGCATGCAAGCGTTTGATCTGTGGCTGGAAAAAGGACCTTTAACCATGTTATTATCAGAGCAGAAAATTCCACATGAACTGCCTAAGGAAGTTAGGTGTTGGTCAAACAGCCGTTATTTCAGATCGTCTGGCTGAGATTTGCAAAGTTGCTTAGGGAATTTGGATGCTGGAGTGCCCAGTAATTAGTAATTGACTGTGAACCCAAATCCCTGCATCAATACCCAGAGTAGCCCTCAGCTGTCTTTGCAGTGAAATGTTTGGATTTGACACGGGAAGCAACAAAAAAAAAAAACCTTGTGTGGAGGGTGGTTATACCCAAATGGTGAGCTGTGGGCAGCCCTGGTGTCCACATCTCCTGACTAATAGTTCTGGTTCCAGAAATGTCTTGGAATGCTACAGACTCAACAAAGCAAAGCTCCATTTCTCAGCGATAAGTCTTCCTACACACGATCATCGCAATCAGCTCCCTCCTCCTTAAATCCTGGCACACATGTGCAAAGAATAAAAAGGAAGGAAAACCATTAAAATAGATGGTTTGAGACACAAAGCTTTCTCCCACAGGGTATGTCTGCATGAGAGCCACATTGGCAGAACCTACATTTGCACGAAGCCATGGCAGAGTGCCTTTATCCTGGGCTGTGAAAGATCATCTGGAAATGCTGGTAATTACTGCGGGCTTCAGACTGACAGTGCCTGTGCTGATGTGCCTTCCTCAGTCCTGCAGCTTGTGCCAAGTAAAATCTGTGGGAGGTTCATCTATGCTATAATTGTCCCACCCGGCATCAGGGTAAGGATAAGCCACATGGAAACCACACAAGAAATCCTCCTCTGTCTCTGGGAAAGAGTCAATTAGCACAATAATTGCTTATTTCCAGCTTAAGGCTCCCTCTGATTTGTATTTCTTGAGCAGTTGGGAGCACAGTCATACTTAAAAAGCAAAAGTGTCAAAAGAAGTTTGGTCTGTGGATGTCAATGAGAGATAAACAGCAAGAAGGATTTGAGAAAAAGGAAAAAAAAAAAGCAATGATTTTGAAGTTACATTGGTATAAGGGTGACATGATCTCATAAAAATGCCTTTGTTCGGAAATCAGAACAGAAACACGTACCATGCTTGCAATGGTGAGTTACCAAACAATCATCTTCCTTTTTTTGACCCAAATTTTAACAAGATACCAAAGCACATGGTCCTAATTAACATCTCCTGCCACGCCAAGCTTAATGCTTTAGTTTTTTCTACTTTATTCCTAGAAAGGAAATCAACAAAATCTGAGTTGCTTTCTCACCCGTTGTCTTTTTTTATGAAGCTGAAAGGCTCTTGCTTTCAACCTTGAGGAAAAGACCAAGGAGAACTCTTTACAAGCACACCAGTGAACAAGTTAAACCTTCTCAATGACCATACCCAAACAACTATGAAAGAAACTGCTTTGTGATCCCATTTCAATGGAGTGATCAACTCAGTAAAGATGAGAAATAAAGCTAACAGACTGTACTGAAGTATTAGGAGAAGAACGAAGAGCAAGAAGGAGAACATCATCACTAGACTCACAGCTTGCTTCCATCCTGAGGGCTGCTTGTAGTGGGAGCCTCCAACTCCGAAAGCAGCTAGCAGAATGGGGAAAGGATCAGAAAAGGGCAACGAGGATGATCAAAGGAGTGGAAGGGCTGATGTATGAGGAACAGCTGCACTGGTTAGCAGTCCTCAGCCTGAAAAAGAAACACCTGGAAGAAGACCTGACAGCAAGGTGCAAAATCCTGAGTGCCGAGGAGCAGGTGGAGGCACCTCCTTGTAGAGCAGAACCAGGTACTTGCAGAGCCAGAACCAGGAGGCATCACAGGCAGATAAGAAGTGATGCTGGTTCAAAATAAATTGGGGAAAATGGTTCTTCAAGCAACATATAAGTTGAGAAGAATTCTTCTAACAGAGGATGTTGTGAATCGTCAAAGATTGCGAGCTACAGACGCCTGGTGCCTAGGAAAATCTTACAGAGGAGGATCATATAGGATTGCCCTGTTCCTATACTCTTCCCCAGACATTAGCTTATGGACACTGCTGGAGCTTTGAGGCTAAATTCATCTCAGCCAAGGGCCCTCAATCCACCCTTGCACCGCTTTGTAAGCCTTCCAGGCAGATAAATTTCAGAGTTGTTTTTGGGTCAGCGCTGTGCTGCAGCATCGTGGTAGCTAACGGTCGTCAGGCTTGATCACAGCAGTGCCTACGTGCTTGCTGTGAAATATCATATATTTTTGGAGCTATTCTGAAGCCTGGTTAACCCCAGGACAATGCAGAAACACCTACTAAAGAGGGCTTGCTTTCCCCTTTTCCTAGTCAAAAGGAGCGTGGAGAGGAACACGTGCCCGATGTCATTGTGGTTGCACCTACAAAGGGTTTAGATTGACTTAGAAAGTCAGATCACATAAAAGTCTAACCCAAAATCGAGGCATGGCAGCACTGTACAGGGAAAAAAGGGGTAAACTTGCACCTCCCACATTATCCTGCTGAGACACAGCCGGGTACACTGCGGCAAGAATTCCTTCGGATTGATAATGAAAGCGCGATTGTAAGGAGAACACCCCCTTTTAAACAAATAATTGACAAAAATAGATTTTCATATGTAGATTACTTCTTTGGAGGGAACGAAGCCAAGGGAATTGCAGTCTGGAGTCCAGAAAGCCTGGCTGCGTGCCAGCTCCCATCTGTTGCTAATTTTAATGGTCAAATTATTAAATTTTTAATGAAGCACCAATCAAATTTTATGAAGGAAAAATGCATGCTTAGGAGATGTCTAAAGCCCTTTTACAGTCTGTGTATGGGATCCCATCTTCCAGGAACCCTGTGGCAGGTAGTTGTCCTTCAGAAGTTTGGTCTTTGCTGGTACATTTCTTAGAAAAACAGAGACGAGGTGGCTTCCTGGCTAAAAGCTGAGCTTTCTCCCTGCTTCCTCCTCCAGGCTCACCCAGCCTTACAGCTCCGGCGTCCAGTGGTAGGATACGGATGAGTTCCACCTTTCCCTCTGCAGGTGAAGTTCTCATTAAAGAGATTGCAAGAAATACTGCATCAGGCTTTATCTGGAGAATCAGTCAGAATCTTCTCACCTCTACAGAAGAGACTTTTAACCCCAAATTAACTTTCAACACGTGGCACATCTGGGCCTTTACCAATCACCTGGAGCTGCAAAAACCACGTCAGCTCACTGCCTGCCTTCACCTCCCCAGTCACGGTGTTGCAAACAGCAAACACACAGCGTAGGACCGACATCAGCTTCTCTCCCAGCGTCTACCATCAGCCTCATCCATGCACTGCTCTCATTTTTCTTTCTTGCCCTATGAATTCCGAAGCAGACGGCGCTCAGCGCACTCGCTCCGTAGGTTTCTTATCGCCGTGGAGTTAGATTAGGTTGCTATTCATGTCTACTCGTCTTGAGCAGCCAGCAAGGAGAGCGCGTGCTCAAATTGCAAAAGGCACCGAGGAATCGGAGTCGAAGCATCAACATGTTTGCATTAACCACAAGAAATCCGACTCCGTGCTATGCTCTTTGTTTCCAAACCCTCCTCTCCCACCACATACAGCTTTGAAGCACCACCTAACCTGGACTAGGGACTTCTGCAGATGCTGCAGAGTCAGGTTGGGGCTACATTGAGTCCTACCTACTCGACCCTGCAGCCAACACAGGCCCCAGATGTGCTCAGCAGAGGAAGCGTAACAGGAATAGACCTCACTCCCAGTTTCCATGTTTGGCTGGTTGTCGTGGAGATTGTTGGGAACCCCTATAGATAATGAATGGTCATTCCTGACAATTCCAAGCCGCAAACCCTTGGGGAGTTATTGGGTGGGATCTATGCCATTACACATGCTCTTACGCTGAGCCACGCTATTCCACTTGCAAACAGCTTCCTGAAACATCCCTGTAGACATTTTTAGACATTTTCCTAAGACATTTTTAACTTTCCTAATTAGTGCATCTATGATGTAAGCGGAGGAACGGTTGACGGTTGCTGTGGACATCTGCCTTCACCCACGTGCTGCATGGAACTGCTGGAAGGAGCTGGACATTAAAGTGCAGTAAATGGGTTGGAGTGCTCCTGGGTCAGCCGAGCTAGCACACAAAACCTTGTTGTTTCCCCATTTCCAGCATTTCTTGGGGTGCTGTGCTGACCAGGGACGCTGCCCTGGCTCTGCCTACTCTACTTAACCCAAGATCACCTTGCCAGAACCCGTCTCACCTCCTACAAGAGGCAATAAAGAATGATGCACTACTTTTTGCCAGCCATGGCTATAATTCATGCCAGAAATGCAGCTTGGACTCATTAAAAAAGAATAATCAGTTTCAGACTATTTAAAATTACCACTCTGAGGCTATCAAACATTTATGCACAACAGTTGGAAGGCTCCTTCTCTATTGCTCAGTTTCCCCGATGCTAAATTAAAACAATGGAAATCTTTTGTAGGGAATGTTTCCCTGGGATATAAAGCATAAGTCAATGCTATTATTTTGCAGGGAAATGTTAATGTCAGCATCTCAGTCTGCTTTCTTTGAAGGAGATCTCAAACTGAACGTTGCCATAAACAAGGGCATTTTTCAAATGTTTTGTAACACCTGAATTGAAACGGTATCTGAACCTGAAATACTTAAAACTTTATTTCATATCCAATTTAAATTACTGTTTTGCTGCGGGGGGAAAAAAGAAAGGCATTTAAAATTAATATTTTACTCCCTTTTAACTGGTTCTTACTGTCCCTTTGGGAAAATTGGTAGTTTTTGACAGAGAGCTTTTGAAGAGGAGCATTTGGTTGGAAAATTTTCACAAGAAGAAGAATGCTTTCCCTTAACTTCTGTAACATCCACCTACCCAGCAAGGTGTCACCCAGTAAATGAACGCTCGTGATGGGAATTCAGATCCCTGGCTAAAGATGGAAAAGCAGGAACAACCGCGCTACTTTCCTTGCTATTTAAAACACAGTCCTAGAGGCACGACTATGCCTGACCCCAGTGGTGTAAGCAGATCCGCAGGCTAAAAGGAAGGTGAAGGGACTGAAGAGCTCTCCTTTACACCCTCAGCCTGTCCTTCCTCTGGCACCATTTGGCTGGAATCCCCTCGTGAGACCAGCCACGGGCTGGGTGAATTCCTTCTTTATAAAAAAAAAAAAAATAAAAAATAAATAGAGCTGCAAGGAAGAAGATATTTTTCTTTGCTAAAAATCAAATTCCTTCTCATAATAAACAATGCTTTCGCTGAAGGCTTTTTCTTAAAACAGTCAGGACAAACGTTGCCTGTAAGTAATTCCCGGGGGGAGCTCCGGACCTCGCTGGGATGAGGTCACCCCAACACATGCCCCAGGCTTTGGCAGCCTTCCACCTCTGAAAGCTCCAGCAACCGCGTACAGGAGAGCGGATATCGAGCCCGATATCTCTTTTTCTAATCCCAATCAACGATTTCCATCAGCAGGAGGTTTGGTCCCGCAGGGACACGCAGCACAGCGTTGCAATTCTTCCTGGCTGTGACCTTCCGGGCTTTTGGAGCACGACAAAAAGCCGGCTCGAGGAGTGAGCGGGAGCCGCCGCAAGCAAGGGAAGGCAGTGAGCTGGCAGAGCCTGCTGCAAACTTCTACCCAAAGAGGTTCCCACACAAATTCTGGCTGCTTGTGCTGGGGGTATTCCCTGGGGAGTCCACGGTGAAGGGCTCTGGGACCTGCTGGAAGAGCTGATAACACAACTTCAACGTTTAATGGAGCAATTCTGCTCATAGAGAGACCGTGAAGGTCTGGGAAAGCGCACGGGGGACGGCATCCAAAAGCCACCGGCCAAGCAACGACCGAAAGGAGCCGAGCAAAAAACCTCCTGCCGTTATTTCTGCCGCACTAAACACAAACGCAGAGATTTTACAACCACGGACCGTAGGTCTCGGCTCACAATGCGCCTCTAAATATCTGCTAAGCCTCTCGGGCCGCGTTGATACGTGACAGCTTTGGGGGGGGGGGGGATGGTGGATGCAGGGAGAACAGCGCGAGGGTCTCAGCAAAGGGCTCCTTTCTCATGGAATACTTTCTCCACCTAGTCATTTCCTTACCTCATACAAACACAGCCACATTCCTCGTGTTTAACTGTTTGGACTTTTGCAGAAAAGAAAAAGCTGGCTGGGGCAGTTTATAAGGCCAGACATTCCAAGTGCTGAAAAAACATATTCAAAGGAAATAGTAAAGGGAGAACTTTTTTTAAGTTTTCCTGTCCTATTTTTACAGTTTCCTGTCAAAGTCTTAGCCTGATGAAACCTGAGATAGAGCTCCATGCACAACCCTCCTCCAAGGGCTCTCTGCTGCAGCAGCATCCGAGGCACAAAGCACACACACGGCAACGTGGGACTGGTAGTTCCAGCACTTGTAGAAATGCCTGGGAAGGTTGGGGCAGGGGGTTGGGACTGGCACGCTGTGTCCTCCGTCCTGGAAGAGACCACGGGGTCAGAACGCCGTGGGCTGTTGAATCGCTGCCTGGTCAGTTAGTGCAGGGATGGAGATGCTGGGGGTGACCATAGGGGGTTGGTAGCTCCAGACTCTTCCCCACACGCACACTTGCCCCAGGTGGAAGTCTTCCATCTCTGAGACTCCTTTGGCACAGCTCATGGCTACGGGCAGGCTCCTGGATACCAGGGGAAGGAGTATATGGAGATGGCAGCTGGGCTGGGCTGAGCTGTGACTGAATTTGGGGGGATTCCTCCTGGACAGCTGATTGTGTGTTCCTGATAGAACTGAGTAAGGGAAGGAGAAATCTATGTCTGCCAGGTGGGAAGCATTTTTGGGCAGAGGGTTTGTGGACTTTGCCTACGTTCCTCCTGGGAAAACGAGCTTGAAGGAGGTGACGGCAAGGACACTACTGAGCAAGGACTTCCAAACAGCGTCGTTGGTTTTACAGGTCTTGCCAGATTGTTACTGTGCATGAGCCGCAGTCATCTTCACCCGTCTGTCGCTGCATTCAGCAAAGGTTTTGTATTTCAGAGTGGCAACACAATGCTTGTGCTAGGGAGGGCAGGTGTTCTTTGCAAGAGGCTTATCCACAGCTAAATTATCTTGAAACAGACAGAAGTTGTCTCAGAAATGACCAAGCAGACACAAATAGCATGTTTCAGATCCTTCTCAGACTGAATTAATGGACGTGGAAACACTGCGCTCTCCTTGGCATCTTCATATCCCTCTGAGCCACGTGCTGAACACCAAGCAGCAAAGAAAGGTGTTAAGGAGCTGTGCTTTGGGAGTGCTGCCCATCCTCTGGCAGAGGAAAACGAGTGTGTGATTGTCTCATTAAAGATTGTACCATAAAGTCCATGGGCATGCAGGAAAATTATATGCACAGGATGTGCCTACATCCCACCAGTACTCCCAGCAGACTACAACTGGCTTTCTGCAGAGGTCAGAGGAAAACGTAGTTTCACAGAACTATAATTATTTTATCAAGCAAACCTGTCTGCAGGGGGAAAAAGGCGACCTACAATCGAGTACAGAGTTGAACTCCACTCACGGTGAAGTTTCTGCCAGACCTTTCTGTATAAATGCAGGCAAGTTATAGCAGTAGATGTCAGAGCTCTTTGGACTACAGTTGAGTATCAAAATGCTTTTTCTACCACAAAGTTGTGGCTGCCCCATCCCTGGCAGTGTCCAAGGCCAGGTTGGATGAGGCTTTGAGCAACCTGGTGTAGTGGAAGGTGTCCCTGCCCATGGCAGGGGGACTGGAACTAGATGATCTTGAAGGTCTCTTCCAACCCAAACCATTCTGTGATTCTATGATTAATGTAGAGAAATAGGAGCTTACGCTTCAGTTTTGGAGACAGGCTGGAGAGAAGGAACTCCATCGCATCTCTCAGCTATGAGTTCTGCTTTATGTCTTCACATCTGGATTAACAAGACCACTAGGAAAAATCAGCTGAACGCCTGGTTCCTAATGAGCATGAGAAATCTCTTTGTAAACACAGTTTTTTATTAAAAAGCTCATCTGGTGAAAAAAAAAAATATCTTAACCACTGCCAATAGCATTCATCCATAAGATTTTTAGTTGAAGTAATTTCAAACTTAATCTGGAATGGATAGGAAGAAGGGCTGCCAGGTGTTGGGCAAACTCATGTCTCAGCAGTGTACTACACTCACACCACCCAGACAGCGTTGAGTGGGCATGACAGAAAGGAGCCACAGTAGCCAGGGCTTTCCCTTGGTTTTTTCCTACCTCTGGGATCACTGCTGTGTGTTGCTCTTCTTTCAGGAGAGCAGCTGGACTGGGGCTCGTTTTCACAACATCCATGGACCGCAGGCACAACCATGGGTTGTATAGAGGGGAGAATTTTTGCCAAGCTGACATTTATTCCCAGAACAGGAATTCTACTGGGCAGCTCAAATTAATGAATTTGACCTACCTTCATCTGCAACGCAAAGGCTGAGATTAAAGACCTTTCTGAATTATCTCTTGAATTTCCACGAACTATTTGTGGTCCCTTTCTTGCTGTTCCATGATGTATGTTCTTGCCACGCCTGGGCTCTGCGGGAGCTTCCAGCTAAAGATATGAAATTTGTCCATCCCTACTGCTAACTTCACTTGGAGCAACATTTCAGAAGTTCAGGACTGTGACCTGAGTTAGGAGGGAGCAAAGGGACCACGTTACTGTTGGCTGCTCCCTGCTACGGCTTTTGCACGCACGGGGATCGCACACATCCTGAGAGGCTGTGTTCCTCCTAAGCCTCTAAATTAGACTGAAAATTTTGAGGGAAAAAAAAAATCATTATGAAGAGGAAACAGAAAAGTTGAGACAAAGCCACTCTTAATAACCCTACTCAGGAGGGGGGTTCGAGGGGCCTTACGAGCAAGAATAATGGGCTATTCTGCAATATTCCCACCATCTGGAAATCTGAGTAGATTAAGGCGCAGTTTTTGCTGAGACACTCACTAGCATCCATCTGTGTGTTACAAGATGGTGTTTTCCATCACAAATTTTGTTTATATACGGCACGGGCATCTGTCACGAGAAAAGCTACGGCTGGAGGGAACGCTGGATATCCTTCGGGATTTCTCTTTCCCTTAGACAAGACTGACTACCAGAATTAGACCTAACTAATATTTGTATAGCTTGCTCTTAATCACCTACAGATATGAAAATCCACGGCCTCCTTACGGAATTCTTCTAGTGCTTAAATATTTCAGGACAACGGACGAGTGGCAGTTAGACTGATTGACAGAAATCAAATGAAATTCTGAGGATGAGAAGAACTCTTGTCCTATACAGTAAGGATCTCTGAGAAATTGATATAGCATATAAAAATATGTTAATTTGGGGAACTTGCATTAGTCTGACTCACTGTTAACGGAGATTTCTTCCAGGACTGGAATTGTACGAGTGATAAAGAACACTGGGCTCACGAGGCTCACCCTCGCAAAAGAAAAAAAGACATCAAAATCCTTTGGAAACTTTGGCGAATCTCCAGACACAGACACATTGTGGAGACTCAGAAATCCTCCCCGAGCGCACACCAAAGGTGATCCTCGTGTTAGGTACATGCTAAAACATAAAAAGCTGTATTTTGATACAAGCAGAATAACGGAGATGCACGAAGAAAACAGATGCAGGTCAGCAACAGCTTTAAAGTAAAAGGTATTGAGTGGTGATTTAGATGCTATCATCTCTCCTTTTTCCATGTTTTGTTTACTCCTGGGACCTGCTTTTGCCCACTCTGGTTGTATCCCAAGGTCCTGATACTTTACAGCGCTTTTGGAGAAGGCCAGAAGTGTTTGCACTGAAGAAAACCACCCCACGAGTTCGCTGGTTAAACTTTTGGAAACCTTGCACCACTAAGAGGAGAGGACATGCAGACATAGCAAGGGCCTTCTGAACCAGACAAATCAGAGGAACCACAAAGATCAAGAATGTTACTCTCAAAATCTTTTTTTTCCAAAGTAAAAGAAGATTTTCTTTCATCCACAGTGAAGACTTAAGCATTTGGATGGGAAAAAAAAAAAAAAAACCATAAACCAAATTAAACCCCATCCTTGGAACACAAGAGGAGCTTCCTCACCTTCACCTGAGTCAAACGTTTCCACTTTTTACAACAAATTTTTTTCCTACTCAAAGGAGGGTGAAATCAGAGACACAACATCAAAATGTTTCATTTTTCTGTAAAAATATTGAAAAAAAAATTGGCCTCTCTTCCCACAGATTCATTTTTTCTGTACTGCAGCTTTTCCTCTGACACTGATGTAATGTGAGCTCATGTTACCAAAGGCTGCTGGGGCTATACAATATATCCACTAGTTCTTCATCCCTGAAGATGTCAAGTAGAGAGAGGAAATGATGCTAAGATTCTCTGAGTACCTAGCTATTAAGGTATTTACCTCTGAAGTGGAGTATTTCCTGAATGAAGTGTGAAGGTAGTTAGATTGCTCCCAGTACAAAGCAGCCTCTTACTGGAGCCCGAAGCTGATGAACATGAAGCTTGTTGAGTGTACAGCAGCAGAAGCTGCTGCAGAGCATTCAGGAACTCAGTTTATTGTCATTTAAAAGTAAAATTATCCCTTTTTATGGTTATAGCAAAATAAAGTCAAATTAAAACCCTAAATGAATCTGCAGTTGGACGGATTTGTGGGGTTTCATCAGCAGAGATGGGCACGTTTTTCGGTGCTTGCCAGTCTAAACTGATACCCCAAACCCTGTAGGAAGGCAGAGTGCAGAGAGCAAAGGAACAGCAAACAGCCACGCTAGAAACAACAGCAATTGCACAAAGCTAAGGAGCCTTTCCAAAAATCCCAACTCCTCAGCAGAGATACTGGCTGGACTAACGCAGCTCTAATCTAATCTAATCTAGGAACGAGACTTGGAGCTAAACTGAGAGCTATAGATGATCCGTGCTACTTGAGTCTCCTTTTATTGGAGGCTCCCAAGGATGCTGGTGAACGTGTCAAACACCACGGCTGCTTTAAACGGAGAAATGGAGTAGAAATTCAACAGTGGCCATGTCTCCAGTAAGCCTGGTGCTTAGGGACCTCATCTTAGCAGGCCGAGTGACGGAGCAGGAATGCGTTTTCTCCTTGGAAGGGTTAAGTTCTCTGCTGTCACGCTAATTATTCTCAGTAGGTCAGTCACAACCACCTCACCTGGCTGCAAAACTCACCGGCTGCCCAGCCAGGAGCCTCTTTGAAAAGTGTAACTTTTGCCATCTCTCAGCAGAGCGAGCGCTCTGTTTGTCTTGGCAGGGAAGAGCCGTGTATGCACAGCTGGAGAGCTTGTTTTGTCTCTTAGTACAAGTCTGGACTAAACCAAATCTCTAAAGGCTTTGTAAAAATGCTCTCTTTATTTAAAGAATTTTATACATTACAAGATGTCTCCAAAGTCTGCCCCTGCTCAGACCCCATCTTTCCCTGCCTTTTCCACTCTCCCTCCTATCCTGACTCCACGCACAGAGTCAGGCCCGTCGGATTTTTCAGTCCCTCCTGGCATTGCTGTATCCAGAAGTTTCTTTAAGAAATTTCCAGCTTCCTTTTCAAACCCAGCCAATGTCTGTATCGATTTATGAATCTCAATACTTCAGATCCCCACGAGTGACAAAAAAAGCAAGCAGCTCTACAGACACGGTTCTGCAGCTCAAGTTTAGGGTTTTAGGGGAAGGTAGAGCCTTTTACGGGGCACCTGCACCATTAGGTTCAGTAGAAGCTTTTGCAGCCCCAGGAACATTTCACAACTATGTTGAGTTCTGCGTATTTCTGCTGGCCACCGTTCAAGCAGGACTGACTGATGCCTGGGCTACCGGAAACCAACTATATTCCTATCTCACCCTCTAAATCACATTGCCAAGAATCCCCAACTTGGAAAAAAAAACATTAAAGGCAAGAACAGTCCAATGCTTGGACACGGAGTTAAACAGAATTAGCCCAATCTTGAGAAAGTGAGAGGCTAGAAAAGCAGAATATTTCCAGGGTGCTTTGATCTTAATCCTGGGAGTTTGCACATTGGCTTCGTGTTTCAGTTTCATTTCTGCTCTGTGCCACTCTCGCCCTTGCCAAAAATCATATCAGAGCAACGTTGTGAGATGTCCATTTAAGCCAACAGGAAAGGGAGAAATTTCATGTCTCAGCCAAAACCTCAGTCATACCCACACTGCCCAAACGTAAATCTGATCCAGCCACTCAGCACATGCTGGCTGGACAAAATACAGAAAAGCCACATTTCACTAAGAGCTGGTGAGAATCGTGGTTCTTACTGGAGCCAATTCGATTCATACTGGATGAGCAGCTGGCATCAAACCGCATGAGGTTTACAGGAAACCAGAGCTGGCTTATGTTTCCCTTCGAAACATTTTTACTAAAATAAGGTTCTTCCATGGAAAACCTTAAGTTCTGGACATAATTTTCAAGGTTCTTCAAGTAAATATAGCACTTAACCATAAAAATAATTTTGCAAAGGTTGGAATATTGACTTTTGGGGTTTCAGGTTCACGTTCATTTGAAAACTATCGGCTGTTAGTGTTGGTGACATCATTGGTTTTAATTTTTGATGGTACGTGCTATTGACTTCCTTCACTCAAAAGTAACTCTCCCGAAGCACCCAGAACAGGTCAAATTCAGCCAATAAATTGAGTTGCTGCAGGAATTTGATTCTATACAGTGAGAGAGGCAGGAGGCTGCAGAAATGGTCGTACCGATAGGGGAGCTGAGTGCTCGCCGGTGAAATACTGTCTGCCCACGTCTGACGGAGTTCCTGTGCGAGCTGGCCAAGTCCTTACACCAGCGTTTTGCATGTGGTCCCTAACTGTGTGTGGTCCCTAACTCCTTGGACATCACTCCTCTGCAAGAGCTGCAGTGAGTTGTGCTTGGGGTGCTGAGCAAGAGCAGTGAACCCTGAGAGACCTGCAAGTCCAGCCCAGCGTAACTCCAGATGGGCACCAAAATTAGCTGGCTGCATTGGGTCTGACTGGGATGGAGTCAACTTTCCTCACCGTGGTGCTGTGTTTTGCTTTTGTAGCTACAACAGAGTGGATATTTTGCTTTGCTACCACACACAGCTTTGGCTCTCCTTATTAGGACGGACATCATCTCCATCCATGAGTCTTTCTGACTTCCTTCTACCCATCCCAAGGGAGAGGGGAGTGAGAGAGACGTAGATGGGTGTTGGGCTGCCAGCTGGGGTCAACCCATCACGCTGGCACATCTGAAAATTTTGGCTTACATTTCTTTTCCCTTCTGTCTTAGTATTGAGGAAGGGACTGATGGTGTCACCATCCCTTCATGAGGATGCCGTGGTAAGGGGCTTCCTGGCGTTTCTAAGCCACTCCCACCAGGTTATCAAGACAAGAAACAGGGAAATGCTCAAAAGAAAAAAACCCTTTTTGTATTCAGCACAGGGGTTTATTAAGTTTAAGAAACAGCTACGAAGGGCCACATGTGGAGAGGACACTCAACAGCCGCGCAGTCAGGAGGCACTTGGCATCCTGCACATGGGATAACCCGGGATTCTCAGGGAGTGCTTTGGGCATGAGGTTGTCAATATGGGCTGTGTCATCAAGTAGAGGATTTGAGCAGAAATTTACATCGAATGGAGTATTTTTAATACACATACTTAAATATACAAGTCCTGATCCTGCTCTCTGTCAGAGATAACACGGAAACGTGCTCCTTACCTCTCTCACACTGCGGACCGGTGAATCCATAGACACAAGCACAACGGTTTGGCCCAATGCACCGACCTCCATTCTGACAGCCGTTTTCACAGACAGCTGTTGTGAAACAGAAAGAGAAATCCGTGATTTCTGCTCTTAGTGAAACCACAGGGTGAGACGCGTGGTGCTGGCAGGACTTGGAGTATCACCTACACCGTGTTGTTCACCCCTCAGGAGTCTGGTCCATGCAGTGAACATACAGAGAAAAGTCTGATGTTTTTTCCTGGAAAATCAGTTCCTGTTTATGAATGAACCCATTTATTAAAAGGCTATAAACTCCTATTTCACTTGAGAGGATTTCCTGTGCTCTGGAATCTCAGTTCATTCAGGTCAGCGTTGGGATTTAAATGTCAAGGTCAAGATGAATGGCTACAAATGAGAAACTGCATAAAGGCAAATGTTTAATGCATGACAACAGTGAAATGTGAGGAGAGGAGACTAGTCAGCCATCTAATCCCACGTACCCAAAGCAAAGGAGGACCGGTCTGATCAGCACACAAGTATTCATTGACTTAGATCTGCTGCCCTTAGTTGAAAAACTGCAGCCAATAGTCTAGGACTGAAGTAAAAGGAGTAGGTTGCTGATGAGGTCCTGGGCTGAGGCTAAGCTATTGAACAGAAGGTAGGAACAATTCTGCCCACGACATGAGCAATTGCTGGTTGTGACAGATGCCATCGACCTATTAAAATCTCAGCAGTTGTAAAGACTATCGAGAAGAGTGCTGTTACGACACTTCCTAAAGTTCCTATACAGATCCTCACTCTCTGAGCTACTCAGTTGCCCTACAACACTGGCACATTGAAGACAAGAAGAATATAATCTCATGAAAGGTGAGGTCCACAGCAATCTTGCACGATACCTCAGTGTGGTCCTCACTGGTCTAGTGCCAAGCTCGGAGCTGTAGAGAGGCCAGGTACTGCTGCATCTCACAGCCTTCAAAGGCTACACCCCTCTTCGAGCCGAGGAAGCCGAAATCTGCTCTGCTGGGACCCTGCCAGTGGGACTCTCCATTGTTCCCCACCCTGTCAGTGATGTCTTGCCAATATCTGAACCATTATGAAAACTCTACTGAGGATATTCTAGGTGGAGCTGGTAGCAGCACATAATTAAGGTTGCCTAGTACGTTCCATTATAAGCCCCTGGTTGCTGTTACTTATAATTTTCCCAAGATTTAGCTGTTCAGAATGAAATTTTCCATATGGTATGTTTGCCTTCAGCTGAACTTTTTGGAAAGTTTCAGCAAAAAATGAATAAGTCGTAGCTGAGGATAAGTTTAGGGGAAACATGGTGGTTTGCCCATCTTTAAAAAAATTCTCCTAGACTTCACTGAGAACTTTAGTGACTCTCACACCCACACAGGGATTTGAAATTTGCCTGGAAAGTTCCATTGGAGAGAGTTTCTTTCAAAACTATTATGCATACGTGCTTAGTAGGCACTTATTAAAGATGGCACCTAAGTTGTTTGGTTGTTAATTCTACAATGTAGAATTGTAGAATTGTAGAATCATAAGCAATGATTTAACATTTCCAAATATCTTTCATAGGAAACTAGGGGGAAAAATTAAATTGCTCTGTATGAAAAGTAGAGATGCTTTGACAAAATGGAAAACCAAGTTGTAAAACATTTTAAAATTTCTTTCAATGACAACATTGAGGTTTCCCTGTAGAATGTCAGTAATGTAAAATAAACAGAAGTAAAAATTGAGCCTCCCCAGATGTAACCAGGTATAACTTATAATAAAAAAAAGTTGTTTTTTTCTTCTTTTTTGGTTTTTCTTCTTCTATTTGAAAGAAGATTTCATTTGAGCTAAAATGGTTTCCCACAAAAAGTCCACTCCCAGAGAATATGCTGTTTATCTAAAACTATTTACAGATAAATAATATCTAATACACATATATATTTGTATATAGATATATTCACAGAGAAATTGGATCTACTATACCAATAGATCTATACCAATTGGCTGTGATTCCAATGGAGAGGAGAACATAGTGATGACATCAAAGAGCACGTCAGCGTGTGCAAGGTGACCTCTCTAGTCATGAGGCTGCATGAATTCAGCTTTGCTCTTCAGCTCCCCGTGTACACAGCAGGTGCTGCCAGTACTTACGCTGTCCACAGTATGTTCCAGTATAGCCCTTCTGGCAGAGGCAGGACTCCTCATTGCAGCTCCCACCGTTCATGCATCTCACGTTGCAGGTTTGGACTGTGGAGAAGAGCAGGGAGATATTACACAACGATTTGTCCATGATAAGAGGTGAACACCTCACATGTAATGGATGTTCAAAACTTTCTAGTCTCAGTGCAGAATCTAAAGGTGATGTTAAGTGCTCGGTTCCTTCAAGTCAAACGGAGAGATTGCTCATTTCCCACGAGAGGATACGAGCTCGTGGTGTGGTCAAAGGCTTCCAATTATACTGAGGTATAATTACACCAGAGTTGCTTACAAAAGTGTATACCATAATCTGATCTTTATTCCCTAAACATAAGAATCATAGATTCATAGAATGGTTTGGGTTGGAAGGGACCTCAAAGATCATCTCGTTCCAACCTCCCTGCCATGGGCAGGGACACCCTCCACTACACCAGGTTGCTCAAAGCCCCATCCAACCTGGCCTTGAACACTGCCAGCGATGGGGCAGCCACAACTTCTCTGGGCAACCTGTGCCAGTGCCTCACCACCCTCAGAGGGAAGAATTTCTTCCTTAGATCCCATCGAAATCTGCCCTCTTTCAGTTTAAAGCCATTGCCCCGTGTCCTGTCACCACACGCCCTTGTCCAAAGCCCCTCTCAAGTTTTCTTGTAGCCCCTTTAGGTACTGGAAGACTGCTAGAAGTCTCCCTGGAGCCTTCTCCAGGCTAAACAACTCCAACTCTCTCAGTCTGTCTCCATAGCAGAGGTGCTCCAGCCCTCACATCATCTCTCTGGCCTCCTCTGGACCCATTCCAACAGCTCCGTGTCCTTCTGATGTTGCTCCTGTACCTGGGTCCTGTTGAACTGTTCAGACAGGAAAGCCAGGAACACAATGGGCCACGTGAAACTAGAAGCAATTTAGGGGACATGATCCTCCAAGTCCATCTCACACAGGGCAAGGTATCATCATTCCCTTATGGCAAACAGTTTTTAGTGCAACATGAATAGACCGTATTCCACAGAAGCCAAAGGCACATATCATTTTACTTCGTTAAGAGATCTACCCTGATTAAACATTTGCAGCTTCATCCTTTCTACAGGACGTCCTGCCATAGCTAATGTGATGGAGGGTAAGGGCATATTTCCTGATATCTCCCTTTGTTAACTCCATCCAATAAACAACTATTTCTTTTAGGATACTACACTTATCAAATATTTTGTAGTCTTTTTATTATTCTCTTTGATTATTGCTCATTTTCAAAACCCACTTTTCACATTCTGGGCTGCCAGATCTTTACAATGCCTTCGTATTAAAAGACCCACAAGATGTCTGGGTGGATAGAATTTCTTTGGTGAAAGAAAATCATCAACTTTTAAGATATTTCCCTTCCTTTTACCATTACTGTGTGGTCTTGTTGGTGAGATTCTTTTAATAGAAGAGGGATTTTTTTTTTTTTAAAGAAATCTGGAAAGAAAAGCACGTATCTTCTATTCTTCTTTCTGTGTTAGAGTTCAGCTTTCACACTAGATTGTGACAGACTGAATGTGATTAACACACTGTAGGGAAACAATGGCAACAAATAAGAGTTGGGAAATTTTATACTGATGTAAACACAAAGTCGGTATCGGCTTCAACTGTTTCATCACTATTCAATGTTTAAGGAATGTGGTATTAAAGTAGAAGAGCCCAAAAAGAGAGGTTTACTGCTAAACACTGAGTTACAAATACAGGTCAACCAGCTTTCATTCTCCACTGGAACGCCTGGAACAATGCGTTCTTCCTCTGTAAGATGTGACAACTCAAATTGCAAGCGCCTGAGGTTACAGGCAAGTTATGTGAAAACTGTTTTTCAGCATGTACTCCACAGTTCGTGTCTGCCAGGGATAGGAGGGGCCGTGACTTGGCAGCTCGAAGAAGGTGGAGCTGGAGAGTGCATATGTGAGTGGATGCTCAGCTGCAGCTTGTGTCTTCTCCGTGCATGCAACATCAGTTCCAAGCAGGGAAAAGTTGGGGCCAGTGCAAGTGAAGTGTCTGTCCAAAAGGTAGTAGGACTCAGAAGTGTCCAATAAGGATAACGATGTGGTTGACGCCTTGTTCATAGGAAGCCTGGAAGGAAGGAGGAGTGGAACGGGAAGTCTCGGAGCTTCACATTCGAAACGCTCGGCACATGTGCTGTACATTTAATCCACGCATGGCTAGTGTGGTTTGAATTAGTCATGATGTCTACTACTCTTCCTATGGCCAGAGATCGGGCCAAATTTAGATGAAAGCTGAATCGTTAAGGAAACGAAGCTCGAGGCTTCAAAGCATTGCCCAGATTGTCAGACAGGAGACCAGTCTCTCTGGGAAAAGGCACTGCTTCCAGCACATGCTTACCCTACACCCCTCACTACAATTAATCAGCCCTGGGAAAGCAATTACATACAGCAAATCTGGGAGGGCTGCCCAGAGACAGAGGTAGCTAGGAAGTGTCCGTCTGTCAGAGCTGTCCGTCTGTCAGAGCTCTTCCCTACCCAGCATCCCGAGCCTTGCATTCAACGCGTTCAGCAAGGGGGAAGGCTTAGTGAAACTGAGAAATGTGGGGAGATCAGGGTCTGGACAGGAGAAGAGCCCTGATGCTCACCCAGAAACTTTGCAACTAACTGACAAAGACTATTCCTGGACCTGCACAGAGCAGGTCCCATTTCTTCCTTCTGCCATGATCCCAAAAGCCCTGAGGTCCCATCACCATCTGACTTATCTCCAAGGCTGGCACTGTTAGAAGCCCCTGCAGATCTGGAGGGCAGAACAACATCTTTCAACCAAGAATTCAAAGGCCCGTTAGACTTTGTCAGGATTTTCCAGGGTAGCAGAGACCAAAGTTCTAGGAAAAAGAGAATGACAGCTCACCCTAGTCAACTCTTCCCATTACTGGACTGGATTGGATTAGTTCTACGCTTTATTTTAAAAGATCAGTGGCTGCAGCTGTTCTGCCAGCCATCAGGAGTGGAGTTTGCAGGCAGGTTTTCTGTCTGCTTACTGGCTACTACTATCCAAACAGCCACTTGCAAATTACTCCTAAAATATCTTTACTCCCCGAAGTAGGAAACCGAGCTTTTTGTTATGACAGAGCGAGGCAGAGTGGCTTTTATTGCCTCTGGAATGCACAATTTGTCTGCTTTACCTCCCTGAAGCATTCATGATAAACACAGATCCAACCATCCCCGCAATGAATGCCAGATTTGATGAAGCCCCTGCAGAGGAACCTACCCCCTTCCTCCAGCTCGTGCTGAAATCCACCCCAGGCTCAGGGGACTGCCAGGTCTGTGCCCAAATGTATATACTGCTTACAGCATTCCTTGCATTCCTCCATGATTGCTAACATATGGACTCTCACTCCAGAAACTTTTGTGTCTCCAGCACCTTCTTCTCAGCAAAGCCCCGGGAAGGTCCGCGGAGCAGCGCACGCTCCGGTGCCGAGCGCTTGCTGGGGATATCTGCGGGGCTGGAGCACAATGTGGCACTTGGGGGATCAGATTCTGGGAATTGCCCTCTCTGAGTCACACCCTGGCTGTGGTTTTGAGGTTTGAGGGGGCTAGCTCTCTGGCCTCCCATCAGACGCCTGCGAGTCACTTTATTAACAATAGCTTGCCTACGGATCGGCAACAACGGAAAATCAATTTCTGGATTGTCTCTAGCAATGGCCATCTGAGACCTTCAAAGACTCCGTAAAATTCCATTAATTTCTGTATTTTACATATGGCACTAGCAAAAATCAGACTTCTTAAAACAACACCGTGCCACAGATCTGTTCCTTTGCTTACAGGATCTTTTTTGGCTGGTATCTTTGAGTAGTGTCATCATGTATGGGTGGACTACTCAGAGTCAGGTGCAAACGGTCACCCAGCATCACTGCCCACATTTGGAGGTCTGCAGTGCAGGCCAGCCCTCATTCACACCCTGCTACTCATTTTAGAAACAACCAAAGCCCTTTTGGGACAGACCCGTTGGCTTGTGTGTAGCCTGCGCTGGCTCAGGTGGGTGGTCTCTGTCCTGGCTTACAGAAACCTGGTGGAAGGTCTCCCCATTCAGCCTCCCCACAGCTCAGGCTGGCTATGACTTTGTCTAGCTGACTCTCCAAACCCCCCAAGGAGGGCGATCCCCCCCAGCTCTGATTACCTGTCCCAGCACTGCACCACCCACCAGACTATTTTCTTTATGCCTGAAGATCTCAAGTTTGAACATCCCATGCAGCCACTTGTGGCCATCAACCCCTGTTACGTCAGAGAGGGTGAGGCTCCACCGCCTTGTAGGTGCATTTAACTAGTTACAGGCTGGGATTAGATCCCTCTAACTCTTCTTAGACTAAACCAGGCCAGCTCCCTCAGCTTCTTCTCTCAGGACATGTGCTCTAGTCCCAACCATTTTGTAGCCTGCTGCTGATCCATCTCCAGTTTCCCCACATCCTTCCTGAACTGGCAGCCCAGAACCAGCTGCAGCTCGCTACCCCCCAGAAGAGGGGATCATACCTTCTTTTGACTTCTTCACCATGATCCCCTTCATCTAGCCCAGGCTGTGATTGGCTTTACTCACAGCCCCAATGACTACTGACTCATATCCAGCCTGGTGTCTACCACAGCTCCCAGGTCCTCTCCAGCAATACAACCCAGTGGAAAAAGGGGCACAAAGGAGCCATAATTCCCTTCTCCAGAGGACACAAGGCCATTAGCTACGAGGATTTAGACTCAAGCAGGGGTATTTTCCATGCAGAGCCATGTGCTGTGGGGTAATGGAGTGGCTGCAAGCAGGATCTGGTCTTGAAAGCGTCCTATATGGGTTACCAGAGAGATATGGGAATTGCTCTCTGGATACAAGACTGTCACACTGCCGAGTCCTCCAAAGTTTGTTTTTCAGAAACTTCAGCCGCCCAGTCCTCTTCCCAGAGCTTTTCAGATTTTTGTCCTGAAGCTCGGAGATGGGAGAACAAAGCAGAAGTCCCAAATCTGCCAGCGCACAACTTCGTCATGTCCCTGAGGTTTGCTAAAACGCTGGGCAGATACCCCCAACATCCCAATCACAGCCTAAGAAAAAGTTCATCATTTTTTCCATTGGAAAAAACATTTGTTTGGTTAACAAAAGCAGTGACAGATTTAATACCACTTCAAAGAGCAGCCAGCGGTGGATGGACTCTTTGGCAGCTGTGTCGCTATTTGCTGCGGTGAGATGTGGGATGCGGGTTTTGAGCTGCGTCCTGTAGGATTTCTCACACCAAAGTAGCAGAAATTGCAAGCAGGTTGGCATTTTTCTCCAGGTATCAGGGGCAGTGAAGACCCTTAGTAAATGTGCCACAAGAAATGAAATATTTCATGACTACTGCCCAGTTCAGATTAGAACTTGGCTGCCAAAACAAAATATTTGAGATGCACAGGGAGACATTGATTTTCATTGCAACTGGGAAGTTTTTAGGAGAGCACAGAACTACTTCAGAGGGAGGAGAACCACCAGCAATGTTCTCTTACCTCCAGCTGAGCCACAGTTGGGAGAAAGTTGTCCGTTGGAGCACGTACACATGTTTGGCCGTGAACAAAACCCGTCACCACAAGAATTCCTGCAAATTGCTGGAAGAGAAGAACACAGTTATTAGCACAACGTGCTAGTCTGTGAACTTGCTCATGGGTGTACTTTAAGCTGCTGAAAGAGTGTGAATTCATCTCTTTTAAGAAAAATAACCCAGGGAGGAAGCTGGAGCACCTCTTGAGGACCCTGGCGTGGGCAGAGCAACAGTGGGAAGGACCCACTTGTTCACAGCGAATTCCTGGAGATGTCTTCCTTTTATCACAGACTGTGGCTGGTCCTGCTACCACATTGCTTTCTCAGTCAGGGGAGGATAGGGAAAACACATTTCACTACCTTTATCTGCTAAAAACCTTTCTCAGCAGAGACAAGCGACACCCACACTGAGCCAGATTGTTCTTTTCCTTAAAATTTCTGTGTTTCCGTGAAACATTTTGCAGTCTGTGGTCTGGCACTGCAGAAACTGGCTGTTACTGAGATGCATCTCCTATGGAACAAGGGGCTGAGCCTGAGTCAGCCAGAGATGCATCAGCAGGATGCCTTCATGTCAATCCCCATCATCTCTTGCCTGGGACCCCTGCTAATCTCTTCCCCTTCCTGTGCCATGGGAGCCAAGAGCATAGCTGGCAGTATTGTTCCACCTGTGTAAGCACAGATTTTATTAGAGCCCCATGAAAGTATCTCATCTCTGTGTGTTTTATAAATACAATTACAACACACGGTTCCCTGAGGACCTCCAGCCCAGATGGCATGTTTTACAGTTATGAGAAAAGTCAGCAGACAGCCCCGAATGTCGCTAACCCCGCATGCCACTGCGCAGCCATTTGGCTGTGAGCTCCTTAACCCTTCGCTGCAGCCACCACTGAACTTGAGCATCATATGCTTGGTGGGGTATCCACCATCCATGGGATGGTGAGGAGGATTTTGTGAGTTTGCCTCTCTTCCCGTGGGGAAAGGAGAGTGCACAGAACTCCACATCTTACCATCACCTCAAGTGAAGTCGGATGTGTTTAACTCGGGTCATCACCCCTCTTTATTGCCCCTCTCGGTGATTAAAATGCACTGGTTACTCATTGTGCATCAGCTGTACACATCAACTGGCTCCACCACTTGTAACACGATGGACACCATTTCCTTTGAGAGGAGAATATTTGCAGCTCTGGGCTCAGTTTTGTACATCTGAGGTCCCAGACAGCTCTGTATTAAGAAACATGAGGTGTTTCTCTCTAAGATGGCTGAGTCTGACTCTGAAGGTGGAATTACTGCTGAAATGTGACCTGTATCATGTGGGAGATCCTGCTAGATGAGTCTATTGTTCTCCTCAACTTGAAGCCTCCCACTGTCAATTATTTTTTAGGAAGTTTTGAAAAAAGGCGTTTGCGTACAGTTTCAAGTGTGCTCTAATGCAGAAGATTCATTCAGAAAGTTAAAATACGGGGAGATACAAGCATCCCCTAGTGCTGTCTGCCATTTTGTATGTCTAAGTTACAGTTAATATCTCCAGGACACCATGTACCTGTGTTTCAATACGAAACATGACCAATTACCATGACCAGGTACAATTACCCCTATTGTCTCCAATGAGAATCTCATTTATTTACTCCTGAGCTGACTTTCATTTCCCATGTGAGCATCCTCCAAAGGGCAGGCTCCTTCATCTCCCTATAGCTCATGCCTTTAACCCATAGAAATGCAGAACATCTGCCCCTTAATGGATTTTAGAGGTGTATATCAGCATTTGAGAGTCCAATAATGCTCTGCTCCAAATAGGGAAGCTACCTACCAGAACAGAGGTGTGACTTATCTAAATCAGCATCCTGCTTTGGATGGCCACTCAAAGAAAGATGCAAATTCCTGCTTGTTGACGCTGTCTCATGACATCATGTTTGCAATGTCAGCATCTAGCAACGAAATTATTTCATCTAAACAAGCAGCTCTAAAATAACTTTCTCAGGAGTCACCAATAGCTTTCCTTTGAGGTTCATCTTCTAAAGCAGGCACACAAATTGCCAAGCAACACGGAACACAGCGGCAATTTGGCAGAAGATAAAAGGCCACGTGCTAAATAGAACCGATTGCAACCCCCCTGCTTCCACCAAGACCAGCAGAGATGAGAACTCCCAGCAACCGCTGCTCCTGTCCCTGGGGACTGCAAAACATTGTCACCTGCTGAAGTGTGACACGTGCATTCCTTCCCACCTGGCAACCAGCTCCCTTAGTGCCCTTAACAGGAAAATGGATACTCACGGACAATGCACTGGTTCCCTCCGGGCAGCGTTTTCCAGCCGGGGCAGCAGTAGGAATGGAACCTCGAGCCACAGACATTGGGTCTGAAAATTAAAAATAGGTTTTTTCCATCCAGCAACGCAGGCAGTTATTTCGGATGCCTTCCCATCCGCAGCCAGCAAACGCCCAGCAGACACCAAACAGGGCCGTGGCAGAAGCGCGGCGCGTGGGCAGGCACACAGAGCAGATGTGCAGCAGACACGCAGCAGATGTGCAGCAGACATCATGCTGCAGGTGCACCTTTCCAAAGTGGAAGTAGTAGAACGCTCTCCCATGGAAACAGGAACTGGGAAGCATTGGCATTAATGACAAAACCACTGGGCAGGACCAAGAGCAATTTCTAAGGAACCCTCTACCAACCAATGATGTTCCCACATAAAAGCAGTTTTAGCTTCTGCCCATGGTGACTGGAAGATCCCTGAGCAGCACAGACCATGTTAAATCACTTTCTGTGCAATGCAGGGCGCTGCTCTGCTTCCCAGTTCTAATCTTCCCAGAGCACACAACGACTGTGTAGAAGCTGTGGCAACTGGTTTTCCACACGACCTGCTTTTGCCCAGTGCTACATGGAACCACCTTCACCAGCCCTGCAAACACAGAGTCAAGGGCTCTGCTAAAACAATTTGGTGCTACAGTTGTAGACAGATAGTAAATCTGTATTTTGATTTCAAAAGAGCCTATTTTCCAAAAGGCTTGGCATCTGTTCTCCTGTACTTACAAGTTAAAAGGAGACCTTGAATGAAGAGTTGTTTCTGCTGGTATGGATTAAGGTTCTCTGGAGATGTTGGAACATCTTGGGTTGCAGTTCCTGGTGGCATTAGGTTGGATAAAATACAAAGCTAGCTAGTACTGCCACTGATATTCAAGTGTAAATCTCCTGTTAGAAGTAGACATATGTCTGTGATTGACTGAGAAGGTAAGTTCACTCCAAGCAGATGGAGATCCTGTAAAGCCCAAGTTTCAACCAGGCTTCCCAGCATGCAGGAAGGACAGATGGATGATCTTTTTTTGATATAGGACTCTCCATGCAATGCAAAAGGCACCCAGAGAACTCATAGCTAAGCGCCAAATATTGCAGTTTGACTTCAACCTGAATCTGTTTGCTGGTCTCCCCTTCTCAACACGCAGATGTGAACAGCTGTGCAGGGCACACAGCCATTGACCTTAGTACACTAATGATCTTCACACCCTGGCCTTGGGCTGCCTCAAGCCTTGTTGAAGATTAAAAAGTATTATATAGACTTCTTATCAGACAAAAAAATCAAGATTTTTTTGTCGAAGTCGGTGACGGAAGAAGTATCTGGCATCAAACCCATACACTAAACCAGAAGAAAGTGGAAGTTGAATGAAATTGATAATGAAGTGGGAATTTTTAACTCTGGTGGCAAGTACTACCTCTTTCTAAAAGACAGTCAGTCAAGGATTTCATCAAGCTCTGTGCAGGGATCCTGGGAGAGGTCCTGGGCACCCTGTTACACAGGAGGATAAACTACAAGATCACAATTGTTTCTCCAAAACCAAACCTTTCATAAGCATATGTTAAAAATTAGCAGAGTTTCAAAACAAAACATGGGGGAGAATCCCTTTTGAATGGGTTGAAATTAATGGTGTCACAGAAATGACCTAGAGGGAGAATGAAATTAGATTCCAAAGCAAGAACTCAATAAGGAGAGCACTGTTTTGTAAGAGAAAAACAGCATCCTCAGCAAAGTTGTGACAAAATTGCTTTTTAAAATTCACAGAAGTTATCTCAGTCCTGGGAAATACAAGCTGGAAACCCATGTTCTCATCAGCAAGAAGGTGTGGATAAAAGGCATGTCATTTAGTTGTTAAACAGAAAACTGCAACCACAGTTTGTGGTGAAGAGCTCGTAAGAACAGGAAGGTCAAAGCTAGAGGAAAAAAATCATTTATATTCAGTAAACTGGCTCACAACATCCTGATTCCTAACATCAAAACCCACAGACATTTCAGAGCTACCAAGAAACTTCATAACCATCAGTCCTAAATCAAAAATCAGGAGGTTGGGTTTATTTTTTTAGGTCTTCTCACTGTCAGCCTCCTTGCAAGGAGGTCTTAACTAGACATTATGCAGTTCTGAGAGACACAGTCATGTTGCTGAGATGGTGCTGGTGTCTGTGTGACTTCTACTTTGGGTATCAGAGCCATGGAGATAAGAGCTGACACGTTTGTGCCAGTCCTTTCTAGCAATGCTTGCTGGCAAAGGACTGCACTGGTGGGTCCACCCCCATGGTTCAGTTGATGCAAAAATAGACCCGCCAGTATGAGGCAGATCTTCCCTTATCAGCTTCTGTGCAGCCTCGGAAACGGCTGGAAGAGCTCGGCTGCTAAAGAGAATCCTGTCCCTGAAAGTTAACATGGGCAAAAGGAGTGAAAAGGCAGAGGGAAAACAGTGCTGGCCATAGCATCGTCCTTGTCCGCTTTGGATAAACAATACAGGCTGGGAGAGTTGGGGCTGTTCAGCCTGGGGAAGAGAAGGCTCCGGGGAGACCTTCCAGCACCTTCCAGTACCTAAAGGGGCGACAAGAAAGCTACAGAGGGGCTTTGGACAAGGGCGTGGAGTGACAGGACACGGGGCAATGGCTTTAAACTGAAAGAGGGGAGATTTCGATGAGATCTGAGGAAGAAATTCTTCCCTCTGAGGTTGATGAGACACTGGCACAGGTTGCCCAGAGAAGCTGTGGCTGCCCCATCCCTGGCAGTGTTCAAGGCCAGGTTGGATGAGGCTTTGAGCAACCTGGTGTAGTGGAGGGTGTCCCTGCCCATGGCAGGGGGGTTGGAACTAGATGATCTTTAACATCCCTTGCAACCCAAACCATTCCATGATTCTAACATTATAGAGATAAACAAGGACAAAGTAAGTCTGAATTTCAATTGATGGCACCAAATGCTGCCTGCAGGCAGTGGCTCCATCCGAGAATTGGGAGATGCCAAGAAAAAAAAAACAAACAAACAACAAAACACAACACTGGAGCAAAGCAGAGCTATGGCCATGTGATGTGAAAACGTATGGCTGTTTGCAAGAGAAGCCTTTCTGCCAAACCCACAATGGAGTCGGAGGCATGAGCAAGGACTGGGAGACCATCCATACCACAAGACTGCCCACAGGCTTGGGGTGCCAGCCCGCCAGTGGGGACAGAACACGAGCAGCATCTGGCTGTTGCTGCAGCAGCCTATTCCCGTTAGCAGCCTGGGAAAGAGCCTGGAGCACTGGACTGTTGTCTACTAGCTGAGCAAGTGGCCAAAAAGGACTCAGTCCTGCCAATTATTGTGAGATGCCTGGTGTGACCCCAGCAGAACTGTACTCATTGTTAAAGGTAGGAGAGGGTAGACAGCACAGCGTGTGAAGTCCAGGCTCAGAACACTTTGCAGGCTGAGATGCCAGCTAAAAACTAAATCAAGTCACCCTGAGCTTCGTGCTCACCCACAGCTACATCCTCAACACACGCGCATGCACACAGGTCTTTATCCACTCCTCCAGGCACGGGAGAAAGAATAGCCAGCTAGAATGAACTCTCCAAACCTTCTCCAGAAAACTCTGTACAGTCACTAAAGGGCTGATTTGTGTCCTGCAAGGAGCACCACTCCTGCCATCCAGCAGGACCCACACCTAACAAACCCTTGCCTACATCTAGGATGTGCTTCCCAGACAGCTGCAACAGCAGCCCAGGATTTGTCTCTCCTGTCACAAGTAATGAGTGTACCTCAGTTGTCACTGGCCTTCAGAAGTGGTATTTCCATTCCTTAAATTAGAAGAAGACAGAAGTGAATGACAGTTGGTGGCTTGCCAAGGCTGGGGTAATTCTCAGAGATGCTCTGGTCTGCGCAGGGATTGCCCCCCGGCTGCTCACATGTTCTCCCTCTCACTGGCCTCATCCAGGGGGATACAAGATATTAATTCAGGAAGAATTCACTATAGTTCATTACTTCGGGCTGATTCCCTGCTTTTCTCACCAAGTGGAGACCCTTGTTCAGTGACTGAGATTCCCTGAGCTGCAACCTTGCAACCAGTCTTGCTTGGGTGCATGCTCCATGGCTCAGCAAACACTTCTCCCAGCTCGTTGCTTTCTTTGTGTCTGCCTGGAAAAGTTTGGACTGGGTATCTGCTACCTGAGCACGGGGACCTTTTTCCTTATTTATCACAGTCATTTTTTTTATTTCCCTCCTTGATACAACCTAAAACTTCTTCCTGCTGGGTGAACACAGACTCGCAGTGCCGTGACTGTCTCTTGAGCACTCCTTTCCAAAATATTTTCTGTTCTTGGAAAAGAAGTGTGAGCTAAGAAGGTCTGTCAGCACTGAGGAATGGTTCCCTGGACCAGTTAGAGTCTCTTCACAAAGGCAGAGATGCCCACACATTACATCTCTTGCAGGTCTTCTCTGCTCTCTTGATGAGAACAAGTCAAGGTCACAGAGTAGGTGCTCTCAGAAATTCACACTGCTTCATTTTTGGGAAACTAAAGACTTTGTTAATAAAAGCACAGCTTGCACTTTTACCAGGCCCCAGATGTAAGTCAGGCAAGCGACCAAAACCAAATTCCTTTTTCTCTAAGCGTTTCAAACAAAACACTCAGTAAAAACCACCCTCCTGCCCTGCCAAAGTACAACCGTGCAGGTTCGTAGTAGGGCTGGAGCCCAGTGTTTCATGGAAGGGTGAGCAGCAACTTTCCCACCAGCACACGGGATCAACACCTGGTGATTTCAGGATGAGAAGCACCACAGCTTAACTATCCAGCCACAAACTTCATGATCAAGAGAAAAGAGACTTGATCCGTGCTACTGGTCCCCAAAATAGGTGGGACAGATTCATCATAGGAGAAATCCACAACGGCAGCAGACCACATCCTGGGCTAGATAGGCCAAGCATGACCAGCAGAGCTATTTCTCCCTCTTCTGCTTGAGCACAACCTCGTAATTTTAAGAGTCTGTTAAGCTTGCCCAATCTCAATTTTTCTTCTGTTCTTTGTACGCCCTGGGTATCTTGAGACATGAAAATTTCTCTTCTGCTCTGCGCACACATCCAGTTTGGGGTGCAGCACTTCCAACAAGGGGATGAATGGAAACCCCTTGGCATGCTTACAGCTGCTATCTTCCTTGTCCCTGATTTGCAGGGTTTTTCCTCTGTCTTCAAGTTTCACTTCAGAAATATTTATGGGGAAATCAAACCATCCAGCAATAGACTTGGCCAATTCTCAATGTGCTCCTACTTGTTCAGCTTTAGGAACGGTCATCAACCCAAATGCTGCTCTAGATTTCCCCAAACCATTTGGAGTTACCTTTTGAGGTAAATTCACCAACTCAGCAACAATTTAGCCAATTCCAGGTTGGTGAGGATTTCTGATTTCATACTGTGAAAAAGAAGGCTGCTCTCCATGGAAGAGCTGTTTTAGGGAAGAGAATTTTTTTTAGATTATCTGCCACCCCCAAGGCCACCCTCTTATCATGAAATTCATGCCTGTGCAAAGAGTCAAATAAAATGAATGTGTATGAATATCACCACTACATTCTCCAGTCTTATATGACTTAAGCACATGGCTTTTCCAGGGTCAATGATTCTACTTCTCCATCCAAGCTGGAAATTTTCCCTATAATTCCAGATTCTTTTTGGTTTTGATCTCAGCTTCATTCTTTGCTGGGCCCCAGGGATCATCTCTTGCAATAACTGGGGGAAACCATTGCACACATCAGTCACCCTTGGCCTCCGTGGAGATCCCCAGGGGGACAATAATTACTGCCAAACCCAATAGTGGTTTTTAGTCTTGCATCTCCCCACCCAGAGGGATTTGGGATTGTGTCATGGCATGAGAACAGCTTTGAAACCATGCTGACTTTTGGATCCTTGGCCTAATGGGGAGCATATTTGTGTCCTCCTCATTCTTACCAGACCCCTCAAATACACTGCAAGTATTTATTTCAGTGATTTATCAGTTTTATGAGTCTAGGACTCATCTGATGCAACAGATACAGTTTGACAGTAATTTGCAAATGAGACAGCAGAGAAATCAGCTGTTCCTACCCAGGCAACCTCCTGTTTAATGTAAGGATATCGACTCGGTCCTGCAAAGCATCACAAAAGCATCCAGAACTCAGCATGTCCTGAAGTTCTTTGCTGAGCTATGTATCTGTTGGTTATTTCAGATAACAGAAAGGAAGCCTTAATTTAAGTAGTTATTTAATCTCTGGGTTTGTGTTTTAGTTATTTTTTTTCCTAGAGAATGGATGATCTAAAAATAAAGATAGTCTTGACACCTAATTTAGCACTTTCTTTAATTAACCAGGAAAATGCATGATATCAAAATAGATGCCTTTTAACTGAGCAATTATGTAGTTTCAAACAAAGTTACTCAAGTATTTACTGTTTTCATTTTTATATTATTAGAAAATGGGGAGAAATTAACTTTTTTCCAGATGGTTATTACATTTCTACTCCTAATATATATATTCAGTTGTCTTTGGATTGAAATTGAAAGAGCATTAAATGGGCCTTTTTACTGTTTGATGGCACTTCTCCTGCCTCTGTGCCCAGGGCTGAATTTCCTGCCTACCATAACTCAGAGCAGGGGGCAGCTCTGGGTGCCCTGGGGACTGACTATCTCAAACAGAGACGCAGTCTTGAAAGATTGCAGATCTCTGTATCTCATCTCTCTTCTCCTGCTGAGATGCAGCCACCAGTAGGTGATGGAGCAAGGGACTACAATGAGGGCAAGTCCCATCAGGGACCTCAGATCTCCAGTACAAAACTGCAGCCCTGGCTCAAAAATCCTGCCTGCACTCAAGCAGAGGTCTCCCAGGACCCCTTGCATGGGTGGACTCCAGACACACATACATAGAGAAAGCCAAGCCGAGAAGGTCACTGAGCTGCCACCAAGGTGATGCTCACACCAAAATTAATATCTATGCTTACAACAAAGTACTGGCCAAACTGAGGTGACCTGAGCCATGCAAAGCTGACTCTAGGGCAACTAAAAACTATGGAAATAATCTTTTAAAAAATGCGTTATTATTATTCAGTTTGTAAAAGGAATGAAGAAAAACATAAGGAAAGTCTTACAAAGACTGCATAGGTTTTGGATTCCATCTACTTAGGTTAGCACCAAGTTCAAGCCCAATATGTTTACAATATTGTTTATATTTTTCTAGCAAAGGGGTCTAAATCTTTTTATGTACCTTTTCTTTTTCAATAATACTATTTTTCCCTTTTATTCACAACTTCACACACTTTATATGAGTGATGGTAGGCAAACTCTTCCCTTATTTGTGCACATTCAAGTTTAAATCCTATATATCAGTAAGGAACCATAGAGAAGACTTTCCTTTGAAAAAGACTAAAAACACAACTGATTTCCAGGAACCTCTTAACACTTTCGTTTGGAAAGCAGCATTACCAAGTCTTCCATCTTTCCCCCCACCCTTAAATTCTGAAATAAATCAAAACTTCAAATCCAGTTCTAAAAACTTCCAGCCCATATAACCTATTAACTTCTACGCCAGATAATCTTTTGCCACGCCAATGCTTGCCTCCGTGTTTCCTGCCAATAACAAGAGAAACCAGCCTAGGCCAGAAGTCCAAGATCAACCATTTCACAACATAAATCAAGACACTAGGAAAATTTAGGAACAAGAGTCTTAAGTCAGAAGTTTCCAACTGCTGCCTTAATTTTGTTCCTTCTGTTGTCTGTATTATTTCATCTCTGGCTTTATGAAAAAAAACATCAAGGATTACACGTGTGCAGTGTGTGGACCTGGAAGCAGCCAAGATGTGCTCAAGGGGCAACTGGAGCACAGCAGCAGAAGCTCCAGTTGCACCGTTACTGAACTGATACACGCTCACTCCAAACCCAGCTTTAGCAAGCCTTGGAGCACAGAGACCCACATCCTGCCCAGGGTACAAAAGGCTAGAAGAAGGTAAGAAAGCTTTGCTAGAGTTTGATCATGCTCTTCCTCATCGTTTCTAAGCAGAGATGCCCCAAAGCTACCTCCTTGAAGATGGAGAGTCCTCTATGCATCCATGAACATTCATTTCACTGTCTTGTAAGGAAATGGATATTTAGAATAGAATATTTCAGTTAGAAGGGACCTGCAACGATCTAGTCCAACTGCAATGACATGTGGGCAACCACAAGGAGCACAGTCCATTTCAGACAGCAATTTTTAATAAGTCCTGCTGTTACTTTTTGGCTACACGTGCATGTGGCTTCAGTTGGTATAGAGACATATCCTACAAATTTGCTTTTTTAGGTACTTAAACCATCATAGTTACAGGGCCTTTTTCACAAACAACCTACACAATCAGTAGAACAGAGTCTGGTTGCCTAAACCACATGGTTAAGTTAAGAAATGTGACATTTCAGCTTCCACTGCCTCTTAGTAGCACCTTGGTTCTTACTCTAAACGAGACTTCATTTTCAAGGGAGTTCTCTACAACTTTGAAGTCAAGAAATCAATTTTTTATAAGGAATGAAAGCCGAGTTTCTGCATTTAAAGGCTCTACTCCAGGACTTTGAGGAAATCAATACCTCTCACTAGACTTATAGTAGCAGCAGAGATGGTAACACTGCAGAAAAGATCTGCTGACTCCTTTCAAAGTCAACGAAAACATTATGCTCAGACTTGGCAGAGGCAGAATCAGGGCCTGAATCATGAAACATCTGACAGTGCTGGTTGTGTTTTGGGCATCAGCTCTTTTTAAAGGCACACATTTCTGATAAATCTAAAGTGAGAGTGAAGAAAATTGTAATTGCTACTGGTCCAAAAACACCTCTTGTAATTCCTGCACTGAGATGCTTGTGGAACTGCAATGTCAGGGACAGAGTCAGATTAAAACACAGCTAGAAATCACCTGCTCTCTGCACACACCTCAGAGTAAACTGCAAAAGTGGGGAAGCTCACCTCTGCTACATCCAATCTCCCCTTGGCTTCAAACATCGCCCCAGCATCAGTTCCAGTTTAAATTGGTGCCAAGCCACCCAGAACCACAGCCCATGGCTTCCCCTCTCCACTGCATCTGAGCTTCCAAGCTTAGGGTGGTGGATGAAGAGTTCATCTGCATCCCAGCAACTCCTCCTGGGCTGGTCTTTTGCCATCACAACATGCCTTTCCTCACTGTTCCCCAGGGTCAAATTGGAAACTAAGGTGTCAAAAATCTACAGGAAAGCAGCTTGGAAACTCCTCATATTCCCCACAATTAATTTTGACACCCCTCTGTCTTCTTGCCTAAGTCAGAGCAACAGAAGAGGGATGACAAATGCCTCTCTTCATCCATCTTCTCAATTGCAGTGGCCATTTCATAATTAATGAACTTGACATAATTAGTTGTGTTTAAAGTCATGCTATAGCTGAGCCTTTATTCTTACTTGAACAAACAGGCAGCCATGAACTTACAGGAAATCATCCTGCCAGCACACGGCTCAGCTGGCTGCAGACTAATCATCTTTTCTTTCCCCTTTGTTAAACACATTCTTGCTCTTGGAAACTGTTCAGTAGTTCATTAAACTAATAATCCCATTCAAATCCTGCCTCATAAATGGATTTGTCAGTGCCGTTCCTTTCAGGAGACGGTCACTTTAAATTGTCTCTACTTTAATGAGTTTAAGGACAGATTAAATCATGGCTTTGGCTGTGATTTATTGCTCCACGTTACTTTATTAATTGTTATTTGTAAAAGCATTGGTGAATAACAGGCTTGTTTATTTTACATTTACTTCATATTTTTCCCCTTACTAAAGGAGACCAGGATGGAACAGAGCTCCAAATAAATATGTTTCCAGCAGAAACTTATACAATCTTTCCTCCTACATTGCTGGAGCCTCTTATACCAAAAGAGACATCTACAACTGTCCTCAAACACAGCCAGTTCACTCCAGACATCAGCAAGGAGAGCTTGTGTTGGCCATGGAGTTATTAGAGAGCAGTTTCTCACTACAAGCTTGATGATATTAAATGATTCTGTATATTGCTCTTAGTACTAATTGACTAAGACTTTACACAAAGTAACTTGCTACCAAAGTAGAGCAGATCTCCCATGCTGCTTGGGCTTACTCAGGACTTTCCTGGAAAACCCACAGGAAGTTATTTGTACTGTGTGCAGGAGTAGGAGATATTTAAGAGACATGCTCCTTCCTTCACTTAACATTCTTCTAAAGTTGGTAAAAGTTTCCCTATAAAGACATCCAGGTGACACTTCTCTGTGCCCTATTTTCTTGTCCAAAATGTGATATAACACAATTTAGAGATGGAGAGAATCCATGGTTCCATGCACCCATGAGAAAAGGAGGCACATAGAAGAATAAATGGTAGAGCCAAAACCAGATCTAGCTTGTCAAGATAGATCAGAGGGCTCAAAGGACAGCCACCTATCTGTCATTCCACTTTGGGAGCAAAGGTATTTCTACCACAGACAAAATGATCTGCGAATGCCATGTTAGCATGGTAAAAGGCTGAGAGATCTGGAGGACAGAAGGTATCAAACACAGCATATGAAAGGAAAGCACTCATTAACTTGTGTTGGTAAAGCAAATTATTTCAAGGAAGAAATAAGACAGGGCTACTGACAGTCCAGAAGCCCTGAGCAAGAAGGTTTCCACAAAGAGGACTCTGCACTGCATCACCATGAGATCCAACCAGCAAGTCCTCAAAATCTGTTTGTCCATTTCCTTTCATTTAGAAGGAAACTTTTCTCATAGAAACCAGAGTGTTCCAGACAGTGGCTGGGAGTGGTGACCCAGGGCTCACCAAGGAAGCTGCCAGTTCAGCCACATGATGCAGCTAAGCTTTGCTGTATTTTAATTCCAGTTCTATTTAAATTCCTTTCATGCAAGCCTCAGAACTAAAGAAAGTCTCAGAATTGAAGCTATTTCAGATGGAAGTTGAATTGAAACCAGTGTATCTCTGAAAGAGAAAGTTGTGGGTCTTTGAAAGCAAACACCAAAGCAAATATTTGAAACAGTGTCACAAACTATTTTAATAGACACCACAGATAAACATGTTCAGAGGTTCAGATGTGGCATTACAGAACAGATGATTCCACAAATCACAATAGTCAAGATAAGCCACCTGCATGCCCACATTTGGATGGATGAGGGATGATTGATAAGAAATCCACCAAATTTTAAAAGACAACCCTACCTTCCTTTACATTTGAAGTCACACCGAGAAAACTCACTGTTCATTCATTTCTTTTGCTAGTGCAGTGCTAGTCTGTGAGTAAATCTAACCTTAAATTACGACTTGTCTGATTTTCCCAAAGAAACATATCAAACTCAGTTGAATCTCACAGCAGCAAAGAATCCTGATAATTTAAGGCACCAAACCCAGGTCAGGGAAGATGCTGATCCACGACTGCAACTCTCCAGAATCGTTTCAAGGCAGAGCATAAGGGATGAGGGACTAGGGCTGTCTGAGGAATCTACAACAAAAATTACTGAGTCTGTGGCTCTGCAGGAGATGGCTTTTACTGGCTGCCAAGCTCATCTACAGCTTTGCAGCTGGTGACATCTGTAGCTGCTCTCTAAGCCCAGCAGAACATTATTTAAAACATCGCTCTTCAATAGATTTCTCATCTCCAGTGGTTTTTTAATCTGCTTGTAAAATAGAGATTTTTTAAAGAGAGAGATTGCTGAAGGGCTGGAAATCCTGAAGGAGAGATTTGGACACAAAACTGGAGACTGTCAGGGTCACTTGACACAGAGCATGGGAAGCGCCTGGGGCAGAAGCTCCAGCCACTCTGAATTTTGCCAGCTTCCCCTGTGTTGCCCACCATGATTCCCTCCCCCAAAACAAGATTGTTTCTTGGCCCTTGGGAGAACAATGGTTCTTCAGTTGTCTTAAATTATAGTTGCACAGACCTTGCACTTATCCCAGTGCGGCTTTTTCTTTTCCAACAGCAATTGCTTCAGAGGGCATGAGGAAAGCAGAAGAGAAAATGAAGGAGGTGGCAGTGTGGTCCTCAGCTCTCTGCAGGGGACTGGGAGCCAGACACTTCAAGCCTGAGTCTGATCCTGCCTTGAACTAGCTGTGTGGCCACTAAGAACTTACACAACCGATAATTTGATATTACTTTACTTAAATGTTGGTCCGTGTCTGAGGTTTTAAACTAGAGAAGGGTTTTCAGAAGTAATTTCTAACTTGGGAATCTGTGTTTCATCTTTAAAATGCACTTGGACCCTTCAGACTCACCAAAAGTCCAAAGGATTTAAGCTGTAAATCATTTTTTAAAACAGGATCTGGTCATTTAAGTCACTGAGTGCCATAAGACCACTGGACACCAGTGACCTTCTTTCAGGTCCCAGGGGGTATGGAAACACTTGTTTCCTTGCTCTGCTCTTCCTTTCTCTTCATAAGGCTGCATAAGACAGGATTATCAGTGGATACATCAACTCCTTCCAGTCCTTTCCATCCCTACTGTAAGCACAGTAAGCAATCACATACAGCCCTGGGCAGCCAGACTGAACAAGAGTCTCCAGATCTGGTAGACTATCATCCCATCCTTCTCAAGAAACAGCCTTCATCCCTGTAGTCATAAGAGTTTTGAGATGTTTTATCTGTGGGATGATGGACTCGAAGAAAGGAGCACAGCAACAGTACTTATGGGTCATACTGGGGGAGACGTAAGGCGTCCCTACCCTGTGAGTGACCCGATGGCTGCTTTTGGTAGCTAGTTTTGAGAAGACTAAACCCCCAGAAGAGTTGCTGTCCATCTTTTCCAAATCCACCGTAGCAGGAGGGAGTGGCCACGCACATTGGAATTCCAAGAGCAGATGCCGACAGCCCCACCGCCCTGCCCCTGGCAGCGTGACGGCCAGGCTCTGTGTTCCAGCTCCAGCCCAAACACAGCACATTTGACTGTCTGGGCTGAAAGTACAGCGCTCCATCCCATTCAAGAAGCATTCCCCAGCAAGTGCCGGAGGACTCTGGCACAGCCCAGGCTTCGCGCGTGTATCACGTTCTGCTCTGATTCTGCCCACTGACACGGGAACACTTTCCAAGAACTACAGCCAGGCAGACTTAAAATAACCCAGAATCAATGCCGGGGCCAGGAACCATCTTGAGAGCATGCAAACACAGCTGAGCTCCAGCACGAGCTTCAGGATTTTCTAGCTGAGCCCTGTCTCCCTCCTCAGGTAGAAAATGTTCATGGGTCCAGCTCTCACTGATCTCTCACTGATCTGTCCACAGATGAGACCACAAGCCGCAACTGTGCCACACAAGGGGCTTAGTGCAGCACCTTCCCATTACCAACAACCATCGTGTAAAGCTACCAGAGGCAATAACATCTTGATGCAGCCCAGAGCATTGGCAGCAGAGAGCCAAAGGCAACTCCAGAGTCAAAACCTGAGTTGACACCATGCCCACTAGCAACAGTGGAAAGTCCAGCCACGGTCATCACTCCAGCTAAACGCACAGCATCCCTCCCGCAAACAGGCAGGGTGTGGATGGCTCTTCACAGCCACTGCAGGCAAGCCCTAAGGCACTGGGATCCCCTGAACAAAGCAGAACCCAGTGCACAGCTCTCTGCTCACCTGGGAGCCTGTTTGGTTGTCCCCTGTGGCATGAGCTTTCCTCTCGCCGTAGGTCTGCAGAGCAGACTCCTTCCTGAGCTCAAGGACAAGCAATTCTGTAAGCATGTCTATGTGCCATGATAATAACCCAAGTTCTGCTTCGTAAAATAGAAAAGCACATTAAACTTACCCTCGTAAAGTGTCTTGGCCTCTTCTTCTCACTCTGTTTGCTGGCTGTCTTTCCTCGTAGCCTGCAAATCTGTCTGTCTGCAAGTCCCCTTCATACTGACCCTGGGCTTGTTCCACATACATAACTGCTGTACATCCCAGCATGAACCTGGCCAGCCATAATACCCCCATGATGGCACGGATTCCTCAATTCCCCTGGCTGCCCCGAAAGCTTCTTCCAGCTGGAGGGTCCCTGCTGCCTTGGTGGAGGATGGTTTTTGGCAGCAGCCCTTAAGTGCCAAGGTGCCGTTCTGCCGTTCTCTTTCTGGAAGTAAAAACGGGAAAGAGACACAAGTGTTCTTAAGGGCTTTCACATTTTTGAAGTGATTGATCACCCCAGGCAGCCCCTCCCTGGGGTTAATACAGTAGAGTCACACAGTCACACCGAGTTTGACTCCTTGTACACGCAGCCAACATATTCACACTGTCATTCCCTACCACAGCATTGCCAAACCTTTCTTTCCCAAGAGCTGGAAACCAAGAGAAGATCTCCAAGAGTCATCGTTCTGCCCTTGCATCTATTTTCCTGCCCTCATGATGGAGAAAGAGGGACAGAAGCACATCTGTCCTGGGCCTGCCCATGGTGGTGGGTTACGATACTGACCTCAGCATAGTGCCTTGGTTCAGAAAGAGCAACAGGAGATGCAGGATTATGAAGCATGAGGAGAACTTCAAGAAAGAGCTGATCCTATTTAGGGACCATCTTCCCAGGTCCCAGAGCATTGTACTCCAGAGAGGCCATGGCATGGAGACCAGTTGGTGGAAAACAACCTCCTAGGTATGTGGTGATTCTACGTGGCTCAGGAGAGCAGTCTGCTGGCAAACCCATCAGAGGGACATGTACACCAGTGCAGAGGTGGGCAAAAGGGTCATCATGGATTGGAGTGAGATGGAAGACTGAGCTAGAGCGTGAAGACACAGTGCATTAAGCTAAGCCTGGTTTCCACACAGGGTGAGGGGACAGAGGAGAAGGTGGAGGGCTGGGCATGCTGGAGGGAGGAGGAAAGCCCCTCAGCTGGGACAGGCAGCCAAGCACCAGAGGCCATGGGGAAGGGGATGATACAGGGTTGGGGATGATATGGGGTCCAAAGCCTCTGTGGAGGCAGGGGAAAGGGCAAACAGAGGGAGAAAGGAGACCCCTCACACCTCTGGCTGTGGGTGCCCCTGGGGCGAGCACAGCATGGCCAGCAACTGAGGCTACAAGGTAGCCACCCCTGCCGGGGCCAGCTCCAGGGTCTGGCCCTGAGTCACATCAAGAGATTCAGTTCTTACACCTGTCCTGGGCCCGAGAGCCCCCAGGCACTGGGGGGAAGGCAAAGGCAGGCGGCTCCGGGCACAACAGACCCCCCCGAGTCCCGGCGCCATCCGGTGACTCCCCGAGGCGGCCGCCGCTGGGGGCACAGACGGCCCCGCGGAGGGGTGCGGGAGCCCGCGGGGCTGCGCTCGGGCCGGGAGGTGACGCCGAAAAGGCTCCGTGAAACGGGCGGAGGGGGAACGTGCCCCACACACTGTGTCCCCGCATCCCTCCCCCCCCTCCCGCACATCTCCCAGCCCAACGAGAGCCGGCGGGCAGCGCTCCCCTCCTCCTGGCCGGCGGAGGGGCAGAAAGCATCTCTCACCTCCAGACCCCCGAGTTTGCTCCTCAGGGGTGTCCAGAGCGGAAAAAACCCGATGTTGCTGCGAGAGGGACGGGCTGCGAGCCCGGCTCCGGCGGGGAGGCACCGGGCCCCCGAGCCGCCCCTGCCTGTCCCCCTCCGCTTTCCCACAGCGGCGCTTTCCCGTTCCAGCCCAGCCCCAAAGCAGGCAAAAAAAAAAAAAAATCAGCCCAGACAAGGCAGAAAATGTGTCTGAACCAGAAAAAAAATACAAGAAACCCCCCCACTGCTCGCAATGTCCCAGCTAGGAATCTCTCAGCTCTTGCGGCAACGCGTTTTTTTTTTTTTTCCAAGCTCTAATATTTCAAAATGTGATGAATGAGAAAATGTGGGAAGGAAAAAAAAAAGGCAGGGCCGGGAGCAGAGGCAGAGACAAAGAAACGGCCCTTCCTGCAGCCTGGGAGCCCGCACGCCCGACCGCGAAGGCTGCGAGATGGTTATCTGCAGCGAGACAAAAGGGAGAGCGTTTCCCCAGCTCCCGAGGTGGAGCGCGGATGGAAAAAGTGGTTAAAACCCGAGAAAAACCCAAGCATAAAGCTTTGCGCTTTGGGAGATTTCCAGCTTTCGTGCAGAAATTTAAACTGAAGAAAGTCCAGATGCAGCCGGTTCCTGACGGAGAAGTTAGAAGCGTGACAAATGATCGATACACAGGCACGTACCCGGAGAGCGTTCACACGCGGCGGGCTAAGAGAGCATGGAAAAGTCATTTACACCATCGAAAGAGTTTGAAAAAAAAGAAAAAGACTCGAAAAAAATCACTCTCAGCTCTGAAATTCCATCAGCGGCCACTTGTAAGAAATACACTGACCAAGCAAAGAGAGAATCAATCACTAAATCAGCCTTCAAAGTGACTCGCAAGTTTGGAGGGAATCAGGAAAGACGCTTCAAAACCATGCCTTTGAGTGTGCAAATTAAATCAGTCACAAAATATGTGCAAAACACATTAAAATACAATTAGGCAGACAAACAATTAGGCAGATAAAGAGAAAGAAATCGGCTCTTAAGCTACGCAGCTCTGGATTTAGTCTGAAACTGTTTAAATACCTTTCCGTCCTGGAACTGGTGATGTGCCCAGAGCTCCTTTGTTTAGCGGAGATCTGGGCAGAAAAGAAGGGAATAAAACCCTCACTCTTGAAGGAGAGAAGAAAAGGTACAGCCTCATCCAAATTGGACAGGGGGAGGGCCTTGCGGCGGGGAAAGGGGTGCAGGAGGAGTGGGAGTAGCAAGAGGACAACCCAACCGCATTCTTCAGCCAAAAGTTTTTAACTTCAAGGAGGGGCTGGGGGAGAGGTTGGGTTTAGCTAGAGACGTCTGAATGCAGACATGATTATCACCTACCCTTAGCTTCCAGCCGAGGACTCGTTTGGGGCAGTTAATTAGGGGACACTTTCGGTTCAGCTGGATGGGGCGAGTTGCTTGTCCCAAATTTAGGCTGGAGCTGCAGGAGGGTATTAGTAACAGTGACTTCACATCAAAAGAGTTGGTGAAAAATAATTCAGTTTCAATTTGGGACTTATTCTTCATTTCTTTCTTTTTTTTGAAAAATGATGGTGTGTTAACAGTAGCAAAAAAAAAGATCGCAAGTAAAAGGTACTTTTCTGGCTGATCATTTTCTTGCACTTAGGGCAACTAATGTGAAACAATTAAGGAAAGATAGATGGCTTGAAGGATAAGGTGACCCAGCCCAGGACCTTCACACCCAAAAGTTACCTCAGCTCCAGAGGACAAAAATCTCTAAAGTTAAAAAATATTTTTATGTTGAGAAAATGTTTCAAAAGTATATTGGTGATATTAAGTCTTTCTAAGGAAGGACTTTGAATGTCAGCTCTAACTCCACTCTTTTGCTCTGTGAAAAAAAAATCTTCCCTCTGCCTCTTGCTTTAGGAATCATTACTGATGGTTTTTCTTTAAATAATAAATAATAAAACACACGGCCCTCCCTCCTCTGAGCTCCCTCTGCTCTGTGCCACTGCACACCCACGACTTCCTGGAGGTGGAGGTCCCCCAGTGCAGACTGCTGGCATGCCAGACGCCTCCCCAGAAAGCCCAAATCAAGCTGCTTTTCAGGTCAAAAAGGTTCAGAGAAGTTTCTGTACCAAATGGCCACGCGCAACGCACCGGCGAGGCAAACACCTCTATATAATCCCACCATCTGGCTCGGAGCTCCGTTACCTCTTTACACCCAAGGGTTCAAATGCAGCTATCGGGTCAGTTCACAGAGGTGCAGAAATTCCAGGGCCAGCCCCAAGCTGACAGGGAGACTGTCATCTCTTCTCCTGCCTCTTTGAAATGTCCTTCACTGCCTCCTTTGTTCTTTTTCACTCTTCCTAATCAACCCCCTGCCAGCTTTATAGAAGTCAGGATGATGCTCAGCCTAATTAACAGCAAACTTGTGGAGATGGACAGGGAAAAGGCAGAGCTCGTTTTCACCAGCAGCCAATAATGGAGCATTGCAAGGAATGCAGCTCTGTCAACACGTCTGCAGTGCTCCGCAGAGCTCAACGAGATACAAAAACTATTTTCTGGGGCCAATCCTGCATTACCTATTTCAGTTGAAAAGAAACACGGACTGTACCTGGTTGAGAATGGCAGGACTGGGACATCATAGTGAGCAGAACAGCAATGGAAGTACAAGAAATTCCGTTTTTTCTCCCTCTCCAGGGCACGGCAAGTTGGTGACGACTAGTGAGGCAAAAGATTAGCTTTCTGGTCTAGTCCAGTTTAATCTCTGCTAACTCCTCTATCGTGATCACCACGTTGTTCATGTGAGCACTGAGTAGTTAAAGGTGTTCCAGCACCTAAAAACACACACGGGGTCTTTGCTAGATTTGCAGAAGCTCCTAGAAATCTATCTGCAACTGTTGACCACCAGATATTTTAGAAAACAGACTTTCAAGTGTCCAAAGCAGATGATATTACATAAATAGAGAACCTCTCATTTTTTTTCCAGGTGCTGAATCAACCACTGATCTTTACTTTTGGAAAGCATTCGCAATGCCAGTTAGATTTTATTTGGCTCTACAGTCCAGGCTATCTGGGCTAGCAAAGACTGTTCTTTGTGCTTAGAATAGGTGCTATCTTCTATCTCACCTCTAGCATGATCCCACTCAGTCCACTTTCTCTGTTAATTCACACGTAACTGATCTCAGAGAACACATTTAATTAACATTTCCTGGGTACATTTGCTTTCCTCTCTCTGAGGACTGCATGGGACACAGCCCTACAAGTGACCAGCATGCAAGGAAAATACATATTTTTTTCTGCATTCCACTTTGGAGGGTTAAGAAGCATTTTAATCCCTCCAACGTATGCAAACCTCTAAGAACACGATGCTTTTAGCTCCCTCCCCTGATTTTCTAGAGCAGGGCTTTTCAGCACAGCTGCATGTGATTAGGGCATAGCAAGCCCCAGGATTCAGGCATCCCAGCAAGATCTCCTTCAAAGTCTCATTCAAGCCTCCAACCAGTTCATTATTTCCCTGCCATCAAATGCTTCTTGCTGGCCACAGGGAGTTACAAACACTCACATACATTTGTCTGGCTCCCCATCTGTTTTCCCCTGGATGGCTGGGTGCTTTGGCACTGCTTTCATGCACAATAACACATTCACCCCAGTCATTCCTGGGTCTACCTGGACCCAGGCAGCATGGAGAAGGCAAATGAATATCTAGAGCCTGTAACCTACCTCTGCTGTTTGCATCCAATGTAACTTCATAGCAGACCTCAAGTTGGGGATGGGAGTCGGAGGAAAGTCTTCTTTCTTTCAGGCAATACTGAGATGCACATCAGTGCCCTGAAGAAACAAGAAGTGGTGGAACAGTTGGCATTTCTTAGCTGGATTATTTCATGATCCAGAACACTCTGCAAGAGAAAAGCTCTGAAGTGTGAGGAGCAGTAGGACGACTAAATACTCTCCCAACCAGCCCACAGACAATTACCCTAAATAAAAAGCAGCTGCCCTTCTGCAAGTTTAATTGGAAGAGCCAAATGGAGAATCCCTGTCTGTAGGAATAAAGGCAGATAAGTAGCAATCACACGACAGATCCATCTGGAGCAGTTTGTTATAGGACAGGAAGAGTAGCCCCTGTTTTAATTAAGACTGCCTTACTGACAAACATCATTAAGTCAGAGAAATTGTCTTAGCTTGGCCTTTGTAGCTTCCGAATCGTACCCAAAGAAACCTCTGAAGGCCCAAACTTTTTGGAAAGTGCATGAACTGCTGTAAAATTAATAGCATAGGGGAAAAAAAAAAAAAAAATCAGTTGCCAGCCTCTCAAAATTAGCAAATGTTTTTTCATGCCAGCTGCACTGTGTTTCAGAGCCCTGCCTGTAAACCAGCGTAACGCCTCGCCTGAAGCCACAGGGCTGTCATGAAGATAAACTACTTGTGAAGTGTTAGCACAGTGGAAAAATGCTTGTAATTAATTATTATTATTAATTATGTCCTTAGAGTAGAGCTGCACAAGTCATTGATTGTTTTTCGCTGCAGTGGACAAACGGAAAAATAAAGGGAGAGAAAGGAAGAGTCTTTTAGGGGTGATTTGATGAACGTTTTAGCTTGATGTGAACATATAATTTGGCTTTAAACACTTGTGTTTTGGAGGGGGTTTTAATTAATTTTAAATTATTATATTTATTTAAGCTCCTAAAATGTTGTTTTGAAAGGAAGAAGTACAGCAAATAATTTTACAATTAGTGAAATGAAAAATTCGCAAATAATTATCTGTCAAAACTGTTTGACAAACTCAGTAAAGATTTACAAGATTTTTGTAGTATTGGTCCAGCAATTTTTGCCACGTCTCTCGTGCGCCTAAACTAAACTGTGGGCAACAAATAATGCAGATGACCATCTGACAGGGTAGAGAAAAAGATCACATCTCTTCATTTTCGTGAGCTCCCGGTACCACGTGCACTGCACGTGACATTCCTATGGAAAAATAGCATGAGATCCTCATTAATTAATGTCATTATAATCATGAAAAGGCACAGGGGAGGATGTTTGAAGTTACTTAGAGAGTTGTTAACTTTCACATTTTCTTTTTAATGCTGGACTTGGCTATCTCGTGGTTCTTTCTCTGGGCAATGCATGATATCAGGATCTTATGAATATAAGTACAATGGGAATTTGGCTTTTTCTGTCTCTCTCACCAGTGTCAGTTCTGATGTTACATATTATTACACCTCTCTCCTATAGTTCTGCATAAAAGTGCAGGAGATGTCTTCAGGTCATATCAGTGACTGCCAAAAACATAAGCAAGCTGAGTTAGGGTAGCTTTAACTTCTCCATTTCTGACTTGTGTAACATAAAAAAACGTGTAGCATAAAAAAACGCAGTGTAACATAAAAAAAGCAGTCGCTAAAATTAGTACATGTTGCTTCTTGCAAGATGACACAATTGCTGTCAGGAAAGCAACAGTTCTTAATCGTGATGTCATTTAAAGAAGGGGAAAAAAATCAAGATGAGGCTCTTGTGTTCAGATTCTTGCTGAGAACTGAGGTCAGGGAATGTGGGATTTACGCTGCTGCTCCCAGCTCCCCGCGAGGCTGTGTCCTGGCAAGCCCACAGCTGCTCTCTCCGGCTTCGAAACGAAGAAATTAGAGGGAATGGTGTATAATGGCCTGAGGATGATAGGGTGAAGCAGCCGTGGCTGATAAACCATGGTGTGGGATGCTGCCAGCGAGGCAGAACTGTGATCACTCGGACCAGCTACTCAGATGATGGTGATGGAGGAGACCAGGAAAAGGATCTTAAGAAGCCAGATGGCCGTGCCTGTGCAAAGGTGACTGTGGGCTCTGCTCCTCCTTGGTAGGGAGCCAAAGATGCTGTGTCCTGGATAAAGCTGTGATCCCTGGACTCCTCCAGAAAGACAGGTGGATGTCCCTTGGGCCCAGAACAACCTGCAGAGCTTCCCTTCCTCCTGCAGCCGCTCCAGCGTGGCAGAGTGTGGCCAGAGTCCTGTCTCTATTACTGAGCCAAAATGATTTTGATGCTGTTCCTGGGTGTTCTACAATATAAGTGATTTTTGTGAGATCAAGACAGAGCCCAAGAGACAAGTTCTGTCTTTCTTTAGGTCTTCTGAGGGACAATCACAACATCCAGAGGGCTGCAGCACCTCTGCTCTGGAGACAGGCTGAGAGAGTTGGGGCTGTTCAGCCTGGAGAAGAGAAGGCTCCGGGGAGACCTTCCAGCACCTTCCAGTACCTAAAGGGGCTACAAGAAAGCTGGAGAGGGGCTTTGGACAAGGGTGTGTAGTGACAGGACACGGGGCGATGGCTTTAAACTGAGAGAGGTGAGATTTCCATGGGATAGAAGGAAGAAATATTTTACATTGAGGGTGGTGAGGCACTGGCACAGGTTGCCCAGAGAAGCTGTGGCTGCCCCATCCCTGGAAGTGCTCTAGGCCAGGTTGGATGAGGCTTTGGGCAACCCGGTGTAGGGGAGGGTGTCCCTGCCCATGGCAGGGGGTTTGGAACTAGATGATCTTGAAGGTCTCTTCCAACACAAACTATTCTATGATTCTACGATGATCTCTCTGTGCTTCAGCTTCTGCACCCCCAGACAAGAGCATGATGCATTTTCCTTTGAAACATGCTTCTGCAGCGACTAGGAGTTGAAAACAGATGCAGGGAATTTCCAGAAACTTCTCATCAAATTTCATAACTTATTTAAGATCAAAAGTGGAAGCCAGCAGCACCACATGAATTGCTTAAAGACAGTCCGGAACAAATTCAGACAAAGGTTTCCTCAGGGAAATTATTCTACAACATTCACTGTTTCACTTGCTTTCCAGTTTAGCACATGGTCTAGCACGATCAACAAGTTTTCAACATCAAACCAGACTGTTTTATCGTCTCATCTGACATTCTAAATAACGCAGCCCAGATCATTTTGCTGCCTCACCTATTGCTGAGTCCAGCAACATTAGTTTGCCCAAAACAGTGAAAAAGGTCCTGCGTGGACACCAAGACACTAGGATTCACAACGTGAACTCTCTACTCACGCAGCCAGTGGAAGGGAATGGATGAGGGCAGGGAATGGGTGGTTCCTGCACGAGGTTTAACGAAGCTGGACAAGCTGTGCCATGAGCTGCTGCCCACTTAATGCCAGAGCAGCTTAGCCAGTGAGGGAAGGGTTAAGCGATGTTTCAGTACCTCACCTTTGTCATGGAAATGTGACTCTAGCTGATCTCCACAGCAATGAGTCTACTGCCCACCCCAGAAATTTTCTCCCTCATTAATCACCTCTGATCTGGCCGAGGGTTAATGGGAGGCAGCCATCTGCCTAGGTCCGTGACAGCTGATGACCCAAAAAGGATGCAAGTTGTTCCCCGACAACGGGAAATAGCAGTGGCTTTCAACTCCTGGCATACTGCCTATCTCCACTCCTGCACATTGTCTAGATGCCCTTTAAAATTCACAAAAAAAAACCCAAAACAAAAACAAAAACAAAAACAAAACACGCCAAGGGATCACCCTATGGCTGATCCCTAAAATAACCCAGGTGTGTTGCACCCCAGCATGAAACAGCCCAGTAAAGTCTCCAGATCCAACCATTGCTGCCCAGGGTGAGCTCTGGAGGAGCAAGTTTGAGTTGTGATGTTTTTTTTTTCTGAAAAAACCCTCTTCAATAAGACCTTCTCCAAGTAAGGTGAGAGGGTCTATAGCAGGATTTACGGGAGGAGAAGGATCTGTTATTGCAAATGCCCCCATTGGGCACACTTTACCATTAATCATTGTCATTCACGGTTTGGGTTGAAAGCGACCTTCAGGATCTTCTAGTTCCAACCCCCCTGCCATGGGCAGGGACACCCTCCCCTACACCAGGTTGCTCAAAGCCTCATCCAACCTGGCCTTGAACACTGCCAGGGATGGGGCAGCCACAGCTTCTCTGGGCAACCTGTGCCAGTGCCTCACCACCCTTTGGCTTCACCCCCAAGCCAAAGTTTGCCTGGTGTGTTTGCAAGGGCAGCCCCAGGCATGAGGACAAGCGTTTGACTTTCAGCACAGCAAGTGACAGGCAGCAGAGGGACAGGGGACAGGACTAGCAGCCACCTCCTGCTGCACTGAGCAACCTGGGCACTCGGGGCATTGGTGGGGGGGTGTTACTGCAGGTGCTGGTAGCAGTGGGAGATGTGGGGAGAGGAGTCAAACCTGAGGAGAAAGGTGAGGGCACCAGTGGGAGAGATGCAGGACAGCGACGTGTTAATGACAGCTCGCAGCCATCAGCCTTGCTGTTGCTCATGGTTCCCAAAGTGGGATGTGATGGGTCCTGCTGCTGCTTGTGGAAAAAAACAAGGGCGTTTTAATAATTTAAAGTGGTTTCTGTTTCATAGATTTCCAAAAGCAGAAAGGCCCGATCAAACCAGAGTTGCTGAAATGCCAAGCACAGAGCCGTGGATGGCACACACTTATTTTCTTTGCCCTTCGAATCACATTGTCCAGATTTTATGCTCATTCATGACAGAAAAGATTGAGGTCAGGCAGAAAAAGGTGGTTGTCTTCTAGACATCCCGACCAGTAGCAATCCTCTGAGCTCTCTGCTCACAGTCAGCGCTCAGTTCCCAGCTGGCAGAGGAACCACCACTATTTTGGATGGCCCACAGACACCAGTGGAGCCTGGAGAGGCTTCGTCCTTGCAGTAGGGCTGTCCTTGCTCAGGTCCTGCTGGAGTCATTCCAGAGTGATGGGAAGAGTCCAATCAGGATGGGATCTCCCCTGGGGAGCGTGTGCCACCTAGCAGGAGACAGCCCTGTGCTCCAGATGCCTGGCCAGATAACACTTGCCAACTGCTTCCTTCTCTGGGCTTTCCTGGTTTGGTGCAGCAGAAAGCCTGTGACACCCAGAAGAACAGAGCCATAGGGCAGCAGCCATGCCTGCACTGCCATCACGTTCCTTTGCACAACCCAAAGAGTAGCATTCCCTCTTTGGTGGGAATGAGGTTCTCACTACTGGACCACCTCTCCACCACCACCCTTGAATCGACCTTCTGGGGCAGATGGAGGAAAGCTGGGTCCAGCTGGGCTGCAACCCACTGCCTGGCACCAGTGAGATGCATTCCGGGCTCTATCAGCTTTGCCTGAGTTTGATGTGGATTAGCTTGGATGAGAGTCTGTGCCCATCCTGAGACTTTGGGTTTCAGTCAGGACTGGGTCGGATCCAGATCTCGATGGGTTTGCCTCTGGAAGTCATGGGAAGCTGAGTTGAGCTCAGGGATGGGGGTAAGGGGCCAACGGAGGCGATCAGATCCTCACTGCTTTCTGCCTTTCCCAGGGCTGTAGAAATATTCCCTAATTCTGCACACACGCGTGGAGGCGTTATGTTCCTGTGGGAACTGGGATGCGTACTGAACCGGACAAACCTGTCTGCTTCGCTGGAGCCAAGGGCAAAGATCGAACCCAAGGTACCCACTCATGAGAAGCTGCTATCAGCGTCCTGCTCCAGCCAAGGCTCCTGTCCATGTGTAGGATCTGCAGTCTTGGAGCTTGTGGCCACAGTTGCAACATTCCTTTTGTTTTCTAGGAATTCGACTCCACCAAGGAGGGAAACCACAAGGAAATTGTTTCAGTGTGCGCTCTGGATTGGGAGAGAAGGGATGGGGCCGAGGCATGATGTATAACACACAACTCAACAGCCAAGATGTTTAAAAAAACACACTTTTATTTAAACCTAAGGAAAGTAAGTTTTTTTTTCTCTTTAGCTTGGCAGGCAGCAGCCGCCGTGCTGAGCCCAGGCAAGTGCAGATCAAAGCCAGGCAAGTCTGCTGCGAAAAATCAAGCGCTGGACATTTATTAAGATTTTATTCATAAAAAGCCGTGCAATGAGTGCAGTGGGATTTCACTGTGGAACTTTTGACATGGGAGCTGCCTTATTTAGAATGAAAATTGCCTCTTTCTCCTGCCAGGAGTAAGGCGATCCCTCCATTTCCTGTGAAATTCAAATCAGGGATACAAACACCTTTCTTGTTGCCCTCAGGTGGGCTGGGATCTGTATCCAGCCCCTCAACTGGTGGGGGTGGGGAGCCTCACAGCCATGGAATGGTCATCTCCAGGCAGATGTGAAGTCTCCCCACCACAGCTGTCTGCTCCAGCCCCAAAGAGGCCCACGTTACCCTCTTTTCCCTTGGTTAAATTCAAAGTTCCCCATTTTCAAACCTTTTTTTTTTTTCATTTGTAGCTCTTTTCTCCCCTTTGTGCAATCTGTAGCGCAGAAGTTTAACTTGGCAACGGTGCTGGAACAGATGGAGAACACTGGACCAGCTCCCCAGATCCCAGGAACTTCTGCTCGATGCCGTATGCAGGATTTCCAGCCACTTACTGCTCAGATCTGCCAAGGCAAAGCCTAAAAACAATTTTCAGATAGAGAAGCCGGAATTTTCTTCAGGACATCAGCAATCCACAAGTCACCACCCGAGCGTACTTCCCCAGTGGAAGGTCCAAAGTCTGCAAATTCCATGTGGACTAATTTCAAGTGAAAACAAGAGGATGATTTTAGAGAAAGCTGTAATATCCCTCCCGACAACTCACTTTGTAGAAGTATCGGTGTGGTGAAATCCACAACTAGATCACCTTGAGGATGAAGATGAGGCAGAGCTCTGCCTTTCAAGCACATCCACACACTTCCGAGCCCAGCCGTGAGCAAGGCGCAGGCTGGAGTCATTCCTCAGGGGAAGGAAAGTCCTTCTTTTTTCTTTCGGTGCAAACAAATGAGTAAAAAACATGTTCACGCTCATGAACGTTGTGCACAATCCAAGCCCAGAGCAGTCAGCTGGCGCCAGGAGACAGCGAAGGAATGAACCCACAGAGACTGGAGAGGTTCAAGAGGGGAGCAGAGGGCAAGAGCTCCCTCTTTTCAACGGTAAGGTGGTTACCGGTCTTCTTGCAACATGCAACAAAGGACAGATGAGTTAAAGTCACAATAAGCACAACTTCATAAAGTTTACAAACAAATCTGAAATGGTGATGGGTAGAATTTTCCTATGGAAAGCAAATTTTCTAAAAGAAATGTTGTTTGAAGTTCTGGAATCATCCACAAATTCTTTCAGTCAAAACAAAGAAGGACGTACATTTTTTGGAAAGTGAGAACTTCAAGTTTTGAAGTTTCTTAGACTTCTTTTTTTCAAAACAAAAATACGCAGGGGACCAGATGGGATACATCTGAAGGTGCTGATGGCACTGGCTGAAGTCCTTGTGAGGCTGCTCTCCATCATCTTCAAAAGACCAACCACATCCTGGGCTGTATCAGCAAGAGTGCAGCCAGCAGGTCAGGGGCAGTGATTATTCCTCTCTATTCAGCACTTGAGAGACCTCATCTGGACATTGTCTCCAGTTTCTGGTTCCTCAGTCCAAGGAAGACACTGATGTACTGGAGTATGTCCAGCAGAGACCACCGAGATGGTCATGGGGTCGGAGTACATGATGTATGTGGAGAGGCTGTGGAAAGTACGTTTAGTGAGAAGAAGAGAAGGCAAAGGGAGGAGGATCTTCGTACTGTCTACAGCTACCTAACAGGAGGGTACAGAGAAGACAGAGACAGGTCTTCTCAGAGGTGCACAATGAAAGGCCAAGATGTGATGGACACAAGTTGGAGCAAGAGAAATTCTGCTTAGCTATAAAACCTGTTTTGTACTGGTCAAACACTGCGAAGAGGCACGGTGAGATGATGGAGTCTCCATCCTTGGAGACAACTCCCACTCGACATGGACTGACAATGTGCTCATACTGGACTTGCTCTGGGTGAGTGGCTGACTAGACATCTCTGGAGGTCCCTTCCAACCTACGTAAGCCTATAATTTTAAGATTAAAATCACAGCTCCATCTCAAATTTTGCCCATCTTGTTTAGGGTTGGTGAAATATAATGTGAAACCAAATGTATTATTTCATTTTAGGTAAAAGGGACAAATTTCAGGTCGACCTAAGGTAAAACTGAGGGTCAAAAAAACCCAAACCAAACATGCAGTGAATCAAAATGAATGCATTTGTTCTATTTTGCAGAACGGCTCCCTGGTGTGGGTGGACTCTGAAGCACTGAAAGGGTCTGAAAGATCACCCAGCAAAAGTTGGGTAAGAACGTGTGATGAAGAGCTACATAATGGCCAAGAATGATGTTCTAGTATTACTCATGAGAATGCAAGAGAGGATACCTGGCATCTTCCCACAGCCCTCTGCTGAGAAGGGCTTGGTGATGAAGTAAAAATGAGAAAAGTAAGCAAAAATGCTGGACAAAACCTTGTTTCTTGTGTGCAAGAGTCCTTGCTTTCAAAAGCAGATGAACTGGGTTTATATCTCGTTAATTCAAGCAGGAAGGTGAACATGGAAACATTATGGAAAGACAGGATATACTGGACCCTCCGTATGAAAAAGCTGCTGGGTTTTTAAGCAGGAGGAGTAGCCTGGGACCTCAACTGGTGACCAAAGGCTGAAGAGCTGCAGGCATTTTGAGGGAAGGATTAAATGAGAAGTCTTGACCAAACTATGTGTCCTGTCAGGATTCTTGGTGTCTAGATAAAACTGCTCTGTGAGCTGGGCCCGGGTCCAGTCCACCACGGTCTTATGGTGACCCGTGCTATAGAGTGGAGACTATTCTGGCATCCCTGTCACGAACATCACCCATGTTGGAGAGGCAGGATTTTAGACATTTTGGGACCTTTATGGTACAGAGGAGTTCTCACCAGCCTGCAGTCCCAAAAGCACCTGGCTGGAGGGTGTCTCACGGACATCTCAGTATTGAGCAAGAGCGGAGCAGCGATAACCACAGATTCAGAAAGTCTCCTGTGCATGTCCTGAGCCAGGTGCTCCTCTCCTCACTGGCTTTCAAGGCACCATCAGCTTGTGGGACTAATGAGTGTTTTCCAAACAAGGTGCCTCCTCACACGTTGTCAAGTCCCACTTCCAGACTGAGCTCTCCTCTTCATGGATTGCAGAGAGCCACACAACAAGCATCCCATTACGTGAAGGTAAAATCAGCTGGGTTAATTAGCTATTTGTTTGGAGAATAAAAGCTGTCCTGTGTAGAATTTTTTTTTTTTCAGACGGAAAAGACCTGTGAGCTCATCTGTTGAGTTCTCTGCCAATGCATGATGTTATATTGTATTTTGTTTTCCTTTCTCAGTAGACAAAACAATTCAGGTTGGTTGAGACGATTGAGCTCTGAGGTTTTGTTCTTCCAAACCTGCCTATGTTTGGTACTTCACCGTTCAAACAAGCGATTCCTCAGGACTCCCACAAGCAGGAGCAGAGTATGAACCGTGCAATGGGAATGACAAGCCATGAGATGTTCCCACTCTTCTCCTTCAGACTGGCAATGGGTGTTTGAAACGCATTTTCAACCCGTTTCAACCCAGTAAAGCCTGGAAAAGTCACTGAAAAGAAGGTGTCATAACACTACAGCTTTCAGTGACTAGCAAGCCAAGGTCCGTAAAGGGCAAATATGAACGTATTTATGTTTATTAATTTTTGCAGTTATGCAGAACACCGTGTTAAAGCAGCATTGTTCCTCCTTGAATAGGTCCTGCCCTGTAACACAGACTCTTTCTTGGGCCTTCTACGCACTATCAAGCAAAGGCAGGATGCCTTTTAATAACTTCCTTTCGCACGATGCCTTCTCGAACTCTGTACAAGCTCTGCTCAAAGCAGAGAGTTTTAAAGAAACCCTTTTGAGAGCTTTGTGTGTGCACCAGGATTCACACTCGATGAATCCCCGGGTAGAGATGTGGATGTCCTGTGAAGGCTTTACACAGTGCTTCCTACATGTTCACACATGGAGGAGTCCCCCCACGTGCCTATGTTCTGTCTTGGCTTGTCTTCAGTCCCAGTTCTAACACAGAAGATGGGAAATCCTGTGTGTTTTCATTCAAGTCATCTCATCTCTGAGCAAATTATTTACACCAGGGATTTCAGCTCCCTGACCATGGCAAGCTCAATAAAATCATACTTGTCAACTTCTATTGCACATATGGCCACCAGGCTCCCACGTGCCACCAAGGCTGTGAAAACATGTTAAGAGTCGTTCTGCTGTACCCAGCAAGCAGTCTGTTTTCAGCAGAATAAGTAATGTTGACCGATCATACTAAGACTGTCCTAACCACAATCCAACTTTGCTACGAGCATCCGCTTTTTTCCCAAGCTCTTCTTTCTGCATCTACTTTTAAAACTGAAGGCAACGATCTCTGCTGCCAAATAACTGCAGTCTTCTGCTTCAGCACTGGCTGTATTTTAAGGTCAGATTAAAGTATTTTGGCGTACTGCATGGGGCAGTGGGAAGCACTACAGACAAGCACTAAATGTGTGAGCCTGTTCTTTGAAAAAGTCCAAGGAATGACTCATCCTGAACGATCAAATATCTAGTCCAAAAATTTCATCTAACAATGTATAGATCACAGAATCATAGAATCATCTGGTTGGAAGAGATCTTCAAGATCATCGAGTCCAACCATTCAATGAAACGAATGGGATGAAATGGGATCATCTCTGGTTTTGCTAGGTGACCTTTTGTTTTCACCAGCTGAACCATCCTGGCATCTCAGCAGCTTACAGCTACAGAATACAAGAGGACGGCCCTTCCATGACCTTTCTGAAAAATCAAGAGACACATCAAAGTGGAAGCACATCTGGATTACCTTCCACAGGTGTGATGGGAGCAGGTTTAAACACCTAGTGAGGAAATGTAGGAGAGCGGAAGGACAGTGGCAGAGTTTCACACGGCATCTCAGTGATTGAATTCAACTGCCGTGTGTTTCACTTCACTGATCAAAGGAGGTCCACAGATTTTGATTTGTCTGCCTTTGGAGAAGGACTAGTCCAGATGTTTCCATGTGAAATTTGTCAGTTATTTCTTGCAACTGGAAACTGTGTGTAAGTTCTCAGAGGCCATGTCCATATTAGCAGCTAAATAGACTAGGCACTGTCCTTTGGCCCCAAGGATGAGTGGTGTGACATGACTTGTGTCGGGTACTCTATTTCCAAAAATTGTATGGCTGCACCCAAAGGACCTGCCGGAAAGGTTGCTGGACAAGTTAGCCCTGCTGAGAAGCAACGGTACGTTCATTCAGGTGGTGCCTTGCACTGAAGTTCCCACTGGGCTTCCCATATCTAGTAGGGCCTGTAGCAATAGGACAAGGGGTAATGGTTTTAATCTAAAAGAGAGTAGATTCAGACTAGATACAATGAAGAGATTTTTTACGTTGAGGGTGGTGAGACGCTGGCACAGGTTGCCCAGAAAGGTGGTAGATGCCCCAACCCTGGAAACATTCAAGGTCAGGTTGGACAGGGCTCTGAGCAACCTGGTCAAGTTGAAGGTGTCCCTGCTCATGGCAGGGGGGTTGGACTAAACGCCCTTTAGGAGTCCCTTCCAACCCAAACTATTCTATGATATCCCAGTCAGGTTGTTCATTGCCGACTGAGGCAGCACGTGTTGCTTCATGTGGCTGCATTGCCCTGGATGGACCCTCTTTAATTCTTCTCCAGTGACACGTCATCTGTAATACGGAGGTTGGTTTGTTCTGATCAAAGGAGGTCCACAGATTTTGATTTGTCTGCCTGCGCAGAATCAGTTGGTAAATGCAAACTTCTCTCAGGTTTCATACTGCCCAGGCACTCCTTCCTTCACTTCTTGTCCCAAGATTTGCCTCTGCAGAAGGTGCTGCACAAAACTGCATCTGTATGGCGAACGTTGCCAGACCACACAGGCAACATTGGAGCTGGAACAGTACAGCGTGTGCTGGAACAGGCTTACCATCGCGTAACTGCAGCCCAGTGCCACAGACAACAAACCATCTCGAGCAGCAAATTCTGCCCTGAATTCTCCCTGCAGCAAACTGCAATACTTGAAATACTCAAACAAAGCCCGAATCTGCCACCCACAAGTTGTGTTACACCAAAGAAGGGGGGGAAGCAGCTCCGTTCAAATTAGCAACAACTATTACATCATGGATCATGTCCAGATCCTTAAGCTCTCTTCCAGCCCCAGAACAAGGCAGTGACATCTAAACTGGATCATGACCTCACTTATCCCCTGAACAGTGCATGGTAATTGGCTGGAAGACTCTTCATTGGCCTGCTCCAAACCTGGGTACTAGCAGTACATCAGCTTGGACTATCACAGACCAACGGCCAGCCCCGTGCAAGGGTCTGTTTGGTTACTGGTCGTTGTGTAAGAAGAATCCGAAATCTTCAGGATATACTGGAAATGAATTACTGAAAAATACGGAAAGACTAAAAGTGATGAGAAGAAGTTTGGGTCTGCCAATCGCTCGGTTGCAAAGGCCATTAACAAAGGGCGACCAGCACCAGGATGCAGGATTCCTGTCTCGAGTCATGAGATCAGCACAGCCTTTAGCATCCTCAGAAGAAACACACATAGCAGACGTCTTTGTGTCTTGGGCTGTCTGGCAGAAGATCTCTCTGTGCCTCTTGGGAGCTGCATCATTATTTTGCAAATATTATTAATATTTCGAGGTCTGGGAAAAAAAATATTCCTTTTTATTCTTTTGGCTCATTAACAGACTTTGCTTGTCAGGGTCGTGTGCAAGTCACCGTCACCCTCTGTTACGAGTTAGTCTATCAGCTGATGTCATTGTTTGGCCACAGTAACCTGAATGGCTTCAGCCCGTCGCCTGCAGGGTCTCTTCTCCAGTTTGGTGCAATGAGAGAAGAACCCAAGAGCCAGCAGCAAATCTGTCTCCTTTTAACACGCAGAGATTCGAGCTAATAGTTCAGCTCTTGCTTCTTTGCCTTCCCTGGGAGGTGCAAAACACCTTCTTTCTTCTCAGCTCTCTCTCCCCGGTGCCAGCTGTGAACTAACAGTAGAAGCAAATTTTCCTGAGTGCCAACACCTCCATGACTTATCCATTTGAAAAAGGCAGCTCATGACTGACGTCGGACACGGTGCAGGCGGTGGACGTTGGCCTCAGAGGGCTGGTGCAGCTGGTGGAGGGGCCAGGATCTCTGCCAGGAAAGGTGCTGGTGTGCACTAACCACTCCAATGAGTCTGTATTTTTGGTACATGTTCAAGACTTTTGCCGAGACAGGGAATTAAAAGCCTGAAGGAACAGAATGACAACCAAATTTGAGTTCCTGAATAACGCGGGCTCAACTGGATGGCCTGTGTTGCTCCCTGGACTGTCGATAATGATAATCAATGGGAGTAATTTAATGACAAATTAAAGGTTAGTGGTTCAGCTAATATCGATCAATACGGCTGGAGCTTGCTGGACAAGTAAGATTTCATTAAAAAGTTTGGTTAAAGGGCAGTGTGGATGCCACAGGGAAGGAAGATGCTGGCAGAGCAGGTACTGCACGAACGGCATCGGTAGCGCGTGGGCTCAACAGGTTAAGAGTTGTTGAAGGCAGTTATCAACATGGATCATGAACATACAACAATATTAATAGCTGTGACCCTTCCTGCTTTCATCAGAGGTGCAGAAAAAAAACGTACAAGTACTGCTAGGAACATTTGCAGAACCCCAAATTGAACAAGTTTCCAACAAGGATAAGGACAGGGCCATCAAAGGGAGCGAGCTGAGCCACAGCAGCTGTAAAAGAGAGCTGCAAAACTGATCAAAGGCCCGAAAAAAGTCCCTGGCCACAGGGCTGGGAAGGCTGGTCTAGCTGGTTTATCAAAACAAAAGGAAGTCTGAGGGATAAGTCCGTTGCCATGCATAATATCACGAGGGGCAGAGGGGAATGCTGGTTAGAAAAGAGCTTTTTACCATTGGGAAAAAAAGACACGTGATCAGCTGGATGCCAAAACTGGATGATTGCAGATTAGAAATAAGGAAAGCGTTTTAAGAGTAATGGTGATTTGCCATTGCAACAAGCTGCCAAGGAAGTCGTGGATTCCCCAGTCTTTGACGCCTCTGGAGCAGGTCTGATGTCTTGCAGGAGGAAAAGCACTAGTCAAATTGAGTGATGAGGCTCAGTACCAGGATAAATGGGTGGAATTCAGTCATCTCTGATACATATGAGGTCACTCTAGATGATCTAATGCCCCTTCTGGCCTCTGGCTCCGTGAAGCTGTATCACCACGCACATGTCATCACACCTGCTCACTGTGTGACAACTGTGGCATTGACAATTTCAACTAAAAATATCTGAATATCTATTTTCCCCCTGTTTTCTCCTCTGAACCTATTTTCCTGGGCATTCCTATCCAAATCTATATTTCAAGACCAGACTCATCAAAGCTTCCGTGGAAGCTGCTAGAGCGAGTCCAGAGGAGGCCACGGAGATGACGCGAGGGCTGGAGCACCTCTGCTATGGAGACAGCTGAGAGAGTTGGGGTTGTTCAGCCTGGGGAAGAGAAGGCTCCAGGGAGACCTTCCAGCAGCCTTCCAGTATCTAAAGGGGCTACAAAAAAGCTGGAGAGGGGCTTTGGACAAGGGCGTGGAGCGACAGGACACGGGACAATGGCTTTAAACTGGAAGAAATTCTTCCCTCTGAGGGTGGTGAGGCACTGGACCAGGTTGCCCAGAGAAGCTGTGGCTGCCCCATCCCTGGAATTGTTCAAGGCCAGGTTGGATGGGGCTTTGAGCAACCTGGTGTAGTAATGGAAGGTGTCCCTGCCCATGGCAGAGGGTTGGAACCAGATGATCTTGAAGGTCCCTTCCAACCCAAACCATTCCATGATTCTGTGATGAGGGGACATCTCCAGGGAAGATTCTCAATCCAAAGCTTGGATTCTCACTTTCTGCAAAGAACCAGAGGATAATTTTCTCCTCTTTTTTTCACCCTGGAATTTTCTCTTTCCCCATTTCCTTTCAGTCCAGTCTCTTGTGTTTCCTTGGCTGTGTCTGCAGGGACACAAGCAAGGCCATTCCGCAGGAAGTTTGTGTCTTTCCTGCAGCTGCATATCACCCAGTGTGTGCAGGGTTTCCTGGTCCTACTCACTGGAGACATGAGTTCATTCAGGCTCCCTCTGGCTAATCACTAACAGGCATGGAAAAAACCCCTCACACCAGAGGAGAACATAAACATCAACGTGATGTGCACAAGCTTATGAAGACAGGACTATGTTAAACACATGGTTCCATTTTAATAAATACTCTTACATTTCCAGTGCTTTTTTTTCTTTTTTTTTTTTTTTTTAATGGCTTGTTACAGAGCTGTGAATAGCAGCGCTTGTTTTGTTGTTATTGTTGTGTTTTATGAGGACAATACCATGTCCATAGCCGCAGACATCAGATATTTTGGTGGGGAAGATAAGCTTCCGGCAAGAGCTCTTGGCTCCTGCCCAGGTCTTTATTAACTCCTTCTGGAATTGCTCAGGGTCTGACAGCTGGGGATGGGCAACAACGGAGTGGTCAAGAAGCCCCATATGCTCTGACATATTTTATCTAATCTCCCTTCTTAAACAATTTCAGCCTCTCCAGTTGGATTCTTCAAAGCCCTTCATGCTTTCTTTGTGCTCACAAGCAATTTCCGGACAGCCTTGGGTGTGCAGGGAAGAGGCTCGTCTGCCCAGCTGAGACAAAAGAAGGTGGACGTGTGTAGCCTAGAGGCCCATATAGCTCATAAATCTCTCTGAGCACCTGCCTCACTGAAATAGCGTTTGATCAAATGTGAGGGTGGATGGGAGAAAGTAACGGAGGAAAGGTAAACTTTTCTCCTTATACAAACATATGTAACTTCATTAATGGCCTCTGTAGCTACAGGGGTGAAGTTTGGAAGGACAAACTGACACAAGGCAGGACCAGTTGTGTGGGCAGGACTCAAACTGCCTGAGCTTCAGCACAGGGGACCTGGAGTATCCAGGTGTGAGAAGGGTTCTGCTCACTTGTCCAACACAGCATCCAACACTTCCCTCCTCTACAGGTGTCCCAGAGTTTATTGCAGGCATGGGCTAGGACCAGGTTCCTCTGAGTTGACTCCTGGACACCTAAAGACAGTGCTGGGAAAGGGAAGATGGCAGAAACATGGACAGAGGCCAGTTCAATGAGTTGGATGAGACAGACAGCCCCGCAAGGCAGCTGGACACAGCCCTGCTTGGCTTGTCCCTGTAAACCTTGATCACAAGGCTCAGGATGATCAAGCCTCTTCTTCTCCAAAGAGGAGACACACCTTGTAGCTGCCTCTGTCAGGCAGCCCAGGCAGTCTGTTTTCAGGTCATTTGCTTATCAGGATGTGAATTCTAGATGACATAAATGTATGGACTGTTTTTTTGCGGGGAAGGGAACTCAGCGCGCTGAAGTTCAGGATGGCTATTTGGGTACAAAGCCATGGAGCTGGCCTGTTCCTCCTCCTCCTCCCCCCTCCTCCTCCTCCTCCTCCTCCTCCCACCCGTCTGGCCTCTCTGTGTTTGCCAACCTCCTCCATCACAGCAGCATTGTTTCCACTTCAAAAGCCCCACCAAATACAACCCAGCCTGCACGGGCCCTGGTCTACAGCAGCGTGTAAACAGGCAGACCTCCTTCCAGGCAGGGCCAGGAGGCCAGTTTGTGAAGACATCCCAGGGATAAGGAATCCTGCATGAGGGCTAAAGCATCCACAGCTGGAGGGGCTATGGACGTGACTCAGAAAAGTCATGTTCTCCTAAACGCTTTATTAATTGCTGTTGCTTTTAACACCGAGGCGTGAAATATTGTCTTTCTGGGTTGAGATTAGACAAAGAGTTTGCAGATGAAGACCAAAAGGAGAAAGCAGTTATATCCAGTGGAGTAGGGTGGTGGGACAGAGGGCCAGTGGCTTTACAAAGGTACAAAGGTGATCAGACGGACGTGTCAGCAGCGCAGCAGAAGGCATGCACAGGGTGCAGAGAGCCTCGTGTGTGCCTGGTTACAGATTCCTGAACATCCCTCCTTGCCGTTTCTTATTTAGCAGCCAGCCTCCCACCGTGTGCCTGGGATTCCAGCTGCTTGGTGAAGTGAATAAGCACGGGCATTCAACGGAAAGACAGAAGTAAAGGTGGGACTAGATCTAATCCCACCGCTGCAGGACTGTCTCAATCAGCTCTGCCAGGGCTTTGTAGAGGACCACGGGTTACTTCTTCATAGTAAAGGCTGAATCCACCTTTCAAACCTTTTATTTTATGTACGTGTATCGCTTGGGGAAAGGGATCAAATTAGGCAAAAAGTAAATGTAACAGCACGATTTTAATCTTTCCCAGTGGGTGGATGGAAGCTGGACTAAAGCAGAGAGAGTATTCGGATGCCCAGAACATTTCTGGAGATTTCTGCACACTGCCATTCCCCTGCATGCATCTTCTGCAAGACCCTTCACCCCCACCAGCCTCTTTTTCTGCTTCCTCTTTTATTCCTGTTACCATTTTCTTGTTCATAAGTAGGGAAATAAATCACCTGTAATTACTTATATTTTCCCTGTCTCTAAAAAAGAAGTGCCCTGAAACAAACCCCAAATGCTCAGCACTGATCGTACAGTGGGTCTGCCCAAGTAAAAAGGGAGAGAAACCCCTCAATGGACACTCCTAAGGCTGTAGGAGCTGGAAAAGGACTCAGGTCCCATCCCAGCTCTGCTGATTCCTTTGGTATTTCCCTGTGCCGCATCACCTCCAGCACTCACTAGGCTGGGATGGGCAACCCTCTCCTCCTGTGCTCCTTTTACAAGGGAGCCCCACGCTCTCCCCCTTCTCTCTTCCCTCCCAGGTTGGACAGTACTATGTTTATTTTGGTATTAACTAGGAAAGCCTGTTTTCTGCCCGGCTGCAGGGAAAGAGGTTTGGTTGAATGAGAGGGAAGGGGATAAAGAGAGGAAAGCACACAGGTTAAACGGGAGGCAGCGGGTCTCCCAGCCCTACACATCATCCAAACATCGTGGGCTGCTGTGCCACACTGGCGTTCCGAGAGACCGCAGGTAATCTCAAGGGGAAATCAGCTTCCACCAAAATCAGTAGGATTCTGCCCACTTCCTAGAACATTCCTGGAACTGAGGAGCGCAGAGGTGCGGTTCTCCAAAGCCGTCACGTTCCATGTGGACAGCTGCCACGGCGTTGAGCTCCACTCGGAGCCCAGGACTGCTTCCAAGCTCTTGGCCACTTCCCCATTCCGCTGGTTTGGATCTGCTGGGGTTAGTCTAAGCAATTCTCCCTCTGTGCTAGCAAAAAACCACAGAAGTCCTGCTTTTTTGCCAACGGGCCAGTGCGACATGGCAAAGCCCAAGCTCGCTTGCTCGCGAACGATGCACAGCAAGTCCCTTAGCTCGGCTGAGGAACGGCCCGTTGTGGCTCCAGGAGCAGCAGCCACAGGTTTGGCCGCCTTGCAACGACACAAACTCTGCAGCGGTGCATGCAGACGATCGTGACTTCAGTTTAAAATAACCCTGTCGTTAACAATTCATGCAAGGAGAACGCATCCTGTTGCATACGTTGGGAACCTGAGAAATACGGCACGTATAAATTACGGCCTGGCACATCGAGATGCGTCCTGCGTTTCAGTTTCTACATACTTGTAGATGCTGCTCCAAGTGTGCAGATAGGAAACTTGTTCCGTGCCAGTTCGGGGTGCAGAAGGACTTGCTGTGTCCATCCGAAGTGTTACAAGCTGGTGAAAAAATATGATGGGGCCAACCTCTCACTTCCTTTGCCACTTCCACATCTCTTGCGTTACCACATCAGATTTCAGATTCTGTTTGAGCAGGCTCTGGCAGGAAGTTTACACTCAGCCACTGCACCGTCTCCTTTTTTTTCCTTAAGTCACCTGATGGGAAATTTCCAATGTTAACTCTAGGCACCTCTGCCTATAAGGCAACAAGAACACCTACCAGGCAGTGATACCGGCAGCCCTGGGCTGGAGCAGAGCAAACTAAACAATCTGACAACTGTATCTACCCTTAACAAAGCAAAGGAGGCTTTAGAAGAACTTGAGGGAACAGGGATCCATGAAAAACCACCCCGACAAAGCAGCTGAATCGCCTTCATTCACAGAGTAAAAGCTTAGAAGAGACAAAATGCGCTGGGAGTCATATCTCTCCAGTTGATCAGTGTTTGCTGTGGTTCATAGCCTTGGAGAGAAACCAGAGAAATACCTAGCTACTGTAAGATGGAGATGAAAGAAATTAAGAGTGAACACAGAGCAATTGTGAACAGGTCAGTGTGATGCCAGGAGAGGGAGTCGGGACAAATCACACAGCTGGAGGGATCAGAGGATCTCGAGAGTTTCAGGTTCACATGCGATAGAGCAACCAACATCCAGTTGGGTTTAGCGACTGGCTTGGACATCTCCCAGGAATCTCTGGTTTGCGGCAAGTTGGAAATAAAACAAACCATTCTCACGGTATTTCGCCTCTGCGTTCCGACAAAACTAAGCAGCACGGCAGTCGGAATTTGCTATTTGCATAACGAGTGAGCAGAGGCTCGTCGCAGCCCAAGAACGCCGCGTTTCTGGTCAAAGCTTATGCCAGCTTTTGGACTATTTATTCTGATGCAAATTATCTATCCCAGCTCCCGTGCTGACAGACTCAGCTATTCCCTAGAAGGAAGGGCTGGAATCAAACTCAGGCTGACCCATGGAGGCAGTTCTAAAAACACAAGAAAAACACAAAAACTTGCTGTGTTCAGTACAGCTGAGGCATGCCAGGGAAATGGGAGAAGTTGGAGTCCAGGAAAATTAGGTAAGTCATGCCCACTGACCAGGAATATCCCTATGAAAATGAACCTGAAAGTAGCTACCAGCCATGTGGCCAGGACTGCCAGAAACTACCAGTTGGCCGCTACTGACAAAGCCCTTCCAGCTGTCAGGTCTGGAAGAAGCGATAACAGGAGCAACACATCTTCTGCCTGAATCATGGAATCATGGAATGCTTTGGGTTGGAAGGGACCTTCAAGATCACCTCGTTCCAACCCCCCTGCCATGGGCAGGGACACCTTCCACTACACCAGGTTGCCCAAAGCCTCATCCAACCTGGCCTTGAACACTGCCAGGGATGGGGCAGCCACAGCTTCTCTGGGCAACCTGGTCCAGTGCCTCACAACCCTCATTGTAAAAAATTTCTTCCTTAGATCCCATCGAAATCTCCCCTCTTTCAGTTTAAAGCCATTGCCCCGTGTCCTGTCACTCCACACCCTTGTCCAAAGCCGCTCTCCAGCTTTCTTGTAGCCTCTTTAGGTACTGGAAGATCTCCCTGGAGCCTTCTCTTCTCCAGGCTGAACAGCCCCAACTCTCTCAGCCTGTCTCCAGAGCAGAGGTGCTCCAGCCCTCGGATCATCTCCATGGCCTTCTCTGGACCCGCTCCAACAGCTCCATGTCCTTCTGCTGTTGGGGACCCCAGAGCTGAACACAGCACTGCAGGGGGGTCTCAGGAGAGCAGAGCAGAGGGGCAGAATCCCCTCCCTCACCCTGCTGCCCACGCTGCTCTGGATGCAGCCCAGGACACGGTTGGCTCTCTGGGCTGCCAGCGCATGGTGCCGGCTCATGGTGAGCTTCTCATCAATCAACACCCCCAAGTCCTTTTCCTCAGGGCTGCTCTCAATCCATTCTCCACTCAGCCTGTCCTCCCTGACCCACATGCAGGACCTTGCAGTTGGCCTTGTTGAACTCCATGAGGTTCGCACAGGCCCACCTCTCTGCAGTGTTGCCTTGCTTCCTCCTCAGTTCAAGGTCATCTCTTGGTTGACTACTTGTACTGGTTTTGGCTGGGATAAAGTTAATTTTCTTCAGAGTAGCTCGTTTACGTTTTGGATTTGTGACTAAAACAGTGTTGACAACAGACCAACGTTTTAATCACTGCTGAACAGTGCTTAGGATCAAGCACTAGCCTCAGCATCAAGGATGGATTTTATTTTTTTTTAATGCAATAACCAGCCACAAGCACTGCTCGGTTCTTCACTTACTCTGGAATTTCTAAAACACCGTGTCTGTCCAGTTGTACTTTTAATCTCTTAACAGGACAAATTTTTAAAGTGGCATGATTTGGGGAACGGGGATAAGATCATCTCTGTGAGGCTGGATTTCAGCTGGGTAACCTATGGCTGTGGGCTTTACTTCCAGTATCGCCGCTTCTGGTATCAATTGGTTCACAGTGTAAAGTTAACAAGTTGCTCTCAAGCTGACGGTCCCGCAGTTTCTGACGTTACTTTTTTCTTACGAAAAGTCACTCTTCCAAACTTCTCCTGCCTGTGATCCACTCTGTGCACACCTGCATATCCCCAAGCTATACCAGCCATTGGAGTTCTTGCGCCGCCGTTAGCCACAGCATGATCCCTCTGCTATTGACTTTGAGTCACCAACGGCTTGGGTGTCACACCCATTTTCCTGCTATAATGGAGACATCCATCATGTAAACCAGATCAGAGCACTGTCCATCCTTTTGAACTCTTAATGTCCATTTGAGAGTTTCCTTTGCATCAGTTCTAATGACTTTATTAAACATCCTCCAGCAGTCACTGTGTGTAAGGTTCAAGATATCACTTGAATTTCCTGCCATCATCCTTCACAGTCCCTAGACTTCTAGTCGTTGACTTCCTTGACCTAGAGCAATGCTCTGAGCTGCTTCTAATTAAACAGAGTTGTGTTTAATTCAGCAATTGCTCAGCACCTGATGGAGCTGCTCTATTTGATATCTAAGCTCCAGCTCATCTTCATCACGTTACATGGGTCACTTCACGCTCTAACAACCTGTTTCCAGCTAGAGAGCACCCACCCTCCTCAAAGGCCAGCTGCAGGGTGGGAGGCTGCAGGGTAACGTGTCCAGACAGTCCTACAAGATGAGGAAATGGTGCTCTCGAGAGGCTCGGATGAGACACACCTTCAGAAATATGTATGAGCACGACTAAGGTCATGATATATTGTACACCTTAGCTGATGAAGGAAATTCTTGGCTCATACTTAAGACACTTTTTCCAAAGTGTTTGTCACTGGCACTCCCATCAACACATATTCAGGGTGGAAAATCTGTCCAACATATAAAATAACGCTGCATCCTCTCCCTGTGTTTGTTGTTGCATTCTTCTGCTTTGGTCTAGCCCTTAAATAATCACCTCCAGTGAGAGACGCTTTTATTCAGCTTCTCTTATATATGGAGGTCTCTATTCCAAGTGGACTCCAGATCTTTCAGGAGGGAGAACCCATATCTGACTAACTTGTTTGGAAAAAGAAGTAAAAGCTGTAACAGTCTTGGAAATTCTGAAATGCAATCACCACCCACACATATACACAGACGAACACACACTCTGAACCTCCAATCTGGAGGAAAATAAAGACATTTTGGAAGTAGCACTGGCGCTTCCCTTTGTGTCTTTATTGAAAGCACAATTTTGTTTGAATCTGGTAAAAGAGAAGGAAAAAAAATAATAAGAGATCTGAAAAAACAAGAGTTACAGGTACACAAAAACGACCACGCTGAAATCCACCAAGATCCTCCCACTGAAGGTGAACAGATGCCCCAGAGAAAGTGCAATCAGAGATACTAAATACGATGTCTCCTCAATGCCTCCCCCACTATAGCTCTGGAGATAACTCCATTCATGGACTCTCTGAATCTGTGGGTTACGCTATTTCCTTACTAAAATGAGAAACAGCCTCATCCCATGCCCCGGTCCTGTTTTCAGCACAGTCACCTCTAAATTGACCAGCAGATGCAATCAAAAGCTGCTCAGAGACTATTTTCCAAAGTCTCCACTAAGAGGTGGTTACTAATGGTGAAAAGAAACTAAACAGAATTTCCTTACTGGCACCACTCTAAGTTCAACCAGATCCCAGCTCATAGAGGAGGTTGCAGCAACTCGTAACCGCAAAGAACAATCACATCTTCAAGACACTCTAAACCAAACAAATTTAACGATGCCTCCTGCATGTCCCTGCTGCAAGAAGAACATCTGTTTCCTGTGCAGTGGGGAGATATCCTATGATCTAATAGATTTTGGAAGATAAGAAAGATAATAGAAGACATTTGCAATTTTTGAGTTTCCTAAAATTTTACATTTTAGCTTCAGGAAGCCTGAAAGGAAGGGGTTGAATTTAAGTATGAATGTGTGCCGCATGCAATGAAATTGAGCTGAATAAAGATCACCAGGAATCACAGAAAAGCAGGAATAATTTACATATCCCTTATCGGTTGGAAAATATTGCATAGTTTGGACCTTTCTGACACCATCATTAGCTTTGATCCAAAGTTTCCGCACAAGAAGAGGTGAGGTCAAATGTCATTCTGTGTCTTGGAAATCGTTGACAGTTCATGAAATGTAAAGCACCAAAGGTTGGGAGATTTGCCACCAACATGTACAAGTTTGATCTAGGTTTCAATCCCTAACCACCACCTCCAGCAGGAAACATTCAGCCTACATTTGGAGATGTTCTGGCAACATCCATTCCCCTCTCTCCCTAGTAACTCTTGAGTACCCACGCCATCCCCACATCTCCTGCCCTCCCAGACGTGGTCACAGAAATCAAATCTAAGAGAATCTGGCCCCTTGAGAACTCTAGAAGGGGCTCTGTGAGGAACAGCTGTCTCACTAACTACAAGGCAGGATCTCCCCAGATCCCAGCCCAATCTGCAAGTTGGAGGAGGACACACTGGATCACTGGAAGCTAGAAGACTTGCAGTGATTGTGGACAGCCAAAACTTGGCTGTAAAGGCAACCATTCTTGTTGCTTCTGACATGCTGAAGGATCAGAGCTCCTGTGTGTGGGAACAGTCAGGCTGTGTGGTCTTACTGGGCTTCCAGCTCTCTTTGGAAGATGGGTGATGGTATGCAGACAGAAGACCTCTACCTTCCTTAGGGCTCCTTGGACTCTTTGTGCCTTTCACGTTGATCTTAAGGGTCTTTTCCAACCTAAATCATTCTATGATTGTCCTCATCTTAGAAGAGGAGAAAGAAGCTGTTAATGGAGGCAAGATCAACGCAGTGGCAGGTGGTGAAGAGAGAGCAGACCATGAATGGGAACATTTGAATAGAAAAAGCCCAGGTCTCAGGCCAAGCTACACACATTTGGACCTGGCTGGACTGAGTTACATGAGAGGAACAGAGCCAGTCCTGCAGCCGTGTCCCCAAAAAGTCAAGGAAGTCTGCCAGCCTGTTGGGCTCGCTTCTTCTGCCAGTGGCCACGTGTGGCATGTGGGGCCGAGTGGGGTCCTTGCGCCTTTCCACTGCTTCTCAAGATCTCCTTGGCCTCTGAGCAATTGAGGCTGCCACTAGAGAAGGGAAAGTTCAGCTCAAAGAACATCCAGACTGAAGCTGGGTGTTGTCAACTATTTCTCCGCTGAACCCCTTTCCAGAGACATCTGTGCAGGTGAAGTGGGTCCTGAAGAGCTGTTAGCCCTGCTTATTCTCTGGTGGAACATTCTGTGTTCTTCCTAGCCATCTTCCCTATTTTTCTGCCTTTTAATAAGTAGATGAGCTAATTTCTGCACTAGAAGGAAAAGCCTGGGTGGAAACCTTGCGTCAGAGACCACTGAACAGAGGAGGAAGGGATGTGGCGTCATTCTTGCTGGTGCTGGACACCAGTCTGACTTCATGGAGCTGTCCATGTGTTGGAGAAGATGCTGGCTGTGCACTCTAATTCCTCTCTAAATATCAAAACCAGATTAAACAAGCTAAGTCTCCTGGCATCCATAAACCTAATGTTGTGAGGGCTGCAGAGCTCTCCCGGTGCCCCAGGTGAGGGGCTCCAGCTCTGATGAGTCCAGTCTACTCACCACAATGCACACCAGAAGGAACCGAGTCCCAAGACATGGGGCAACGTCGCCTTGTGTTTCCATGAGCTGGGTTCCATTCAGAAAGGAAAGTATGCTACTAAAGCCACATGGCCCTTCTGCTCCTTTTGGGACCGAACCAAAAATGCACCTCCCCTCCCCCTGCATTTCCCCCCGACACACCTTTCCTTCCACTGGAACATAACCCCAAATAAGATGTTGGCCTGACATTAAAGCGAAATGTATAAATATTTTTAAAAAGAGAAGAATTCCTGCCTCTCTAACAGTTTGCTCCAACTAATAGGTTTCAGATGTCTCACATACTTCATTCATTCAGCCCCATTCAGTCTCCTAGGAGCCCCCGCTGTATTTATTAAACACAGCAATTGTGGAATGTTCAGCACTTACAGAATAAAACACACCTTTTTTTTTTTTTTTTTTTTTCCAAAAAAGCGTAATTAGAAAGCTTTGTGAGTGACCTAAAACTGTCATTCTGGTTCCAATCCCAGTGCCCACTCCAGCATTCTGCAGCTGTCCCAAACGCTGTGCCACAGCTTAACCCTTTCTGAATTGTCCAAGACCCCAAGAACACTTTTATTTTATTTTTTTTTTTCATCCTTAGAGGGATCATTTTGCTGCCTTCCCAGAGCACCTCCTTTTCACTGCGTTATTATTAAGCGCGTACTTTCGGACACTTGGCTCCCAAATCCATCTTGTCTCCACAGTCTCAGTAACTCTTCCCACTGCTAGACTCAAGAGTCGAGCTCTGAAGTCCTGCAGGATGCCAGGGCTAATTTCAGCAGCAAAGAGCTGGAGAACACGAGATCTTTCCTAGAGGGATTCAAATGGAAGCAGACATAATAGAAGAGCCATTTTTCATTACAACGCTGGCAGCAAGAGCAGAGGAGGATGTCTGGACTAGAAGCATTGTAGAGAGGCAATGGATGGAGTTTATTCCAGCAAAAGTAACCTGCCAGCACTGGGGGACTGGTCAGAACAGTTTACTGGAGCCTGGCATTGTCCCAGCCCTTCTTTGGGGAGAGAAACACATGAAAAGCAGACCTTAAAGGGTGTATGAGGCTCTGAGTCTGGGCTGGGAAGATCTGGCAGGAGCCAGCAGTGGAGAAACAGCCTTTGCTTAAGGCCATATCCAGCTTGTGCGACCAACGCATCGCTGTCAAGGTCTCCAGTGCACTAACAGGACTTAATGGCCCCCGACCAGCCTCACTGGGGACCTCGCTCACACCCTGCCCCTGGGCCAGGAGCTCCATTTCAGCTCAGTCCTGCCTGAGTTACATCCAAGGTGAGCCCGTCTCCAGCTCTGTCACTGGTGACCATCTCCATCTGGGCCCTGGTGGGTGCAGACCCTGCCTGGAGAGCTGCGTTGTCCTTCTCACCCACCAGCTGTCTGCACCTTAGGGAGCAGCCAACCTTTTCCCAAGCAATTTGGAGATGCAGAGGAGGCAACTTGAATGGGCAGCAAAAGAACCAGGCCACAGGAAAGCTGGCGTCGAGGTGTGAGCATGGCTGGGAGGGTGCAAAGCACTCGACAGAGACTCACCAGACCTGGGAAGGCATCAGCAGTGGCAAGGAGGCTGGAGGCACTGCTCTAGGAAAGACTCTTGGCTCTACAGCTTCTGGCTCTTGCTGTCATCTGCAGACCTCGTGGGACAGAGCAGGAGTTTGTCACACCATCAGCAAGACCTGGGGAAGGCAATATGTACCAAACAAAGGGTTTAGGAGAGCTGCGATCTCCCCAGTCTGCAAGTTGCTGCCTATGAATGTCCTCGCAGAACTGTGGGAAGTGCCTCTCTGCTGTCCTTCTTTGTGTGACTGGAGGAGACTTCTTCATCCTCTTCGTCCCCTTTGATCACCACACACTGGGCCTTTGCTCTGGGCTTTTTTTTCCTGCAGTGGCAGCATCATCGCGGTAACGGCCGAGCCCTAAACAAACACATCACGGGAAGACTGACCTCTCCCAAAGGTGTTACGATTCATTTTTCACACTTTTTTGGCTGAAGAGCTCCACACCCATGCCCGCGTGGGAGACCCCCTAGTTCATGGGAACTGCACTGGTGTCACTGTTTCCACATTACCGCCCGCTTCAAAGCCCCAGAATAAGTCTCATCCCAGACACGTTCCCAAGGGAGTCGTTGGTTTAGAGTCAGGATCCTCGATTATTAGTCCCGCTGCAGGAGGTGACACAGGAATAGATGAACACCAGTGTGCTGTAAAACGCACCAAATGTGCCGAGAGGCACTTCAGAGCAATCTCAATGCTCCATTACAGAATTCTCTATGGAAAGTCCATCTGTCACAGCTCTACTTGGGTAGAAGGACAACTCCTTGCTCTGACCACTTCCAGGGGTTTCCCACCTTTGCTACGCTTTTCACCATCTAGTTGTACAGAAGGCGAAACACCCCTGGGAGCCCTGGTTCCTGGAATATTGCAAATGCTCAGGCTTGCTCCCTGTCCATCCATTATGTTTTAGCACTGCCTGGGAGCATCATACCAGCAAACCCTTCATTTCCCCTCAGCCAGTCCCCTTCACATCATCTTGGAGTGTTCCTTTTCCTAAATTTCACATAACTGTGAGTCAGATCTCACTTTGCAGTCAACATAAAGGAACTAACAATCCAGGTTAATTCTCTGGTGGGTTCAGACCCTACCAGAGACACACATTTCTGCAGTGCTGCATTCAGCTGTGGGGTCCCCAAAATAAGAAGGACATGGAGCCATTGGAGCAAGTCCAGAGGAGGGCCACGAAGATGATCCAGAGGGCTGGAGCACCTCTGATGGAAATAGTGCTGCTGCTATCTCTAAGTGCCAAAGAAACTAAACCCTGGCTGAATAAGCCAGGGCTTAAAGAGGTTAAGAAAGTCATAGATTGCAACACCACTCTGAGATCCCTGAGTGACAATGATGGAAACACACAGCTTGTGATCCGTTGCATGCTGCACGGCAGAAGCAGGAGCAGTCAGGGAGACATTCTTGGGGGAGAGAGATGGCCCGGGGATACACCAAGGCAGGATCATGGCGCTCAGAAGTATTCTCCTCTGGAGAATGGATGGGGCAGGAGAGTAGAGGGTTGGCTCTTTGCAGCTTAAGTCAGAGCAGGGAAGATGTTGCACAGGGTCCTTTTTTAAAGTCAGCTCTCCAAAACCCCTCTTATTTCATAGAATCATGGAACGGTTTGGGTTGGAAGGGACCTCAAAGATCATCTGGTTCCAACCCCCCTGCCATGGGCAGGGACACCTTCCACTACACCGGGTTGCTCAAAGCTTCATCCAACCTGGCCTTATTGCAGCAGTCTCTCCTCTCACGCTGAGAAAACAACCGTGTGCAGGGAAGGGGGTGGCAGGATTTGTAAAGGTGGTTGGGTCACAGACAGGTGAGATGCACAGACAGAACTGGGAGTAGTTCCCAGCTTCCTGCAGTCTTGCATTTTCCCTTCCCACTGTCCTTCAGCTCTCCCTCACTGCCACCAGGACTTGGGAGTCCAGGCCCTTCCAATAAAACGGACTGGAAAATACCAGTCTTCCAAGTCAAAAGTTCCCACATTCAGCTCACAGAACCAGTTGTCCAGAGATCTTCTGGGGTTTCCACTGAAATTCGAGGCCGCCTTAGCTTCCCAGAAGTGCACTTGGCAGACAGTTCCATGGATCTGTTGCCTTGTCTGTCAGATCCTCCATGCCTGGGGCTCCAAAAGCTTTAGGAAACTCCAGGCTAGCTTAGGGATCTCAGTCTAGATTCAAGGATCTGGAACATAAACCCATGGAGCAACCCAAATTTTCAGCTCCCCATTTCAAAGTTGCTCCATCTTGAATTGTTCTCTGATACTTCAGTGTCAGTCATCTACGTGCTCATGGCACAGTTACAGATTTTCTGGAAAGATGCCCAGTCCATGAGCTTGAACTGGTGCCCCAGTCCAAGCCTCTGACCATGTACTGGAAAAAACCCTAAGGAAGATTCCTGCCCATTCCTGAAACTTGGTGCCTCTGGGACAACAATACTCCCATCCCATTATGGGTTTCCAGCCTGTTTTGTGAGGCTGGCTAAGCATCTGCTGGTGATTAAGGGTTTTGTCATTTGGAAAGAGCTGACAATTACCTCTAATTATTCAAACTAGGTCAGGTTCTTCAGCACAAGTTTATGTGATGACTGTTGGCTGGAAATTAGGCTTTCAAGCCCCAGTGGTCAGTGTAGAGCAGAATCCACCTCTCTCACATTCAGGAAGAAATTTCCTCCCATAAATAACAGGACTTTGTCTCAAAGGACTTGACCTGTGTGTGTCCCTGGATTCCTGAGTAGAGTTACCAACCATGCTTCTGTACAAACCCGTCGGGTGTTTTGGAGTTTGCCTGTAGAATTACTGGTAAGAACAGACCACAGGCAGTGGGATCCAACGGATAAATGAAGAGCACACCCTTCCTTTGTCGACGGCTAAATACATGGAGAGGTTATGGATAGCCCGGGCAGTCAGGATGGGAGGTTTGTGCCCAATCTGCTGTATGACTACATGTATTGGGCCTGGCTGGGATGGAGTTCACTTTCCCCATTGCAGCCCTCATGGTGCTGTGCTTTGCATTTGTAGCTAGAAGGGTGCTGATAACACACCCTAATGCTGAGCAGTGCTCCCAGCATCAAGGTTGTCTCTCTGACCCTCCCCTCAAGGGCAAAGAGGATGGAGGTGGGCAAGAAGCTGGGAGGGGACACGGTCAGGATGGCCAGAAATTCCCGACCATATGACGTCATGCTCAGCAGTAAAAGCTAAGAGAAAGGAGGAGGAAGAGGGGGCATTTATTATTAAGGTGTTTGTGCTCTGAAGCAACTGCTGCGTGCACTGAGGCCCTGCTTCCCAGGTGGTGGCTGGACATCAACCGCTGATGGGAAGTAGAGAATAAATTTGGTTTATTTCCTTTGCTTCTGCGCACGGCCTTTGCTTTTCTTTATTGAACTGCCTCTATCTGAACCCACAAGTGTTTCATTTTATTTTCTTCCCCCTGTCCTGCTGAGGAGCGGAGTGATGAAGCAGCTTAGTGGGCACTTGGGGCCCGGCAAGGTTAACCCATCACTCTACAGAAGCTGCAAACAGCTCAGTGTTCACCCTCTGAGCACAGGAAAATTCCAGAGAACTTTTGCTGCACCCTTCACTGGGCAGCCTTTGTCACATGCTGTTTGTCTGCAAGGGTCTCCATGGATCTGTTGCCTTGTCTGTCAGATCCTCCATGCCTTGAACACTTCCAGGGATGGGGCAGCCACAGCTTCTCTGGGCAACCTGCTCCAGTGCCTCAGCACCCTCAGAGGGAAGAATTTCTTCCTTAGATCTAATCTTCTGTCATTGACCAAGGACAAGGAGCAGTAACCAGCTGCACGCAAGGGAAACTAGTTGAGATATTTCCGCCTTGCTTTCGGACATGAACAAAGTTCTTCCCAGACGTGGTATGGCCATTGATTGATCACAGTGTAGTCTCTGACCATTCCCTCTAAGAACCACCGCAGCCCCAGGGAAGTATATAAGGAGTTCCTTACATTCTTACTTTCCTCGAAAGTCAAGCCAGTGATGCCACTGGCCACAACTGCAGGAACAGTCCAGCACAGGTATCTGCATCCCAGGTAGTTTTTAGACGGGTTTTTGGCAGTGCTGTCTACAGAGAAGATTCCTTTGAAGACAGGAGCAAGTCCTGCAGACCCCAACACAGAGCAAAACCCCGGTTAATGAGATAGTTAAAATGGTACAAACACAACTGGAAAAATATGCTGCACTGAAAGGCCAGTATATTCAAATTCCTTCTCCCTAATTACATGTGATTGCTTTTTGGCAAGCGCTCAACCTGCCAGAGCAGTGAGGTTTTACAAACATTCACATAGGCATTAGATCATTGTTTGAATGAGTTATTGGCAGCCCAAATCTGAAGTAAAAACATAGTTTAAAGAAGACCATATTGAACAGGGCGAAGCTGTCTGCTTTCATGTCACTTGATTGTCTCCGGACACCCAAGACCCCCTCGAGCTTTATGTCACTCACATCACAACGGCATTCTCGGATGTCCTGCTGTTGCGGTGCTCCGACACAGACGTGCCACTCGCACAAACAACAGCCCACAGAGGGATGGATCCCTCTGCCTTGTTGCAGAGTGGAAATGGCAGGTTGGAAGTTTCTGTGGTGTCCAGGGAGGACGCTGTGCACACCCAGTACTCGAGATGGCTCGGAGCGCAAGCGGCTACGGGCAGTGACTACAAGCGCACACCGATATACAACAGTGACCTTTGCTGACTGCCCGTTCACACGTGTGTTACACCAGTGGTATGACCATAGTAACACTTACATCCTCTCCATATTACTAAATTTAATAATGCACGTGTCCTCCAACATCACTCACCACTCTGAGGAGGACAATGGTGCCTTACAGGAAGTATCCTGAAATCAAATGTCATTGCTGGGAAAAGAGATTTCTCTGTATTAGACCTTTCCACCCCCAAATATGGCCACACATTCCAAAAGAGGCCTTTCCCCTCTGTATTTGAATAGAGACTTTTTGCTTTGCTCTAGTGAAACGCATCCTTGCCTCTGCTGGAACAGTTTGACAAGGGATCAAAGGGTCTGAGTTCTGGAGCACTACGTCATCCTCTGGCAAAAGCTTTGAGAAAACGCAGGTGGTAACTCAGCCCTGTGGCAAAGGACAAATGGAATAACCGAGTCCACTGGTCCCTCAGGTCAGTACCAACACCTTCAGAAAGCCACCTGGGGCAAGAGGACAGAGGACCCACAGAGGAAGGAGACTGCAGATCCAGCGGACCACACTGAACGGGTGCTGACCCTGCACCAGAGCTGGCACCAGAAGCGCTTTGTAGGACAAGGTTTGGGCTCGAGCTTCTGTTTGTGATGCCCAGTGTGTTCCACCACCAGTGCCTGCTGCTGGCTGCTGCCATCGGGGAGCCCCTGCACCACTCGGGAAGAATTAATGCCTGTTTTAGAGGCCAGTCTGTCCTCCGCAATGCTCAGGTGGTGCAGAGCTTGCGGAGAGCCTCTGGCAGCTTGGCTGGTGGATAAAAATACTCTGAGCTCTGGCAGCCAACCAGTCTGGAGTACTGCATGGTGTGGCTTCCACCCCAGAGGCCTTTGCAGGACACTCTTGCCTTACACGTGCTTCCTAAATTAGATCTCCTGAGACCAACGTTGGCTTTTTAAGAGAGAGGTGAGCTTGTTAGGAACCAACGTTATCCATTAAATGGGAATCGGCAGCTTTTATTAGACTTCGAAGTGCTGTAAAAGGAAAAGAGAGAGGGTACAACGTCGTCATGGACCCACTCACCTCCCCAGTGGAGCCCCTCTGCCTGGCACAGAGGGGCTTTCGCTCAGGCATTCCTGCAGGTTACTGTAATTGTTAAGTTACCTAATGCTGCTAAGTTACAGCAAGCCCCAGACTAAACACAGGAGCCTTGTGAAGGTGCAAGAAGATAGAGACAAGGTTTGTAACGGGCAGCTCCCCAGTGGGCCTCTTCTCCTGAGGCCAAAGAAAAACCCAAGCTGGAAAGGAACTATCTGAGGACTGCCAAGCTCTCCACCCAGGAAAGTCAGGGTATGCAGGCTCCTTTCCTACCAAACACGGCTTTAGTTACACACTCCCTGCCACCAGCTGGGTTGCTGGCATACAAAACCCAGCTAAATCACCTTATGACATAGCAGCAAAAAACCATGTGTGGTGTCACAGTGACCCTAGTCATTCCCTTCGTGCAGGTCCCTTCCACAACATGCTCAGAGACAATCTCTACCTGTCGGAAAAGGAGCTCAGGAAACTTTGGTCCACGGTTTCATTGACTAAGAGGGCTGGTCTTGTAGTTGTGTGTGCTCTCATGTTCCCAGAAAACTTCTGTTCCAGCTACGGAGCACGGATAACTGAGCACACACTGCCTGCCTCAGTTGTCTTGTATTCCAAAACCTCCGCTTCCATCAAAAAATTAACAAAGTGGTGTATTTTGGTGACAGAGAAAACTGCAGAAATAGAATCTGAATGCAAATGATGGAGAAACATCTGTGAAAGCTTTGAGAGCTGCCAGGCAACAATAAAAAAAACTGCCCTGCCAAGGACATTTTTTAATCAGAATCCAAATTCAAAGTTTTCTTATTAAGAAGGTATGAGGAGAAAACAAACAAAAACTACACATGATGTTCAGGTGACAGGAACCGTCCTGCAAAAGCTCTCGTGAATTTACCATCACATTTTAGAAAGAATGTGGAGTTTACGCTGCATTTTAAACTGATTTTAGAATGCAAACCTTGTGTTGCAAGCAATGGCTTTATTAAGATCTTAATCAACAAAAAGCTTAAAGATCTCTTTTATTAACTAGTTTCACTCCAGCATCCCGTGAGGTCTTAGTTATTATCTTCATCCCAAAGACACAGAAATTTCGCAGCAAAGCCCATGTGCTTCCTAAGGTCATACTGTGATGCAAGTGACAGAGCCAGGAAAAAAAATACCATTGCTCCTGGCTTTTAAGTATTAAACAACTCTGCCTCCTTGAAATAAGTAATATAAATATTTTTTTTTCTTCCTCAAACAGCAGAATCCACAAAATGCAAAGAACAACAGGAGGTGCACTTTTGTCCCCATATGTACAATCAATTATTGCCGTTGCAAGACCTTGTAAACATGCATTCCTAACCTACACACATTTCTGAGCCATTAGCTGCTCGAAACTGCACAGACTTCCCATCCCAGAGACCGGATTTCACTCCATACACCAAAATATTAACTCAAAGGCTGTTTGACTTACACAACTGCACCAGGAACGCCCAGGTGTTCAGCCCAGCCAGTTTGGAGTCTCTTTTAGCGGGCTGTGGATCACCGAATGGACACACAATGGCCGATTGTCAGCATGAGGCCGAAGGGAGCTGACACTTTCCCAGAGAAAAATGCCTTTGCTGTGTGTTTGGAAGGTTACACAGCTGTAAGTCAGGCACAGAAGGAGCTGAAACCCTGGAGGGATTATTGCCTCAAACACACATGTGCTATGGAAGGAAGCTCTCCTGTGGACTGACATACCATTAACTCCTGCTGGTGGGAGCCCATTCCTATGTCTGGAAGTCCTGTACAGCCTCAAACTGCTGGTTGCTTGTCCCGCAGATAACTCTTGTCTCATCTCTGACCTCGTGACTTGGCCTGGCTCATATTTATTTTCCCATTTTATAAGAAACAGGCTCTTCTCTGAACTCATTATTGGTGGGAATACTGGCGTGGTGCGAGGCTGAGACCCACGCTGTACAGTATCAAATACTCCAGCGGCAGAACTGGGACTTTGTCCAACATGCCATCTATCTTCCTGGGGAAAATCTCTGCTCTACATGCTCCCAATCGTGCCATCAGCTGGAGCGAGATGGAACTTCACTGCAGGAGATAAACGAGCCCTTCTCCCAAACGCCCTTGAAGGACAGCACGCCTGCCCGGGCTCAGGCGAAGTCTGGGGAAGGCGCTGGGGCTCTCTGAAGGGCAGAAGGACACTGCCCAGGCTCCTCCGAAGGCTGGCAAAGGTGCCAAGGAACTCTGGAGGGCAGCAAGGCCCCGCGCCCTGGCAAAGCCCAGAGAAAGCCCCAGGATTCTTTGGAGGGCAGGAAAGCCCTGTCCAGGCTTTGGATCATAGAATCATAGAATCATGGAATGGTTTGGGTTGGAAGGGACCTCAAAGATCATCTAGTTCCCTGCCATGGGCAGGGACACCCTCCACTACACCAGGTTGCCCAAAGCCCCATCCAACCTGGCCTTAGATAAACATGGAAAAGGACCCAGGGAATTCTGAAGCGAAGCAGGGCTGCTCGCAGGTACCAGCAAAGCCCGGCAAGGCCCTGGGGCTCTCCGGAGGGCGCTGGCGAAGCCTGCTAAAAGCCGCAGGGAACACTGGACATCAGCAGGGCCTCTCGAGCACCCTGGAAAAGGGCTGTGCTGGGGTGAGGGTGCTCGTGGGGCTCTGTGCTTGCTCTGCCACCTGACCCTCACCTTTGCCAGAGCCCCGGTCCGAAACGGAGACCCATCACCTGGGGCCTCCCACACGGAAGGGACCAGGACTGAAAGTCGCTGGTGGCCCTCACCTTCCCTTCCCTGGGGAAACAACGAGGAGCTCAAGATGGGACCTGAGCAAACTACAGGTGTCATGACAGGGCAGGGACTGAAAAGAGCACAGGGGACAAAAACTGCTCCGGGGCACAGCGAAGATGTGAGGAGGGGTTCTGGAGGAGGAAGAGGGATCCAAAGGGAGCTCTAGAGATAAGGAAGAACTCAGCAGGCCTCGCGAGGAGAGCAGGGAGGCCCTGAAGCGGCCCGAAGGCCAAAAGAAGGCTCAGACAAAAAAACACGAGCGCCTCGGGAGGGAATTAGGAGAGAACAAGAGGAGTTCGAAGAGGGCTACGCCAAAAACTGCGGCTCCTGTGACGGCGTGCGACGCTGTCAGCCACCCCGGGAGGCCGCTCACCGCGGCCCGGCTGCACTGCGCATGCGCCAACCTGCGGGCTGCCGCCCGCCCCGCCGGGCGCACTGCGCATGCGCTCCACGAGCTCCGGCCCCTTCTTGTGCGCATGCGTGCGGCGCCCGGCTGCGGTACTGCCGCGGCGCCGCGGGGAGGCGGCGGCGAGCACGAGCGCTCGCGCTGCGCGTGTGCGAACGGCGCCGCGCGACACCGCCAGGCGGCAGCACCGGGGCCGGGCCGGGCCGGGCCGGGCCGCAGAGCCCCGTCTGGGCGCGGTGTGGGCCCTGGAGGCCGCCTCAGGCCGTGGAGTGGCGCCGCGGGGGCCGTACCGGCTGTGGAGGGCCCGGTCTGGGCCGTGGAGGGGTGACGGGGACCAGCTGAGGCCCCGGGGGGGGCACAGTGACCCGTCTGGGCCCTCCACAGCGACCAGTTTGGACCAGTTGAGGTGATGGAGGCCAGTCAGAGCCCGTGCCCTCCCCTCTGCCCGCAGCCTTACAGCCAGAGAAGGGAGCAGCCCCGTGGAGAACATCACAAAAGCGGGGGGGGGGCGGTCAGGGCCTCACACCAGTTTATTGCCAGTTTCTCGTGGGTCCCTCCAGTACTGATGGCTCCGCGCTGCTGGGGGACACGGGGACAGTGGCTGGGACACGGGGGGTCCCTTTGTGGGACAAGAGAGAGGAGTGGGGTGGGGATGGGGACGCCGGCCCTGCTCTGCTGTCACGGCTCCACCCAGGGGGTCCCCGAGGCGGGCAGGCTCCAGGCGCTGAACTCCCCGGAGTCTGCGAGGTCTTTGGCGGCCACCTGGATGTGGTGGAGGGTCCCAGGTCGCACTCCCGTCAGAGTGTAGGATGTCTGCATGTACGGCCCGATCTGTGTGGGTACAGCAGGGTTAGGGGCACCCAGGGGGGCCAGGACAGCCTTGCTTTGGGATGCATCCCTCAGCTGTGCCTCAGTTTACCATGTGGGGGAGGGTGGGGGATGCAGCGGCGGGGGGACAGTACCGTTTTGGTGCCAGAGCCCTCCTCCCCGGCATAGCGGATGTGATACTTCAGTGGGAAGTACTCCGGGAAGGGCCAAGACCCTGGTGGGCTCCACTCCAGCAGCAGCTTCTTGGTCTCCCCAGGGATGGGCGAGACCCGCAGGTCCTCAGGGGGATCCGGCTTTACTAACAAAGCAGGAAAACAAGGAAGGTGTGAGGTGCTGGCTGGGAGACCTGGCACAGGGCTGCTGGGGATGGTGATGCCGTGTTCTCCAGCCCCGCTGATGGAGCTGTGCGATCCAGGCTGCAGAGGTGGCCTGAGACCCAGCAAATCCTTGCACTGATGTTGCTGCATCCCAAGTAGAGGAGCAAACGGGAAGAGAAAGGCCCAAAGGAAGCCCCAGGGCTGGATTAGACCCGGGTGTCCTGTTTGGGAGGTGGGGGTTTAAGGGCGAGGGGGCTGTGGGGCACACGGGCGGTCCCAGCACCACTCACTGATGTTCTCCAGGAGGAAGGGCAGGAGTCTGGAGGCAGTGCCCAGGGGGTTCACGGCCGTCACGTTCACCACGTACGGGGTGAGGGAGAACATCTGCACGTCCCCGAAGGAGCAGCTCCGCGGCCCCGTGCGCACGCACTCGCCCATCTCCGTGGCCCTCGACACACCGTGCCTGGGGGGTGGCAGGGGAAGCTGGGCGAGGGGCACCCCCCTGCCTGCAGCCCCACATGCCAGGCAGCCACGGGGGAGCTCAGCCAGGGCTCGGGGCCCCCCACTGACCTGTACGTGGCCACGAAGTTGGTGTCCAGCAGCGGCTCGGGGGCCATGACCCAGGAGCAGTTCACTGTCTGGGGGTAGCTGATTGCCCAGCACTCAACAGCAGGCAGTGCAGGGGGATCTGGGCAGGGGACGGGCATCACCCCGCTGCCCGTCTCCCCAGGGGAACCCCAGCCAGTAGTGGGGGCCACGGGGAGAACCGGGATCACTCACAGCCCAGCCGCAGGCAGATGGTGGCCCAGGTCTCGCCAGTGCCAGGGTGGTTGCAGCTGTAGTGGCCCTCGTGGGCCAGGCTGACATTGGGGAGGGCCAGCCCTGGAGCAGGATATGTTCCCAGGACCGTCTCCCCCCGGCGCCACTCAGCCAGCCCTGCCGCTGCGGCCGGGCATGGCAACAGCACCTCGGTGCCCAGGGTGCCATGATGCAGGGTGCAGTGGCCTGGGGGACACGGCAGTGGGCACGGGCTGCACCCCCTGGTGCAACCCCCCCCTCCTCCCATTCCCCTCTGCGGTCCCCGGCAGGGGGGTGAAGGGAACACGCATGGTGGGGCAGGGAGTGGTAGGGGGTGACACTGGGTCAGGAAGGGTCTGTGCCTCCCTGGGCCCCCCAACTCTGTTCCCAGCACCCTGGTGCCTGTCCCTCCCCAATGCCCCCAGCCCCCATGCCTCTGTCCTCAGTCCCCTCATGTCCCCAGACCCCTAGTGTCCCTATTCCTCCCTCAACAGTCCCCCCACATCCCCAATCCCACCAGTGTTCCTATACCTCTATCCTCAGATGCTCTGTAATTCTGCCCTCAGTCCCCTCAGTGTCCCCAGTCCCCTCGGTGCCCCTGTACCTCCATCCCTGCTCCCTCCATTTCCACTCCCAGTCTACCCAGTCCTGCTCTCTCCAGTCCCCCTGGATCCCTCGGTACCTCCATTCCAGACCCCTAGTCCCTCTATCCCCAGTTCCCCATGTCCTCATACCTCTGCCCCAGCCCTCCAGTCCACCTCCACTCCCTCCAACCTCCATCCTAGTCCCCCCAACCCCTCCCTCCACAGTCCCCATGCCCCTGTTACCTCTGTCCCCAGCCCTCCCATCCCCCTAAGTCCCCCCCATCCCCTGTCCCACATGCCCTCATACCTCTGTCCCCATTGTCCCCGTCGCCAAAGCTTCCTGCTGTGCCGTTGTAGGGAACGGTGCAGGCAGGTGCCACAAAAGCCACCACCCAAAGCCACTTCATGTCAGGGAGACTCGGCGGAGCTGCCCGGTTCCAGGGACCTGTGGGGCAGGCAGGACAGTCAAACCCCGGGGCAGGGGACTGCAGGGACACCATGGCCGCAGGTTCCCAGGTGGTCCAGGGACAATGCCCTAAAGCCAGGGGTTCAAACCTATCTCCTGGCCCCCCTACAGTGCTGTGCCTCAGTTTCCCCTCTGGCCTTGTTGCACACCCTGGGGACAGAGGATGGCTTCTCGCTGCAGTGGCCGGATCCTGCTGCCAGGAAGGAGGATGGGTGGAGGTGGGAGCAAAAGCACCCTGTGACCGAGGTTTCCCACAGGGACCTGCAGCCACCCCTGTGGTCCCGTGCCCAGAATCAGGGTTTCAGATCGCTCCGGCCTCCACCAGGGAAGGGGCCAGTGCACTCAGCTGGTCCCCACCTCCCAGGGCCACCCCTACCCCCCGACACCCCCCTATGCCCCCAGCGCCATGGGGAGCCCTCTCCCCCAGTACGCTCACCGCAGCAGGGCCAGGCATCTGGGACCAAAGGCTCTGTCGCTGCCGGCGCGGGAAGCCGCAGCCCCGGCCGGCCTCAGCCCACTTCCTCGCGCAGGAAACACCATTCCCAGTGGGGACCCACCGCCCAGTGTGGCTCCGCAGGGATCCCCTGCGCACGGGGCCCCTGCCTGCCCCGGACCCGCAGGAAAGCAGTTTTGGCTCTGGCCAAGAGGGTTTCGATCCTTCCCACGCCACCACCCCGCTTCCTTCATGGTCACCCACTCCATGTGGGGACATCGGGGCTGGAGGACATGATGGCACCGATTCCCTGCCAGCCCCAGCTCTGCCAACCTCCCCCCAGCCCCCCGCACCCTGCGCCCACCCTCGTCCCCCCCAGAGATGAGCCATACCCGTTGGCGTGAGTATAAATACTTTATTGCTGCTGTGCTGGGGTGTGTGGGGCACAGTGGGGCTGGCACAGGCCCCCAGCGCTGGGCGGGTGTGTGTGGGGGGTGCGTGTGCCAGTGACAGGGCACTGCCGGGAGAAGCAAAGGGGCACAGAAGGTGCTATCACAGGCCTGTCCCTCCCCCACCGTGTCACTGGCTGTGCCACCGACCCCAGTAGCACCACCGTGCTGGCAGGGGCTCATCTGCCCTGCTCCTGCAGCCGCTGCATCCTCAGGATCTGGTACAGGAGTCTCTGCACGTCCTCATCCATGTGGCCCTGGGGTGGTGGGGACATCGGAGGGGACAGCGGTGGGGACAGCAGAGGGGATGGCAGGGAGCCTCTGCGCATGGCCCAAGCCCCCCTGGGTTGGCAGTCCCTGGATCCAGCCCCTTGCTGCCTCCCACACACGTGGGCACCAACGTGTAGCTGGCTGGTGCCCCGGTCCCCCAAACTGGTGTCCCCAATTCCCCCACAGCAATGTCCCCATCTCACCTGCACTGCATAGAGCAGGTGGCTCCGGTACAGCGTCACCACCTTGCTGTGCCGCATTTCTGTCTCCTGCAAGGCAGCGGACTGGTTTAAGCTGGGGGCTTGCAGAAGCCCACACCCCACCAGGCAATGGCCACCACACCCCCCAGTACCCACCACCAGCTTTTCCTCCAGCGCACGGATCCTGGCCTGGAGCGTGGCAGTGTCGGGGGGTGGCTGTGGTGGTCCCCGGGACTCGGGGAGGGCGTTCAGGGCTTCCTTCAGCCTGAAGACCTCCTTGGAGAGCTCTGTGATCTGCACAAAGGTTACAGGGACCCCTCAGCCCCCACTCCCCTGGGTCCACCCGCTGCCACCCCAGGGTGGTCCCCGTGCCCAGGCAGGGGCAGAGATGGGGCTTTCCAACCCCCCCAACTTCTGCCCTCGGTTTCAGTCTCAGCTTGGGATGTAAAAAAGGGGAAGAGCCGGGACAGCGGCGAGTCCGCACGCAGGGGAGCACACACGTGTGCGTGTCCGTGCGTGCGCCTACGTGTGCAAGCGTGCACGCACGTGCAGGTGCATGCAGGCATGTGCAAGCACGTGCACTTGTGAGCGTGCACACGCGTGTGCGCTCGTTTGCCAGCGCATCTCCCCTGCGACCTGGCAAGCTCAGCTCACCCGAGCAGCACCCAGGCCACCATTCCCCATCCCAGGACCCCGTCACCACCCCGACACCTCCTCCCTGTCCCCGTACCTTCCTGTCCCTGTCCCTGACCAGCCGGGCCGAGTCCTCGGCGTGGCCGTGGAGCTCCCGCAGCCTCCGCGCCTCGTCCCGCGCCTCCGCCAGCTGCTTCTGCGCGGCGGCCAGGCGCTCCTCCGCCGCCTGCCGCTCGCTCTTCATGAAGAGCGCCTGCCGCTGCACGCGGAACACCTCCTCGCACGTCTTCTCGTGCCGCCGCGAGAGCTCGCCCAGCCGCTGGGCCAGCGCCGCCGCCTCGGCCCGCAGCCCCGCCTGTGCCGCCTCGTGCTCTCCCCGTGGCACCGCCGCCGCCAGCTCGGCCTCCAGCCGGGCAGCCTCGCGCCCCTTGGCCTCCACCGCCGCCTCCAGCGTGGCCGCCCGCTCCCGCAGCGCCCGCGCCTGCTCCTCCAGCGCCGCCATGGCCCGGGCGTGCTCCTCCGGCGGCACCCGGTCCTCCACCTCCGCCTGCGCCTGCCGCAGCCGCGCCAGGGTCTCCTCGTGCTCCCGCCGTGCCACCGGATGGGTGGCCAGCTGCTCCCGCAGGGTGCCCAGCTCGGCGTCCCGGCGACCCAGCGTCTCCCGCAGCTGCCCCAGTTGGGCCGTCACCTCCTCGTGTTGCCGCACCAGCTCCGCCACCCGTCGCTCCAGCACCCCCGGCTCCGGCTCGGGGCCACCCGCTGCCCGCCAGTCCCGCGTCTTGGTCTCCAGCTCCTGCCTCAAGGCCTCCGCCTCTGCCTCCGCGCGGCCGCAGCGTTCCAGCAAAGCCTCCTTCTCCCTCGACACCTCTTCCAGGGAGGCCGTCACCTCCATGGCCTCCGTGCTGGCCTCCAAACGGGCCTGCAGCTCCTTCACCTGCTGCTCCCGCTCCTCCAGCGCTGCCCGCACCTGCTGCAGGGCCGCCCGGGCCTCTGCCAGCTCAGCGCCAGCCGCACACTCAGCCGCAGAGGAGGACGTCTGCGGCGCCCGCAGCTCGCCCAGTGCCGCCTTGCACTCGCCCCAGCTCCAGGCTGGCTCCTCGGCCACCCGCTGCACCGCGCTCCCCTCCACCGTTTGCTCTGGGGCTTGCTCCAAGGCACCGCTGTGCCCCTCCGGCTGCCCACCGGCCTCATCCCTCGCATCCGTCGCCCGCGGCTGCTCCGAGCACTGCGCCCGCAACCGCTCCAGCTCGCGTTGGAGGGCATTGTAGAGGCTGGCGGGCACGAAGTCCCCTGGGGTGGGTGGGTTGCTCTCGTCCCGCTCGTAGTTCTCCAGCACCTGCCAAGGAGACTGTGAGGCCATGGGGGGCCAGGGGATGGAGGCAGGGAGGGACAGACAGACAGACAGACAGACAGGGACTTGCCTGTATTTTCTCCCGCAGCTCCTTGTTCTGCACAGTGAGGGACTGCACCTGCCCCTGCAGCGTGGCCAGCAGCTCTTCAGCTGAGGGGCTCAGAGTCTTCTTGGAGAGCAGCAGCTCTGCCCCTGCGGGGTGCAGGGACTCTGGTGCCATGCCCACTCTCTCCGCCGCAGGGTGCCACCTCCCCGAGGGCTGCCCAGCCCCACAGGGACCTTGGGAGGCTGGAGAGGGCCCTACCTGGGAACTCCAGTGGGTCTCCCTCCTCATCCTGCAGTGTCTCGATGTCGTAGCTCGTGTTCTCCTTCTCGTTCTGGGGGTGCAGAGGGGCAGGCATCAGCCCCCGCACACCCCAGCCCCTGGCACTGCCAGCTGCTACCCGCACCTACCTCCAGTGAGGACAAGCGGCTCCGCAGAGCCTCCACCTCCTTGCCCAGCCGCTCCTTCTCACCATCCCGTGCTGCCAGCTGCTCCTCCAGCTCCTGGATCTGTGGGGCAGGACACAGGTGTGGGGTCCCCTTCGCTCCCACCATAGTCCTGACAGCATCCCCAGCACCAGGGCCCCTCAGAGAGCCAAGGCCGCCCATGACCACTTTGCCAGCCTCACCTGCTTCTCCATGGAGCGCAGGGAGCCCTCGTCCAGCTCTGCCCGCTAGCAGGACACAGAGAGAAAACAGGGAGGGATAAATGCTGTCATCCCTCCCGTCCCCTCCACTCCCTAGGGACATGGTGGCATCTCCCCCACAGTCCCATGGCTCCCTGGTACCTCCTGTCTCTGCTTCTCCTGCTGCTCCAAGCCCCGGATCTTCTGCAAGAACTGGGCCCGCTCCTGCCGCAGCCGCACAATCTCCTCGTAGGCGTCCCGGTCCTCCTGCAAGACAAGCAGCTGCCAAACCTCAGTGCCAGGCACTGCCAGCCTCCTCCCCACTGTCGCTCCCCTCCTGCCCATCCTCCCCAGGGGGGCTGTGGCAGGCTGAGCCCAGCCAGGCACTGTGGCAGATCTCTGGGCATCGCATGCCCTCATGGGCAAACCACGCTCTGGGGTGCGCAGGGCACTTTTTGACACCAGAGAAGGAAAGGCTCCAGCAGGACATGGACCCCCAATGCCAGCACAGCCCCTCGAGCAAGGAATGTTATGTGCCCACGGCGTGGATAGGAAGGGGCTGTTAGCCCCTGCCCTGCTGACTGCAGGACCTTGGGGCCTGGGGTGCTGCAGGCACCCCGGGAATGGGGACGAAGACTCCACAGAGGCAGGCGAAGCTGGAGAAGTTTGCCTGAGCAGACCGTGGTTTAGCTACCCGGCACCTGCCAAGCTGGGTACAGATGTGGAGCCAAGGGGGACCCCTCTCTCACCTGGCTGGGGGCGCCCAGGGGAGGCAGAGGGGCTTTTCTCTTCCTCGGGGTGCTGTTCTTCTCCCTGACGGACGACTGGCTGGGCGAAGATGTCTGCGGAGACACCAGAGCAGAGGGGACATCACATCTAAAGCAGCCTCCCTCCTTCCAGCCCTGTCACCACCTTGGAGAGCCGCTGGGCTCCTGGGGACCCCCACTCAGGGGCTGGGGCCAGCCCTGACAAGAGGAGGGCAGCCAGGCAGGCCCTTACCTGGGACGTCTGCTCAGTTGACTCCTCTTCTGTGGGGCAGAGCAGGAGGAAAGAGAAATTGGGAGGTTTAGGGGATTGTAGGGGTGGGCATGGCAGGCAGAGCCCACGTGGGTGCAGGGGCACCTCAGAATATGCTCGTACAGGGGTACACGCACACGTGTGTGCACAGAGGGGTACGTGTGTGTACAAGGGGCACGTGTGCAGACAGACAAATGGGGGATATATGTGGATGTGTAACTGCAGGGATGCCCACGTGTGTGCAGACACCAGGACACACATGCACACAGATATGCACACGCAGACACATGTACAAACACGCTGATACACACATGTGAACACGTGTGTGCAAGCATCTGCAAGACACCGAGACAGGCAACCGAGGCTCAGCACCACCTCCCAGCCCTCGGCTGGTGACAGCACAGGTGAAGGCACCCCCAGCTTGTGGGAGAAGGGGGAACGTGCCCCCCAGTCTTGCTCAGCCTCTTCCAGCCCCAAAGCACCCTGCAGGCTGAAGACACCCCCACAGGTCCATGCCCTGTGGACAAGGAGCACCAGGACGGCACGGCTGCCTTACCGCTGGCCCAGGACCGGCGCTGAGCCGCCTCTTGTAGGAAGTGCTGGATGAGAGCGTTCCCCGTGGCCAGGCTGTAGTGCGCGGCATCGTGACCTGTGGAGTCCACCACAGCCACCCGGGCACCAGCGTTGATGAGCACCTCCACTGTCTCCACGCTGCCGTTCTCACAGGCCAGCATCAAGGCTGTCCTGAGCAGAGCAGGGAGAGGAGAAGAGAGATGAGGGGGGCTGCTCCCTCTGTCTCCCCGTCTGCCCCCAGCCCCCACCAGTGCAGTCTCACCTCCCTTGCAGGTCCCGGCTGTTGATGGCCGCTCCGCGGTGCAGCAGGTACCGGCAAAGCTCGGAGTGGCTCATCTTAGCCGCAAGGATCAGCGGCGTGGAGCCATCCTGGGCAAGGTCAGGGTGGGTGAGGCTGTGCAGACGAGGCTCGGATCCCACCATGGGGCACCCCGCTCCTGTTATCTCCCAGATTTCCACGTCCCACTTCATGGCCGTGTTTTCACCCCAGGAACCCCAGGTACTGCCAGCTGCTGCATCCCACCCCAGAAGCTGCTGCATGTCAGCAGCAGCCCCAGCCTGGCCCCTTGCTGCTCTGCACAGCATTGCAGGGCGAGGAGCAGAGGGATCTCACCTTGTCCTTGACATTCAAGGGAGCCTTGAAATCACAGAGGATTTCCGAGCACGAGATGCAGCCGCTGACCGCTGGGGAGAAGGACAGAGGCTGAGCGCCATACCTCTCACGGGGATATGAGCAGCACAGGGCTGGCACCGTCCCCACTCACCTGCGTGGTGCAGCGCTGTTCGGCCGCTGCCATCAGCCACATCCACAGGGCAGGAGGCCTGAGGGAGAGAGCTTGGCTCACAGGAGGACAGGGGACAGACAGACAGACTGCTCGTGGCTTCTTGGCACGGTGGAGCGCCAAGCAGGTGCTGGGCAGCACCACATAGTGCCGGATAGAGCCGGGAACCACCATGTCAACCAACACCGATGGTGAGGGAATGGAGTTGAAGGACAGAGAGGACAACTCGCTGGCACAGCACCCTCCCTCTCTCACAGCACCATGATCCCAGCCCAGGTACCTGCAACAGCTTGCTGACACACTGTGGGTGGCCGTGCTTGGATGCCAGGTGCAGGGCAGTGTAACCTGGGGAGAGGGACAGACAGATGGGTCAGAGAACAGACAACAGGTCTGTGGCAGAGGGGACCGGCTGGGTGACAGACGGATGGATGTGCACACAGGAGGATCTGCTGGACCGAGACTGAATGGGAATGGGAACGGGACATCCCCAGGAGCACCATCGGTCAGTGCTTGAGTCCTTGTAGGAAGCTGGGACAATTTAGAGCTCCCACAAGCGTGGCCGTCCCCTCTGTCCCCTCAGCCTCAACACCCGCCAGCAGTGTGCAAACAACTAGGGAGCACTGGTGGCCCCGGCTGGTCCATGGTGTTAGCCAGGGGTGCGTGGCAGTCATGTGCTTACCCGAGCTATCCTTGGTCATGGCATCCACGCCGTGAGCCAGCATGGCTTCCAGGCAGTCCGCGTTCCCTCGCATGGCAGCCAGGTGGAACCTGCAGCAAGACCAGGGGCTGTTGGAATCACGTCCCTGGTCCCCAGCCGTGTCCCCAGGATGTGGGTCAGTGCTTACGCCGATTTGCCCTCCGAGTCCAGCTTGGTGGCGACCAGGCCCTTGCGGACAAGAAGAGATGTCACCCTCCCGGCATCGTTGTAGTCCACAGCTTGCAGGAGCTTCTCATCGTTCTTGGTCCAGTCCTGGCTCTGCAATGAAGCCAAGAGGAGGCTGTGATGGGCGCACTGTCCCCAGGGACAGGCAGGCAGCTGGGCTCGGGTGCCTGTCCTCATCCCCATCCCTGCTATCTTCCACCCATTCCTATCCCTTGGGGTGGCCATCTCCGGGCCAACCCCTTCCTTGGGGGCTGTGGTGTCTGGTCCCCAGGTATGGAGGGTTTAGCTGGGACAGCTGACTGGGGTGAGGATCCCCTTTAGCCCCCCCTCGCAGTTTGCAGCTCACAGACCAGGAGATTTACAGAGCTGCCCAGCTTAGCTGTGGACGGGCCAGGCTGTGACCAGCTCGGATTCGGGAGCGAGCTGACACTGCCTGGTTGCCCCTGCCCCAGGGTTTGCTCCTGCCACCCCAGTGACGCCAATGCCAAACACAGCCAGCACCCCTGGGGTGCTGAGCCCCATCCCTGCCCACGTCTCCCCACTGAACCCATTCCTAGCCCTGCTGTGCTCCCCAAAAAGGAAGAGATGAAGCCAGGGCGAGCACAGTTGGCAGCGAGAGCAAGTCCCCTGGGATGGCTCCAGCCTCCCTGGCATATACAGGGCACAACCCTGCACAGGATCGGGGCTGAATGGGGGCTCGTGGACCCAGTGATCCCACGTGTCTCCATCCCGAGGGAACAACCCGCAGCGGGACAGGACCAGCACGGGAAGCCCTGGGTTCACCCCGCAGCTGGTGACAACAAACTGGAGCTCACTGCGGTCGCGGCAGCAGGAAATGGATGTCACCTTTTGGGAGCTGCTTGCATCCTGCCCCTCCCCAGCCCGCTGTCCAGTGCCTGGCACGGAGCCCATGCCACTGCACCCGCCTGGTGCCCCTGCAAGTCCCCCTCAGCCCAGTGAGGCCAGCGGACCCCATCCAGGGGCAGGGAATAAACCAGTCTCCCAGGGTTACTGGGCAAACTGGGAGGGTGGTGCCCGTTCCCCCCCACCACCCTTGTCATGCAAGGACAAAGCAGGTTGGAGAGGACGCAGCTGAGCCCCAGGATGGGGACGGAAAGGTCCGGGTGGGATGGGGGTGACACGGCTTACCCTGGAGGACGGGACCCAGGGGGCCGGAGATGGAGGACTGGGACATACCGCGAAGGAGGCAGCGGCACAGAGGCAGATCTGCTTCATGGTGTTGAGGAGGAGGCGGCGGGCAGCCATGCATTCCTTGCCCCCCGCCTGGGCGAGGGCAGGCTGGGGCTCCAGGCCGTGGACCCCAGACCCCAGCTCGGTCCTGCATCGCTGCCCGGGCGGGGGCCGGGTCCTGCCGCAGTGGGAGCCAGGATCCGCCTCCTTCCATCCCTCCGTCCCTCCTTCTTTCCCCTCCTTCCCTCCCTTCTCAGCATCCAGAGCTCCAGGCATCCCTGTATCCCTGCCACGGAGCCGGTACCAAGTTCCCAGTCAGGGCCCAGCACCCAGGGTGGTCCCAGTTGAAGTGGGAGGGTTTTTTTTTTTGGGGGGGCAGCTTTCCCACCCCATGCTCAAGGTGAGGCAGCAATGCACCCCCAAACCAAGGAGATGAGCATCCCACTGCCACTCAGATCCTGCACTCTGAGGAAAGCGACATGGGACCCCGTGCCCTGCCCTGGGGGGCACAGACTTACCTCCCACCACTGCCCTGGGGCCAAGGGAGGGGCAGGACCCCTTACCTGCATCTCAGGGGTTCAGCAAACTCCCCTCAAGGAGGGAACCCCAAAATTCAAAGAGTCCCTGGAAGAGCCCCAGGGATGACAGGACATCAGGAGCCTCTCAGCCCTCCCCACTCACAGAAGTGTCCAGGGCAGTGTGGGGAAACTGAGGCACAGAGCACCCCGAGCAGGGCAGGCCCACAGACTCCACCCTGTCGCCATGTGTTTCCAGCCATGTGTCCCAGTGCACATGTCTGTCTGGTGCTGCCATTGGCACTGGGGACAGCACTGTTACTCCCTGCCCAGTGTGGAGGATGGCGAGAGCCTGTGACACCGTGCCAGGCTGGTGCTGAATAATTGAGGAGCATTGACATGCTGGCTCCACCGGCTGTGGCAGCTGGAAAACTGGCAGCCATCCCCAGGGAGGGGACAGGGAGGGGATCTGGGACCCATTTCCTTCTCCCCGGCGCTGCCTTTTGTGCTTTTGCCCTGCCTTGCTCCCAACGACAGCCCTGGGAGCACCCTTGAGTGCATTGGGAGTTCAATCCTACCAGTCAGAGTGGCAGTGCCGACCTCCATAGAGCCACTATCCCCATGGTGAGCAGCCACGCCACATCCCAGGGAAGGTCCCCACGTCGCTGTGACACTGGGGACATCCTGGGGAAGATCCCCACGTCATCATGTCCCTGTGAAACTTGGGACATCCCCGGGGCAGGCCCCTATGTCCCCATGGACATCCCCGGGCAGGTCCCTGTGTCCCCATGTCCCTGGGGACAGCACTCACATCCGCCTTCTTGAACTTGGCCTTCAGGCTCTTCATGGCAGCTCCAGCCTCAGCCCCTTAGCACCTGGACGGGGACAGCCGTGCTCGAGGGTCTCTCCCCCACCAAAATCAGCTCAGCCGGCCCCAGACCTGCCGCTCCTGAGGCTCCGTCCTTGCCCGCTGCGTGTCTCCCCACCGGCACAGCACCCGCAGAGGAGGGGACCAGACGGAGGGAGTTGGGTTACGGCTGCGGCTGCGGTTACAGCTGGCAGCACTGGGCAGCCGAGGGGGGAGGCTCTGGGGGGACCAACCCCATTTGGGGAGGGGGTCTGCTTGCACCCCTGAAATGCCTAGGGAAAGGGTGGCAAGGGGCCAGGCCCAGAGGGGGAAGCTGGGGGGGTCTGAGGGCAGCAGACTCTGGCCCTCTGGGGGGTCTGGGGCTGCAGGTGGTGTGGGGCATGGCTGGGCCCTGACCTGTCACTATCCCCTGGCCTGGCCTGGCCCGGCCTCCCCTGCCCTGTCCTCTCCTGGCACTCCCTGCCCCGGCCTGGCCCCCCAGCTCTTGCTGGCACTCCCAGCTCTTGCTGGCACCTCCTGGCCTGCCCTGGCCTGGCACCTCCAGCTCTTGCTGGAACCTCCTGGCCTGTCCTGGCACCCTCTGCTCTCCCCTGGCCTGGCATCCCCTGGCCGGGCACCCCCTGCCCTGTCCTCTCCTGGCACTCCCTGCCCTGGCCTCCCAGCTCTTGCTGGCACCCCCTAGCCTGCCCTTGCCTGGCATCCCCTGCCCTTGCCTAGCATCCCCTGGCCTGGTTTGGCACCCCCTGCCCCTTGCCCAGCCCTGGCAGGGCGAAGGCACACCACCACACACTCCTTCTCGCCCGGCACAAAGATGGCGGCGCCGGCGCCCTCCCCGGGCGGTGCCCGCCCCCGAGCCCCGCCCCCCGCGGCCTCCCCGCGCGCTTCCGCCCGGCCGCGCCGCTGGCAACAATGCGCGCTCCGGCGGCCGGGGCGGGCCATGGCGGTGAATTACGCGGCCGGGCTCTCGCCGTATTCGGACAAGGGCAAGTGCGGCCTCCCCGAGGTGAGCGCGGCGCGGCGGGTCCCGGCCGCACCCGCGGCCTGCTCCGGCCGGGCGGGTTTCCATGGCAACCGGGCCCCCGGCCCCGCGGGTGTCCCCCGTGGGGAACCCCCGCCCCAGAGACCCTTTGCGGCCCTTCAGCCCTGCCCATGGCCGCCTCCTTCTTCGTCCCAGGCTCACCCCATGGCTCTCTCCTTGTCCCCCGCCAGGCCCACCCCATGGCTCCCTCCATGTTCCCCCCAGGCCCGCCCTATGGCTCCCTCCATGTTCCCCCCAGGCCCCCCCCATGGCTCCCTCCATGTTCCCCGCCAGGCCCACCCCATCGCTCCATCATGCCCCCAGCCCAGCCCCATGGCTCCCTCGTCCCCCCAGCCCAGCCCCATGGCTCCCTCGTTATCGTTGCCCAGGCCCAGCACCATTCCTCTGTTTCGTGGCCCTCCAACAGGGGCTCCCTGGCCCTATGGGGACCCTTTGTGCTCCCCAGCAGGGATCCCCGGGGGTGGGTGCGAGGGGCCTGTCCCAGGCGCTGCGGGGTGACCCCCACCCATGCCCTCAGCAGGACTCGGGAAGCTTAGAACAGGTTTTGGGACACGGACAGGGAGAGGGACAGGCACAGCCTGTCTTCAGTCCTTGTCCCCAGGAGGCCAGGCTGGAGAAGCATCCCGCAAAAACGAAATCCAGTGCCCATGCCAGAAAGCCGGGTGGGCACACGGTCCTGTCCAGCCACGGTGTCCCTGCGTCCCCCACCTCCGTGGCTTCCCACGCAGCTCGCTGTCCCTCTGCCCTGCCCACAGAGCCGGTGGCTGTGCCGGTGGCAGCTGGAGTTGGGCACACGTGGGGTGACACTGGGTTTGCCCCTGTCCTCCCGCTGCCTGGTGGTGCCCTGGACCCCAGCCACTTCTCGGGGTATCAGCTGCCTGCCAGGGAGAGCAATAAATACCCTCGTCTGCGTGAGGTTTTGAAGCCCTTACCCAGCACGGAGATGGTTCATACGGTGCTGTCTGTCTTTGATTAAATGCTTTTATCGTTAAGGAATGCTGAAACCTTCTTTTCTTGCGTGGATGGAGAGGAATTGGGATTTACTGGGTCTTTGTGCCAGGAGGTGTGTAAGAGCTCTCCCTGCATCCCTCCATTCCCATGGTGGCTTGTTTCTTCTGCTCAGATTTTTGACCCGCCGGAGGAACTGGAGAGGAAGGTGCGGGAGCTGGCAGACTTGATCAGGAGTTCCTCCAACGTGGTGTTTCACACGGGGGCTGGAATCAGCACCGCCTCGGGGATTCCCGACTTCAGGTAAGGGCAGTGGGCAGCGGGCAAGGGGCTGGGAGGGTGGCACCTCCTCCAAGTCCATCTCACGTCTTGTAAAGCCCTGGACTGTGCGTCCTGCGACCCCGGCCAGACGCACTGCCTCCCTCCTGTCTGGTCCTGGATCCAACTGAAAATCCCCTTTCCCTCTTGAGACTGTCTTCTTGGATCCTGAGCGCTCAGTTCTCGCTCTTCTCTGTCCCTGTTGCTGCAGGGGCCCCAATGGCGTCTGGACTATGGAAGAGAAGGGGCTCTCCCCAAAATTTGACACTACCTTCGAGAATGCCAGACCCTCCAAAACTCACATGGCGCTGCTGGGGCTGCAGAGAGTCGGCATCTTGAAATTCTTGGTCAGCCAGAACGTGGATGGCCTTCACGTGCGTTCAGGATTCCCACGGTACGGCCTCTCCCGCCCTGTCTCTGGGTCCCTCGTGCCTGTTCCATCCGCTGCCACGTGTCTGTTCGTGCCGCTGGATTAGCATGGCCTCGCGTGCCAACGTTTGATGCTGGGGCGTGATTTCCAAGGGTGACTTGGAAGCTGTCTGCCATGTCTGATACAGGGAGCGGAAACTGGAAGGGGTGTAGCAAGCTGTGGGCTTCCAGCAGGGCATGTGCTCCGGGGAGTGAGCTGTGGGCTTCCAGCAGGGAACATGCTCCGAGGAGTGAGCTGTGGGCTTCCAGCAGGGCACATGGCCTGGGGAGCAAGCCATGGGCTTCCAGCAGGACACGTGCTCTGGGGAGCAAGCCATGGGCTTCCAGCAGGACACGTGCTCTGGGGAGTGAGCTGTGGGCTTCCAGCAGGGCACATGCTCTGGGTAGCGAGCTGTGGGCTTTCAGCAGGGCACGTGCTCCAGGGAGCGAGCTGTGGGCTTCCAGCAGGGCACGTGCTCCAGGGGACTGGGCTCAGAGCCGTGCTCAGGGCTCTCGGTCCTTTCCGCTGCCTCTGTGCCTGTCCAGAGGAGTGAACGGACAGGAGGGAGGATGAGGGCACCTGAAACTTCTCCGGCAGATACGCGTGCCACCCTGTTTTGCCAGCGTTGCTGGAGCTGTCTCAGAGCACTCGATCTTGTGCTATTTTACAGTTTGCTTAAATTGAATTTCTTGAGAAAAAATAAAGGCGGTGCTGCTCCAGGGATGAAACCATGCCTGGGCCCGAGACAGCCTTAAAAAGTATTTTGCCTCTCAGTTAATTTGCAGAACTTGCAATTTGGCAAGACAGAGAGAGAGTCCCGCAGCTGGAACTGGTCTGACCTACCAGCTGTGCTCTCTCCTGATTCCCTCGCCCACCACGATGGGGTCAGGGATCCCGCGTAGCCGTGTTCCCTCTGCGGGGAGCCGTGCCGTGTGGGAGCCGAGGGTACAGGATCTCCGCTCCGCGCGTGGGTGGGGACAGACGTGCATGTAGCAGCACAGTGGCTGTTCCAAAGATGTCCTCACATGAACCTGCAGGAGCCATCAGCACTCGTGGCAACAGGCTCTTTTCCCTTCAAGAAACTTCAGCCTCTCGTAAAACCCGTTTGCTTAAGTGCTCAAGCCCAGTGAGCGATTGTCTTGTGAGGCAGGAAGGGGAGAGCAGCTGAACTCAAGTCAGAAAATAAACTGGAGGGAGTTGGGATGGGAACAAGGAGCATGAACGAGACCTCGGAGAAGACTCATCTCACGAATGTCTTCTGCCATCATGGGCTGAGCAGAGAGCTGCCTCGAGGGGGTATTTCCTATTATTAAAAGACCTGAGACCTGGTTCCTGCACCTAGCACCACATTTGCCTTTTGAAATGGAACAACCATGGGAAAAAGCTTAGGAAGTGATGACCAGAACTCAGCTGTGCTCCCCGCAGCCTAGTGCCACTGGCTCCCGCTCTGGTTTAGCACAGCTCTTCCGCCCAAGCAAAGCATGTGCTTAAGTAAGCGCCGCTGAACTGGGGCCAAAATGGGGGAAATCAAGTCAGTCCTGTCTCCGTCTGCCCCGGAGGCTCCCAGTCATCGTGGGGCTCGTAGGAACGTAGGAAGAGTGTGGCCTTGTTTTTCCTTCTGCGCTTCGAGGCTGGCGTTGAGCTCCAAGGGAGTTTTAATCAAAACAAGTGGCCAAAGGGCTGGAAGCATGCAAGGACAGAGGGAAGCACTGAGTGCTGAGAAACGCAAAGCTCCCAGTTACGACTGGGCATAGAGAAGATTTGATGCTGGGTCAGAACGGGCTAGAATTGGTGCTGCTGGTGGAAGCATTTCAGTTTTAAAAGCCTGCCCACCACTTGTGCCTTGCTCTGACGCAGCCAGGTATTTGTCTACACTTAATATAATTCCCCTCAGTGCTGACCCTGTGCTGGGGCACTGTCCCTGGGCCATGGCAGAGGGTCTCTGCCACCCCACGTCACCTGGCAGATCCATCCTGGCAGAGCTGGAAAGTGGGGAAGCCCCTGAGGTGCAGGGGCCTCAGCCAGGAGGGGCGTTTGGGCACCTTTCCCTGTTGCCCCGGGGCTCTCCACCTTTCTCCAGCTCATCTCTGCTGTTTCTCCCACAGGGACAAGTTGGCTGAACTCCATGGGAACATGTTTGTGGAAGAGTGCATGAAATGTGGCAAGTACGTGAGTCCTGGGGAGGGTGTCAGTGGGGTGGGGGCTTTGTTGCTGTCCCTGAGGAACGATGGAGGCCCTGTACGTGCCGTGGGGCTGTCTGCCTGGCAGCTGTCTAGCACTGTGTGCCTGGGAGGTGTCTAGCACTGTGTGCCTGGGATCTGTCCGTCTGAATCCTAAACCCTGTCAGATGGTGGAAAAAGAACATTTGGGGAATTCTCCTTTGCCTGGGAGGCCCTGGGCAAATCCTGCTCCTCGTGGCAAGGTGGATGTGCCGGCAGGGCTGCCTGTAGCCTGGCAGCTGGAGAGAGGAGAGGAGGGGAGGTTGCTACGGGCTGGTTTTTCCATCCCTGCTCTGTGGCAGACCTTTGGGGCTGTTGGTCAGAGCTGCTGCCCGCAGCACCTGGTTGGAGACACGGGCAGAGACCGATGAAGGACTGGGGTGCTCTGCCCATTGCTTCTAGCTCTGAGCCATCACCCGCTTCCCCCAGTGTCTGTGGGGCCATATCGGAGTCGGGGGGGGGGGGGTCATTTCACAGCAGGTGCCACCTCTCTGTGCGTTCGGCCCTGAACGGCACGGTCTCTCCTGCAGGCAGTACGTGCGGGACGTGGTCGTGGGCAGCATGGGGCTGAAGCCAACGGGCAGGCTGTGCAGTGTCACCAAAGCCCGGGGGCTGCGGGCCTGCAGGTACGTCTGCCAGGACGCTGGGTGGGGGCTCCGGAGGGCACGTGGGGCGGCGGGACACGTTCACCGGGGTTAGTGGCTCCAGAGCGCAGCCTCGGCTTCGCAGGGCTGGCTGACAGTCCCTCCAGCTCAGGTGGAGAAGCAGAGGGTGTAGGGGAGATGTCCAAAGACCCGGATAGGAAGCCAGCACCCATGTCTCCAAGGACTCCCAGGCATGCAGCCTCCTTAGGGGCACGGGGGTCTTGCCACGCCGATAATCGGAGCGTGTCCTGGTGCTGGAGAACGCTCTGCAGTGGGATGGCAGCTCTAGAGAGCCCCTTCCCCTCCAGCAGCATACAGCCACTGCGCTGCCCTGGTGCTGCTTGTCTTCAGTAGGGAAGCGTCGATGGTGTTTCCAGCTCTGCGGCTGGAGGTGCCCTCAGGTGATCTGGCATCCAGACACACTCCATGTGCCCCTCGTGCTTCCTCACCCAGGCTCGCTGAGCCCAGCCCTGCTGCTTTCTCATCCGGGCCGTGGGGCAGAGCTCTGCTGGCCCAGCTCTGATGCTGGGGAGTGACAGGCACATCCCAGCTCTGAACTGGGACAGCGAAACAGCTGGGGCTTTGGTGACATGGCAGCACCAGCCTCAAAATCACCTCAGGCAGGTGAATTCTGTGCCTTTCCACACCTCTCTCTGTCCCTTTGCAGTGCCGGGCCAGGGAGGGTGGGACAGGATCTGGGGTTTGCTGCCTGGTTTTGCCTGGCAGGGGAAACCGTGGTCTCTGCGTGTGTTGTGTTTTCTAGAGGAAAGTTAAGAGACACCATTCTGGACTGGGAAGATTCCCTACCCGACCGTGACCTTACGCTGGCGGACGAAGCCTGCAGGTACTGTGCTTGGGCTCTCACGCCATGGCAGCCGCTGACACCTGTGGTTCACACTGTTCCGGGAGGGTGCCCGGGCTCCCCGTCCTCCGCCCGGGCTCCCCGTCCTCCGCCCGCGCCACGGCGGCCCTTGGGCCGACCTTGCCCAGCTTTGTTCGTCGTGTTTCGTGCCTCGCAGCCCCGAGGCTGTACCCACAGCACAACGCCCAGCCCTCTCCCCCAGAAATTGTCCAAGAAAAAACATGGCAAATTCTGCCCACAGCTTTGATTCCCGGCTGGAAAGCTTGGAGAATCCATGCTGGAGCAGGGTAGGAGAAGCAGCCTGCAAACAACCATGGCTTTTTCTCTGCCCTGGATGTTTTATCTCCTCCTTGCAGGAAAGCTGATCTCTCTGTCACTCTGGGGACCTCTCTGCAGATCAAACCTAGTGGCAACCTCCCCCTGATCACGAAGAAGAGAGGAGGGAAGCTGGTCATAGTCAACCTCCAAGCAACCAAACACGTGAGTGAGCGCGTCCTCGCTGCTCCGCGCTGCTCCTTTCCCCGTGTTTCAGCCCCGTTGCGGGTCAGTCCCCGCACGTTGTCCCCTCCCAGGCAGCCCGATCGAAGGGTGGCTTCGCTTAGCCAGCGAACTCGTTGGGCTTCCCTTCTTGGGGCGCTTAAACCTGCAACTCCTCACGAACACCTGGAAATGGAAAGGAAATCTTGAGAGCAGAATGAAAACTCAGCCCAAAGCCTGATGCATCGTCCGGTGAATTACGGCCCAATTAAGTAACCGCACACGCGTAACCCATGCCATGGGGCAGGGGAGTTTGGTTCACGTTCCACCCTGGTTTTGGTGCCCTAGTTGTCCATAGTCTTTCGAATAACGGGAGCTGGGGGGTTTCAGGGATGTCATTAGAGCTCCCTTGTCCCTGTCCCACTCTGTCCTGGGCTCGCTAGCCTGGCTCTGCATCCATGTGCCTGTCTCTGGGCTGTGTTTAAGGGCACAAACGGCCTGCCCACACCCTGATCGAGCCCGATCAGCCCGCGGCATAGCTGGGGAGAGGTGCCAGGCGGGGTCAGTTCGTGCTCCACCAGGCACGATGTCCCAGGGACAGAAGCCCTGGAGCCTGCGTGCAGCTGCGCCATCACCCACACCCTGTCCCCACACGCTCCCTGGGAGGGGACGTTTGTCCCCGCACACTGTGTTTGTCCCCTAACGCCGGGCCTGCCCTCGCTCGCCCCAGGACAGACAGGCCGACCTGCGCATCCACGCCTACGTCGATGATGTCATGACGGAGCTGATGAAGCACTTGGGGCTGGAGGTCCCAGAGTGGACGGGGCCGGTGGTGGTGGAAAGCGCTGAGCTCACCAAGCCCGAACACCTCTTCAAATTTGACCCTGGGGCTCGTGGGCTGCTGAAGGAGGAGCCCCTCTCCCAGCACAACGGCACGGGTGGGCATTGCCCTGACCTTGGGACCACGCTGGTGGAGCGCCGTGACAGCCTCAAGCAGGAGCGTCCCAGCCCTGACACGGGGCCAACAACAGTGAAGAAGATGAAGGTGGAGCCTCTCCTCACCTGACCCAGACTGTTCCCTGTCTGTCTAGACACTCGTCTGTGCCGCTTTTCCTACCGACTTTTTTTTATATCCGTAAACATTGTCCCTTTTTTTATGTAAGTATTAAATACACTCGAATCGCGGGTATCAGGGCAGCTGCACCTTCCCAGCCCGGGAAGGGTGTTGCCTGCTTGAAACGTACCGAGCATCTCGTCCCTTCTCTGCCAGGAGACCGTTGTGGTGTCCCACAGACCTCAGAGGGGCGGAGGGACGAGGGTGCTGGGTGCTGGGGCGGTGACATGGGGCAGCTGATGCCATCTCCAGTGACTGGGATGAGCCGCTGCGGAGATCTGCCCACAGAGCCAGTCCGGTGCGTGCTGGTGATCTGGGTGGCAGAACGGAAGGGGACGGGTGCTGGCCGAATCCTGGCCTGGCGCAGGGCTGGGAGCTGTGGGACGGTGCCCCAGTCCCACTGCCCTCCCCTCTGCCTCCTGCTGTGCCCACGGCCCCCGGGGCAGCCACGGTCTGGCCACGTGTCCCAGCTCTGTTGGACCCTGTTGCCTGATGGCAGCTGGGCTCAAGGTGTCCCTGGCCCGCAGGTTCCTGAAACCTCGTGGCTCACCCGATACGAAACTGAAGCAGATGAATTTTTTTTCCAAAATACCTTTTATTTAGAGATGAAAATAAGCTTAAAAAAAAAAAAGAAAAAAAAAGAACAAACCCTACCAGTTGCACCATCAATAGCCAACCAGCCCAGGGTCCCTCCGGTTCCCTCGTCCCCACCATGTCCCTTCTGCAATTCCTGCTGCACCCCGGGGGCAGGAGCAGCCCCTTCCCTCCCAGTAAGGCCAATGGGAACCGGTCTCGTCTCCCCAGTTCACAGATAGAAGCGAAGCCAAGCGGGTCCAGCATCTGCCTTTGTCCTTGAGGGGCCACCCCGAGGGCTGGTCCCGTAGGGGAGGAGGTGCTGAGCCACCCATCGCATCCCCCGTGCTCCCTGGGTGCTGCTTAAAGCTCCTCAGCCGGCTCCAGCACCGTGGGCCTGCCGTGGCCAGCCTTGGTCCAAGCCAGCGATGCCAGGCTGTGGTGCGGTGCGGTGCCATCCTCAGACGCGGCGTCGGCTCGATCCGTGTCCCCGTGGCTCAGCCCCTCCAAGGCAAGCGGCTCCGTGCCGTTACGGCGGGAGACTTTGTCCAGGCGTGGAGTGAACGTGCGGCCACCAAAAGCTTCGTGCAGGGTCTCAGGGGCTTCGTCCATGTGCTGGGGCCACAGCGGCTCTGGGGCTTCTCATCCCTGGCGTGGGGCTGGGTGTCAACCACGCGGGAGGCGGCCGCGTTGTGCAGGGACCTGGAGAAAACTGAGCGCCAGGGAGGGTCAGGGGACGCTCCAGCGCCCTGAGCGCCCGGCACAGCCCTGGCACAGCCCTCACCTCGCACGGGTCTGAAGTCGCCGTCCATCTCGGCCTTGCCGGAGGCAAAGGGGCTGATGGAGGGGAAGACGATGAGTGCGAAGGAGAGCAGCAGGACCTGGGGGCAGAGGGGGACCGGGTTGTGGGACGCAGTTCCCAGAGAGTGAGCTGCTGGCAGAACCAGGGCTGTGTCCCTCTACCTTTCCCTGTGCAGGTGCCCCTGCCAGCACGCATCCATCCATCCATCCATCCATCCGTCCACCCACTAGCCCTTTGCCCTCCAGGGAATTCGCTGAGAGAACTGGGGCTCTGGCCTCTGCACTTTCCTTAGTCACCTAAAGCACTTTCACTTTCTCATTCACACAAAAGCCCAGCTCGGAATTCTTAAATGTCCAGTGATTCCTCCCACACTAAAGGTGCCAAGAGGGAAAACCTTGGCTGGTTCTCACTAGCCCTTTGCCATCTAGTGAATGCACCAAGAGAACTGGGGCTCTGGGCTCTCCATCCATCCATCCATCCATCCATCCATCCATCCATCCATCCATCCATCCATCCATCCATCCATCCATCCTCACATGCCTCCACCCTTTCTTCCATCCATCCAACCTTGGAGCATTTATCCCTCTGCCTCAGCATACGTCCATCCCTCTGTCCATCCCTCCATCCAGCCCAGCCAGCACATCTCCATGGGTCTGAGTGTCCCTCCCTCCCTCCCTCGAAGCAAGGGGGATTTGGGGGCTCCACACACCGCGATGCAGGTTCCTGTCTGCGCCGCCTTGTTGCTTGACTGTACCACGAGGGCCTGGAGCTTCTTCAGCTGCTCCAGGAGGGACCTGGGGACAGGGAGAGCCGACTGGCACCTCCAAGCCCCTCCTGCCCCCCAGCAGGTCTGGCTGGGAGGGAGAGAGAGTCACAGCCCCATCCTACCGCTGCCCTGGCAACACCTACGAGTTCTGCTTCTCCAGGTGCAGGACTTTCCTCTGCAGCTCCTGGTTTTGGGCCGTGCACGCTGACATCCTGGGGGACAGGGAGAGGGGGATGAGGTCAGTGTGGGGCTGGCAAGGAGCAGCGTGCCCATCACTGGCCAGGCAGGTGCCCCAAGGTGCCTGGGGTGTGTGGGGGTGCCAGCCCCGGGGTTGGCGTGCAGCTGTGCCCAGAGCAGGGGCTCAGGGGCCGTACCGGCTCTCCAGCCCGTCGATATATTCCTTCTTCTTCTTGCGGCTCTCCTGAGCTGACTGCTTGTTCCTGATCTTCCGCCGGATCTTCTTCAGCACCCGCTCCTCATACTGAGGGAGATGGGGTAGGTGGGGTCAGGGCTGCTGAAGTGGGACCCTACTCCATGCCCTTCCCAGGCATGGTGGCACTCACCTTGGTGAGGGGCAGCTGCGTGGGCAGGGACACCCCCTCCTTCGCCAGCAGCTTCTTCTCATCCTCAGTCAGCACCAGCTCCTGGAACTGCCCCTGGCTCTGCCTCAGCAGGGAGCTGGGCACCGGCGGCTGCTGCGGGGCCATGGGTGGGTGACGGCCCTGGGCAGTGGGGTCACCCCGCGCCTGACCCCAGGGACCACGGTGCGGGGATGAGGATGGGATTGTGGTCCAGGAAGGGCCAGGGATGGGACCACGGTGTGGGAAAGGGGACAAGTGTGGGGATAGGGAGGGATGGGGACGGGAATGGGGAGTGGATCGTGGTCCAGGAAGGGGCAGGGATGGGGAGGAAAGGGGAAGGGACCATGGTCCAGGTTAGGGGACAAGGATAGGGACAGGGAGGGGTGGGCAATGGGACAAGGATGAGGATGGGACTGTGCTTCAGGGTGAGGATGGGATCATGGTCCCGAAAGGACAGGGATGAGGATGAGGATGTGGATGGGGTCATGCTCCAGGAAGGGACAAGACTGGGGACAGGGAGGGATGGGGACAGAGGGGCTGGGACTCACGGCATCAGAGCTGCCTGAGAGCAGCAGGTCCTTGACAGTCAGGTTGCAGGATGCAGGTGGGGAGACCACAGGCAGGTCCTGCTTCTCCTCCGGGAAGAAGCCGGGGTGCCACACGTCTGGGTGAGGGGAGAGCAGAAGCTGTCAGCAGTCCTTTGTCTCCCTCTGTCCCCAGTGTCCCCAGTGCAGGACCCTCACCCCTGCCATGGCCTCAGGGCTACGGTGACTTGCTGCCACCTCCCAGTCCAGTGGTCCCGGACTCTGTCCCCCCAGACTGTCCCTCTGGTCCTGCCCCAGCACCCTCCGAACACCCTGCGCAGCTCAGCCCACTTCAGCATCTCCAGTCCCCCCAAACCTCCCTCCTCTTCCAGTCTCCCTCACCACACCAGTCCGCCCCGTTTCCCCCAGTTCCCAAGCTCTCCCTGCTCCCACCCACTCCCCCCCCGAGTCCTCCAGACCTGCCAGTTCTCCCCAGTCTGCCCAGTTCCCTCCAGTCACCTTAGCTCCCCTAATTTCCTCACTATCACCGAGAGACCCCAGCTCCCCTGTCCCCCTCAGCTCCCCAATGTCCCCAGTCCCCCCAGTCCTGCCAGTGCCCCCAGCCTGGTCCATTGCCCAGTCTCTCCTCCGTGGCTCACCCAGGTCGATGGAGACATCAGGGTGCAGGACCCCAGTACCCCCTGCGACGGGCAAAGCCCGACAGGGGTTGGTGTAGGGGTACAGGGCCTCGCCAGGACCCCCATCCCAGCATCTGGGGGGGCTGTCGAGCTGGTCAGAGGTGGGGTCCTCAGAGACCCCGCTGTCGCTGGTGGCCGGGGACCAGCTGGGTGAGTCCAATGCTGAGTCCCCGGAGCCCAGGATGGAGCTGAGGAAGTCCTCACTGTCTTGGGCACACTGCGAGGACACAGACACCCATCACCATGGGGTGCCTGTCACCCTGGGGCGCCCACAGGAGCTGCTCGTGCTGCGGGGTAGTCCCAGCTCCCGGGCAAGGCGTGGGGATGGGGCTCTCCTGCCAGACACAGGGATGAGGTGGGGATGGGTGTCATGCCCCAGCCTGGGGGACTCACCCTGTCCTCGTGCCAGGCACCCGGGGGTGTCCCCAGCTCCACGCCGCGGAGGATCCCGTCCTGGCGGTCGAAGAGGAGGTCCAGCAGGTCAAGGCTGTCGAGGCTGCCCATGCCGGAGGCCATGGCTGCAAGGCGGCAGGGTCAGGTCCCTAATCCAGTCCCCGTGGTTGCCCCCTTGCCTCCCCCCACCAAGTTGTACAGCCCCAGGGACACCCCAAATCACGGGGGCGGGCATGGGATTGGTGGGAGGACGCAGGGAGCATGTTTGGGCACGGGCACACGTGTGCGGGACCATGGCGAGGTGCATCTACAGGAGTGTGGCTGTGCGTGTCACCACGTGGATGTGTACGCGGCTGGGTGTGACGAGGCCACGCTGGCAGATGCAGGTGCAGAGCTGTGTGTCTGTGGAACCACATGACCACGCAATGGGCACGTGTGTGCCCACGCAGACGTGAGTGTGTGAACACGCGCACATGCGTGTGCCGGTGCCGGTATGCGAGCACATGTGCGCAAATCTGGCAAAGCCCTGTGTTCACGCGTGTGGGAGGGAGAGCACAGGCGTGCAGGGGCTCAGCAGTGGCCTCCCCCTGCTCCTCCCAGCAGCTGAAACTCCCAAATCCTCTATTTTCCCTCCCAAGTCCTCTATTTCTCCTCCCAAATCCTCTACTTTCCCTCCCAAGAGAACCACACAGGCAAGGGCTCCCTACAGGCACCCAGCAGGCCCAGCCCCGCCGTGCCCCCAAGAGCAGGAGCAGGATGAGCACCCGAGGGCTCGGTTGCCCCGTCCGGCCCTGTCCCATGCGTGTGACGGCTCTGGAAAATCAGGTTAATAATTTTGGGTGGCAAATGGAAAGGGAGGAGACTGCTGCCACCGGCCGGCCCCGAGGAGGGGACTCAGCCCCGCTCTGCCCGGGTGCTGCTCAGGACCCCGGACTCAGAGAAAACCAACGGGCCAACGGAGCAGTTGCTCAACTGGCTGATCAGCCGACTGACAACCCAACTAACTGACCAGTTGACCTACCAGTTGACCAACTGACCAACTGGTTGACCAGCCAAATCAATGAACCAATCAACAAACAGACTAAACGGTCAACCTGTTGGCCAACTGACCAACTGACTGACCAACCAAATAACCAACCCACTGACCAGTCAAGTGTCCGATTGATCAACCAACCCACCACCCAACTACCTAACTCACCAACCAACCTACCACTCAACTACTCAACCCACTCCACCCAACCCATCACCCAACTGCCCTTCCCAACCTATTGAGCACTGACTCAAGTGTCCTTCAAGGTGAGTTTGGAGATCATTGTCATTACCATGATGTTTCGCTGGCCTACCCAGGCAAGCGGCTTTATTGCGTCCTGTCCTTCATCCTCAGTCCTTCCAGTGAGCCCCAATATCCCTGTGGGACCATCAGGTAGAGGGACCCCACTGAGTGACAGCAGCCAGGACATACCTGTGTGAGATTCCACTCCCACGGATCTCTCCTGTCTTCTCAACCCCCTCAGTGCGCAGAGGAGCAGGGCGGACACTGAGCCCGGCCACCTCCTCCTCCTCCGTGGTGCCCTGACCCAAATGGCAAAGTTTAAACTCCAACTGCACAGAAATAACACCTCGGATTGCAAAATCTGTCTCTGATTGGGGACAGCGGTGAGCGATGGCAGGGCCGCCCTGGTGACGGACCTGCTGCGCTCCGTAACTCATTAGCCAAATGTTTTTGTCCTCCTCCGCCAAGCAGGGCAGGAGGGGCCCAGGGCTGGTGAGCGAAGTCCGAGCGCTGTGATTGCCCATGAACTTTCACCTATTTTCGGGGACGATTTCCCTTTTTTTCAGGCAAGCGTATCGACGTTAATCACATTTTATAGGTGTCGAGGACAACATCCGCGGAAGACGTCAGCTCGGACTCTACCACTTACGGCTTCCTCTGCAACAAACCTTGGTCCCCTTTGCTCCCTGCGGCCAGGGCTGGCCTGGCCGCCCGGGTTCTGCTGCCTGCCCCGCTGGCAGGGCTGCCCGCACCCTCCGTGCCTCAGTTTCCCCCCTGGCCGTTCTGGGGGCCGAACACACTACGGTTTGTTGGCCACCATGTTCATCCTCCACCATCCCCCTGTGGCGACGGCGTCATCCCAACGCGTGTCACCCTCCGGATGAGCCCGTCCCCACCGGATCCCCCGGGATCCCGCCGGATCCCGTTCCCGCAGGAGCCGGGTGAGTAACGGAGCGTGTGACCGAGGCGTGGCGCGAGGACAAGGCCGCGGCCCGTTATCTGCCGCTCGACGCCCTCTGCCCGGGCGGCAGCGGGGAGGGCGCCAGCCGCCGCTCCCCGGTTTATGGCCCCGTGGCGGAGACGGGAACCGCTGGTACCGAGCAAAGGGCGCCCGCCCGCCCGCCCGGCGCCACGGGCCGCTGACCGACTGCCCGGTTCTGCGTGAGGGTCCTCGGGCACCCCCTGGGCCGGCTGCCGGCGACAGGGCGCGGCGGGCTCCTGCTCGTGCGGTCGCTAATTACCGACACCTCAATTAGCGCTCGCGCCCTCGGGAGCCCCCCCCGCCCCGGCCCGGCCCCCTCCGCCATCACCGCCTTCCCTCCCTCTCTCCCTCCCGCCTCAGCCAGTTCTCGCGAGACTCGCTGGCCCCGCCCCCTCCCCCCGCGCCTCTCAGACCCCGCCCCTTCTCCCCCTCCTCACCCCGCCCCTCGCGCGCGCCCCCGCTAGGCCCCGCGCGGCCCCGCCCCCCCCGCGCGCCCCCGCGCCGCGCGGCCGCGCCCCGGCAAGGCCCCGCAGGCGCGGCCCGGCCCGGCCATGCCGGCCAAGAGGAAGCCGGTGCTGCCGGCCCTCACCATCGCCCCCAGCGCCGCCGAGGGGCCCAGCCCCGACGGCTCCGCAGAGTGAGTGAGTGGCGGCGGGGCCCGCCCAGCCGCGCCGCGCCCGCGGGGGCACCGGGCCGGGGCACGGCGGGCACCGGGCCTGGGGAGACCGGGCACCGGGCCTGGGGAGCCTGCGACGAGCCTGGGGGAGCCGGGACGGGCTGAGGCTCAGGGCTGGGTGTGTTTGGGGTGAGGAAAGTGTCGGGGGGCCAGGGCCGGGGGCTGGGGGCAGCTTGGGGGTTAGAGTGGGTGGGCTGGGGCAGGGGTGGAGACTGGGCTGGTCCCCAGGTGTGCTGGGGGGCTGGCGGAGGAGGCTGGGGGAAGGGCTGGGGCCCGGGGCGTTCGGGGACCAGGCCTGGGTGTGCAGCTCGGGGCCGAGATGGGGATCTAGGCTGGGAAGGGGGGAATTTGGGGCAGTAATCAGGGATCGGTGGGCAGGATGTGTGGGGCGAAGGGTGGTGGAGAGGGGGGCACAGAGCATCGCCTGGGAGTGCTGGTGAGACCCTCCCAAAACATGGCTTTAGGCTGGGCGGAGGGGATAACAGGGTGGGCAGCAAACGGGAGAGAGCAGCTGGAGCGTGCGTGGCCACGGGAGCTCCGCAGCAGGTGCTGGGGGAGCACAGACACCCCTTTGTGCTCGGGAGCGGTGAGTTTAGGGGGTGGCAGGGGGGTGTAAGGGAGCAGGGGGTTGCTGGACGCCCTGGAAAGCCCTTCTCATGTTTATCAGTGAATCCCAAGCTTGGCTTTCCGTGTCGGGAGAGGTTGCTGGTGCTGCCGTTCTCTCCAGGCTGAGCTGTGCTGCCTCTTTAAGGGCTGGAGGATTTTCCCTACTCCTTGGCTTTCCCAAAGCAGCTGACTGCGCTAAAGCTCCTCTCCAGAGGAGTTGTGCGTGTTGGGCAGATCCTGCACCATGGGTCTCACTGTGGGTGACCCTGTCGGCACCGGGGCTGAGCCCTTCCTCTCTGCAGAGCCTTGCTTTAGTCTCGCTCTTGTATCAGGGGCTGAGTGTGTGTCAGACAACAGTTTTCAGTTATTTCCCTCTGCTTCCCTGAAAAAAAACCACCAACCCTCTTTCTCTGGTGTCACCCTCGCAGTCTCTTGACTATCCCTCCTGTCTCCTCCTCCCCTCTCCAGGGCAAACCTCGTGGACCTTCAGAAAAAGCTCGAGGAACTGGAGCTGGACGAGCAGCAGAAGAAACGCCTGGAAGCTTTTCTCACGCAGAAAGCCAAAGTGGGCGAGCTGAAGGATGATGACTTTGAGAGGATCTCCGAACTGGGAGCTGGCAACGGTGGGGTGGTCACCAAAGTGCAGCACAAACCCTCAGGACTCATTATGGCACGGAAGGTAACTGGGGGCAGGAGGAGTGGGGCTGTGGTGTTGTGCTGGAGCGTCTGGCAGTCGCCCTGGCTCTGGGAGAACCAGCTTTGCTTGGGGTCTCTCTGCAGTGACCCATCTGCACCTTAACTGCCTTGCCTGGGTCAGAACCATGGTCCCGGCTGCCCCCACCTGGATTTTAGATGGAGCCTCTCCTGCTTCATCGCTGTGAGCGATCCGGCTGCTCTGCCTGTCTCCCAGTCCCCTGGAAGAGGCTGCTCTCCATGTGGCAGGTCCCTGGGGTTTGGAGCGCCTTGTGTGAAAACATAAGCTTATTTTTTTTTCTGGTGAAGCTGGTTTTAATGAGCTCAGCTAAACTGGCTAGAAGCAGTAGGAAGCAGATCTCTTGAGGATCCAAAGTCATGGCTATAAGGAGGACTGGAAATGGCAGGTGGAGGGGTGGGTTTAGCACACATGTTCCTCGCCCCTTACCTCATAGATCCCCAAGGTAGTTCCAAGCAGCTGTGACAGTGGTTCCTCTCAGACATGGGTTTATGAGCAATGTCTTCTACTGTGGTGCCTTGTAGTAGAAAACTGGGAGATGCTTCATCTGCCTGTTCATCAAGGCAGTGCTCAGCGAGAACGGTGCAACTGCTTCTTTGTAGGACAACTTCCTTGGAAGTCTCTGGTCTCACCTGCTGTTGGGATAGCTTAGTGGGTCTCCATGAGCAAATCCACTTCTCCCGGTGGCTTCCCTCAGAGCTGAGCTCTCTCGGCCTTCCAGGGCATTTGATTTGGGAGCGTTGGATGTCACTGGGTGGTTCTGAGATTGTTGTGAGCTCTGTGTTCAGAAGCTGAAGGGGAGGCAAGCTGCCCCAGTGCTGTCCTCCCTGCAGAGATCAGCCTTTGTAGGGCAGGACAGGTGTCCCTGGGGTTGGGTGTCCAAGAGCTTACAGGAACAGTGACTCTTTTTTTCTGACCTGCCATTGTATTTTCCGTCTGTGGCTTCCCTACTCACAGCTGTGTTAACTGACTCTACTTGGAGCCCAAGGAATAAAGCAACTCTTCTTTCACGTGCAGAATCTTCTCTTTTTTCTTTTTTTTTTTTTTTTTTCACTTCCTGTGGTTTCCTTGATATCGGAGCACCTCTTCTTACAACACCTACAGAACTTGTGAAAATGTTCCTGTCTGCTGAGTCAGATCTGCATCAAACTTCAGACTTGTCTTTCCGCTCTGTGTCCTGTGCGATGTCCTAGCGACGCAATCGCTTCTGTCACTAACAGGCTGCGCAGGGCTTTACCTCTCCCTTTATCCTTGGTATTAGTCTGCAAATGGTAAAAAATCTGTGGCAAAGCAGAGCTTCCCTTGGAAGGTTTTGTTTCTTTCTGACACTCAGGACTTGTTCACATGGTTCCCTTAAGTTTTTTGTGGGTTTCTCCTTCCCCCGAAGGTGTCACACCTTGAATATTTTTTTTTTTCTGTCTTGGCAGCTCATTCATTTAGAAATCAAACCGGCCATCAGGAATCAGATTATCCGAGAGCTGCAGGTGCTGCACGAGTGTAATTCCCCATATATCGTGGGTTTCTATGGAGCCTTCTACAGCGATGGAGAGATCTCCATCTGCATGGAGCACATGGTGAGTCCCTGTTCCTCCTCTGCAAACCGCTGCTCTCTGGAAATCGCGGGTGAAGTGTTTAGGGCGCTGGCAGCTGCGATGGCTCCTCGATCTGCCTGCAGCAATGCCACCGTGCTCCTGGTAGGAGCTGCACGCTGCTGCTTCAGGCATCGAAATGACAGAGAGATCGACTTTTTGGAAAGCGGAAGTCGAGGTCTGGGGGTTGGCCAAACGGAAATGTTGTAAACCCGCTGCTCTGCGGAGCTTGCCGTGAAGCTCAGCGCGTGTTTTCTGTTGTCTCTGGTGGAGAACAGTGTTGTCGCTCCTCCAGATCAGCGCTGACAGCATCATCTTCACATTTACCACTGAGGGAAAGGAAGCTAAGAACTGCTAGCAAGAAGTAGAGCTGACAGAAGATAGCATTAAAATAGTTGTCTGTGAGAAGCTTGAGCTCTGATCACCAGCTATTTCTTTTTTTCTGCTGTAAAAGGAGCATGCTGGGTGCTGAGTCGTTGCAGACAGCTGAACTGGGATGCCGTGTTCTGCTTGATACCACCTGCCCTCCCTGGGCCTGCTTGCCTGTACAGCCAGCTGCTGTTTTCCTGCTGGGGATTGGCGTGTTGGTCATTTTGGTGTTCTTTATTTTAGGATGGTGGCTCTTTGGATCAAGTGTTGAAAGAAGCCAAAAGAATTCCCGAGGAGATCTTGGGGAAAGTCAGTATAGCGGTGAGTTACGGTCACTCTTCAGGCTTCCAGGAAGGATTTGCTGGGCACGGTTTGGGAATAATGCTTGTGTTGCCTTAGGGAGTTGTCTTGGTTTCCTCACACGTGCTCTCCTATCCTGACCTACAGCAAGAAGCAGTGGTGTGTGCAAGAGGGGAGGGGGAAAGCGTATTCCCAACCACTCTCCATAGCTCCATCCCTTTGTGTTGCACTGGTTGGTGTTGGCCTCTCCTGGAGAAGATTTGAGAGAAGCTTTCCTGGGTGGTAAACCCAAGATCTGCAATTGACTTGGTGATAAATTGCCAACCCTGAAACACCCGGGTGCTACAGAGCAGCTTTCCTCGCTAAGCTGCAGCGTGACGGCGCCTGGAGTTTATGCAACGTGTCCTGCCAAAGGGAAAGCACTTTCCTTCTCCGCTCTGATCTCATCCTGTCTTTGGCTTCCCTCTAGGTTCTGAGAGGCTTGGCGTATCTGAGAGAGAAGCACCAAATCATGCACAGAGGTGAGAGGAGGAACCTAAAAATAACTGCCTGCGTGGCAAGAGCCCTGTGTTTCACCTAGAGTCACGTTTACGCTCTCCTCTCTTGCCGTTGCCAGATGTGAAGCCTTCCAACATCCTGGTGAATTCTCGAGGAGAGATTAAGCTGTGTGATTTTGGGGTCAGCGGTCAACTCATTGACTCCATGGCAAATTCTTTTGTGGGA